>NW_026704981.1:0-1200000 GCF_029867415.1 Vicia villosa | reverse complement strand
GTGCAATCCTGAATTGCAGGGTGTAAGGAGTAAGGGCGCTGAGCCCACTGAGTCTGGCCCAATAAGTTTTTGTTCAGTTTCTGCCTAGCAAAAAGCGTGTAGCGATGGGCCTCAGGGGTGTGCATTCAGTAATGTGAAGGCCCAAAGTTTTCGGTCCAGATTCAATTATTACAGATTTTTATTCATTAATCAGATTTTCTTCAATTAATTTAAAAATAAATTAAATAAAATAAATAGAAAGAGGATTTTAGGGCTAACCTGTTATGACCCTTAGAATCTCCTTCTCCTCTTCGTGTGAGCTTGCAATGGCGGCCGGACCCTCTCCGATCGAGACAACACAGCGACGCGGCGGAGGTCCTTCGTCCTCTCAGTTCCGATTCACACTCTCCCCGCTCCCAATCTCCATACTCAATTTGCTCTCTCATCTCTCCATTGGATCCTCTTTTAATGTGCGTTTCTCTCCCTCTCATGATCCCTGCTTTTTTGTGTTATCGTGATTGACGGTGATATCGAGCCGATGATTTGCATCCGATGCAGGGCGTGCGATGAAGATACGATGATGACGATGATGAAGAATCGTGAAGAATTTCCAGAACTGGTGATTCGGTGGTGATGATGACGGCTGAAGTAGTGAAGTGTTGTTGCTGGACCGTGTTGCTGTGCCGAGGTAATGAAGCACGATGTTATGGTGATTGCGATTGAAGATTGAGATTGCAGAGCGGATCTTGAACGAGATAGACGAAGAACGAGCTCTAAGATCTTCTTGTGGTGAAAGGTGATGTCGAAGTCCTTGATGGAGAGTGATGAGAATTCCTCGAGGTTGAATCGAAGAAGATGAATGAAGGTTCAAGTTTGTTACACTATGATTCAATGAATAGAGGTGAATTTACCTTTCTTTCTGTTATCAATCTTCTTCTTCTCTGAATATTCTTTTTCTGTTTGATTCTTGATTGTGCGTGAGACTGAGGGATGAAGGCCAAGCTCAACCGTTCAGAGCTTCCATTGATGAAGCTCTGACAGCTATAGGTTCATGAGCTTTTGTGAGGTGAGGTAAGAGACTGAGAGAGATACAGAGTGAACCGAGGGAGAAGGTGAAAGTGAATGGAGAATGGTGTGGAGAGATTGATGAAGATGAATGAGAGAAGAATGTGAGAGTGAAAAATGGCGTGTGTAATGGTGGAGAATGAGTGTGTTTCTGAATTATGGAGGGAGATTTGAATTTATAGTTAGAGGTTCTGAGATTCAGTTAGAGAGTGAGGATTGAGAGCCATTGGATTGAGGGGAGTTTGTTGAAGATTGAAGGGCTTGGATTGAGAGGTTAGAGAGTTAGTTGCAATTCAGTTAGGGAAGTTATGGTTTTCTGAAAACTGTTAGAGTTTGAGAAAGTTGGTTACAAAATCGTTTTTTCTGTTATAGTTATGAGAGTGAAATTTGAAAGAGGGTTTGGAGGTTATGAGAAGTTAGGGAATGGCATGCTGAGCTGGAATTGGTTGAGTTCTTTGGTTATCAGAACTTCTGTTTTTTTCTGTTAATAGTTAGTAAGGTGATAACTATCCGATGAGGTAGTTAGTAGTTACAAAACTGGGCTGAATTCTGTTATATGTATGGCTGGAAATTAGTTACAGGGTAGTTAGTTAGGTTTCACTTGAAGTTTATGACTTTGTATTTTTGCTGGATTTTTGTAGGTTTGAAGCTGAATCTGAACTTGTTTGTAGATGCTGAACAACGGAAATTGATGGTCGTCAATGCTGTAACAACTAAATCTGAAGAGATGAGGCCTTGTTCAACAAATGAGTGGCGCAGGGCATGTTGGAGTCCTGATTTGGATGTAGCTTGCTGATTCGAAGATGTATTTGAACTGGCAGGTATGGTATGAACACTTGCAGGCCTTGAATATTAAATGATGTACTGAATTCTTTGCCTTTGTTTTGAATTGCTTTATTTCCCTTCTTTTCTTGATTGTACAGGTTCGGTTTTGACTGAATTTGATGATGGTATTGAATGTATCTTATCCCTTTTTTTGGAAGTGAACTGCAGGTGAGATGTGGGCTGGTTAATTGAACTGTGTGGACTGAATATGTTATGTGCAGTAGGTTTTTTTTGAATGTTTTGAATGTGTGGGTTCTGTTAGTGTTTAGGTTAATTGTTAGAATGCTAGAATTTTCTGTGATGGTGGATTTGTATGCTTTATGAACATGAAATATGATGGCTGACTGTATGCGTTTGGACTGTGTAGAATGACTTTGTTAATTGGTTTAATTGAGGTTAATGATATGGAATTAAGGGGACTGTTTTGGTATGGCAGAGTGTTGTTTTTCTGCCTTGATTTATCACCTGGACTGATGTGTTGATGTTGTATAATGCAGGTGGCTATTAATGATATGGATGCTACAGGGAAAGAAGTTTTCTCTACCTTGAAGTCTCAAGAGCTGGACTCGGTTGGACTAATGTCTAAAGTTGATTCAAACAAGATGGTATCTGAGAAGGAAAAGTTTGAGCAGAAGAAGCTTGTTGTTTTTTCCGATTGAAGAGGACTTTTCTAATTTTCAAAATGAAGTTTCAGTTGCTATTTGTTCCTTTTTTTTTGTACTTTGCTCGGTGTAATTGAATTGATGTGGAATGAGTATTGCCTTGTTCTTCTTTTTTTCCCATATGAATCTTGAATGAGTATTCTCCTCTTAGGCTCTAATTTGAGATTTAACTCTTTATAACCTTGAATGACCCAAAGCATGAGATGGAAAAAGCCATCAAAAGAGTGACCAAAAGTCGATCCTTCATCACATAGCTCATAAAGCGAAAACGATCTGCTACAATACCATGTACAATTCAAATTCGCATACATTCATTATTGATTTCAACTCCATAAGAGGAACCCCTCGTTTGTCACATAAATATGGAAATGAATCTTAATCCACGTGACCATGAGTCAAGACCATAATTCCTTTAATTCATACACTGAGAGACTTTCAATTGGACTAAGTTTGTAAAGTATAGAGCTCCCAAATCAAGTGAGACCTCTAATTCGTTCCATGAACTTTGATCCCATGCTACATTGTTGATTAATGATGCGTGATGAGTTAGATAACCTAATGTAGGTATGTACATGAATGCAAAGCCTAAGCCAGTTAGAAGTAAAGGGGTAGGACAAATTTGGGGTATGACACTCTAACCATGTACCTTCAAATTCAGAGATATCCCGAATCAGAGGCGATGACCCACTCGATATGGTGAGCTTGATTCTCAAAAAAGTACATTTAAAGACAAAGACCTAGATTCTTCAGACGAAGCGGTGACCAATCATTTCCAAATGTCGCAAACTAAATTTCCTATAGATCCTTGAAAACATTGCATCTACATTCATAAACATTGCATAACAGGTTCCCGCAATAGGCTTCCCATTTTCTCTCGCTGTTTATTTCAGCAGAAATGGATCTCGAGCAATCAGTCAAAAATCTTCAGGCTCAGAATATCCAGTCCCAAGTTTTGATTCTGAACTTGGTCAAGGGGCAAGACGAGTTGAAAAACCTTGTTAACCCAGAAGAAAAAGGGTCAGAATATGCAGCAAAGTTTACTCCATTGCACATGCCATTATCTCAAAATTCTGCAACAACTGCTCAATCAGAACTTGATAACCCTATTGCCTCCATATTCAGTTCCTGCCAATCCTGCTCTTGGGTACAAGTACAACGCAAGATGTGCTTATCAGTCGAACAGTCCTGGCCATGATACCGAAGATTGTGGACCATTGACGCATAGTATTCAAGACTTAACCGATGACAAGATCACTGATTTCAATTCACCTGAGGATCCTCATATAACTGATGTTGTGCGCAACCAGAAAGGCCTTAATGAACGCAACCAATTTGTGGGGGAAGTTCTGATCTCTACGCCAGCTCCACAAACGCAAGCCAGATGCACCTAAGCGTCAATTCACCAAAAGTAATATGACATTGGCTCACGTATTACAATATCTGTTGAAGATCGAATTGATTACTCTGAGGGACCTTCTTAAGAATCCTAACATCTACACTCCTGGCTATAAACCCAATGCGAGGTGCGCGTACCATTCCAACAGTCCTGGACATTACACAAACAATTGCTGGACATTGAAGAATAAGATTCAAGATCTGATCAATGGTGGAGAAATCAAATTCAACCCTCCTGAAACTCCTGTGGTGATCACCGCTCCGATGCCTAGTCATGACAAGACTAATTGACGTCTAGACGAACGAACTTTTGGATCATTAGATCTACTTTCATTTGCAAGTTTCTTTTCTGTTTGTTTAAACATTTGACTCATGATGGACATTATCTGTTTTAATAATCATCATCAGTGCATTGCATATGTCTGTCTTGAACAAATTATTTCGCTATCACTCATTTTAAAGTGCGTCTTTACTTTGCTTATGTTTTGTGATACTCGACTCCTGCTAAAGCTGTATGCCTTTTGAGGGAGGATGACGAAAACGATACCGCAACCTCATACAGTATTGCTTTTGAACGGACTATGATGACGATGTTAAGGCATTGTTTTAATTCCTAAACAGTGGAGATATAAGGATGTTAATCCCTCGTCAACCCCTTTGATCCTAAGAAGTAGAAGTTTCTTTCTCATACAAATTAAACCCTTAATCACAACCTGGGGCAAGGTAGTTACTCAGTTAACTCAATTGTACTAGCTGTTGTTTATACAAATAATGATGGGTTCCCGCAACCAGTAAGTCATGCAGTCAATATCCACCAAAAAGAAAAGCTGTTAAGTCAAAACCTACGAAGGAGACTTATCGAAAAGTCGAAACATCCCGCTGACTGTAGTCACAAAATAAACAGTTCAGGCAAAAGTTAGGGATAACAAAAATCAGAGTAAAAAAAGAGGTCACTACAAATCCTCGACGGAAGCAAAAGGAATTACAAAGAAGGATGACTGACTGACCAAATAAACCTCTGACACTTTAACCATCATCAAATATCAATGTTATAACTTCAAGCGTTGCTAAGGCTTAAGCGCAGAGTTAACTAAGCATAGGATCGAAGAACATCACGAAGATTGGGATGGGTATAAATAAATTTTTGAGCCATTATCCTTTGTTTCTTAAACCGTGAACCAAGCCATGTTACAACCCTTGAAAGTCCTAACTGAAGCACGGTTAGTTCGAAAGCATACTGTCACCAAAAGATATCCTGACTCCTTAAGGTTTACCAATAATGCTAAGTTGATACTTCATTTTTACAAGCATCGCGTTTTTACAAATATCACGCTTTTACATCTCCTGTTTTAATGTTTTTCAAAAACTCAAGACAGACTTATGCATTGCATCTCATGAATTCATTATTAAACATATTCTGCTACATAATTTCAAATGTTAGCAACAGAAAGAATTTGCCCAGGGTATGACTAATGACTCAAAGTTATCCCGACCAACAAAGACTACTCCAAGAAGCAATGTCTCCTACGTATACAAGGGGGCATGGAACGTTTTGCCCAATCAATCTGGGGCAATCAAGTCAAGATTCCAAGAATATCTCAAATGCCAAACAATCAAAGGCATACATCCCAAATGGGTTTCAAACTATTTCCCGATCACTCTGGGGCAATCAAGTCAAGGTTCTGACAATCTCTCAAGGATGCCAAAATAATCAGGGGCATGCGTCCAAGTAGATCTGAATCTACTTCCCAATCGCCATGGGACATTGTCCTGGGCCTATGATTACTAGGGGCATGTCGCCCATAGTGCACATCTCATAAAGTCCTCGTGAGGCGAATCTTTCCAAAGTCCCTACTAGCAGGGTCAAATCTATGCAAGTCCAGTTTGACATCTTGATCAATACTCAATGGTGTGTCCTAATCAATATAAGTCCAGGAATGGCAAGAGCTATAAATCACTGGGGGAAATATTCAAAGCATTCATGCCTTCCTACAAAGCTGGTTACACAGGATCATATCCCCACAGAGTAATCATTAAGAAGATACCTTCAAATATTCTCGTCCCAAAAAAGACGTAGTTCCTCAACGGAGTTTACATCTTCGACATTGTCGGTTCCCCGACACTTTTCTCTTCCCCAAACAGGTTTATTCATCTCTCTTTATCCCCAATCAGGTTGCATCAAAGGTCAATCGCTCAAATGACTCTCATCCCCAAGCAGAAATCATAAATCCCCAGCTGAGCAAGATCAGACAACAAAATCACAATGACACAGAGATTTATTTTCTCAATCAAGACAGGATAAATCATATTCATACATCATATATCATAAACATATTTCATACAATGCATACATTACCTCATAATGAATTCATACATAACACGCAAGTTTCTCATTTAATTTGAGAGACTCGTCGCATAATACATGCATCATGACATTACATAAATATTAAATTTACCTTTTTCAGGATACAGGTACAAGCAGATGAACAATATCTCCAAGCTAATTCAGTTACTACGAACGATGCTGACACGGTCAACCTTCAAAGATCTAATTCTATCATCAGGAACGGTGAAGACACGATCAACTTTCCAAAGTCTAATTCAGTTACTACAAACGGTGCTGACACGACAAATATTTCAAGATCTAATTCTATTATCACGAATGGTGTAGACACGGTCATCCTTCCATGATCTAATTTAGGTACTACGAACGGTGCTGACACAATCAATCTCTAACAAATACTTCCCAATACAAAGGATCTGGTCTGACGCACGACCCATCCTTCAGCCTAACGCACGGCTTTCTAGACATCTACCGATGCAATTGGATCCGGTCTAACGCACGACCCATCCTTCAGCCTAACGCACGGCTTTCCAAACATCTACCGATGCAATTGGATCCGGTCTAACGCACGACCCATCCTTCGGCCTAACGCACGGCTTTCCAGTCATCTACCTATGCAATCGGATCCGGTATAACGCACGACCTATCCTTCAGCCTAACACACGACTTTCCAGACATCTATTGATGCAATTGGATCCGGTCTAACGCACGACCCATCCTTCAGCCTAACGCATGGCTTTCCAGACATCTACCGATGCAGATTGGAGCCGGTCTAACGCAGACCCATCCTCCAGCCTAACGCACGGCTTTCCAGACACTTATCAAATGCAAATTGGATCCAGTCTTACGCACGACCCATCCTTCAGTCTAACATACGACTCATCCTAAGATACGATCTAACGTACTACGTATTCTGACTCTCAAGTCTATCAAGATGGATGGCATCTTTAAGCCTATCAAGTCACTCAACATCCGGATGGCATCTTTAAGCCCATCTCCGACAATACTCTTCCTGGATGGCATCTCTAAGCCCATTACCCAAAAAAGGTCCCTGCATCATCAAGGGCAAATTTCTTGGTATTCTAGTGTTCAATCATCTTCTACCTTTAAATCCCGACAGGCACGCACGCCAATCTACATCCTCAGGTATAAGAAGATTGAACAGGGGCAGCTGTCATACCCCAAAATTTTCCCATCACATTTTTATACTCAAGCTCATCCAAGTATCAACAGCTCAAGATCTAAGTGGATGCACACTCTCCTAAACAAACAACCCACAACTAGGGTTTTTGCTTCTCTTCAAGAAAAATCAAGTTCTGACAATTCAAGTGGACCTCATAACCTCTCATATGATTCAAAGAATCCTCACCTCAAGTTTCAAGCTCTGATTCACAAGATTGCTTAAGCAACAATTCAAATAGTCAACAGTCGACTAGTTTGACCTAAAAGTCAACTGTGGTCAAAGTACAGTCAAAATTCCTGATTTTTGGTCAACATCCTCATTATGAAGTATCATTCATCATTTGATCAAGCATTGATCATGATCCATCAAGGAAAGCTCCAAAATCATCAAAAACCTAAGTTTCTAAATTAGGGTTTATGGACTAAAAGTCAACCAAACTTTGACCAGCCATAACTTCCACATGGAATATCAGAAATTGCCCATCCAAAACTCATCATGAAGGAAATTGGATTTTCTACAACTTTGTCTCTCACAAGCCAAGGCCAAAAATGCTTCATTTGAGAGAAATGGTCAAAGAGATTATAGGTCCTCCATAAAGTCAACAAAAAACACCTTTTGGGTCAAAGCCCACAACTTGCAAATGGAAAACTCAATTGAGATGAAACCAAAAGGGTCAATTAGAGGACACTCTAAGCTTTCTAAAATGGTCAAGAACACCTTCATAAGGTTAAAATTGAGAGAGATACGCATCGTTCAAGTTGAGCAATTTTTTAGGAAATGCATGAAGCCAACATGGAGCAATTTTGGATTTCTTTTCAAATGGGCCTTAATATTTAAGCCATCCACGAAATTTCAAACCTATAAGGAGCCCATTGGCCATATAAATCTTATTTCATGGTTTTTATTTTATTTGTGTTTGATTTTTATTTACTTAAAGTCAAAAATAAATCAAATAAAATCACTATTTAATGAGATAAATTTTATGATCATTCTCCAAAGATTCAATCAAATCATATTCAATCCCATGACCATAATGTTTGGAAAATATGCATGAATTAGAGTTGATACAAAATTAGAAAGATTTAATGTAAAATCTTCTCAAAATTTTCACATCCCTAATTGCCTCAATCTTAAGCAATCTTCTGACCTAATCCCATTCTCTATATATACCCTACATTCTCAGCAGCCAAGGGGATGAAATCCTAAGCTCAAGAACGCCTCTCAATTATTCCATAAATATTCAAGAACTAGGGCAAGCAAAAGATCATAGTAGCAACCATTCCTCACGAATTCCAGGCATTTTATCATCTTCTCTAGGTTGTCAGGATCGATCCTCACTCATTTTGGAGGCTTGCAACACGCCATATCATCACTACCAAGAGTGCATCATCGTGGTAAAGAAGGTTTCATCCCTATTTATAATTCATTCACTTTTAATTGATTTTATATATGTATACGTGTTCCTGATAGTGTTTAAGATGATTTTGATCCACTATTAACAAGCTTGGATGTAAGAATAAAGAACCACCATTCTTAGGGCATGAAAGATGTTAGCTTTCATTCTCATACGTATGAACCTTTTAAGACCAAAAAAACGTGATTGTTGGATTCCTAGCATATGAATTAGTGGATCTGGGTCGAATGCGTTTTTTGTTTGAATCGTTTGTGGCAGGTTTCATAAGAGCAGGATAATTCGAAGGTTAAATCGTAGCAAAATCTGCAGCAGAACGCATAACAAAATCCGCAGGTAATATGGTGAAGATGATGAACAGGAGCCAAGAATTTTGACCATGCGTGTGCTATCGTGATTGGTGGGTCAAATGCTTCAGCTTCTCTCTCTGCACGAGATTGGTCTATACGGTTAACCTGGGCCCCACGTTGACTCTCACTTTTGACCTTTTCCAATTATTCCAAGTTTTATATATAATTCATTGGTTTTAATTTATAACGAATTGAAAGGTACAACGCGATTGGCCAAGTGGAAAGAGTTGTCACCCAAAGGACCTGGGTTCGAACCCAGTGTCCTGATATTATTTTTACCATTTTGGTTGTTCATGTTTCTACACGGATCAGACGTTGCAGCCCTACGCATGATCATGGTATGCCTTCAATCACAACCATGGATTCCACAATAAAGCCAGATCCAAGGACGCTGAAAGAGTTCCCCATGATGGACCATCAGAGGCTCGCCTCATAGGATTCTCGCCTGGTGATTTTTATTTTTTTTCCTTTTAATTGTTCTTTTTGTTTGTTTATTTTAGTTTACTTAAACTAATTATTTTATTTTAATTAAACCCCCTAAACTAGAATTAGGTTTGTCATTCAATTTAATCATAGGTTCCAATCAAATAATTTAGGTTGAATAATTTAGATTTTAATTTTAATTTAACTAGTTAAATAATTAGTTTTTTAGGGTTTTAGTTAATTGATTAATAATTTAATAATTAGGATTAATTGATTAAATTTTTAATTTTAGGTTAAATAATATTTAGATTAATTAGGTTAAAATAATATTTTAGGTTAATTAGTTTAATCAATTTAGGTTCTTTAATTAATAAGGTTTAGCCTTTAACCATAACCATGTGACTATCAGTAATGTAAGGGTTGTCTATAAACTGTAAGACTTAGGTCTCCCCCTTTGGTTTTACCCTTAGGTTTTTTTTTTTAGCCATTAACCTTTAGGGCCCGTTTGATGCGCAGGATATGATAGAGACAGGATAGAATATGAAGCAGGGTAAGGATAGGATATGATACAGACATGATAAGACTTATTCTATCATGTGTTTGATCCACACACGATACCAGATAGTATATATATACCCTTGTAAAAATTTTAAAAATTATTTTATAAAATATTTTAAAATTTATAAATTGGTTAAAAAAAATTATTTTATAATTAAAAAAAATTCATTGTTATTATTGAGTAAATAATTTCAATTTTTCTTAAAAAAATCTTGAATTCTAGCATATATATATATATATATATATAAATGACAAAATTACCCTTGCAAGAACATATATTTAATTTGATAAAAAATAAAATTAGTATTTATATTTTTAAAATTTTAATAATTTATTTATTTTAAATATTTTAATTTTTGTATTTTATTAAATTAATATTAATATTTTTAATTTAATATCAAATTAATTTTTATTTATATTTTGTCATATTTAATTTTTTATTTTAAATTATATTTTATAGGGTTAAATTAGTGAATCATTTTCTTATCCTATCCTGCCGGATTCTAACCCAGCTCATATTCAGGATAACAATTTGAACTACTGAGGCAGGATAAGATAAGTTTCAGGATTAACTTATCTTATCCTGTTGTGTCAGCAAACACTGGATTGAGATAGGATATGATACAGATATCCTATCCTGTCTCTTATCATGTGCACCAAACGGGCCCTTAAGGTTTAGGTTTGCCTTTTGTAATCAAATTGAATTTTTTTTCAAAGCGCGATTTCTCTTCTCATCCCACTCCAGTGTAAGTCGCATGTCTTTAATTATTTGATTTTTCGCCTTTACTTAATTTTGGCCTTTATTTTTATTTCCTGCCTTTTTATTTAATTATTTGCCTTAATCTGTTCATTTAAATTATTTGTTTTCTTTTAATTATTTAATTTTCATTTAAAATTCTAGAAATTATGTATAGGTCGCTCAATTGGTTTTTTGTAATAGCTTAATTAGGACCTTCTATTTTCTGTCTTTATTTTTCTGCCTTTAACTTTCCGCATACAGGTGTTTATTGTAATAGCGTAGGAATATTAAACTTGTTCTATTTTTTTGCGTGGTTAGTAAATAGGGAGTGGCAAGATAATCAATGGAACATAGCTCACCTAACTGCAAAGATAAATATTCGAACTGAACTCACGTGATTGGTGCACACACACACCTTTAAGGTTATCCCTCTTGTTGCTTGTTGCCTTTAATTATACTAAAAATAGTCAAGTCCCTCGGATGTAGGGATACCTTAGCTTGCTGCCTTCGATTCAAAATCACCATGTCCCTCCGATAAAAGATCATAGTCCCTTCGAGTTGCCTACGATAAATATGATCTAGTCCCTCGATAAAACGGTGATAGTCCCTTCGAATGCTAAGGTATCCTTGCTGTTGCCTAAAATGACTATTATATCCTTCCCTTAGACTACCTGCCCTCTTTATGGTAGGGACAGTCGTATGGCGAACGATACTTTTCTCGATGACCCTTAACATCCAATTGAAAAGACTTCCTGCCCTCTCATGGTATGGATAGACCCTTTCAAACGAAAACTTAAAGAACAAGAAAGACAATCTGAGGGTAGGTGTTCTTAAATGCTTGCTCACATTCAAACTTTCAAATTGCTTTTCACACCTCTCTTTTCAAATACTTTCAAAACAAGGCTACGCTTATTTACAAGCTAAAGTCCTTAATGAAGTTTTTACTATACACACACGACACTTCTTCAAACAATTCAAACAAAAAAGTGAGCTAAGCAATTAAGAGCCCATGGAAAACCATGGATGCAAAGGGTGCCTTACACCTTCCCTTTGTATAACCTACCCCCCGAACTCAAAATCTTTCAAAGGTCTTTCATGTTCTTTTTGCCTTTCTAATTGGATAAAATAAAAGTCGGTGGAGACTCTTACTTACCGCGACATTTCGAATAAAGTCAGTTCACCGTATTACACCCATATTATGTTTATCTATAAGAAGTTGAATTCTCATCCTTCTGTTTGAATGTTATCCTTTGTTGGTAACGTGCAGGTTTCGTGGATAGTGATGCTTCAAAGGAGGCTTAGCTTAGAGATTTAGATCTCTTGTAGAATGTCGTGACTAAGTAGTCACTTGTGCTCTAGTCATATGTAACACATGGGGTTGAGTTTATATTTTATAACTTGTCGTTATGAGATAATTGTTTACTCATATTGTATTTTGTATTTGAATACATTATTTTGTTAATGTGTGGCCATGAGCCAAGATGTTGAGACATGGTGGATGATGTATGGGAATCATCCAACTTTACCATTTATTTGATGAGATGATTATTCCGTTGTGTTTTGCATGTTGTTTTAAATCTCGTGTTACTTGGAAATGACCATTGCATGTCTAAGGATAAAATGTTTGTTTTATTTTGAAATACGTGTAACGCCCTCGTGAGATTCATGCTTCTTTACTCTGATTTAAGCAAATGTATGCCTTATTTGTTTAGTTTAGAATTGGGGGTGTTACACAAAGCAACCAGCTCTCCTCATTCACAAATGCCTTCATGCAACACTATCCATTTCCTCAAGTTCATGCTACTCAACCTCCACCTACGACTCAAGAGAGAAATGATGATAATGATGTCTAGTGTCTCGTTTCATGCATGAATCATTTGCATACTCTATGAACAATTTCAGTGTTTTGTGTTCTTTATTTTAATGTATTTTTCGAACAATTCTCACCCATGCTATGTGTTTGTGTAAGAATATTACTTTGAGCTATGTGCTCATTGCGTGTTTGGTTATTTATGTTATTGTTACCTTCTTTATATTGTCATTAAGTATCGTTTTATGTGAATGATTGCTTTGTGACTATGATTGCAAAAGGGTTTGTTTATGATCAATATTGAATGATATCATCCTTACCATATATGTATAATATTCCTTGTTTCTTTTTGATGTTGTCAAAGGGGGAGAAGGTATTGGATCATTAGCCTAGACAATGCAGCCAATATATGCACCAAGATAGGGGGAGCAAGCAGATAGGGGGAGCAAGCACTAAAAAGGCATTTTGACAACTTGTATACTCGACAAAATTCCCAAGTTTTGCCATCATCAAAAAGGGGGAGTATGTGAGGGCAAATGCGTGTTTTCATGATGTCAAAACATTGTGAACTCAACCAATGTATGTGGAAGTTCAAGAGGTCAAGTGGATGCAACAAAGAAAAGCAATTTTGGCTAAATGTTCTCAACAGGTCGACACACTAGCACAATAGGTCGACCTATTGCTAAGAGTTGAGAAAAATTCCATGTCAAGGCAGAATGCGTCGATGCATTGCCTCCTCAGGTCGACGCATGGCATTTTGAGGAAACCTCGGGTATGCGCACGCCGACCCTACAGGTCGACGCATGGACTTTTGAGGAAATTTCGGGTATGCACACGCCGACCCTTCAGGTCGACGCATGTGTCTGTTTACGGTGATTTCCGGTAAACAACCGCTAGTCCTCCAAACTATAAAATATACTTTGGTTACTCGCAGGATCGACTAGATTGGTCCTAGGACATAGTCAAAGAATTGTCTTTCGATATGATTTGGTTCATATTTGTTTGTTCTGACTTCAAGAAAACTTGTTTGTGATATGATCGTATGATTATTCACTTGAAACAACACTTGTGATACATGTCAATATGACTTTCGACAAAGAAAATATAAACAAAAGCGTGTAAATTGCAAAAATGTAAAGTGCAAGAATATAACGTGCTAGAATGTTAAATGCAGAAACTTAAAGTTACTTCAAAATGAAAGTTAAACGAAGAAAATAAAGGAATTGAAAAGATACTTGAATAAAGAAAGATACAAATGTATTTAAAATGGTGTTGGTGTCATACGTACATTTCTCAGCGAACTCGTTCTCTAAACACTTGATACTTGAGTGATTTGTGAGTGATTTGTACAAAATGAACACCCGAAATCCTAACATTAAGACCCTTATTTATACTAATTTTGACCCTAACGGTCCTACACTAATCTGATGCCACGTTGCTCACAAGAATCCCTAGGATGCCATCTGTCCTTGTTCGGTTACACAGACTACTTCGAAATTCAAATCCTCCCGCCTGAATCCTCTTTCGACGCGTGGCAACGTGATCAGAACCGAGAATGTCACGAAAACACGTTAAGCTTCAGTACCCTTTGTATTTCGCAAAAAATGTTTAAGTCTTAAAGATAATTCACTTCGAATTAGCTCCGATTCTAACCATCTTCACTCCAACTTAAACAACATCCTCGAAACATGGCCATCAGTAGCCATTTTTAATCTAAAAAATGGTCATCAGTAACCATCTTTCTTCGAATCATAATCCTTCAAAGAATATTTCCTCTAAACTAAATCTCCAGCCAACAAATTGCCCCCAATAAATGCCTGTTTCGAAAACAAGAGAAATAGGCGTTTCTTGTTATGACGAGATTTCGTTTTACTCACTTTTTAGAGTTCCAAGACAACTGACTAACGTCATAATCATTTATGACTCCACTTTCAAAACGTCTTGTCATTTTCAAAGATGTCTTCTCAGAGCTTACATTCCCACGTTCTGTCATTACTTCATGATCATTACTCCTATATATTAGGAGTAAGGCTAACAACTGTTCGACCGCCGTTGGATTAAATCAACGCCTGCGGCGTGTCTTTTGACTTTTACCCAAAAGATTTGAAAGGGTTTCCGTTAAACCTTTAAATACTTGAACTTCTACCCTCACATAACTTTCATTTCTATTCTCCTGCGCTTATCACAGAAAAGAAAATCCTCTTTGGTCTCGTTTAACCCATTTCTTAAATCAAATTTACTCATGGCATCTTCTTCAAATGCTCTTCAACCTATTCAAAAACCTCAAAATCCTACACAGATAGGGAATCAAGAACACATTCCAGATCCAAATGCTGCAGAGGCGCGCGCTATCTACGCTTCTCAGGTAATCATTCCTTTTGAACTTTCTGGAAAAACTCACGCTTTAATGGGTCCTTTACCGGGAGGAAATAACCCTTCTTTGAGTAAATTTTTTCCTGCTTATTATAAAACTAAACCTTTAGTTAGCAAGAATAAGATAGATGAAGATGGTAATCCAATCTTAGCTGATCCTGACAACGCGGAAGAAACCTTGACTGAAACTTCTCCGGTCTTAGAGAAAATTAGGTTAAACTATGTAACCAATTTCGTGAAAGTCTTTAGGTCAATCCCTTTAGAAAAAGATCCTGATTTGTATTACGCTTGGCTAGCTAAAGTGGAAAAGCAAAAAGCTTCATTTTGGAAAGAATTAGGAATTTTTGACCTAATTCAGTTATCTAAAACAGGTTTAGAGTATAACCAAACCATGCTAGTAGCATCAGTAGATTTCTGGGATGCTTCTCACAATACTTTCCACCTTCCTTGCGGAATGATCACTCCTACTCTTTTCGATATAGCTGCCATTACTGGGCTTCGACCAACTGGGGAACTCTTCGACCCCAACTTCATGGATACTGATACCATCCAATTCAATGAGGGAACAGTCACCTACACTGCTTTCATTCAAAGGTACCATGTTCAAACGACTACGGAAGTCACTGATGAAGAACACATTGCATTTCTAGCACTCTGGCTTTCGAGATGTGTCTTTTGTTCTAGGTCTATCAAAGTAGCAAAGAGATATCTCTGTATGGCTAACCAGATAAATGCCGGAAAAAAGCTAAACTTAAGCCAATTAATTCTAGGATTTCTCTACGAGAACCTTGGTGAAGCAACAGATCTCGTCAAAAACTATAAGACAGGATCCCTTCTTTTTGCTGGTCCTTTCTGGTTGTTGCAATTATGGCTTAATGTCACTTTTGAGGCTCACCTCCCATACAAAAGTGTTGTGGATGAAGAAAGTACAACTATAAAGAATCGAACAGTGGAAGGAACCAGATTAGCTTACCTAACTCCAAAAGAAGAAACGGGAAAACTTCATGAAACCTTCTTAGCGTATGTGATGAAGTTCGCTAAACGTTACCAGTTTAGCCCGTCCATGGCACCTTTTGCAAAAAGGAAGGTAGGTCCTGAATGGTTTACTCGTGAATTTCCAGCAACTTCTTCCGACCAACAAGCCGAATCCATGGTCATTTGGGAGGCTTTCCTTACTCCTAAGCTGTTATACCACCGACTTCGATCTCCAAAAAGTCACTGTTGTCTTCTTTGCTACCAACCAAATTTGGTATCGAGACAATTTGGATTGGTTCAACTGAAACCAAAGTGTATGTACGACAAAAGGAATCACATGTGTCTACACACTTCGCATCTAGCAGAAGATGAATATGAGTCAAAAATCTCCAAATATGTTGGCATCACCACTCTGTCTCCCGTCTCTTTCGAACCTGCTTTTTATTCTACCAAAGATTTTCATCAATGGTGGACAGATTACTATACTACGCAAATCTTCATTGCTGAGAGCCTTTCTCAAGAACTAACTGAAGCTTTTGCTGATGTGCAGGCGAACTTCCATAAAGGTACTTCGACTCACATTAAAGAAATCCAAGCATTTCAAAAATTCTTTGAAACTATCTACAGGCCTGATGATCTTAGTCGGGCCGTTCTTGAGGCTGCGGTCATTTTACGTGAAATGTTTTCTGCCAACCTGGATAAGTTGAAATTGCCCACGTTTGTTCGACCTGAACTACGTTATGAAGTGGCTTTTGAACTTAATCCTCCAAAATTTCCTCCCCTACCTAGTGCTGATTTTGGTGTGGCTTTAAGCCCTCCTTTTCCAGACTGGTTTGTGTGTGGGAATGTCATAAAAATCCTTCAGGAACAATCTAAAAAACGCGCTGAACGAGTGGTTCCGACTAAGCATACCCTGGATACTTTGGAAGGACATCTTCATATAGGTCTTGAGCACGTTCGCGTCTTGACTCCAATACCTGAAGGTTGGGGTTTAGACAATCCATCGACTAACTTTTCCTTCTTCACTGAAATACTGATTCCTATTTTGTTCACAGTTGTTACTCGAAAGAAAATTATCAAGGAGGCCCCTGCACATAAGGGTTCTGGAGCTTCGAGTAACACCAAGACAAGTGGGAGTGATTCTGTCACCACCGGCAAGAAACCCACGGTACACATACACCTTATTTTCAAATTTGTGCAATTTTTTTCTGAATATTACTCACTTGGTTTAATATGCATCTCTAGAGCTCGAAGCCTCCAGCACCTTCGAAGCGAAAAATTCCTCAAACAACTGCTTCAGATGACGAAGATAAATCTCCTCCTCGTACTAGACAAGCAACGAAGAAAAGACAGAAAACTGCCACCCCTTTAACCAAAGAAAAGGGATCTGGGACTTCGAAGCTTACTTCATCAAGTGATAAGGTATCTTCTGATGAATCACCCTTAAAGGCTACTAGTACTATCCCAATTGTAGAGAGCCACAACTCGAGCCCAGACAATGTTCCAACCAAGGTATTTGGATTTCATAACATAATCATCTTTTCAAATTTCAATTTTAATGATTAAGTTCACATCTTACCTTATAAATGCAGGATGATGGGGGCACAGCTACTTCTGATCTCAAAACCTTAAGTCTCAACATTGATCTTGACAATCTTCAAGGTAAGCGTCTGCTTTTCTAATGACAAATGAATTTCTTACAACCTTTCCATTTTGATCAATTCTAACCGTTCAACACATGTGTTCCTCGACACAAATCTGTTGTGCTTTCTCCGGTTATCGAAGACGCTCAGCCTCTTGCAACCATCATTCCAACTGTGCCTGCTGAAAAGCCATTCAAATGATGATTCTCCGCCTACTCGTCAAGATGAAAATATGGAGGAAAATCCTCAATGTTCAAATAGTGATAATGTAGTCGGACAACCAACTGGCAGCGAAGATACTATTTCTGAACATGATGCTGCGGAGGAAGCTTCCAATTTGCCTTCACCTGGTCCTCATGAAACTTCGAATTTCGGGACTATAGTTACTCCTGTGGCTACTTCGAAGCAGGCCCCAGCAACGCTTACTCCTTCAGAACTGGAGCAACTCAAGAAAACTGATCCCGTAAGCTTCCTCAAGACCATGATGAGTGTGGATAACGTTTCGCCCGTCGGGCTTGCATCTTCCTCTAATGTCCTGGCAGGGAGCGGTGACAAGGATGATATTCCCAATCTCCTTCGTCAAATAAGGGAGAAGTTCTTTGAAACCAACCTCATTGAAGTTCTAAGTAAGGAATCCACCAGCTGTTATAGCTTAAACAATTTTTTGAAGAAATTGGATTTACTTCTTGTCTCAGAGGAAGTTTCACAAGTGATTGTTTTGCTGATTCCTCTGATCGATCAGCTTCAATCTGATATTCTTCGAAAAATAAATGTTGACGAACAACTCACAACAAAGGTGACTTCTCATAGTTCTTCATGGAAAGCTGCAAATGATGCAACAACAAAGGAGGACGCCCTTAAGCTTGAACGTTCGAAGAACCAGAAAGAATATGAAGCTTGCGAAGTGAATATCGAATCCTGGAAACAAGAAATTAAACTCCTCGAAGAGAAGATAAAGAAAGCCCAGTCTCGTCAAGAAGCAATCCAACAAACTCATCAGGAAGAATTGACTGAAGTGGCGCAATTAGGGATTCGACACTTCGAGACTACACAGAAGCTAGTGCTAGAAATCGAGGAACTGAAAAGACAACAAGCATTAATCGAACGTCGTATGTCTTTATGGGAATCTCAGTATTAGAAGATGAAAGATAACCTTCCTAGGGACTTTAATTAATTACTTTGAACCTTGTACTATCCTTCTGCGTTTCGTACTTAGTTCTTTTTCCTTTTCTTTTTTGTAATCAAACTTCCCCAGGAATGTATATGCCGTTTTGTCTTTCCATTTTCCATACATCAGATTCTGTAATTGTCACGAGTAACGTTTTAACAATTCCTAAAAATTGTCAAAATTTATTTTTACTGTCATAATGACTTTAATAATGTACCCACGTGACATGATCACTCTTCGCAGCCTCTCAAGCCTAGACTTGACGTTTCCACTTCCCTAGCCGTAACCATCATTAAATGATGACATCACTTTTTCAAAACGTCTATTTGAGACGTGCGTGTATCAGTTTTCAAAATGATTACACTCCAACTTCCAAGGTGGGAAACGGCGGAGGCCATAACTTCTCTTGGGGATACCAAACGCAGTCCAATCAACACTTAAAAGATAAACCGTTCTTTTCTGGCCAACGTATTCTATATAAGGATTAGCATTCTACTCATTCTTTCATTCTCACACCAAACTCTTATCAAAGTTTCCTTTCTTCCCCTTATACTTTTTCAAATACAGAGTTTGATAAAACCTCTTGTACTCTCATCCTCAAAATGGCGCAACCTTTGACTTACGCTACCATCCGGTCCTGCATCAAAAAGGAATTCAAACTCTCTGAGGAGGAGTTCGATGAAAACCGCATCAATATTGGCGTACTCTTTGCTGACCAACAACTCCAGTTTTACCAGGAAATCCTGGAGGGGTCCGTTTATCCTAACATGCTGGCAGATTTCTGGATGTTTGCGTCCCTCCACATAGATCCAGAAGGAAGAACCACCATTGTGTCTCAGGCTCGAAGGGCTCATATTACCATTACTCCCTCAACCATATCTGGACTGCTGAGGTGTGATAATTTTGGAGAAGCGTTTGATGATAACACCATTAACATGACTACCTCTGATGTCCTGAGGTCCCTCATGGCTAATGATCCCTTTAGCGCTAAGATCATTAGAATTTGGCACCAACTTTTAGTGGGCAACTTTCGTCCACGAAACCATGATCAAAACAACATCATACTCTGTGCTCTCCGAGGAAGGAAAATCAACTTTCCATTACTGATCTTCAAGCAGCTTGTCGAAGCTGTTGCTATGGCCGCCTCTCGTCAAGGCGTAGTGACATGTCTTCCTTGTGGAAGGTTTTTGTCCTACATGTTTCTCAAAAAAGGTGTAGTGAGAAGGATGCGTAAGTCAGGATCTCTAGACCTCTTTGAAGAAGAAAGCTTACCCCTGCTATCTTTGGAAGGTATAGAACAAAGGATCAACTAGAGGGTGCGTTGTTTGAAGCTTTGATGGAGGTGTTATAGGTCTTAGTTTTATTGTCCAAAATTTTTGAATGCTCCTTTTGATAGCCTCTAGTATGCTTCTATTTCTGTAGCCTTTGTTGTTCGTAGAAACACAATTTTCCAAAATGAATGTACTCTTCTAATCTTAATGAAATATATTTTGATATTGCATTGTCTTCTTACTTTATTTACCATATATCTTGCTTGAATACGAAGCCATTTTGGTGCTTGTTCAACCATTTTGGCCTACGTACCATACTTTGAATATCTACGTTTTTGCAATTTTTACTTCGTGCATGCTTGGTTTGTATCTTTTCAAATACTTCCCGTTCACTCTTAAGATCCTGCGATCTTCTGCCAACTCTTCTATCTCATAAGCGTTATTTGAGAATACTTTTAAAATTCGAAAGGGTCCTTCCCAGTGTGGGGACCATTTGCCTAAAACCTGATTCTTTCGATCTATAGGCAAAATAACTTTCCAAACTAAGTCATTATTAATAAATGTTTTACCTTTCACCTTTTTATTATATGCTCTAGACACCCTTTCTTTTTGTCTATTTATCATTTCCAACGCTCGAAGTCTGTCTTCGTCCAAATCCACCAATTCATTCATCATCAATTCCCAATATATGTTTGGAGGAATTTCTCCCTGTCTTTGGATCCGGACTGATTGCAAGTATATCTCAACTGGGAGCACTGCATCGTGTCCGAACGTCAATTGGAAAGGTGTAGTGTTCGTAGCTTCTTTTGGCGATGTTCGACAGGCCCAGAGTGCTTGGTCCAAAGTTTTATGCCAACTCTTAGGTTTTTTCCATACGTGTTTCTTTATAAGACCAATTATTATCTTATTTGCTGCTTCAACTTGTCCATTTTCCTGAGCGTAGTAAGGTGTGGAAGTAAACAACTTGAACCCCATTTCTTTGGCGAAATCTTGCATCTTCCGCCCAGTAAATACTGATCCTTGATCTGTGGTTATACTTTCCGGGATTCCGAATCTGTATATAATGTGTCTTTGAATAAACTCAATCACAGCCTCCTGATCCACATTTGCAAGTGGTATCGCTTCGACCCATTTTGTGAAGTAGTCTATTCCTACCAAGATATATCTCTGACCTTTAGAAGACTTGGGGTGAATTTCCCCAATTAAGTCTAGTGCCCAACCTCTAAAAGGCCATGGTTTTATTATTGAACTTAATTCATTTGCAAGAGCATGTTGAATACCTGCATGTTCTTGACATTCTTGGCATCCTTTTGCAAATTCTATGCAATCTTTTAACATAGAGGGCCAATACATTCCATATCGAAACAAAAGCCATTTCATTTTGTGCCCCGCTTGGTGTGCACCACATGCTCCGCTATGTACATTTGAGAGAGCCAAATATGCTTCCGCCTCACCCAGACACTTTAGCAAAACTCCTGAAGGAGTTTTCTTAAACAATTCATGTACCATCAGGAAGTATGATAAGGCTCGATACTTTACCATTCTATCCGTGTCTGTCGAAGGATCTTTTAAATAGTTCACAATTGGACTCCTCCAATCTGTGTCTGCTAAAGAGTCTATATTTAAAACTTCAAACTCCTCTTTGTTAGCGAAACCTAATTGTGAGTTCTCCAGATCGCTTGGGGAAAGCTTGGTGGCCATTGCTTTGCCTCTTACTTCGATCAGTTCCTCTAGTTTTTCTTTTGATACCCTGTATCCTGAGGCTAGTTGCGCCAAATCATTCGCTTCTTGATTATTTAACCTTGAGACGTGATTTAACTCCACATATTCGAATTTTTTAAGCAGCCTATTTGCTATGACAAAATACATGATCAAATTCTCTTTGATACATTTGTATTCTTTCGTCAGTTGCTTAATTACTAGTTCGGAGTCTCCTTTAATTTCGACTCTGGTTGCCCCCAATTCTAACAAAGCTTCAAGTCCAGCGATCAGTGCTTCGTATTCAGCTTCGTTGTTGGAGCATAAGGGACCTTCAATCTTGTACTTGAGCTTTGTTGGAATTCCATCAGGAGAAATTATTAGTATTCCAACGCCGGTTCCTTCTTTATGAGTTGAACCATCGAAGTATAACTTCCAAGGCTTCAATTCTACATATTGTTGAGGGTTCTTAACCACTGCATGGTCAACAATGAAGTCTGATACGATCTGACCTTTCAATGCTTTAAGGGGTTGAAATATCAGAGAGTACTCAGTAAGGGCCAAAGCCCACTTGCCAATTCGACTATGCAATATTAGTTTTTATAGCATATGTTTAATAACATCACAATGAGACGAAACATAAACATCAACTGGCTTTATATAATACTTGAGTTTGATACAAGAGAAATATAAACAAAGGCAGAGTTTTTCTATTGCGCTATACCTAGTCTCTGCATCATTGAGTACTCTACTTAAGTAATAAATGGCTCTTTCGATGCCATTGTCGTCTTCTTGAGCTAACATGCTACCTATTGTATTATCTGACGCTGAAATATATAGGTGCATGTGCTTCTTCCCATTTGGGGGAGATAATATTGGTGGATGCATCAAGTATTGCTTGATTTTTTCAAAAGCTTCTTGATGTTCAGCATGCCATTCAAACCTTCCTTGCTTAAGTTGAAGTAAGGGAGAAAAAGCTTGCGTGCGTCCACTCAAGTTAGAGATGAATCTTCTCAAGAAGTTTACCTTTCCTAGTAAAGACTGTAGTTCTTTCTTCGTGGATGGAGGCTTTGTTTCCATAATAGCCTTTATTTTATTCTGATTAATTTCTATTCCCTTTTTGTGGACTACGAAGCCCAGGAAATCTCCAGCCTGCACAAAGAAAGCACATTTAAGGGGATTCATCTTTAAGCCATGTTTTCTCATTCTTTCGAATGATTGGCTCAGATGGTTAAGATGACTGTAATCTGAAACAGATTTTACAACAATGTCATCTATGTATACTTGCATGAAAGTTTCTATAAAATCATGGAATATAGAATTCATTGCTCTTTGATAAGTTGCCCCAGCATTTTTTAGACCAAAAGGCATTACATCCCATTCGTAGGTGCCTATTGCCCCAGGGCAACGAAAAGCTGTTTTGGACACATCTTCTTCTGCAATGAAGATCTGGTTATACCCAGAATATCCATCCAACATACTTAGATATTCGAAGCCTGCGGATGAATCTACTAGCATTTCTGCCACAGGCATAGGATATTCATCCTTAGGCGTTGCTGCATTCAGATCACAAAAATCTATGCATACTCTTAATGAACCGTTCTTTTTAATAACCGTCACAATATTAGCAATCCATTCAACATACCTTGTAGTTCTGATGAACTTGCATCGTAGAAGTCTCTCGACCTCTACTTTGATCTTTGAATGAATCTCCGGTGCGAACCTCCTAGGAGTTTGCTTGATGGGTTTTTTTCCTTCCTTTATGGGAAGCTTTAATTCGACCAAATCTCGCCCTAAACCAGGCATCTCATCTTAATCCCATGGGAAGCAATCTTTGTTTTCTTTTAATAACGCGATGACTCTTGATTTCAAAACTGGTTCTAATTTTGCACTGACGTATGTTACCCTCTTCTGATCTCCGTCTCCAAGATTTACTTCTTCGAGTGGATCTTGGGCTAACATTTTTATATTTGACGCCATTGGGTCTTTCTCGAATCCCAAGGGTTCTTCATCTTAGATTGTGTCCAGCCTTTGACTGAACTCTTCACCCGAGCTCCTTTCGGCTTGAACTGTATCTTCAGGGAATTGAGGGATCGAATGTATCCCAGAACCCATCGTTTCTGCCTCTCTTTGAACTGTATCGACAGTCATGTTTGATAATTCGGCTTCGAGAGCCGTCTTTCTTTTGTTCTCGGCTATGTAAACCGAAATCCTTTCGAAGAAAGATGATTCAGACATCATCAACGTCGTCATCCCAGCCTGTTGGCCGTATCGTTGGCAAATGGTCTATTGGTGCGGTATCTTCTGGACCGTCCATTATTTCTTTATTCCATTGGAATCCATTTGGGTGTAAAGACAAATAGTATAAAGCATTCTTGTTCGGAGTGTATATATCCTCAGCAGCATGGCAAGGTCCTATATTCGCCAAGTTCCTGTCGAAACTGGTTTTATTGACTTGATTAACTTCGGCCATGTAGTAACTCTGATCTCCTTCAATGTTTTCTACTATGTCATCTTCCCTCCAAATGGTTAATCTTTGATGCATTGTCGAAGGCACTGCAGCAACTCCATGGATCCACTCTCTTCCTAGAAAAAGATTCTAATTCGCTTTTGCTGGTATCACCATGAACATCGTTGGCCTTGTGACCGAACCCACAGTTAAATTCATTTGAATGACTCCTAAAGTTTGCCCTATTTTGCCTTCATAGTTAGACAAGACCATGTTATGTGGCCTTATATCAGTATCGAACATACCAATTCTCTTCAACATGTACTGGGGCATTAGGTTCACTACTGCCCCCCATCTACTAGGACTTTGTTAATGCCAACATTTTCAATCTTAGCCCTTATGTAGAGTGGTTTTAGATGATTTCTCATACCTTCATCAGGCCTCTCGAAGAAGGCATTTTGTTCTTCGACTGCCCCGTTGTTCAGCATATAATAACACACAGGTCTGTGTCTTGCCATCTCTTCCGCATCAGCTTCCTCACAATCTTCAACTTCTGTCTCTTGATTAAACTCATGAGGGAGTACTGACACAATATTGCAATTGAGGTTTATAGACGATACTCCGTCTGAGTCGAAATCATTTGTCATCCTATCGTCTTCTTTCCATGGACTGGAATGCATCTTTTCTTCTTCTTTCTCATTTTCAGAATCAAATAACTTGCGTTCCACCGGAGGTTTACTTGTCCTTGCCCCCTGCGTTGGGATTTGGTTACTACTAGACTCTCTGATTTCCTTTGGTTTTTATTCCCTTTGGGCCTTCTTCATCCTCTGGTGCCTTCTCCATTGGGATCTAGACATAGGATTTTTGCCTTTGTAATTCTCCAACCTGTACATCTCTCGATTTGAGGTCTGAAATTGCTTCCTATATGCCATTTCAGTTCTTCCCCCTTGGTCCCAACTTCGCCATTTGTTGGTCCTCGCACCAACTTGCATCCATCTATCCCTAGGTATGTCTGCGGGGATTTTGAATGTGACTCTTCGAGCTCTAGGGTGCGGGCTGTCAGGCCTCTTCGATGGGGTCCAGTTATTGAACACATACATGTTGGGACGAAGTCCCTGAGTTTCTCGACCCATGTAGAAATATACTCTTTCGAATGATCGTGCTAGTAGTTCATCATAGACTGCTCCACATCTGGGGCACAATGCAACCTCGGTGTTTTCTTTGTGACATCTGACCAAGAATCCTACTAAGCTTTCTTCAGTCCTTGGGTATACTTTTAGCAATAGGTTTCCTCCTCTCCAGGGTTGTTCCATTCTTTCTCGTAGGGCCCTCTCAAAATTGGCTTGAACCCTTCGATTTAGCATAATTGAACACCTTGGGCACATCAGCATTTTTCCACCATTTTTCTCATGACAATTCCAGAGATAATATTTCGGAATCTCCCCTCTTGGTGGGATTTCAATGTTTCCTTTCTCCCTTATCAGCCACTTTTCTAGTTCTTCTATTTCAGATAAAGGCCGCCTAACATTGACCATGTTAACAACTGCCGGAGGAGCTTCAGAAATATGTATCTGCTGAAGTTTCACCCTGAGGTCTTCAGTGGCCTCGCTAGTTTTCCCTTTCAGATCTTCAGTCATCTCTGCATCAAAGGACTCTTCAATATCAGTATTGAAGACTGGATTGTCATTTAGGCTTTCAGTAGCCTGCTTTCCAGTTGAAATTATCTCCGATTTAGCAACATCAATTTCAGATACTTCCACCATGTTGACGTCAAGTGGTTCACACAGGTTAGTGTCAGCAACACTCAAAGGGTCTGTGTCAACCTTCATATGATTCTTGGTTTTATCAGCAAATTTCAGACGTCCATCCTTGATAGCATTCTGAATTAGATCCCTGAAAAGAAAACATTGTGAAGTTTTATGGCCTAAAAAACCGTGATATTTGCAAAAGCCTCGCTTCTTCCGTTGTTCTAACGGAGGAATTTTGGAATTGGGAGGCACTATCATCTGGCCATCTTTTACTAACAAATCAAATATTTCGTCACATTTAGTGACGTAAAATGTATAAGTTTTCTTAGGAAATCTATCGCTTTTATCATTCTCTACTGGATTTTTTCCATTAGAAGGGGTGAGCAATTTGCAAGAATAAGGCGGTGCTTCTTTTAATTCAGCTAGATCTATTTCGACCTCTTCCAAGCTGTATGAATCTTCGAAAGATTCACCGTCAACGTCTTCAACTTCAATGTATGCTACCCTCTCCTTCTTGTAACTTTTATTGGCTCTGGCCTTTTCTGCTTTTAGTCGTTCGACTTGTCGAACCCTGTCTGCCAATTGGGCCATATCCCTTAGGTATTGGGTATCTAGTTTCTTTCTGATTGAATAATCTAGACCGCCCGCAGCCATTTCGACTAATTCATGTTCTGGGACAACCGTGAAGCATCTTGATTTCAACAAACGGAACCTGTTTAAGTAATCATCTATAGGCTCCGTGAACTTCCTCTTGATGCTAGCCAATTCTTTCAGACTTATCTTGGTTTGACCCATATAGAATTGTTCATGGAATAATCTCTCCAAGTGTGCCCATGCGTCTATGGAATTTGGGGGTAAGGTAGTGAACCAAACAAAAGCGTTTTTTGTTAGCGAACTAGGGAAGTATTTAATTCTTAAATCCTCGTTCCCTGCTAGATCCCCTGCTTCCGTCAAATATCTGGCTATGTGTTCCACCGTTGATTCACTAGTGTCCCCTGAAAACTTCGTAAATTTGGGTACCTTGGTACCTCTTGGTAATTCTGTTTGCATAATATATTCGGGTATGGGGGACGTGTAGTTTGGACGTCGAAGTCCAGTATTAAGGCCATTGTTAGCCATTATTCTCTCTATCATGGCAATGAGATTGTTTTCTGTTGCCAAATTGTCTCTCCTAACCCTATGCACAACTTCGTCAGGATGTTCATCTCTTCCCACTACAACTACTCTAGGCTGTTGTTGGGGAATTTCTTGTCGACCAACGTTAGTCGTTTGATTTTGAGTTTCTAAATCTATCACTTGGTTTCGTTCGACTGGCGCTGGCCTAAATGGCGGCACTGCGGTTCGAACTTGTTCTAGAACTGGGTCCCCTTCCTGATAGGTTGATTGGTTGTTTCTTCACCTATTTTGCGGGACTCCTAAGAAATCCGCCATTCTTCCTATTTGTGATGATATTTTTTGATATGTTTCTACATTCTCTTGGTTAGTCCTGGCAATGTTTGTTGCTAACGGATTAAAGATCGACCCCAATTCTCTAGAAAGGACCCCTAACATATCATGATTACTTGCATCCATTTCCTGTCGAAATGCCGCTTGGCTACTGGTGGTTAAGGGAGGTATTTGGGCAGAGAAACCAGTGTTTTGTGCGCTTCGACCTATCGAACCGACATTAGGCGAAGATGCCGTTGGTTTAGGCGCAGTGTATGTAGGCCCTGTTCCTCGTAATCCTACCATGTATGAATATGGCATTCCAAATGGGTTGTTGGGTCTCCAACCTTCGAAAGCGGATGATGGTCCTGGGGTAAATAATTGACTTGCGGCGTTTGTCGAGAAAGGTGGTATCTCGCTTGTGCGTGTGAGTGGAGGCACGGTAGTCGAACTCGATACTGGAACAGTCCCTGTTGTCCCTGAAGTATTTTCGAGTACAGCCTGGGAACTACCTATGGGTGCAGATCCTGTCGAACCCGGTATATCCTGCGCTCCTTGAGTAGAAGTCGAAACATGCGTAGAATTTGCCGCTACTGTTCCTGACCCATGTGGGGGATCTTGTTCTCCCCCTCCACTGGCCACATTGACCATTTTCTTGTTGTACCTTCGTTTAGGAATCGGCTGTGCACTGCTGGTTAATTTACCGTTCCTAAGGTTCATACAAGGTCTTGATATTTTCTAGACAACAAAAAACAATCGATTAATAACAATCTGTTTGACACTGTCCCACTGGGCGTGCCAATTTGTTTACGGTGATTTCCGGTAAACAACCGCTAGTCCTCCAAACTATAAAATATACTTTGGTTACTCGCAGGATCGACTAGATTGATCCTAGGACATAGTCAAACAATTGTTTTTCGATATGATTTGGTTCATATTTGTTTGTTCCGACTTCAAGAAAACTTGTTTGTGATATGATCGTATGATTATTCACTTAAAACAACACTTGTTAAACATGTCAATATGACTTTCGACAAAGAAAATATAAACAAAAGCGTGTAAATTGCAGAAACGTAAAGTGCAAGAATATAACGTGCTAGAATGTTAAATGCAGAAACGTAAAGTTACTTCGAAATGAAAGTTAAACGAAGAAAATAAAGGAATTGAAAAGATACTTGAATAAAGAAAGATACAAATGTATTTAAAATGGTGTTGGTGTCATACGTACATTTCTCAGCGAACTCGTTCTCTAAACACTTGATACTTGAGTGATTTGTGAGTGATTTGTACAAAATGAACACCCGGAATCCTAACATTAAGACCCTTATTTATACTAATTTCGACCCTAACGGTCCTACACTAATCTGATGCCACGTTGCTCACAAGAATCCCTGGGATGCCATCTGTCCTTGTTCGGTTACACAGACTACTTCGAAATTCAAATCCTCCCGCCTGAATCCTCTTTCGACGCGTGGCAGCGTGATCAGAACTGAGAATGTCACGAAAACACGTTAAGCTTCAGTACCCTTCGTATTTCGCAAAAAACATTTAAGTTTTAAAGATAATTCACTTCGAATTAGCTCCGATTCTAACCATCTTCACTCCAACTTAAACAACATCCTCGAAACATGGCCATCAGTAGCCATTTTTAATCTCAAAAATGGTCATCAGTAACCATCTTTCTTCGAATCATAATCCTTCAAAGAATATTTCCTCTAAACAAAATCTCCAGCCAACAGTGTCATGCCTGCTTCAAAAACAAATGCAGAACTTCAGTAGGTCGACCTACACATAGGGACAGGTCGACCTATCGCTACTTTTACTGGTTTTTTTGTTGTGTTCAATTGGCTAATGCAAAGGGTGTGGTATATATATCAAATTGATCATTCTCAAGCAAATCAACAAGAAACGTGAAAGATATACTCAAGCTTCTTCTCATCTTCAACCTTTCGCTTATTGATCGAAAATCACACATAATCATCTTTTTCGATCGGAGTAAGGAACGTGCGTTGATAAGGTTCGACGGTAGACATTTGTCTTGTTCGAGTGAAGATTGTTGAGGGTGTTTCTTGTATAAAACCTTAGGGTTTTTCCTTCTACATCAAGGGTTTGATTTGAAGGTTTTTGACGATCGCTTCGCTTTAGGAATCAATTCAGCCGAGCATAAGGAATTGAGGGATTGTAGATTCGCTCATCAAATTTGCTACAACCGGAGGATTGAAAAGGAAGGATCGGGGTCTTGATCGGTGAAGATCATTGACATTGACTTGTTTCTACTTGAATCAAGGGGAGGAAAGAATTGTATTCAATTTTACTGCATGTGTGTAGTTGGTGATTGGTAAATTCTTTCCTTGTTAAACATTTTGCAATCAAATAAAACTTTCCTAATTTCATTTGAAATTAGGGGCAGACGTACTCCTGTGAGGACGATAGAGGAACTGCCTTAACAAATCTCGTGTTCTTTATCGTTCTCACTTTTATCCTTTCAATATTCGTTTTTGTTAAATATCCATTGTTGAGCAAAAATTGAAGTTTGGTGAAGATCGATCACCAAGTGTTCGATAAAATTACTCATTCAATTTTTGGTCAAATTTTGGTAAAACGGTTCATTGTGAGTAATACTCTATTAAGTGTGTATTCGAGTTAATTGATAAATTCGTTAAAACGTAATTCAGATTTCGCCGTTTTTCATCCAATTTGGTTAGTGCACATATCCGGTCCCCGATAACTTGATCGTTCAAAGACGATAAAGTTGATCCCGGGGAATCACGTTTCAAAAGCTAGAATTTTCTTAAGTCGTAAAAAAGGTGTTCTATTCACCCCTTCTAGACCATCCCTATCGTCTAACAAGATCGTCCGTAGATCTCGTCTCCCCGTCAAACCTATATTTTTCAATCACTATTTCATGCAGCAATCACTCCCTTTGAGAACCTTGTATTGGCATCGTTGTCACGTTACAAGCTATCACTACTCAACCATTACATACCATAAATCTTTTCCACCAGAAAAACAAAAAATTTGCTCTTTCCCCGGCAAATATCAAAACAAAAATAAGGATAATACTCACACCACCATTTTAGGACAAATTTCAGGCCTTGATATTTAATCTCCTTCTACCTTGAAAGTTCGAAAGGCCGACACCAATCTCGCTTTCAGGTTTAAGATGATTAAATAGGGGCAGCATTCATACCCCAAATTTGTCCTACCCTATTTATCTGGCTTCTAATCCATATACATGAATCATTTATGTCATGACCCAATGCATGCATTCATATCATTGATACTATTCAAAGGGTGCCAAGAAAGGGTTTTCAATTGAAGAGAATTCTTGATCAAAAGGAAGGGATCTGAGGTCTAATCAGCTGACATCATCCTCACTTTGAAGGTTCTCTTGAATAAGGGTTTCCTCATCTTCGACTTAAGGCATTGGTTGAAATATACAAGCTGGGAATTCATCTGGTCTCCCTAAATTAGGGTTTTTGACCAAAGTCAACATAGTTGACCTTTTGGTTAACACTTTAATCAGGAGCTGATTTTATATTGAGAAATTGCATGATGACTATGTGGAGGTGTTCATCTGATCAAAATCGGATTGGAAGCTGATTAATCAAAAAATTTATCAAGAATTGGAAAAATCAGAACAGTTGACTTTTTGGTCAAAGTCAAGTTCAAATGTTCAATATTGAATGTGGGATGAAAATTAGTCAAGAAATATCAAAGGTAATAAATAAAATCAAGAAAATGCAAAAGTTACCAAAAGTGGAAGGTAGTTGAAATTGGAAATTTCCAAAAGGGGAAAGTGAAAAAACTTAGAAAATATTTTGGAGTTTTTACTTGGTTGAGCAGTCCTCTTCAGCACTATGTTACACGTGTCAAGAGGCATCATCTCAGAAAAAGTTCAACACCAATGTTGTTCATCTCATGGCCAATCTCCGGGCCAGCGTAAGCATTTCATCAAACACATTTTGTGCCATTTTGTTCATCTCATGCCCTCTACACAACAGGCCAAGAATTGAGTCATTTGGATGAATATTGAATCCATTATGAAGCTCCAAAGTCTCACCCTCACAACGTCAAAGTTATGCATCTGGCCTGGCAAAAATCCAGGTCACGCGCATACATTTTGTAAAACACCTGGCGCGCCAACTTTGAGATCAATTTTAAGGTTCTACAAATCTCCATCAGGATCAAGCTTGGTATCAAACTATTCCTTGCCATGTCCTCTTTCCAATGGGCCATGGATGGTAATCTTTGAACATGTTTGGACCTAGATAAGGTGACTTAAAGTCGCGCCCGGATCAAGTCATGTCTTTGCCAAGATTATGGGCCAAATCCAGGTCACGCGCGTGCTCCAAAATCATTGGGTGCCACCATGTTTGTAAACAAGTCTCCTATGATTCCAAGCTTCATTTCAAAGACTTCCAAACATCAAGGATACTCCTTGCCATGTCCTTTTTAGATTGAGCCTAAGAGCATGTCATATTATGATCCATAGCATGAGATTGGTACCCTCAAAGGTGACACCTGGAATGTAGTTTGGCAAAGTAAGGCCGCAACCTACATGTAAACAATGTCCATGAAATTACCATAAAAAACCATGCAAGTTGCTGAAAATGTGAAAGCATGCAAGGGATTTACCTCATATGTACTTGACTTGTACACTAAGGCTAGAGGGAATCATTCACTACATTGCATCTCCACCCTAAACTATGCACCATGAGCCACCCTATATAAAATATAAACCCTTCACAATTGGATTCGACGTTTCATTTTTTTCTCTTTTCATAGTTTCACGATTCTCTACTCTCCATTTCCTCATCTCTCTACTCTCTTACCTCTCCCAAAAGTTTGTAACAAACCATAACAAACTAATAACCACCAACCAACCTCCATCTTCAACCTTCCCTTTCAACCTCCATAGCCAAAGCTCAAAAACAACCTTCATCTCCATCTCCCTCACTCAATCTCCATGGATCTTCATCATCCATATCTCAACCTTCATTGATCTCCAACCAGCCACCTCGAGTTCCTCTCTTCCATTGCAACTGCACCATCATCATCTTAGCTCCATCAACACTATCTTAAAATTGCACTCCTCTATAGCACAACACCACACTTTGAGTTTATTTCTCAAAGTTGAGGTCAAAGATCCGAAGATAGACTCCAAGATCCATAACATCAAGCTGCAGCTCGTGGATTTCTTTTCATAATTCTAAGTCCAAATCTTCTTCAGGTTAGGCTTTCCATATTCTTCCACATCTTGGTGCACATGTAGCAGCATGCATATAGTTGTTGTTATGAGACTTTCCTTAGATTCTTGGCTTCATATTCGTTTTGCACGAAATGTATCGTTATTTCAGTATTTAAATCCTAAGGATGAAGGCTATGTTAGCTGCAAATGCAATGATAGGATTATAGAATGTTAAGTCAAGTTTGTTGAACCTAGGATTTTAAGATTGAGCTCGGTTTGGACATTACCAAGAGAATCAAGGAAATCCGAGGTTTGATTCATGATCGATGCAAAATTTCGAGTGGGAAGGATCTGAAGTTTCATATTTCTGGAAAAAAATGTGTAGCCTCCACCTTGAGAACTACCAGAGAAGACGACCGGAGCGACGCTCCGGCATCTGAGGTCTTCTGATTCTTTTTCTCTCCAGACTTCATGCGTGGCGCCTTATCATTGGTTTTTTTTCCCAGATTTTTGTGAATTTTGTTTTATCTATATGATTGGAAGATGGCGTGTCATCCTGTGGTTGGTTGGAAACTAGTTTTGTCATTTAGTCACTTAAGTGCCCATATGACCAATTGATATGCACATTATATATATTGTTGTCACGTTACCATACAATTCATGTTGAATAAAGTAATAATGAAATAAAATGACACAAAGAGAATAGAAATGCAACTGGGCCACTCGTGATTGGGCTTGGGGAGTTTCTGGACTACACCCCTGTTTTGCTAACACACACCCAACCTACTTGGCTTGGGCTCGACTCTATTGTTCTTTGCACCCCCTGTTCCTAGCCCAGTTTGCTTATAACAAAGATTTTAGTGCATTCTGAAATTGCTGTTACACCCCCTGACTGCTAGAATTTTAGTTTTATTTTAATTTTGTTCCTCTTTAATTTTCACCTCATTAATCAGTTTTAATCTAAATGAAAAATGCATAAAAAATACTTTTAGACACGTTAGGATATGTAGATAATTGTCCCTATTTTTTAAAATTTTTCTAATTGTTTTAGCACTTTTAATAAATCATTTATTTTGTAATTTTCATTGTTTTAATACCTCTTTATAAATGGTTTTGTTAAATAACATAGAATACAATAAAAATATTACTTTTAGGATTAGTAGACTTTTAGTATAGTTAGGCTTGAACTAGATTTCCCTTGTTGACATTAAAAAACTCATAATAACAGTAGTATTTTAGTTCACTTTTAGTACTATATTTTGACTTGTTACTTCATGCTTTTGTACCAATTTTGTATCATTGTATTGCTTGAATTTTGCTTGTATTTGTAAATTCTAATTTGCAATTTCTCATAGACTTTAGGATTTGTAAATCATAATATAACTTTAGGCTAGAATCACTCCTTTGTACACAAACAATAATCATTAGGTTAGAATTCTTAGGCTAGTTTCCCTATCATTTCTTTTTCTTTTCAACTTCAAAAACACTTGATAAATACTTGAATAAATTCCCTTTAAAAAATACCAAGAAGACATCTAAAACATTAATAAATGTCAAAATAATAAAAAAGGAATGAAAGCTCTCGTCTCCCTTGCTTAAGGGAATCACTTGAGTGGAAGTTCCCAATCATAAAAAACACCAACCAAAGGGTAACTCAGGTCTCCCTTGCCTTCCTGGCATTCTTAAGGGCATTGTTATTTCCGCTCGATCGCATCGTAGGTCGTCCCCTTATGCAAGAGCGTGAACGTTAACGCCGCCCAACTAAAAAACACAAAAACAAACAAAAACATGTGAGCTGAACTACGACACTCTGATTCCTGAAAAGGATACGTAGGCATTGGGTCGCGGGGCCTAAGCGAGCACAATTGTAAATATTCTTTTTTTTTCCCGTGTTTCTTTTGCATGCATTTGCATTTAGACTTTAGTAATAGACACACCCTTTAGATAGAAACAAACATAGGTGGATACCATCTAGTACGATGGGCGTGTGGGGTGCTAATACTTTCCCCTTGCGTAACCGACTCCCGTACCTAGTTCTCTGGTCGAAAGACCTTGTTCTTATTCGTTTTAGGTTTGCTGACGTTCCTTTCCTTTTAGGATAGATATGTTAGTGGCGACTCTGTTGTTCATTTTTTGCGAGCGTACGGCAAAGGTGTGTTGCTCAAAAGGAAGTTCCACCATAGTTTTAAATTGTGGACCACATCACGTGATGCGGCCGCAATATTGCGGTTGCGATAGTGTCTGCATCCGACCGCAATTGCGGTGTGATCGTAAATTACGCTAAAAACCACATCATAACGCCGCAACGGCCATATTATAACGCCGCAACGGCCACATTAACCCGCATCTGGCCGCAACAGATTATACATTGCTAGCAAAAAAGTACTTGGTTTACCGTCCATTCTATTGATATCATAGATTTAAGATATGTCTCAAAAGGATTAGAGATATTCAAAGTGATGACGAATTATTAATGCATATATATGAAAATTTAGAGACGAAATGGATGACATACGGAATATAAAATAAATTATAAAGTATTATATTTGGAAATTTCTTTCCCTACCTCCCTCTTTTCTTGGTCACCTCTGGTGAAAAATCCAAAATACCCTCACTTCGGAAATGCATTTCCGAAACACTTTTTTTTTTTCAAAATTTGTCTTATTTCGGAAATGCACTTCCGAAAACACGAAAAAAAGGTGTTTTCGGAGATGCATTTCCGAAAACACCCCTTTTTTGGGTTTTCGGAGATGCATTTCCGAAAACACCTTTTTTTTTGGAGGGGGTGTCTTCGGAGATGCATATCCGAAATATTCCAAGACCAAATTGGTCTTGGAATGTTTCGGATATACACTTCCGAAAGAATTCAATAATTATTAAAAAATTAAAATCAAGGTGAATCAATACAATTAATAGGTATAAAATCTAGGTGAATCAATAAAATGAAGGTGAATCAATAAAATCAAGGTGAATCAAAATTTCCTAAACAATTTTAAAGTTCAAAATTATTTTTAACTTATATAAATCAAAAACATTTTAATTTCATAAGTAAATTTTGAATTATATAGAATTAAATATAAAATTTATTCATTAAATAAAATTAAGACAAAATCTTTTTTTAATTTTTTTAAACAAAATAAAAAATTATAACTCATTTTTAATTATGAATCAGAATAGAAATATATAAATATATCATAATAATTATTAATTTTGTAAGTGAAATATATAAATATATAATATATAAATATATAATAATTAATATATAAATATATAATAATTATTATAAATTAAAACACTCATTTTTTTTATTTTTATAATTATTATATAAATATATAAATATATAATAATTTTTATTAATATATAATAATAATTATAATTATTATATAAATATAAAAATTAAAACACTCATTTTTTTAATTTTTTTTGTAAATACATAATAATAATTATAAATATATAAATATATAAATAAAAAATTATAACTCATTTTCTAAGTGAAATTATTTTAGTTTTTTTAATTAAAATTATTTTAAATTTTAAAATATGAATTAGAATAGAAATATATAATAATTATTATTCATAACTCATAAATTATATCAAAATATATAATTATTATTATTCATTACTCATAAATTATATCTAATTTATGATATATAAATTAATTAATATCCTAAAATTAATTTTTGGGATTTTTAGATTTTTTTTGGTTTTTCGGAGATGCATCTCCGAATTTATCAAAATCCCAATTTTTGACATTTTTTCGGAAATGCACTTCCGAAGTCTGGAAAAATTTAGAAAAAAAAATATTTCGGAAATGCATTTCCGAAGCAGGGATAAAGTGGGGTTTTTGCTGGGAGTGACCCCCATAGGGAGGTGGATAAAGAAAAAACCTTATATTTTATGGTCATAAAAATAAATTTATACCATAACGATCACAATCCGCATCACAATAACCGCAGCTGCAACCGCAATTTAAAACTATAAGTCTCACTTATAGAGGGAAAGGAAAAAAAAAAATTGTAGATATAAACCAGAAAAAAAATAGAATTTATTGGCAAGACATTTAAGCATTCATTAATTGAAAATGAAACATTACATTACAAAGTGTGGTATTGGAATTTGACTTTATGTAGGCCAATTTCTATACCAACCAGCCCATGCAGAAACCAATCCACTAATACCAAGAGAAAGAGTGTGGTTACAGAAAGGATTGGGTTCAATTTCAGCCAATCCTATGATCAAATCTGCAACATTAGCAGCCACAGCCATAAGCCTCATTATTCTATCACCTTTTATTTTCTGAATCTCTTTCTCATCTTCTGATTTTTCTTTTCCCTCTGAACTTTTTTTAAGCTTTCTCTCAGTATTCAACCCTTGTTTCAACAAAATGAAATCAGCTATAATGAAGAAAACATAACCCAAAGACTCACCAAAAGCTGATATGAAACTCATCTTCTTTGCTAACTTTGCATCCAAAGTTCCAATTCTTGACAGCCAAAGAAAATGGTCAAAAAAGAAATACACCATTTCTCCTGAATTAGAAAGCACTGCTAGTAGCCTTAAAGTGGGAGTAGAACCAGGATTTCTTCTAAGAGTGTTGAATCCAGTGAGAAATCTTCCAGTTCTGAAGGCTTTTCTGCTGAGGCCAGCAGCTACTTCCCAATTTTTGAACCTCTTGGATATGTCAGGGTGAGTGGTTTCCACGCGCCAGTTTGCAAGCTTGGAGACATACTGAAATGTCTTCACAAGCTTGTCTATGCCATCTCTTTTTGCTAAGAAGATTACCAATTTGTCCACTGTATCATTCATGGTGTGGAAGGATTAGTTTAGGAATATGGCTTTGGTTCATGTAGGATATGGTCTCATTGTGTTTATTTCAAACTTCTAAGTACCAAACAATATTTTTATGTGTTAAACTAGAGTCACAAGAACTGGTTTTTGGATAAGAGAAGTTTGTGGTTACACTTTATTTTACTTATACGACCAATCAATTTTTTTAATATTTTTTTGTCATTGGAATTTCGTGCATCTTTATAATTATGACACTTGGTTTTGTTTTACTTGTGATGCATCTAGCTATACGTATAGATGTAAACATTTATACTTGGTTAAGCTTTTGCATTAATGACAAAATATACATATAAATATAAATAAAAAGTACAACCATACATAATCAAGCAAACAACTTCGAAGTGTCTTGTTTGAGTATCGATGACACTCTTTACATTTGTTTACATAATCAACATTGTCTTTCAATATTTTTAGTTAGTAATAGCGGACTCTTAACTTGTTAGCCTTCGATGTGATTCTTACATACACATTAGTGCCCCTCTATTAGCATCAGAGTGGTTTCGCACTCGCATTGACATCTTAGCATTTGTTTAACTCTTGTCATCTTATAATATAGTTCACCTAAAATCAAAGTAAATTTCGCAGTTAACTTTTTTTATCTTCTTTTATTTCTTATTCATCGTGGCGCATGAAACAGTTCAATTTTATTCACTATTATTTTAGTAATTATATTATTAGATTATTTTAGTAATTATATTATTAGATGTTGTTAATAATTATTTATTTATTTAGTTATTATGTGATATAATAATTATTTAAGTATTTAATTATGTGTGTTTGTGTTATTTGGCTTAATTGAGTTATTAGAGAGATATAACTAAATGGGTCTAAGTGATAGAAACATAATGGATGGATTGATGAGTTAAGCCCAATTGATATAAGAGAGAGAGATAGTAAGAGTAGAAAATTAGGGTTTTAGAGTTGGAGTCTCATAACTCATTTTGGGGGAGAAAGAAGGGAGGAGCACTTGAGAGAAGAAAAAAATTATGGAAGAAGCCTCAATTTTCGCAGCAAGTTTCAGCATAGAGTCACCTTGGCAAAACGGGCGTATCTCTCAACCCAACCATTGGATCGTTGCAGTACTTGGACACAACGTTCCTGACCCATAGAGGAAAGTTCTGACCGGAGCGATTTTGATTTTGAGGGTTTTAAGTTCGTCTGATAAGCCAATTTTCGAACTGGTTTTTAGGTGTGTCTCTAAATGATGTTAGGAAGGATTTCTTTTGGAGAAAAGCTCAGAGCTATGGTGAAAGAGTCCAAATTTACCAAGGTAGGGGGAGCATCCTTATTATTATGGGTTAGTATGATTGGGTCAATGGGTAGATTAACATGATTTAGGAATTTTGTTCTTCAAATTCTAGGTTTTTACATGTTTAGGGTGAAACCCCTAAATTTCTATGATTTGTGATTATTAGATTTTGATGATAATCTTTGATATGTGATAATTAATTGTGTTTGGAATATACTTGGACTTGGATTACTTATTCGATTTATCGGTAAATTACGGTATTTTGAGAATTTGACCGTAATTGTGTTTTGTCTTGGATATTTATGTTGAGAATAATATATTGCTATGCCAATGATGTTGTTTTTATAATGATTCTCTCTGGGTAGCCATATGGCATGAATCCTAGCGATTAGTTGATTGATTGTGAATGTGTGTGTGTGTGTGTGTGTATATATATATATATATATATATATATATATATATATATATATATATATATATATATATATATTGGTAGTATGATTACTAGTGTTAATTGGAATTTGTGTTCGTATTTGATAATTGGCCTATATATGTGAATAGTATATTCGTTATGAACGTGTATATGTACAATTGGTGGATAATTCATAGAATTGAATTATTGTCATATGCGGAATGTTAAGATGGTAGTGATGATCTTAATTGCATATGTGTTGGTGATGATTGTACATACATTCATAGCATAGTTTGTCTTGAGATAGAGGTGATTTTCTTTGAAATAGAAGTGATGGCTTGATCCTTGAGATAGATATAAAAGCGGTAAGCTATATGTTTATGTTTGGTGGGCTTTGGTCTTGTTCGGATCGGAAGCGTGGCTTGAATTTTAGATATTGAATCGGAAAGCGGTGAAACGTTGGGTTCACGGTTGAATATATGCAATTATGTGATTGTTATATGTGTATGAGATGTTTGAATTTGGTGATGTTTGGATACATAATTTGGTGATTAATGTGAATATGTGACAATGATGGTTTGTGTACATATTTGGAATAATAGTATTGAATCCTTTTGAATATTATACTATTGTACTTTGTTGCATACTTGAACATGTGAAATATATTGAATAATACTATTTACATGATTATGCGAGGTGTGATGAATTCCTATGATTGTTAATTAAATCATTGTACTTTATTATACTTTCTTCATAATGATTTAAATTCGCACCCTTCTGTTTGAATATTATCCTTTGATGGTAACGTGCAGGTTCAACGCTTAGTAGCTCGTGTGAGATTAGCCGGATAGCGTCCGAGTTTTGTTGGGAGCTTAGGTAGTTAGTCAATGCTCTGGTCATGTAACACTGGGTTGAGATTAGTAGTATTGAACTCATGTTTTGTTTTGTATATGTATTATGATATTATCTTGTGAACATGTATCTTTGTTATTTGTTGTTGAGAGGCCTTAATGCCGAATATCTTTGATATGTCGTTATATTATCTTGTGGATTAATATTAAGATATGATTATGGTATGGGATTTGATCATTCATGAAATACATGAGTATTTATTATTTCCGCTGTGAATGCATATTCTTGATGAATTATGACATGTGAAAGGTGCTACCTTGATGACCAGGTGTAATTGTATATTTGATGATGAATGATGTTGGCTTTTGAAAGCTTTTAGTTTTTAGAAACATCGATGTGACGCCCTTTGTTTATATGCATACTTATTTACTCTGATTATACGTTAAATATATGGGGTATTAGAAAGGGGTGTTACATTAGTGGTATCAGAGCAGGTCGGTCTGTCCGACCAAGTTGTCGAGTCAGTTGAGTTGTGTGACAAATGAATGCTGTCAGTGTTTTATTCCTTAGTATGCTACGTATGTGTGAAACACTGTTGGTACTTGTTTGTTTTGTTGCAGGGTGATTTTTAGTGAAGTGGGGGCGAAGCTGTGTGTTATACCCCAAAATTTGCCCGCATCTTTTTTCAGAAAGTAGGCAACAGACTTCTGTCTAAAAATTGAGAGTTTCATATAATCTTGGATTTTATTTCATAAATATCCTGATTTTATGAATACTCGGTTTTCAGAATTTTTCTTATACGGTATTTTGGTTCGCTGTTGAATTTATTCTTACGCAAACGCCAATTACTGTTTATCATTTCACACACGCTGTTTATTTGAGATTTATTTGCAGATAAATAGTACTGACGCAATTGGTACATAATTAAATCTTTTTGCAGGCGCAGAGTCCGGGGATTCAGACTGTACTGGTAACAAGTAAATTATTATTAGCTTTTGTTTCCCACTAATTTTGTACTATATTCTATTATTTTCAAAAAAAATCTTTTCCTTTCATTTCAAATCTCTTTCTTTCAAAATCAAATCCTAACTTTATTCTATATATCTCTTTTTTCAAACCCTTCTATATATCTTTTCTTTCAAATCCTACTACCACTCAAATTTTCCTTTTTTGTACGGAATCACTTCATTCCCCAACGTCTCTATCCTTCTTTTCACTCTATAAATACCTCTCATTTTTTTCATAAATTCTCACATCAAATTCTAACTCATCTATCAAATTTCTGCTTCATATTCATTCTCTCTTCTTTCCCGGCAAAAATGGCGAAGCGGATGGAAACGTGTTTTCTTATGGTCATCACCGTCGTGGTGGTAATCATGTCCTTCTTCTGTCTGCATAGTCCTGAAAAATGTGGACCTGGGTTATTTACACTCCCAATCATTTATATGTTATTATTTGTAGCATGGGTTATTAATCGTCATTCTTAAAGTTTGTCGTATCTTTTATTTTTTAACGTACCGTTTACTCGTCGTACTGTTCATTAAAATATGTAATATTTGTACTGTCAGTATTAAATGTCGTACTATCTGTCGTACTGTTGTTTAATTATTAAGATAATATTTTGTGTGTTTTCTTCCAGTTAAATATTTATTTTTCTGTGCATTAAATGTTTTTTAGGGTTATTATCGGTAATTTTACTCGCATACAGTATATATTATTTATTTATTATGTCTGTGTTGTTCTAACAGCTCATGTAAATAAATTTTCACCATTAATACAACAAAAAAAAACAAAAAGAAAAAAAATTAACTTTGACTGTTGAATTTTCACTTTAATTGCTACGTTAATGTCTAAACAGTCAGTTGACAGTCAAACCCGCTGACAGTGCATTTCTCCGTGTTTTGTACCATCAATCAAATCAATCTTTTGCATTTCAAAATTCCAAGATTTTTGTTCTAGAAGTCTTCTGAATATCACATGATTAGCAGAGACTCAGCACTGCACAAAAATCAGGTACGCTTAACTGTCTCCTACGCGAACAGTCCCTAACTAGGGTTTTTGTTTTTTTTCAGGAGAACAAGTTTTTGAGACCTAAAATGGATTTCATGGACCTCCAATATCTCAAAGTACCACCATACAAATTTTCAAACTTCAAATTCGCTCAGACGCACAGTCAGCAGCTCAAACAGTCAACAGACGACCCGGTTGACCAAAAAGTCAACAGATAGTCAAAAATGAAATTTTTTGTTAACATCCATATTTTGTCAAAAGATTCATCATTTGATCATTGGTTGAATATAATTCATCAAGGAAAGATCAAAAATCAACAAAACCCTAAGTTTCAAAATTAGGGTTTTCTCCTAAAAAGTCAACTGAACTTTGACTGGTCATAACTCTCTCATCCTTCATCCAAAAAATTCAAACCAAAGCTCATTTTGAAGGAAAATCAATTATCTTTCAAATTCAATTGGTCCCATGGTCATTAGATTCACCATTTGAAAAATATGAACCAAGACATTACAGGTCATTTTCAAAGTCAACAAAAAGTGGTTTTTTGTCAAAGGCCATAACATCAAGATAACTTCTCCAAATGAAAAAAAGTTTCCAAAGTGGCTTGTAGAGGACATCTTGAGGTTTCTAAAAAGTACAAGAACTCCTTCATATGATAAAAATTGAGGGATTTATGCCTTGTTGAAGTTGGCTATTTTTTGGGAAAATGCATGAAATCAACATTGACCAAAAGTGTTTTTTTTCAAAAGGAGACCAAATTTCCATGATCCAAACATGTTTCTAACAATGATAAGGGCATCCCATGATCAACCAAAGGCCCATAACATTTATTTCTTTTTTTGGTTTAATTTTATTACATTTAAGATTAAATTAAAAAAAGAAATGGAAGGATAATGTTATGTGGCTTGGATATTAAGCTAAGGTCATCAAGAAACATTCAACTCTGCCACAAGAAGCTAGTACAGCAGAAGAGTGTGGAAAAATCAAGCCATGGTTGCTTGAATTCAAAGCTACATATGTTATAATATTCAAAAATTCAACAAAATCATCAATGCTTCCTAGCTTAGTTTTTAAGCACTTTCTTTGCCTATAAATGAAGTATAACACTTCATAAAAAAAAAGACAAGATCAGAACCAAACCTATGCTTATAACTCACTTGTAACACATTTAAAATTTTCAAAGAAACTTGAAATTCGAATTTTTAGTTTAAGTCATTTTTAATCCTAACTAAACACTCAAACATCATCTCTGAGCATCATTGAACCTGTTCCAATCAGTTTCAAGCTTTGAAACACAAAGAATCGAGCACCATAGCTCACGGTTTGTGTAAACAAAAACTTAACAAAATCTCATCATACACTCACATCTAGCACGATGTAATCATATATTTGAATTTAGTTCATTGTTCTGATCGTTTCTGGATGGTTAATTGAAGTTTGAACATGTATCCATGAAGATACCATTTTAGGGTTCTTGAACTCTATTTTAGGGTTTTTCTTAAAAGGAAAAATTAGACAAAATTAAGGGCATGGTTGAATTCAGTGAATCATGACGAATCAAATGGATATGTCGCAAAAAATTTCTATGCTTGTTTACCCCTATTCGCTATTTTGCAGGGATGAGTTTCATCTATTACAACGCTTTTTGGCAAAAAAACGCTATTAAAAGTATTGGCTGGAGGTTGAAGACGAAGGCGTGGCGCCATCTGATTGGCCAGTTTGAAAAAGCGCGCGTTTTGTCTTATTCTCGGATCTGATGCTTCGCTGACTAGACTATTGCCATGCGCCACACGTCCTTGTCCATTAGATCATTTTAATTCTCTCATCTAACGCTCCTTGTCTTGCAGGTTCACCATAGACCTGAGGGGTTTGCCACACATGATTATTGTTTTATATATTTTCTATTTTATTTTATTTTCTTTACAAAATTAATTTAAAATAGTTTCAAAAATCAAAAAAATATAATAAAAATATTTCTAGGTTTATAAAATAATTTTTTTTTTGACATAAAAATATTTTATTTTTCTTAATAATTAAAATATTTTGTTTAATTAATTAGTATATATTTATATATTTGCTTTTTAATTATTCAACCAATCAAAAAATCATAAAATTTCTTTTCTTTATATTAAATTTAGTTTATATATTTTAGACTAATTTTGTACATATTTAGAATATTTTTCTCTTTAAGTTTTAATTATTTATGTAATTATTTGCATAATTATATGTTATTTAACTTAATAGTTTTCAAAACAATTTTAGAAAATTCCAAAAAAATTAGTTTTATTTTAAAATTAATTAATAAGCATTTTGAACATATTTTAAACTTAATTTTTAGGTTTAAATTTTATTTCTACCTTTTTCCTCATTTTAATTAAATTAATCATGCATTAATTCTAATTAAAATCAATCATACAAAAAATCCAAAAATATTTCTTTTATCTTATTGCAATTTAAATTCCTAGATAAAGTGTATAGGTTGTCAAATTCATGTAAATAGCATAGTTTACATTTCCCGCAAAATTGATGTAATAGCGTAGATTTACTTTCCGCATTTTACATTCTCGCATTTTAATTTCAGTACACATATAAAACTGCGTGTATGTCAAGACTAAAAACTGAAGTGTTAGATCACTAACTTCAAAGAAAAAATATATGAATCAAAACACAATCACATTTGCACCTCTTAGGGTAATCCCTCTTTTACTCTTTTCAAAATCAAAATCAAATTCTACTGTTTCAAATGCAAAAAATCGAACTTTTGTTTACATCCGGTGAAAGGAGAATTTTCTAAAGGAAATAGGAAAAGACCTTATAACTTAGGGTAGACCTCCTAATTTGCTTGCTCAAATCAAAACAAACAAGTGTCTCATATATCATTGTTTTCAAAATAAAACTCAAAAAAAAAAAAGACAATACTTGGTATATATCCAAACAAGTGTCTCATATATCATATTCTTTTTTTTTCAAAACATCTTTCGAAAGATAAAACACTTTGTATACATCCGCACAAGGATCATTACAAAGTCAATTTATAAAGGTATTTGAAACCACATACAAGCATTTCAAGGCAAGAGAAAAAAATGATTCAAAACAAGTGAGCTAAGCAAACTAAGAGCCCATGGATAACCATGGATACAAAGGGTGCTAACACCTTCCCTTTGTATAACCAACCCCCTTACCCAGAATTTCTTAAAGGTCTTTTTCTGTTTCTTTTATAAACCTTTCCTTAATTGGATAAAATAAAAGTCGGTGGCGACTCTCTGATTTTTCAAAAACACAAAAGCAAAGAGAAGAGTGTCAGTTCGTATATCTCTCCACGAGAGGTATGGTAAAAAAAACCGAGGGCGACAGAACTGACGACTCTGCTGGGGATATACTTTCTAAAAACAAAATGTTTTCAAAAGGGGTTACCTTAGAGTTTAGATCACTTCGATGTTTTCAATTGCTTGACTTGATTGATCTATTTTTCAAAGGTTTGTTTGGGTATTTACTTGTGTGAAAGATTCTAACCCGAATCTCGAGATACCTTAAGTATGTGACAATAGACCAAGGAAACTGTACGGCATGTACCGATACGGTTAATCTGGTGGTCACCGTTAGTGCGACACTTTGGTTTATACTGATATCCCTTGAAAACGATCAAGGAGTATGTTAGGCTTCCGAAATGTCATTAAACACTAATTTGTCTTAGAACCTTTAGTTGAACTTGACTTGTGGCCTATTAAGTGGCTAGCTTTGAAATTGATCGAAGTTAGCTATCCTCGAGGAATATTTTGATCGGCCGTCCGAGCGCCGTATTGAGATGTTACCTCCAAGGATCATAGAACCCGAATACTATTCTAGGACAGGTTTTAACCAACTAAACTTCAGTAGGGGAGGGTATCACCTATCAACCTCATGCAAGCCTTTAAACCTAAGGCTATTGTTTGATTTGTTTGTGTGTGCCACATGTTTGACATCATGACATCATAAGCATCATAAACATATCATTTTCTCACTAATCATTTCAAGGATCAAAGAGTTTACCTTTGTTCTGTTTTTACAGGTAATGGCTCCCGCTACCAGAGATTACATCCGGATCAACATCTTGACAGTACCATCTGAACTTAAGGACTTAATATCAGAATTTCCCAGAAATGCTCAATTCACTGAAAAGCACGGTCACCTACTCCATTTGGTTACCTCAAAATTTGAAGAAGACATGATACGGGTCCTTTTCCAATTCTTTGATCCCGAACATCATTGTTTTACATTTCCTGATTACCAGTTAGTACCCACTTTGGAAGAGTTCTCTGAACTGATTGGGTTACCTGTTCGAGATCAATTACCTTTCACTGGTTTAGAAAAGATTCTAAAACCTGAAATCATTGCTGCTGCCTTACATTTGCGAAAGTCAGAAATTGAGTCCAATTGGGAAACAAAGAGTGGAATCGAGGGTTCGCTTGCTAAGTTCTTAATGGAAAAGGCTCGATTACTACTAAAAAACAAAAGTTACCTAGCTTTTGAGGAAGTTGTGGATCTTTTGATCTATGGGTTGGTTTTATTCCCTAATCCCGACCAGTTCATAAGTGTGCACATTATCAACATTTTCTTAACCCGTAACCCGGTACCTACCTTGCTGGGAGACATACTACATTCTTTACACACTCGTACCATGAAGAAACGAGGAACTCTTATATGCTGTATACCACTACCGACTAGATGGTTTACATTACACCTTCCCCGATCAGTGTTGAGAAATGAACAAAGGATGCAATGGTCTCGCAGGATTATGTCTTTGTCTCATTCAGATATCCGGTGGAACAACTTCTTTCAAAGAGACATCACTATTATTGACCATTGTGGAGAGTACCCTAATGTGCCACTCCTTGGCATCAAGGGAGGCATCACTTATAACCCCTCTTTAGCTTTGCGCCAATTCGGATATGCACGGAGAAACGGTCCTCACGACATGATTATCCGTGGCATTGTGTTTGACTACGAAGATGATTCCCACAGACATCGGCGAAGGTTTATACATGCGTGGGGCAGTGTCTATAGAGTAGAAAGCAAAACTTTAGGACAATGGAACTCTATTCCCATGGAGCCTTACCTCAAATGGGTGCGTGCTCATGCTCAGAAGTTCATCATGCCATATCCCGCTATTCTACCTGTGACTATTGAGCCAGAAGTCGAAGGAGACGAACCTCGAGTTATTTTACATCCGGACATGCCAACTGACCTGGAAGAGCTGCAGAAATCTTGGGTTCAACTAAAGGAGGAAAGAGACACCTTCAAAGCACATTGTCAAGACTATGAGAGGAAAGTGTTGGAGCTCACCAGACAACTCCAAGAAGAACAGCAGATCAACACATTCTTGGGTGCAAAGAGAAAGCGTCCATGGGAGACCTGAGGGATCCTTCATTTTCTTTATTTCTGTTTTGTAAGCCCGAAAGAGGCAAAAAAAAAGAGAAAAAGAAAAAAGAAATAATTTGTTTAACTAATAAATGTTTGTTTCTCTTTTGTTTTAACAAATCTAAATTCCAAGATCCTTGAAAACATTGCATATGCATTTCATTCATAAACATTGCATAACAGTTTCACATGATGGGGTTCTCATCTCCTCGCTGTTTATTTCAGTTAGAAGAGATGGAATCCGAAACAAGCATCAAGAATCTCGAAGCACAGAATGCCCAAGTTCAGGTAGCAATTCTTGAGCTAGCAAAGGGGCAACAAGAACTAAAAGCCCTGATAATCAAGAAGAAAAAGAAGCCCAAAGGATCTGCAGGCTTAAGTCACCATGCAAGGAAGGTCAAAATCCCAATCAAAAGGCCCAAAAAGCCACCGATCCCTGAAATAGTCGGTGAAGGTGATCAAGAAGACAATCACAGCAACCAGGGTTCTGCCAAACCCTCCCTCTCTTCTAACGAAGAAGATTATCATTCCGGAGACGAGCAGGGTGATGACAAATACCAGCTGTTGGAAGAACGCATGAAAGCTATGGAGATACAAAAAATACCTGGTTTAGACTTCAATGATCTTGGACTCGTCTCAGATATTGTTATTCCTCCAAAATTCAAAATTCCTGTCTTTGCAAAGTATGATGGAGTTTCTTGCCCAAAACTACATTTGAGGTCCTATGTGAGGAAGATACTACCTCATACGGAAGATAACAAATTGTGGATTCATTTCTTCCAAGAAAGTTTGTCGGGTACACAACTCGAGTGGTACTACCAGCTGGAAAGTACAAAAGTTCACACTTGGGAAGATTTGGCTGCTGCTTTCTACAAACAATATCAATACAACACTGACCTTGCACCAACCCGTACTCAACTAAGGGGCATGTCTATGGCACCAAAAGAAAGTTTCAAAGGGTATGCACAAAAATGGAGAGATCTGGCTGGAAGGGTTCAACCACCCTTATCTGATCGCGAGCTGGTTGACATGTTCATGGGCACTTTAACTGGCCCTTTCTACAGTCATTTGCTGGGAAGCTCATCTTCAGGTTTCACCGACCTGATATTAACTGGAGAGCGTGTCGAAAGCGGTATTCAAAATGGAAAAATTCAAATAGGCTCCTCCTCTGGTACTACAAAGAGGCCCATCAGTGGGAGAAACGAAGTCAATACAATGCACAGTCAGAAGGGTCGAAAAAGTGAGCATCACCAATCTGTAGGGGCAGTTCTGATCTCTGCATCTGCACCTCAGAAAGATCAGCCGCCGAAATATACGCGTCGACCAGATGCACCAAGAAGAAATTTCACCAGAATCAATATGCCAATCTCCCAAGCATTGCAGCACTTGTTAAAAGCAAATCTGATTACATTGAAAGACCCTCCAAAGAATGTCAACACTTCCTCTCCAAGTTATCGCCCCGATGCAACATGTGCATACCATTCTAACTGTCCAGGACATGACGCAGATCACTGTTGGACCCTGAAAAATAAAATACAAGACATGATAGATGCTGGGGAAATTGAGTTCGATCCTCTAGAGACTCCAAATGTCATCACTGCACCCATGCCGAAACATGACAAGACCGTTAATGCTATCATAGACACTGTTTACATCTATGATGTGAGAGAATTGTCAACTCCGCTCCTTGAAGTCAAAAGAAAGCTAATCCAAGCTGGTTACTTTCCAGGTTGTGACCCTGATTGCTTTTATTGCGCACACCTACCCAATGGTTGTGAAAATCTTAGAATGGGAATCTAAAAGTGGATGGATCGCCATATCATTATGTTTGAAAGGCTCCCTTCTATGGACGATTTATGCGAAGTCTTTTCAAACGGGATGAGAATAGAGGACGTCTCAGTGGTTTCTAACATACCATTGAAAATCCCTACCAAAGCTCCTTTCAAAATTTCTGCTGCACCCAAAGTGGCATCAGTAATCATTACCAGTCCGGCTCCATTTCCATACTCCTCAGACAAAGCTGTCCCGTGGAGTTATGACACTAATGTTTATGTCCATGGAGTTAAGCAAGACACATTGACTGAAGAGGCCATGAATTTTACTACTCCAACTGTTGATAATATTGTGGGTACTAGTAGGATTACGAGAAGTGGAAGGATCTTTTCACCAGAACTTTCTCCAAATGTTGCTACTAATCCAGTCCAGGTCCCAATTCCTAATCAAGATATCAACGCTCGAGGCAAAGAATCACTAGTTGAACCAGTTCAAATACCGGTGGAAGTCACTATTGAGGATCCATCAAAGCAAGAAATGGAGGAAATATTGAAAATCATCTGCAAGAGTGATTACAATATTGTCGAACAGTTGGGGCACACTGCTTCAAAAATCTCAATGCTGTCTCTGCTAAAATATTCCGAGGCTCATGCCAAGGCCCTGATGAAGTTCCTGAAAGCTGCACATGTGCCACAAGAGATTTCAGTCGATCAATTTGAAAATTGTGTTGCCAATCTAACAGTGAATAATGGTCTCGGTTTCTCCGATGTTGATCTAACCCCTGCTGGAAAAAATCACAATAAAGCCCTACACATATCCATTGAATGTAACGACACCACTCTATCTCATGTGCTGGTAGATAATGGTTCCTCTTTGAACGTGTTACCAAAAACAGTACTGGAAAAGCTTGACTTCGAAGGAATTGTGTTACAACCAAGCGATGTTGTGGTAAGAGCCTTCGACGGGTCAACAAGAACAGTGTACGGAAAGGTGAAGCTCCCAATCTGAGTGGGCTCTCAGATCTTTGATTCTACCTTTTACGTAATGGAAATTCACCCAGCATATTCCTGTTTACTAGGACTCCCTTGGATACATGGGGCAAATGTTGTAACTTCTACCCTACATCAGAAGTTGAAGTATCCAGTAAAAGGAAAGATAGTCACAGTTTACGGCGAAGAAGAATATGTGGTTAGCCACCTGAGCAACTCCAAGTATGTTGAGTTGGATGGCGAATTCATCGAAACTCCCTGCCAATCTTTTGAGGTGGTCTCTCCAGATGTCCCTACTACCAAACATATTTCTACTACTCCTACTACAAAAATAACTCCAACTATGGCTTCTCTCAAAGATGCCAAAGCTGTGATCGAAGAAGGTGGTTGCACAGTATGGGGACAGCTCCTCGATGTACCTTACAAGTCCGATAAGCTAGGCCTGGGCTATGCTAATGGAAATCAGAAGAACGATCAGAGTCCTCGTTCTGGAGGATTAATGTCACATTTCATCATCCAAGGAGTGAATGCTATTGAAGACGATGGAGTGTTCTTGAACCATATTATTCAGCCATATCCAAATGAAGTCGCACCTGTTTCCATGGAAGTTTGGGATACTTTGGGAGAACCAAGCGGCGGGTATGATTTTCTAGTAAAATATACTGCACCTCAGAGTTCTTTTATTGCTATGGAAGACATTACCCCAACTGGATGGGGTGATCAGTTTGAAGATAGCAAAAGTTTCACAAGTTCCATCACTGAGCAATACCAAGGTCAACCTAGTCCAAAAGAAGTTTGGGATACACTAGGAGAACCAAGTGGCAAGTATGACTTTATGGTGAAGTATTTTGCTCCCCTGAGCTCGCAGATCGCTATTGAAGACATCACCCCAACTGGATGGGACAACCATTTCGAAGACAATATGACATTCACAAGCCCTGACGCTCCTGAAGAAACATGGGAAACACCAAATAATGAGAATGATTTCCTAACACAATACACTGCTCCCCAGAATGCACAAGTCTCCCTTGAAGACATCATTCCAACTGGATAGGACAATCTTATCGGGTATCTCGCTCAGCCATCAGAGGTATCTCAGCCTGGGCTCTCGTATCTAGCAGAGTATATTACTTATCCCGAAAGATCACCGGCTCATTTCCCCACCAAAGAAATCAATGCTGTGGAAGATGAAGAAGACAACTGCAACTGGAGCAGCTGGATACTCCCTGCTCACAACAATGGATTGAAAAACTGGGAAGCCGAGGATGTGATCTCCTTTGATCAGGAGTAAATGCAATTTCCTGTTTTCGTTGTTCAAAGATAAAAATGGTTCCTGTACTATCGAACCATGAACTTGAAAGCCGTGTGCCTTGCCCGAAGCACACTGGTCCTTTTTATAAGGGTTTGTCATATCATGATCATGTTCATTCAATAAAATCATGGGACGTTTGCATATTCAAATTTTGTGATCCTTTTTCTTTGCTTTATTCATTTTTCAAATAGCTATGTGTTCTTACACACACCCACATAAATAAATGCAGATTCACATTCACTCTGGATCCTGTTGATAACGATTCTGCTATTGCCAGTCATGACTTTGAAAATCCGATCTACCAAACTGAGGATGAAAGTGAGGAAGATTGTGAAGTACCAAGAGAACTTGCAAGGCTGTTAGAACAAGAAGAAAAGACTATACAGCCGCATGAAGAACCAATTGAGGTTATCAACTTGGGCAGTGACGAAGAAAAGAAAGAAGTCAAGATAGGGGCTGATCTAGAAGACGGTGTCAAGCAAAGACTGATTCAAATGTTACAAGACTACGTTGAGATATTCGCCTAGTCCTATGAAGATATGCCCGGCCTTGACACGGACATTGTGGTTCATCGCCTGCCAATCAAAGAAGGTAGTACTTCAGTTAAGCAGAAACTGCGGAGGAGTAGGCCCGATATGTCAAAGAAGATCAAAGACGAGGTTGAAAAGCAATTCAATGCTGGCTTTCTGAAAGTTGTGAGTTATCCTCCTTGGATAGCTAACATCGTGCTTGTGCCTAAAAAAGATGGGAAAGTCAGAATGTGTGTAGACTACAGAGATCTGAATCGGGCAAGCCCCAAAGACGATTTCCCTTTACCTCACATCGATGTACTAGTTGACAATACTGCACAATGCAAGGTATTCTCCTTTATGGATGGATTCTCAGGGTACAATCAAATCAAGATGGCGCCCGAAGACATGGAAAAAACAACCTTCACAACACCTTGGGTAACCTTTTGTTACAAAGTAATGCCCTTTGGTTTAAAGAATGCAGGAGCAACATATCAGCGTGCAATGGTGGCGCTGTTCCATGATATGATTCATCAGGAGATAGAGGTTTATGTCGATGATATGATTGCAAAGTCCAACACCAAAGAAGAACATCTGGGTCATCTGCACAAGCTGTTTGACAGACTCAAGAAATACAGGTTGCGACTGAATCCGAACAAGTGTACCTTTGGAGTAAGATCCGGCAAACTCTTAGGTTTCATCGTCAGCAGCAAAGGTATTGAGGTTGATCCTGCCAAGGTCAAAGCCATTCAAGAAATGTCTATACCCCGTACCGAGAAACAAGTCAGAGGATTCTTGGGACGTTTGAATTACATAGCCAGATTTATTGCCCATATGACTACTACTTGTGTGCCGATCTTCAAACTATTGAAGAAAGATCAAGTGGAAAGATGGAATGAAAAATGCCAGTTAGCCTTTGATAAGATCAAAGAATATATTCAAAAACCGCCAATCTTGTTACCACCAGTGGAAGGAAGACCTCTAATAATGTACCTAACTGTGTTAGAAGATTCAATGGGGTGTGTACTGGGGCAACATGACGAGTCCGGCCGAAAGGAGCATGCAATCTACTATCTTAGCAAAACGTTTACCGATTGTGAAACAAGATACTCACTGCTTGAGAAAACTTGCTGTGCCTTAGCATGGGCGGCTCGCCGACTAAGATAGTATATGCTAAACCATACCACTTTCCTGATCTCCAAAATGGATCCTATCAAGTATGTGTTTGAAAAACCTGCTCTCTCTGGAAGAATAGCAAGATGGAAAATGATTTTAACAGAGTATGATATCCAGTACACTTCACAAAAAGCAATCAAAGGAAGTGTGGTAGCTGATCATCTGGCTCATCAAGCAGTGGATGATTATCAAGCATTGAACTTTGACTTCCCAGATGAAGACATTATGCTAGTTGCTGACTATGAACAACCAGGACCGGAAGAAGGACCCAAGCCAGGATCCCGATGGACTATGGTTTTTGATGGAGCTTCTAATGCACTCGGCAATGGCATCGGAGCTGTGATCATTTCCCCTGCAGGAGGTTATACACCATTCACTGCCAGGTTATGCTTCAACTGCACTAACAATATAGCCGAGTATGAAGCATGTATTCTGGGTCTCAAAGCTGCAATCGATTTAAGAATCAAGTTCCTGGAGGTCTACGGAGACTCGGCGCTTGTGATTTATCAAGTCAAAGAGGAATGGGACACGAAGCACCCGAATCTAATTCCTTACAAAGAATATGTGCTGAGTTTGATTCCTTACTTTGAAGAAATCACTTTTGAACATATCCCGCGCAAAGAAAATCAACTAGCTGATGCCTTAGCTACCATGTTATCCATGTTCAAAGTCAGGTGGGACAATGAGGCGCCGATGATCACCATTTATAGACAGGATGAACCAGCCTATTGCAATGAGATCGATGCTGAAGGAATGGAAGAAAAACCATGGTTCCATGAAGTAAAAGGTATCTCGAAGCTCAAGAATACTCTGAAGGGGCATCCATTAACGACAGAAAGTTTCTAAGAAGATTTACTGCTAAATTCTTTCTAAGTAATGGAACCCTGTACAAACGCAACCATGACTCGACTTTGCTTCGTTGTGTAAACAAGAAGGAGGCGGAACAGATTATGGAAGACATACACGATGGTGCTTTTGGTACTCATTCAAGTGGACATACAATGGCTAAAAAGATCTTAAGAGCAGGTTATTATTGGTTTACCATGGAGACAGACTGCCATCATCACTCCAGAACCTGTCACAAATGCCAGATATATGCCGACAAAGTACATGTACCTCCAGTCCTGTTAAACGTCCTGACGGCTCCTTGGCCTTTTGCAATGTGGGGTATTGATATGATTGGAGAAATCAAGCCTACTGCCTCCAACGGACATCGCTTTATCCTAGTCGCTATTGATTACTTCACAAAGTGGGTAGAAGCAGCCTCGTTTGCTTCAGTCACCAAGAATGTTGTGGCCAGGTTTATCAAGCATAATCTCATTTGTCGGTATGGCATCCTTGAAAGGATAATCACGGACAATGGCACAAATTTAAACAACAGAATGATTACTGAACTCTGCACACAGTTCAAAATCAAACATCATAATTCCTCTCCATATCGACCAAAGATGAATGGCGCAGTGGAAGCTGCCAACAAGAACATCAAGAAAATCATACAGAAGATGACAGTAACCTACAAAGTCTGGCATGAGATGTTACCTTTTGCTCTTCATGGTTATCGCACATCAGCACGTACTTCAACATGGGTGACTCCATTCTCCTTAGTCTATGGTATGGAGGCAGTTCTTCCAATTGAAATTCAGATTCCGTCCCTAAGGATTATGAAAGAAGCTGATCTAGACGAAGACGATTGGATTCAGACTCGGTTGGACCAGATAAACTTGATTGATGAGAAGAGGCTCGCAGCTATTTGTCATGGTCATTTGTACCAAAAGCGTATGATCAAATCCTTCAACAAGAAAGTCAAAAGTCAAGCATACCAAACTGGTGGTTTGGTTGTTAAACGCATCATCCTACCACAAGGTGACCCCAGGGGCAAGTGGACTCCCACTTATGAGGGACCGTTTGTAATCAAGAAAATATTCTCCGACGGTGCCATGCTGCTTACCACTATGGACGACGAGGATTTCCCACATCCTGTAAATGCGGACATAGTGAAAAAGTATTTCGCTTAAAGAAAAGCTCGCTAAGTTGAAAACCTGAAAGGGCAACTTAGGCAAAAATGAGCGTCTCGGTGGATTGAAAACCTGAAAAGGCGATCCAGGCAAAAATTAGAGACTAAATAAATATTATCCCGGTAGGCTGAAAACCTGAAAAGGCAGTCTAGGCAAAGTTAGGGAATAAAGCGTACAACTATGTTCCGTTTGGCTACCTACTCACCTTCAAGGTTCAACACATCAAAGACACCGATCAGTCCAATTACAATTGGTGGATAATTCATAGAATTGAATTATTGTCATATGCGGAATGTTAAGATGGTAGAGATGATCTTAATTGCATATGTGTTGGTGATGATTGTACATACATTCATAGCATAGTTTGCCTTGAGATAGAGGTGATTTGCTTTGAAATAGAAGCGGTGGCTTGATCCTTGAGATAGATATAAAAGCGGTAAGCTATATGTTTACGTTTGGTGGGCTTTGGTCTTGTTCGGATCGGAAGCGTGGCTTGAATTTTAGACATTGAATCGGAAAGCGGTGAAACGTTGGGTTCACGGTTGAATATATGCAATTATGTGATTGTTATATGTGTATGAGATGTTTGAATTTGGTGATGTTTGGATACATAATTTGGTGATTAATGTGAATATGTGACAATGATGGTTTGTGTACATATTTGGAATAATAGTATTGAATCATTTTGAATATTATACTATTGTACTTTATTGCATACTTGAACATGTGAAATATATTGAATAATACTATTTACATGATTATGCGAGGTGTGATGAATTCCTATGATTGTTAATTAAATCATTGTACTTTATTATACTTTCTTCATAATGATTTAAATTCTCACCCTTCTGTTTGAATATTATCCTTTGTTGGTAACGTGCAGGTTCAACGCTTAGTAGCTCGTGTGAGATTAGCTGGATAGCGTCCGAGTTTTGTTGGGAGCTTAGGTAGTTAGTCAATGCTCTGGTCATGTAACACTGGGTTGAGATTAGTAGTATTGAACTCATGTTTTGTTTTGTATATGTATTATGATATTATCTTGTGAACATGTATGTTTGTTATTTGTTGTTGAGAGGCCTTAGTGCCGAATATCTTTGATATGTCGTTATATTATCTTGTGGATTAATATTAAGATATGATTATGGTATGGGATTTGATCATTCATGAAATACATGAGTATTTATTATTTCCGCTGTGAATGCATATTCTTGATGAATTATGACATGTGAAAGGTGCTACCTTGATGACCAGGTGTAATTGTATATTTGATGATGAATGATGTTGGCTTTTGAAAGCTTTTAGTTTTTAGAAACATCGATGTGACGCCCTTTGTTTATATTCATACTTATTTACTCTGATTATACGTTAAATATTTGGGGTATTAGAAAGGGGTGTTACATTAGTGGTATCAGAGCAGGTCGGTCTGTCCGACCAAGTTGTCGAGTCAGTTGAGTTGTGTGACAAATGAATGCTGTCAGTGTTTTATTCCTTAGTATGCTACGTATGTGTGAAACACTGTTGGTACTTGTTTATTTTGTTGCAGGGTTATCTTTAGTGAAGTGGGGGAGAAGCTGTGTGTTATACCCCAAAATTTGCCCGCATCTTTTTTCAGAAAGTAGGCAACAGACTTCTGTCTAAAAATTGAGAGTTTCATATAATCTTGGATTTTATTTCATAAATATCCTGATTTTATGAATACTCGGTTTTCAGAATTTTTCTTATACGGTATTTTGGTTCGCTGTTGAATTTATTCTTACGCAAACGCCAATTACTGTTTTTCATTTCACACACGCTGTTTATTTGAGATTTATTTGCAGATAAATAGTACTGACGCAATTGGTATAGAATTAAATCTTTTTGCAGGCGCAGAGTCCGGGGATTCAGACTGTACTGGTAACAAGTAAATTATTATTAGCTTTTGTTTCCCACTAATTTTGTACTATATTCTATTATTTTCAAAAAAAATCTTTTCCTTTCTTTTCAAATCTCTTTCTTTCAAAATCAAATCCTAACTTTATTCTATATATCTCTTTTTTTAAATCCTTCTATATATCTTTTCTTTCAAATCCTACTACCACTCAATTTTTCCTTTTTTGTACAGAATCACTTCATTCCCCAACGTCTCTATCCTTCTTTTCACTCTATAAATACCTCTCATTTTTTTCATAAATTCTCACATCAAATTCTAACTCATCTCTCAAATTTCTGCTTCATATTCATTCTCTCTTTTTCCCCGGCAAAAATGGCGAAGCGGATGGAAACATGTTTTCTTATGGTCATCACCGTCGTGGTGGTAATCATGTCCTTCTTCTGTCTGCATAGTCCTGAAAAATATGGACCTGGGTTGTTTACACTCCCAATCATTTATATGTTATTATTTGTAGCATGGGTTATTAATCGTCATTCTTAAAGTTTGTCGTATCTTTTATTTTTTAACGTACCGTTTACTCGTCGTACTGTTCATTAAAATATGTAATATTTGTACTGTCAGTATTAAATGTCGTACTATCTGTCGTACTGTTGTTTAATTATTAAGATAATATTTTGTGTATTTTCTGCCAGTTAAATATTTATTTTTCTGTGCATTAAATGTTTTTCAGGGTTATTATCGGTAATTTTACTCGCATACAGTATATATTATTTATTTATTATGTCTGTGTTGTTCTAACAGCTCATGTAAATAAATTTTCACCATTAATACAACAAAAAAAAAACAAAAAGAAAAAAAATTAACTTTGACTGTTGAATTTTCACTTTAATTGCTACGTTAATGTCTGAACAGTCAGTTGATAGTCAAACCCGCTGACAGTGCAATTCTCCGTGTTTTGTACCATCAATCAAATCAATCTTTTGCATTTCAAAATTCCAAGATTTTTGTTCTAGAAGTCTTCTGAATATCACATGATTAGCAGAGACTCAGCACTACACAAAAATCAGGTACGCTTAACTGTCTCCTACGCGAACAGTCCCTAACTAGGGTTTTTGTTTTTTTCAGGAGAACAAGTTTTTGAGACCTCAAATGGATTTCATGGACCTCCATATATCTCAAAGTACCACCATACAAATTTTCAAACTTCAAATTCGCTCAGACGCACAGTCAGCAGCTCAAACAGTCAACAGACGACCCGGTTGACCAAAAAGTCAACAGACAGTCAAAAATGAAATTTTTTGTCAACATCCATATTTTCTCAAAAGATTCATCATTTGATCATTGGTTGATCATAATTCATCAAGGAAAGATCAAAAATCAACAAAACCCTAAGTTTCAAAATTAGGGTTTTCTCCTAAAAAGTCAACTAAACTTTGACTGGTCATAACTCTCTCATCCTTCATCCAAAAAATTCAAACCAAAGCTCATTTTGAAGGAAATTCAATTATCTTTCAAATGCAATTGGTCCCATGGTCATTAGATTCACCATTTGAAAAATATGAACCAAGACATTACAGGTCATTTTCAAAGTCAACAAAAAATGGTTTTTTGTCAAAGGCCATAACATCAAGATAACTTCTCCAAATGAAAAAAAGTTTCCAAAGTGGCTTGTAGAGGACATCTTGAGGTTTCTAAAAAGTACAAGAACTCCTTCATATGATAAAAATTGAGGGATTTATGTCTTGTTGAAGTTGGCTATTTTTATGGAAAATGCATGAAATCAACATTGACCAAAAGTGTTTTTTTCCAAAGGAGACCAAATTTCCATGATCCAAACATGTTTCTAACAATGCTAAGGTCCTCCCATGATCAACCAAAGGCCCATAACATTTTATTTCTTTTTTTGGTTTAATTTTATTACATTTAAGATTAAATTAAAAAAAGAAATGGAAGGATAATGTTATGTGACTTGGATATTAAGCTAAGGTCATCAAGAAACATTCAACTCTGCCACAAGAAGCTAGTACAGCAGAAGAGAGTGGAAAAATCAAGCCATGGTTGCTTGAAGTCAAAGCTACATATGTTATAATATTCAAAAATTCAACAAAATCATCAATGCTTCCTAGCTTAGTTTTTAAGCACTTTCTTTGCCTATAAATGAAGTATAACACTTCATCAAAAAAATACAAGATCAGAACCAAACCTATGCTTGTAACTCACTTGTAACACATTTGAAATTTTCAAAGAAACTTGAAATTCGAATTTTCAGTTTAAGTCATTTTTAATCCTAACTAAACACTCAAACATCATCTCTGAGCATCATTGAACCTGTTCCAATCAGTTTCAAGCATTGAAACACAAAGAATCGAGCACCATAGCTCACGGTTTGTGCAAACAAAAACTTAACAAAATCTCATCATACACTTAAATCTAGCACGATGTAATCATATATTTGAATTTAGTTCATTGTTCTGATCGTTTCTGGATGGTTAATTGAAGTTTGAACATGTATCCATGAAGATACCATTTTAGGGTTCTTGAACTCTATTTTAGGGTTTTTCTTAAAAGGCAAAATTAGACAAAATTAAGGGCATGGTTGAATTCAGTGAATCATGACGAATCAAATGGATATGTCGCGAAAAATTTCTATGCTTGTTTACCCCCTATTCGCTATTTTGCAGGGATGAGTTTCATCTATTACAACACTTTTTGGCAAAAAACGCTATTAAAAGTATTGGCTGGAGGTTGAAGACGAAGGCGTGGCGCCATCTGATTGGCCAGTTTGAAAAAGCGCGCGTTTTGTCTTATTCTCGGATCTGATGCTTCGCTGAATAGACTATTGCCATGCGCCACACGTCCTTGTCCACTAGATCATTTTAATTCTTTCATCTAACGCTCCTTGTCTTGCAGGTTCACCATAGACCCTAGGGGTTTGCCACACATGATTATTGTTTTATATATTTTCTATTTTATTTTATTTTCTTTACAAAATTAATTTAAAATAGTTTCAAAAATCAAAAAAATATAATAAAAATATTTCTAGGTTTATAAAATAATTTATTTTTTTGACATAAAAATATTTTATTTTTCTTAATAATTAAAATATTTTGTTTAATTAATTAGTATATATTTATATATTTGCTTTTTAATTATTCAACCAATCAAAAAATCATAATTTTTTTTATTTATATTAAATTTAGTTTATATATTTTATACTAATTTTGTACATATTTAGAATATTTTTCTCTTTAAGTTTTAATCATTTATATAATTATTTGCATAATTATATGTTATTTAACTTAATAGTTTTCAAAACAATTCAAAAAAATTCCAAAAAAATTAGTTTTATTTTAAAATTAATTAATAAGCATTTTGAACATATTTTAAACTTAATTTTTAGGTTTAAATTTTATTTCTACCTTTTTCCTCATTTTAATTAAATTAATCATGCATTAATTCTAATTAAAATCAATCATACAAAAAATCCAAAAATATTTTTTTTATCTTATTGCAATTTAAATTCCTAGATAAAGTGTATAGGTTGTCAAATTCATGTAAATAGCGTAGTTTACATTTCCCGCAAAATCGATGTAATAGCGTAGATTTACTTTCCGCATTTTACATTCCCGCATTTTAATTTCAGTACACATATAAAACTGCGTGTATGTCAAGACTAAAACCTGAAGCGTTAGATCACTAACTTCAAAAATAAAATATCTGAATCAAAACACAATCACATTTGCACCTCTTAGGGTAATCCCTCTTTTACTCTTTTCAAAATCAAAATCAAATTCTACTGTTTCAAATGCAAAAAATCAAACTTTCGTTTACATCCGGTGAAAGGAGAATTTTCTAAAGGAAATAGGAAAAGACCTTATAACTTAGGGTAGACCTCCTAATTTGCTTGCTTAAATCAAAACAAACAAATGTCTCATATATCATTGTTTTCAAAATAAAACTAAAAAAAAAAGACAATACTTGGTATATATCTGTTTACGGTGATTTCCGGTAAACAACCGCTAGTCTTCCAAACTATAATAAATATGATTTGGTTACTCGCAGGATCGACTAGATTGATCCTAGGACACATAGTCAAAAAGATTGTTTATCAATGTTCATTCGAACCATATTCATGATTCGTCTTCGTCAATAAGCGTTGTTCGATTAAAGAACAAGTAATCTTGATAATCACTTTGTTATATGTAAGTATGATTTTGATGAAAAGATAAGTAACATAACATATGAAACTAAAAGGACTGTTAAAACGTAAAGAATCTTAGAATGCAAGAACGTTAGAAGACTTTGAAAATAAATGACATGAAGGTAATTCGAAAGTAAATGATATTAAAGTAATTCGAAAGTAAATGACATTAAAGTAAAGATACAGAAATGTAAATGGCAAGAAGTAAATGGAATGCAGTAATTCTGAAAGATATTTGAAAACGAAAGATAATACACATGTATTAAAGTGGTGGTGTCATACGTACATTTTCTCAGCGAACTCTTTCTCTTAACGCTTGATACTTGAGTAAATATGTGAGTGATTTGTACAAAATGAACACACAGAATCCTAACATTAAGACTCCTATTTATACTAGTTTCGACCTTAACGGTCCTACACTAATCTGCTGCCACGTCTCTCATAAGAACTTCCAGCGACGCCATCTGTTACTTGGACAGTTACGAAACCGTCTTCGAATTTCAAATCTTCCCGCCTGAGTCTGTCTTCGACGCGTGGCAGTGTATTAAAAACACTACGAAAACACGCTAAGTAGTAATAATTGAATATATTTATAAATTTTGTCTAAGTCCCTGAAGACACATACTTTCGCTAGCTTTCAGTATTCATTATCTTCATAACGAACTTTGAATTCTCGAAGCATGGCCATCAGTAGCCATTCTTTTATTTTTAAGGGATGGCCATCAGTAACCATCTTTCCTTCAATTTTCCACTTCTTCGAAGGACAAATATCACAAAACGAAATCTTCAGCTAACAAATTGCCCCCAATAAATGCCTGTTTCGAAAATCAACAGAAATAGGCGTTTCTTGTCATCGTAAGATTTCGTTTCTTGTTGATCTTTGAGAGTTCCAAGACTGCTGACTAACGTCATAATCATTGATGACCCTGTTCCCGAAACGTCTTGTCATTTTCAAAGATGTCTTCTCATAACTTACATTCCCACGTTTTTGACCTTACTTCTTGATCATTACTCCTACATACTAGGAGTGAAGCCAATTTATTCAACCACCGTCGGATTAAATCACCAGCCGCCACGTGTTCTTTGGGTTTTACCCAAAAGATTTAAAAAGAGTTTCCGTTAAACCTTTAAATACTTGGTTTTGCACTTCTACACAACCTTTCATTCCTATTTCTTCATCTTCTTCAACAGAAAAACCAACATCCTCAATCTTTTCAAAATTTTGCTTTCTTAATCAAAATCTCTCTATGGCTTCATCTTCAAATGTTCTTCAACCTGTTCTGAAGCTCCAATCAGCAACACGGTATGGGGAACAAGAGCACATTCCAAACCCTAACACCGAAGAAGTACGCGCTATTTACGCTTCCCAGGTAATCATTCCCTTTGAACTTTCTGGAAAATCTCTTGCTTTTATGGGTCCGTTACCAGGTGAAAATATTTCATCTCTGAATAGATTCTTCCCTGCTTATTACAAGACTAGACCATTAGTTAGCAAAACTAAGATAGATGAAGATGGCTGTTCTCCCTCAGGAAAATCTGCTAACATTGAAGAAACTTCAACTGTAAGCCCTTTGGCTTTGACGAAAATTAGGTTAAACTATATGACCAACGTTGTAAAAGTGTTTAGGTCAATTCCCTTAGCCAAAGATCCTGATTTGTACTATGCCTGGCTAGAAAAAGTAGAGAAACAGAAAGAATCCTTCTGGAAATCGTTAGGAATATACGATTTGATTCAACTGTCAAAAACAGGCTTAGAATATAACCAACCCATGCTAGTAGCAGCGGTTCACTTTTGGGATGCTTCTCACAACACTTTCCATCTCCCATGTGGAATGGTTACCCCCACTCTTTTCGATGTGGCTGCGATTACAGGACTTCGACCAACTGGCGAAACCTTCGATCCCAATGAGATGGATACTGATACTATTGGTTTTAATGTCTCAATAGTTACTTATACTGCATTCATCCAGAAGCACCATATCACCACCGAAACGGCAGTATCCGATGAAGAGCATATTGCTTTCTTAGCACTATGGCTCTCACGATGTGCCTTCTGCTCAAGATCCATACAAGTTGCAAAGAGATACCTTTGCATGGCTAATCAGTTGCATGCTGGAAAAAAGCTCAACCTCAGCCAACTGCTTCTAGGGTTTCTTTATGAAAACCTCAGCGAAGCTGCAAACCTTACCAAGAATTACAAATCCGGTACTTTGCTTTATGCTGGTCCTTTCTGGCTATTGCAACTGTGGCTTAACGCTACATTCGAAACTCATCTTCCCTTTCGAGGAAACGTCAATGAGGAAGATAGCAAAATCAAGAATCGAACTATAGAAGGGACCAGGTTAGCTTACCTGACTCCGAAAGAAGAAACTGGGAAGCTTCGTGAGCACTTTCTGGCGTATTCAATGATGTTTGCCCAGCGTAATCAGTTCAATCCTTCTATGGCCCCGTTTGTACACAGAACAATAGGTCCCGAATGGTTTACTCAAAAATTCCCATCAACATCTCAGGATCAACAAACTGAGTCTATGGAAATTTGGAAAGCCTTTCTGACTCCAAGGTTATTCTCTCACCGTCTTCGACCATCAAAAGGTCAATGTATTCTCGTGTGCTATCAACCAAATTTGGTCTCGAGACAGTTTGGGTTGGTTCAAATAAAACCCAAGTGCTTATATGAGAAAAGGAGCCATATGTGTTTCCATACCTTGTACTTGACTGATGAAGAATGTGAAACAAAAATCAACAAATATGTTGGCGCCACCGATTTTTCTCCTGTTCCTTTCGAACCTGCTTTTTACTCTACACCAGATTTTCACCAATGGTGGACGGATTATTATAGCTCCCAAATCTTTGATGCCGATAGTCTTGCTCAAGAACTAACTGCAGCTTTTGCTGATGTGCAGGAGAATTTTCACAAAGGTACTTCAACTCATATTAAAGAAATCCAAGCTTTTCAAAAATTCTTTGAAACTATCTATAGCACTGATGATCTTAGTCGGACCGTTCGTGAGGCTGCAGTCATTTTGCGCGAAAAGTTTTCCGCCAAACTGGATAAGTTGAAATTGCCCTCGTATCACTACGCCAAACAAGGAAAAAGACAGCGCTTTTTTTGGCTTTAGGCAGCGCTTTAAAGCGCTGTCTATTCCCCCGCTGCCGTAGGTAAAGGCAGCGCTTTTTTTCACCTTGAAAGCGCTGCTAAAGGCACCCTTTAGCCAACACTATTACCTATAAAGCGCTGCTAAAAGCCTCCTTTAGACAGCGCTTTTATATTAAAAGCGCTGCTAATGCCTCCTTTTAGACAGCGCTTTTCTGAAACATGTTTTAAGAAAAAGCCTCTTAAAAGCGCTGGTAAAGGACACCTTTAGGCAGCGCTGTTCCCATAAGCGCTGCTAAAGGCCCACTTTAGCCAACGCTTTTTTCTTAAAAGTACTGTTAAAGGCCCACTTTAGGCAGCGCTTTTCTGAACAAAATTTTTAAAGAGCTTTTAGGCAGCGCTTCTCTTTTAAAGCGCTGTCTAATGTCCACGAAATTTTTAAATGCATCTATTTAAAAAAGGCTTGCCCTAGGTTTTCACCACATTTTGCACCTGTATATACCATTAAAAATTTCACATATAAACATCAAACCCAACACCATATAAACAACAAAAAAAAACTCTATTTTTCAGAACTAAGATGCTAAGAATATATATATATATATATATATATATATATATATATATATATATATATATATACACAAATAAACTTTGTATTTTTTATATGCTCATATGCTAAGAATATATTAATAAACAACAACAAAATTACATCCAATTCAATGAAAACAATTGCATCATCCAAAACATTGTTATATTTTACACAAGTCAAAAGGATGCTTAAATATGTACTTTTTCTTCTTGCCAGCAACTGTAACCTTTTTACCCTTCAATGTCCTGCAATTGCATCAAACCATTACAATCACAAAACAAAATAACAGAAAACCAAAAACAAAATAATATAAAGTGCTGAAAACACTGCATAATCAGAAGATAATATGAGTATAAAAACAACAAATAACATAATTTCTTTTTAAAAACAACAAAATTGCAACATGCACTTGGCTATACTCAAAATTCTCATCAATTATAGTAAGATTTCAATATACCTATACAACTTTCAACTCAATCATGAATTGACACCAATCCTCCTTAAGTTCATCCAACTTAGATCTTGAGTAAGTAGCACACTTGAAGTCATCAAAGTACTACAAAATAATATAACCGGGTATGTTTAAGTTAAAACTATTTAATTATATGAGAAATATGTGTTAAATATTAAAATAACTCTTAAGTTAGAAACCCATACCTTGGACGGAATCTCGATTTGATTCAAAAGAAGAATTTCTTTCATAAACCGTAACATGTAAAAACCGCAATCTACTTCATTACGCTGCTCAGGACACTACACATGGAAAGAAAATATGGATAAGGCCTAAGTTTTATCATGTATCATCACTATTTATATAATCAAAATTGTGATAATTAATTAATATACCTCCACTCGAATCCATGTGATGTTGTTGGCTTTACTCTTTGGTACTTGACTTCCTCTTTGTGCTCGAAAAACTTGTATACAGTTATAGTTCACAGCTATTTGTTGTTAAATTTGATAAGCATACATAATACAAGTATCACAATGATCATGTGTTTGTGACCAACCTTGTTTGCATCTTCATTGTAAGAAGAAAAAATCAACCCAATAAACCCAAAATCAAGAAGTTGATACATTCCCTGAGTCCGCACACCTACAAAATAATAAAGATGCTTATTGTATACTCTTGCTTTGAATTAAACATAAATGGATAAAGAAAAAAGATAAGTTGTCATTTAAAAAAAAAAACTTTGTTGTATCCTTTCTACTCCAACTCTATAACAATCTTAGTGTCAAAAGTTATTAAAGGGGTACATGTATGCAGACATATCCAAGACTTTTGAGGGAGAGGAAGTGCCATTAGAAGTCCAGAGCGCATACACATGTATGATTAGCGAGAACATCTTTACAAAATTAAATTTAAAGTCGTATAAAAAAACTTAACTTAACTTACCTAAACCTAATATTTTTTCGATCTCTAGCATCAGTAAACATTATATCATATACCTTAAATACAAAAAGTTAGAAGTATATATAGAAGATATACATTATATCATATACCTTAAATACAAAAAGTGAGAAGTATATATAGAAGATATAGGAAAATGGTAGTTGCATGTGGTGTGAGTGACTGAGTGTGAGGCAAATAAACAGTCATGGCAGTCCTTAAACATCACCAGTTGAAACAGTCATTCTGTGCTTTGAAGTTAAAGACACAAATAAACAACCATGGCAGTCCTTAAACATCACCAAGAACAGCAAATTATCAAAAAACAAATAGCATTGCAAACTTAAACCATCGCACGAAACTGATTTTAGATCTAATATGAAATATCACAACAATCAAAGATTCATCAGAAAAAGGATATATCAGAAAGAGCTGAAGCAGCAGCCAACTGTTCAGGTTTAGTTTCAACGCGATCTTTTCTACGACCAGACCTTGTTTGAGGAGAAGCTCCCCATATCAATGCAGTCACAGCCCCATTCTTCGAATTCTAAATCAACACATTAACGAACTCAATTCAATATTGTGAAGCAAAGTGGGAAAAATAGAAATCAAGAACTTAACGAATTCAATTCAACATTGGGGAAAATAAACATCAAGAAGTTAACGAATTCCAGTCAACATTGAGAAAAATAAAAATCAAGAACTTAACGAATTCAATTCAACATTGAGGAAAATAAAAATCTAGAACTTAACGAATTCAATTCAACTTTGAAGAAAATAAAAATCAAGACTTTAACGAATTCAACGAATTCAATTCAACATTGTAAAGCAATTGGGAAAAACGAAAATCATGAGTTTGATGAGAAAGAATCGATTATACCCATGATGTCTATACAATCTGACAAAAGCATATGAAAATTAAATAGCAAAGAATGAGTAAATTTGAAATTGACTACCCTACAACTCGCAGTAGGGCTGCGTTTTTTGAGTGCTTCAGTTTCAGATTCAGTTTTTTGTTTGGCCAAAGAAGAACGACGGGTGATATCAACACCTTGGAAGTAGAACGAGGAATGACAACCGGGAATGGTAGGGTTTTCAGTTTGAGAAAAAGAAGAACGATAATCGTTTGGGATTTTAGGGTTTTTTAGTATAAGAAGAAGAAGAAGAACGAGAATCGTTTTGGGAAGAAGAACGAGAATAACAAAGAAAAATGTTCGTATGGGTGCTTTCTGATTATTTTAGGAATTTTGAAAGTTTTTAATTATCCAAGGCAGCGCTTTTTATTTGACCTTAGACAGCGCTTTCTGAAAAGCGCTGGCGAATGTGGTCCTATACCAGCGTTTCTATAAAACGCTTTCTAAAGAGACCCTTTTAGCAGCGCTTTTCAAAAAGCGCTGTCTAAAGTCGGCTTTTTAGCAGCGCTTTTACTCATTTTTGCATACAGTTTCCGTGTTTTATTTTTTATTTTACTTATAGCATCGCTTTTGTATAAAAGCGCTGTCTAAGGTGCGGTGTCTAAAAGCCTTTTTGGAGTAGTGTATGTTCGACCAGAACTACGTTATGAAGTGGCTTTCAAACTTAATCCTCCAAAATTCCCTCCACTGCCAAGTGCGGATTTTGGTGTGGCTTTGAGCCCTCCTTTTCCAAATTGGTTTGTGTGTGGCAACGTTCTAAAAGACCTTCAAAACAGTACTAAAAAATGCGCCGAACGAGTGGTTCCGACTAAGCATACCTTGGATACTTTCAAAGGACATCTACATATAGACCTTGAACACGTTCGTGTCTTGACTCCAATACCTGAAGGTTTGGAATCAGACAATCTTTTCGACTGACTTTTCTTTTCTTTGCTAATATACTGATTTCAGTTTCAACTACAGCTGTTGCACGAAGGAGGAAGATTAAGGAAGCTCCTGCCCAAAAGGATTCTGGGACATCTAAGAGCAACAAACCAAGTGAGAGTGACTCCATCGTCACTGACAAGAAGCCCACGGTACATACCCATCTCATATTCTTAATCTTGTACAATCTGTGAGTATTACTCATCTTACTTATCATCTATTTTCCAGAGCTCGAAACCCCCAACAGGTTCGAAGCGGAAAGTTTCTTCGACAGCTGCCTCAGATGGTGAAGATAAATCCTCTCCTCGTACTAGACAAGGACACAGGAAGAAACAAAAAGTTGTTACCCATTCGAGAAAAGGGAAAAAGATAAGCCCCTCTAAAGCTGCTTCTCCTGGCAATAAGGCATCCTCTGAAGAATCTCCCTTGAAAGTTGCCAGCAATGCTTTCGTTGTTGAAAGTCATAATTCAAGTCCAGATAATATCCCAACCAAGGTATTTGGGTTTCACCCCACATATTATCCTGTAATTTTAACTAAATGATTGAACTGACATTTTACCTTGTTATTGCAGGATGATGCTGGCACTGCCACTTCAGGTTTTAAGGATCATGGCCTTACCATTAATGTTGACAAACTTTACGGTAATCGCCAATCTTTAACTTTCGTCAATAAACCCCTCAAAGGCTTATCTTTATGACTAACTCTGCTCCGTTTAATACAGATACTTCTCAAAACAAAACTCATGTTCTCTCCCCAGTCTTCGAAGATGCTAGGCCAATCGCCACCATATTGCCTAATGAACCAATCGAAGAAAGCCAATCCACTGACGAATCCCCACCTACTCACCAAGACAAAAATCTGGAAGAAGATCACCCATTCTCAGGCAGCGACAATGTGAACCTGCAACCACATGACAGCGAAGATACTGCATCGGAGCAGGATGCTATGGAGGAGACTTCTAAACCAGAAAAACAAGATCCTCAAGGAACTTCGACTCTTGATATAGAAGCCATTCCTGGGACAACTTCGACGCCTGCCCCTGCGAAGCCTACTCCTTCGGAGCTGGAACAACTTAAGCAAATTGATCCTCTTAGTTTCCTAAAGGCTATCATGAATGTGAATACTTCTTCGCCTTCGGAACTTGATGTCTCTCCAGCTGTAACTGTAGAATCTAGTGACAAGGAAGATATTCCTAGCCTCCTTCGACAAATAAAAGAGAGATTCTTTGGGGTCAATCTTGTGGATGTTCTCAGCCGGGAACCTATTAAGAGTCACAACTTAAATCAACTTTTAAAGAAAGTAGATTTGCTTCAAGTCTCCACAGAAGTTTCAGAGGTAATTGTTCTGCTAGGTTCTCTGATTGATCAACTCCAGGCCAACATTCTTCGAAAGCAAAATGTCGAAAAAGAGCTATCTGAGACGATGGCCTCTCATGACTCTTCATGGAACTCTGCTGTGGATGCAACGAAACAAGGTGAGGCCCTCAAGCTTAAGCATTCAGCAAATCAGAAGGCTTTTGATGATTATGAGAAGAACATCAACTCCTGGAAACAAGAGATAAAGGTACTTGAGGACAAGATAAAGGAAGCTGAACGTTGTCAGGCAGCCATACAAAAATCCAACCAACAGGATTTGCTCGAAGTGGTGCAGTCGGGGATTAAACATTTCGAGACTGCACAAAAATTAGTGCCAGAGATCGAAAGATTGAAGAAACAACGGGCACTAATTGAGCTTCGTATGTCTTCGTGGGAAACTCAATACTTGAAGATTAAAAACAATCTCCCTGAGGATTTTAACTAGCTGTCTCCAATCCTGTAACTTGTTGCATTTTCGTTTTGTAATCGAAGCTTTTGTAGAAACATCTATTTGTATGCTTGACTTCTATTTTCTTCGTTTATATCTACAATGTTCGCCAGCACTACTTTAGCGAATCTTTCAATTTCTGCCAAAATATATCTTTAGATTTTCTACAGTGCTTTTATTTAATGCAACGTATAGACCCTGAACATCCTTCGCATCATCCTTGCCTCTGGACTTGACGTTTCCACTTCTCTAGCCATAATCATTATTGAACAGTGACGTCACTTTCTCCAAAACGTCAACTTAAGACGTGCGTGCATCAGTTTCATGATTACTTCTCAACTTCCAAGGGCGGGAAACGGCGGAAGCCATAACTTCTCTCTTTGGAAAACCAAACGCATTCCAATCAATCATTAACAATTTAAAACCAACCTTCAGTATCCCCCGTCTATATAAAGGGTCTAATATTGCCTTCATTTCTTCATTCATGCGCTTTCTCTCCAAACTAAACACAGAAAAAGAAAACACACAACTTCTTTCTCAGAGAACCTTTCTTTTCCTTGCAATGGCTGAACCTCTTTCCTTTAATAACATCAAAGCCCTCCTCAAGAACAAGTTCAGACTTTCTGAGGATGAACTTGTTCGTAACTTCATTAACATCGAAACCCTCTTTGTTAATCAAGAACTGGACTTATATTTTGAAGAAGTCTTGGAGGGTGCTATCTACCCCAACATGTTGGCGGAATTCTGGATGAATGTGTCCCTACGCATAGATCCTGAAGGTAGGGCCACCATTGATTCTGCTATTCGACATGCTCGTCTTAGCATCACTCCCACCACTATTGCCAACCTCATGAGATGCAATAACTCTGGGGAAACTTTTGATGACAACAGTTTCAGCATGACTACTCATCTCATGTTGAGAACTCTTATGGATAACGACCGCTTCAGTGCCAAAGTTATCAGGATTTGGCACCAGATGCTCGTGGGAAACTTTCAACCCCGGAGGATTGATGAAAACAACATCATGGTTGAAGACTTGGAGTTTATCCTCTGTGGTCTTCGAGGGAAGAAAATTAACATTCCTTTGATGATCTTTAAAGGACTTGTTAAGGCTGTCTCTATTGGTGTCAACCGTCAAGGGAGTGTGACCTGTCTTCCATACGGGAGACTCCTCAGTTACATTTTCCTTAAGAAAGGTGTAGTGAGGAGGATGCGCAATTCTGGAACCATGGATATGTTCGAAGCTGAACCCTCGCCTGTGTTGTCCTTGGAAGGTTTAGACCAAAGGATTAACTAGCAAGTAGTTACCTTAGGTTTTTTATGCTTTCTTTTCTTTTGTAATCTCAGATCCTGTTCTTTGGATCCCTTTTGTAATGCACGTACTCCTATGCTTTGAATGAAAAAATATTTTGGTGTCTCTTTAGACTCTTTTCCTTCCATTTAAAAATCTATTCTGATTGCAAAGCCATTTTGATCAATGCGACATATATGCTTTGACACACGCGTGACCATTTTGGCTTTCGTAGTACCCTGAGTATCTACGTTTTTGCAATCTTTACTTCGTACATACTTGGTTTATATCTCTTCAAATATTTCCCGTTTACTCTTAAGATCCTACGATCTTCTGCTAACTCTTCAATTTCATAAGCATTGTTCGAAAATACTTTTAAGATTCGAAAGGGTCCTTCCCAATGTGGGGACCATTTACCAAGTGCCTGATTCTTTCGATCTATAGGTAAAATAACTTTCCAAACTAAGTCATTATTAACAAAAGTTTTACCTTTCACCTTTTTGTTGTATGCTCTGGACACTCTTTCCTTTTGCCTTTTTATCATTTCCAGTGCTCGAAGTCTGTCTTCGTCCAAATCTACTAACTCATTCATCATTAACTCCCAGTACACGTTGGGAGGAATGTCTGCTTGTCTTTGTATTCTTACCGATTGCAAATATATCTCAATTGGGAGTACTGCATCATGTCCAAATGTCAACTGGAAAGGAGTTGTATTTGTAGCTTCCTTTGGAGATGTTCGACAAGCCCAGAGTGCTTGATCTAAAGTCTTGTGCCAATTCTTGGGTTTCTTTCCCACATGTTTCTTAATAAGGCCAATTACTATTTTGTTTGCTGCTTCAACCTGTCCATTTGCTTGAGCGTAGTAAGGTGTAGAAGTAAATAACTTGAAACCTATTTCTCTGGCAAAGTCTTGCATTTTTCGTCCAGTAAAGACTGATCCCTGATCGGTTGTTATACTTTCTGGGATTCCAAACCTATATATAATATGTTTCTGAATAAACTCAATCACAACCTCTTGATCCACATTTGCCAGTGGTATTGCTTCGACCCATTTTGTGAAATAGTCTATTCCTACCAAAATGTACCTTTGACCTTTAGATGACTTGGGGTGAATTTCTCCAATCAAATCTAATGCCCATCCCCTAAAAGGCCACGGTTTTACTATCGTACTTAATTCGTTTGCTGGAGCGTGTTGGATGCCTGCATGTTCTTGGCACTCTTGGCACCCTTTCGCAAACTCTATGCAATCTTTTAACATCGAAGGCCAATACATCCCATAACGAAACAAGAGCCATTTCATTTTGTGCCCTGCTTGATGTGCACCACATGCCCCACTATGTACGTTCGACAGAGCCAAGTATGCTTCTGCTTCACCCAAGCATTTCAACAATACCCCTTCAGGAGTTTTCTTGAACAATTCATTCCCCATCAGGAAATATGACAAGGCTCTATACTTGATTTTCCTATCTGTATCCGTCGAAGGATTTTTCAGATAGTTAATAATTGGACTCCTCCAATCTGTGTCTGCCAACGAGTCTATATTTAGTACTTCGAATTCTTCTTTGTTGGCATAACCCAATTGTGAGTTCTCTAGATCACTTGGAGAAAGTTTAGTCGACATTGCTCTTCCTCTTACTTCAATCAATTCCTTCAACTTTTCTTTTGATACTTTATATCCTGAAGCTAATTGTGCCAAGTCGTTTGCTTCCTGGTTATTCATCCTTGATACGTGTTTTAATTCCACATATTCGAATCTCTTGAGTAGCCTATTTGCAATGACAAAGTACATGATCAAATTCTCTTTGATACACTTGTATTCCTTTGTCAATTGTTTGATGACCAATTCGGAGTCTCCTTTAATTTCGACTCTGGTTGCCCCCAATTCTAACAAAGCCTCAAGTCCAGCAATTAATGCTTCGTATTCAGCTTCATTGTTGGAGCATAATGGACCTTCGATTTTATACTTGAGCTTTGTTGGAATTCCATCAAGAGAAATTATCAACATTCCAACTCCAGTACCCTCTCTATGCGTTGAACCATCGAAGTATAACTTCCAAGGTTTTAAGTCCACATAATGCTGATGATTCTCAACCACCGCATGGTCGACAATGAAGTCTAACACAATTTGACCTTTCATTGCCTTGAGAGGCTGAAATATTAATGAATATTCAGTAAGGGCCAAAGCCCACTTGCCAATTCGACTATGTAGTATTGGCTTAGATAACATATGTTTAATAACATTACAATGAGATGAAACGTAAACATCAACTGGCTTTATATAATACTTAAGTTTAATACAGGAGAAATACAAGCAAAGGCAGAGCTTTTCTATATCAGTATATCTAGTCTCTGCATCATTGAGTACTCTACTTAAGTAATAAATGGCTCTTTCGATGCCATTCTCATCTTCTTGTGCCAGCATGCTGCCTATTGTTTTATCTGATGCTGAAATGTATAGGCGCATGTGCTTCTTCCCATTTGGGGGAGACAGAATTGGTGGACAAGTCAAGTATTGCTTTATCTGATCGAAAGCTTCTTGATGTTCAGCGCGCCATTCAAACTTTCCTTGCTTAAGCCGTAGTAGAGGTGAGAAAGCTTGCGTGCGTCCACTCAAATTAGAGATAAATCTCCTTAAGAAATTTATCTTACCCAATAATGATTGTAGTTCTTTCTTCGTGGATGGAGACTTGGTCTCCACAATGGCTTTTGTCTTGTTCTGGTTAATTTCTATCCCTTTTTTGTGGACTACGAAACCCAAGAAATTACCTGCCTGCACAAAGAAAGCACATTTGTGGGGGTTCATCTTCAAGCCATATCTCCTCATTCTTTCGAATGATTGGCTCAGATGATCGAGATGACTCATACCTGAGGTAGATTTTACCACAATGTCATCTATATATACTTGCATGAATGTTTCTATAAAGTCATGAAATATAGAATTCATTGCTCTTTGATAAGTTGCCCCAGCATTTTTCAAACCAAAAGGCATCACAACCCATTCGTAAGTGCCTATTGCCCCTGGGCAACGAAATGCTGTTTTGGATACATCATCTTCTGCTATAAAGATTTGATTGTATCCCGAATATCCATCCAACATGCTCAAATACTCAAAACCTGCGGCTGAGTCTACTAGCATTTCCGCTACAGGCATGGGATACTCGTCTTTAGGAGTAGCTGCATTAAGGTCACGAAAATCTATGCATACTCTTAATGAGCCATTCTTTTTAATTACAGGTACTATATTAGCAATCCATTCAACATACCTTGTAGTTTGGATAAATTTGCAACGCAAGAGCCTTTCGACCTCTGCTTTAATCTTCGAGTGAATCTCTGGCGCGAATCTTCTGGGAGTTTGCTTTATAGGCTTCTTCCCTTCTTTTATTGGTAATTTTAATTCGACTAAGTCTCTTCCTAGACCAGGCATCTCATCATAATCCCAAGCAAAACAATCTCTGTTTTCTTTCAGCATTTTGATGACCGTTGTTTTTAATTCTGGTTCTAGTTTTGCGCTGATATATGTTATCCTTTTTTGATCATTGTCTCCAAGATTTACTTCCTCAAGTGGATCTTGGGCCAACATCTTTATGTTCGACGCCATTGGGTCTTTTTCGAATCCCAAAGGTTCCTCGTCGTATATTGCATCTAACCTTTGATTTGGTTCTTCTCTTATGATCTCTTCGTCTGGAGCCGTGTCTTCAGAGAGTTCGCAACTCGTACGTATCTCCAATTCTGTTATTCCTTCTTTGGTTAGAACTGCATCTATCTTTGTATCTGATAGTTCGGCTTCGAGAGCTGCCTTCCTTTTGTTCTCGGCCACATAGGCCGAAATCTTTTCGAAGAACGAAAACTCAGACATGATTAATGTCATCGTCCCAGCCTGTTGGCCGTACTGTCGGATAATTCTCCAATAGTGCTGTATCTGCTGGACCATCCATGATCTCTCTATTCCATTGGAATCCATTTGGGTGTAAAGTTAAATAGTACAATGCATTCTTATTTGGGGTATACATTTCTTCTGCATCATGACAAGGACCTATGTTTGCCAGGTTCCTATCGAAGTTGGTTTTATTCACCTGGTTGACTTCAGCCATATAGTAACTCTGATCACCTTCGATATTCTCCACTATACCATCTTCCCTCCAAATTGTCACCCTCTGATGCATTGTTGAGGGCACAGCTGCTACCCCATGAATCCATTCTCTACCAAGCAAAAGGTTGTAGTTTGCTTTTGCTGGTATAACCATAAACATAGTTGGCCTAGTAACTGAGCCTACTGTCAAATTGACCTGAACGACTCCCAGTGTTTGTCCTATTTTGCCTTCGTAGTTAGATAAAACCATGTTATGTGGCCTTATATCCGTATCGAACATACCAATTCTCTTTAGCATGTATTGGGGCATTAGGTTCACTGCTGCTCCCCCATCAACTAGGACTTTATTAATGCCAACATTCTCAATCTTTGCCCTGATATAGAGTGGCTTCAAATGATTTCGCATACCCTCATCAGGCCTTTCGAAGAAAGCATTCTGTTCTTCAACTGCACCATTATTCAGCACATAGTAACACACAGGTCTGTGTTTTGCCATTTCTTCGATATCAACCTCTTCACAGTCTTCCACTTCAGTTTCCGGATTAAACTCGTGAGGGAGTACGGATACAACATTGTAATTCAAGTTTATAGATGACACTCCATCAGAATCAAAATCATTTGTCATTCTATCCTCTTCTTTCCAGGAATTTGAACGCACTTTTCTTCTTCATCCAAGAGTTTTTCAGCTTCGAATAATCTGCGTTCCACCGGAGGTTTGTTTGACTTTGCCCCCTGGTGTGGGACTTGGTTGCTACTAGATTCTCCAGCTTCTCTTGGCCTGTATTCCTTCTGAGCCTTTTTTATTCTCTGATGCCTTCTCCACTGGGACCGAGACATAGGATTTTTCCCTTTATAATTCTCCAAACGATACGCCTCTCGACTTGGCCTTTGAAATTGTTTCCTATATGCCATTGCAGTTCTCCCTCCTTGGTCCCAACTTCGCCATTTGTTGGTTCTTGCATCAGCTTGCACCCACCTATCCCTGGGTGCATCTGCAGGGATTTTGAATGTTACCCTTCGAGCTCTGGGGTGTGGGCTATCAGGCCTCTCTGTTGGAGTCCATATGTCGAAACCGTACAGGTTAGGACGCAACCCCTGAGTTTCTCGACTCATGTAGCAGTACACACGTTCGAATGATCGTGCTAGCATTTCATCATAGACTGCCCCACATCTGGGGCACAGAGCAACTTCAGTGTTTCCTTTGTGGCATCTGACCAAAAATCCTACTAAGCTTTCCTCCATCCTTGGGTACAGTTGTAGTAGGGGATTTGGCTCTCTTCCTGGGTGTTCCCATCTTTCACGTCGAGCCCTTTCGAAGTTGGCTTCGACCTTTCGATTCAGCATGATCGAACACCTTGGACACATCCATTGTTTACCACCATTTCTCACATGGCAATTCCAGAGGTAGTCTTTGAGGCTCTCAGTTTTTGGAGGAACTTCGATGCCCCCATTTTGCCTCGTCAGCCATGTCTCTAGTTCGCCAAACTCAGACACTGGGCGTCTGGCGCTGACCATGTTAACCACCGCTGGAGGAACTTCAGAGATTTGGATTTTCTGGAGTTTCATCCTGAGGTCTTCCGTGGCCTCACTGTTTTCTTCCTTCGATGCTTCAGTTATCTCTGTCTTGGAAGAGTCTTCAACATCAGTATTGAAGACTATGTCACCATTTAGGCTTTCAGTAGCCTGCTTTCCATTGAACATTGTTTTAGTTTCCACAACTTCGACTTCAGATGCCTCCACCATGTTGATATCTTCTACCTCACAGAGGCTAGCGTCAGCAATGTTTAGGGGATTGGTATCGACCCTCATGTGACTCTTGGTCCTGTCAGCAAATTCCATCATTGATAGCATTTTGAATTAGATCCCTGAAAAGAAAACATTGAGAAGTTTTATGGCCTTAAAAACCATGATATTTACAAAAACCTCTTTTCTTCCGTTGTTCCAACGGAGGAATTTTGGAATTTGGAGGCAGTATCATTTGGCCATCTTTTACCAGTAAATCAAATATTTCATCACACTTGGTAACGTCGAATGTATAAGTTTTCTTAGGGAACCTATCATTTTTATCGTTTTCTACTGGGTTTTTTCCATTTGCAGGATTTAGCAATTTGCAGGCATAAGGTGGCGCCTCTTTCAACTCAGCCAAGTCTATTTCGACTTCTTCAGGACTATATGAGTCATTGAAAGACTCATCATCAGCGTCTTCGGCTTCGACGTACGCTACCCTTTCCTTCTTATAACTTTTATTTGCCCTAACTTTTTCTGCCTTCAGACGTTCGACCTGTCGAACCCTGTCTGCTAATTGGGCCATGTCCCTAAGGTATTGGGTATCTAGTTTCTTTCTTATTGAATAATCTAGACCCCCCGCAGCCATCTCGACAAGTTCATGCTCTGGGACTGTTGTAAAACACCTTGATTTCAACAGACGGAACCTATTCAAGTAGTCATCAATTGTTTCTGTGAATTTTCTCTTAACACTGGCCAATTCTTTCAAACTTATCTTAGTTTGGCCCATATAGAATTGCTCATGGAACAACCTTTCTAAGTATGCCCACGCATCTATCGAATTTGGTGGCAAAGTAGTAAACCAAATGAAGGCATTTTTTGTCAGCGAACTAGGGAAATATTTGATCCTTAAATCCTCGTTTCCCGCTAAGTCTCCTGATTCTGTCAAATATCTAGCAATATGTTCCACCGTTGACTCATTAGTTTCGCCTGAAAATTTTGTAAATTTGGGTACCTTAGTGCCCCTAGGCAATTCTGTCTGCATGATATAATCTGATATAGGGGATGTATAATTTGGACGTCTAAGTCCAGTACTAAGGCCATTATTGGCCATAACCCTTTCTATCATGGCAGTTAAGTTATTTTCTGTAGCCAGATTTTCTCTTCTGACTCTTTGGACAACCTCATCTGGGTGTTCGTTCCTATCCACAACCCTTAATCTGGGTCGCTCCTCCTCCGTTTCCTGTCGAACGGGGATGGTTCTTTGACTTGAAGCCTCTAAGTTGATTACTGGAGTTCCTTCGATCATCTCTGTTCTTCGTGAGGGGCCTCTATCCCTAGTGGCTGTCCTAGATAACGGAACTATATCTTGTACACGTTCCATAATGGGCCTCTCTTCTTGATTCGAAGGCTGTTTGTCTTTCCTTCTAGGTGGTGTTACTCCCATGAACTCTGCCATTCGATTCATTTGAGATGATATCTTTTGGAAAGTCTCCATGTTTTCCCTATTTGTAGTAGCAATATTTGTCACTAGTGAGTTTAAAATTGAAGTCAATTCTCTGGCCAAAGCCCCTAGCATATCATGGTTGCTTGCATCCATTTCTTGTCGAAATGCTGCTTGGTTATTTGTGGTAAAGTGGAGCATCTGGGTAGAAAAACTAGTGTTGTGTGCACTTCGACCCACTGAACCAACATTCGGTGAAAATGTCGCATTGTTAGTTGGGGCATATATAGGTCCCGCCCCTCGTACGCCCGTTCCATATTGGTATGGCATTCCATATGGATTATTTGGTCTCCATTCGAAAGCAGAATTTGTGCCTTGACCAAACAAATTGTTTGCAGCATTTGTCGAGGAAAATGGTACGTCCTCTGCACTTGTGGATGAGGGTGCGGTTGTCGACACTGAAACTGGAATAGTCCCTGAGGGTCCTGTATTATTTTCAGGCATAGCCTGGGAATTATCTGCAGGTCTCGATCCATTTGGACCCGTTGTATCCCGTGTTCCTTGAGTGGAAGTCAAATTTGCCGCTCCTGATCCTGAACCTTGTGGGGGATCTTGATCACCCCCTGCACTGGCCGTAGCGACCATTTTCCTGTTGTACCTTCGTTTGGGAATCGGCTGTGCACTGTTCGATAATTTACCGTTCCTAAGGTTCATACAAGGTCTTGATATTGTCTAGACAAAAATAAAGCAATTGATTAAAACAATCCGCTTGACACTGTCCCACCAGGTGTGCCAATTTGTTTACGGTGATTTCCGGTAAACAACCGCTAGTCTTCCAAACTATAATAAATATGATTTGGTTACTCGCAGGATCGACTAGATTGATCCTAGGACACATAGTCAAAAAGATTGTTTATCAATGTTCATTCGAACCATATTCATGATTTGTCTTCGTCAATAAGCGTTGTTCGATTAAAGAACAAGTAATCTTGATAATCACTTTGTTATATGTAAGTATGATTTTGATGAAAAGATAAGTAACATAACATATGAAACTAAAAGGACTGTTAAAACGTAAAGAATCTTAGAATGCAAGAACGTTAGAAGACTTTGAAAATAAATGACATGAAGGTAATTCGAAAGTAAATGATATTAAAGTAATTTGAAAGTAAATGACATTAAAGTAAAGATACAGAAATGTAAATGGCAAGAAGTAAATGGAATGCAGTAATTCTGAAAGATATTCGAAAACGAAAGATAATACACATGTATTAAAGTGGTGGTGTCATACGTACATTTTCTCAGCGAACTCTTTCTCTTAACGCTTGATACTTGAGTAAATATGTGAGTGATTTGTACAAAATGAACACACAGAATCCTAACATTAAGACTCCTATTTATACTAGTTTCGACCTTAACGGTCCTACACTAATCTGCTGCCACGTCTCTCATAAGAACTTCCAGCGACGCCATCTGTTACTTGGACAGTTACGAAACCGTCTTCGAATTTCAAATCTTCCCGCCTAAGTCTGTCTTCGACGCGTGGCAGTGTATTAAAAACACTACGAAAACACGCTAAGTAGTAATACTTGAATATATTTATAAATTTTGTCTAAGTCCCTGAAGACACATACTTTCGCTAGCTTTCAGTATTCATTATCTTCATAACGAACTTAGAATTCTCAAAGCATGGCCATCAGTAGCCATTCTTTTATTTTTAATGGATGGCCATCAGTAACCATCTTTCCTTCAATTTTCCACTTCTTCGAAGGACAAATATCACAAAACGAAATCTTCAGCTAACAATATCCAAACAAGGATTATTACGAAGTTAACGTTCTTTTTTTTTTCAAAACATCTTTCGAAAGATAAAACACTTTGTATACATCCGCACAAGGATCATTACAAAGTCAATTTACAAAGGTATTTGAAACCACATACAAGCATTTCAAGGCAAGAGAAAAAAATGATTCAAAACAAGTGAGCTAAGCAAACTAAGAGCCCATGGATAACCATGGATACAAAGGGTGCTAACACCTTCCCTTTGTATAACTAACCCCCTTACCCAGAATTTCTTAAAGGTCTTTTTCTGTTTCTTATATAAACCTTTCCTTAATTGGATAAAATAAAAGTCGGTGGCGACTCTCTGATTTTTCAAAAACACAAAAGCAAAGAGAAGAGTGTCAGTTCGTATATCTCTCCACGAGAGGTATGGTAAAAAAAACCGAGGGCGACACTGTGCTTCTCGGATATGTTTCAGTTGTAAGTTGTTGGTGCAACATACTTCTTAAGGAGACAGTGCAAGTAATGTAGAAGGTTGTTGGTTCCCGAACCCGAAGGTAGCATGGATTTGAGGTTTTGGTTGTTTAACAAGTCGGAGCGTCTTAGAAAAAGGATAATTGTTATAAGATGGAATTTAGAAAGTTACTACGTTCAACGTTATTGGTGGATTGTGAAGTTATCAGTTTGAGTAACCGTTGCGTAGGATGTTGACGTAAGAACAATGATTAAGCGACGGATTACGGTAGAACTTGTCAAGGGATCCTTGGCGAGAGATTCGAAAAGTTGTCGAAGTTGTTGGAATGTTCAAGTCAGAGTTAGAAATGCGAAGGGACGAGTATGATTCCAAGAATAAAAAGTGTTGATAATGGTGTAAAGGAATTCTGTTCTAATGTTATCACAAGGTGTGTGTTAGCATGTTCAGATGATTTTGGGAGTTATTTAAGTATGGTACTTTTGGTGACGTAAAGGATTCTATTGCAGTTGAGTAATGATGGTTTACGCTACCATTATGGTTGTCGTCTATCTATTGACAAATTGAGGAACTGATCACCCTTAATCTCTTAGTGATAGTAGACGGGATCGTATTGGATGGGATAGGCTTGTCTTGCCAGCTTGATAATATTGGAAGTGATTGAGTCTGTGCAAGATGGTGCGATGTTGTTTAGGTTGTTTGCAACTTTGGATGTTCATGAGGAAAGAACGATTGAGGAATTGCCGATAGTTAGCGCATTTGCATAAGTGTTTCCTGAAGATGTAAGTGATTTACTGCCGGAAAGAAAAGTTGAGTTTTCGATCGATTTAGTTCTTGGAACTAGTCCTGTATCAATGGCTCCATATAGGATGTCTGCTTCTGATGTTGAAAGAGTTGAAGAGTCAACTTGAAGATTTGTTTGAGAAGAGGTTTATTCGTTTGAGTGTGTCGCCGTGAGGTGCATCTGTTTTTGTTGGTTAAGAAGAAGGAAGGTTTTGTAAGGCTTTGTGTTGAAGCAAAAAGGACAAGTGGTAGCTTATGCTTCTAGGCAACTTAAGATTCATGATGGAATTATCCGACGCATGATTTAGAGTTGGCCGCCGTTGTGTTTGTTTTGAAACTTTGGAGTCACTATTTGTTTGGATTGAGGTTTGATGTGTATAGAGATCACAAGAGTTTGAAGTATCTGTTTGATTCGAAAGAGTTGAATATGAGGCAAAGAAGATGGTTGGAATTCTTGAGAGATTATGATTGTGATTTGAACTACCATCTTGGAAAAGCGAATGTTGTAGCCGATGCATTGAGTAGGAGATCATTATATATGTTTATGTTGATGATTCGAGAATTGGAATTGTTGGAACAATTTTGAGATTTGAGTTTAGTTTGTGAAGGGACATCTTCGTGTGTTAAGCTTGGTATGTTGAAGCTTACTTGTGGTATTCTTGATGAGAGTAGAGAAGGTCAGAGATCGGATTTAACATTGGCTGACATAATGACATTAATTAATCAAGGTAAAAGTGGTGATTTTCGGATCGATGATAATGGTGTCATGAGATATCGTGATAGAGTTTGTGTTCCGAATGTTGCAGATTTGCGAAAGAGAATTTCGGTTGGAGGGCATCGAAGTGGTTTGAGTATTCATCCTGGTGCTACTAAAATGTATCAAGATTTGAGGAAATTATTTTGGTGGCAAGGTATGAAGAAAGACATAACGGAATTTGTTTATTCATGTTTGACTTGTCAAAAGTCAAAGATTAAACATCAAACGCCGTCTGGTTTGATGCAACTGTTGTCTATTCCTGAGTGGAAGTGGTATAGGATTTCTATGGATTTTGTTTCGGGTTTGCCAAGGACGTCGAGTTATTATGACGCGATTTGGGTCATTATGGATAGATTGACAAAATCTGCTCATTTTATTCTGATGAGGATGGATTATTCGATGGAGAGACTTGTTAAGCTATACATCCAGAGGATTGTTTGTTCGCATGGTATTCCATCGAGTATTGTTTCGGATAGAGATCCAATATTTACTTCTAGATTTTGGGAAGGTTTGAAAAGTGCTTTGGGTACAGACTTGCGTTTGAGTTCGGCGTATCATCCGTAAACTGATGGTCAAACCGAGAGGACTATTCAGTCACTTGAAGATCTTTTGAGGTCTTATGCTTTTGAACAAGGAGGAGCTTGGGATAGTTTCTTTCCTTTGATTGAGTTTACGTATAACAACATTTTCCATTCGAGTATTCGAATGACAACTTTTGAAGCTTTGTATGGTAGAAGGTGTAGAACTCCTTTGTGTTGGTATGAATCCGGAGAGAGTGCTGTGGTTGGACCCGAGTTAGTTCAAGAGACTACGGATAAGATTAAGATGATCTAAGAGAAGATGAAGGCTTCTCAGAGTCATCAGAAGAATTACCATGATAAGAGGAGGAAGTCACTTGAGTTCGAGAAGGATGGACATGTGTTTCTTCGAGTTACGCCGATAACGAGTGTTGGTAGGGCTTTGATATCGGGTAAGTTAACGCCGCCTTTTATTGGTCCTTATCAAATTTCGAAGAAGATAGGTGAAGTGGCATATCTAATTGCATTTCCACCGTCGATTTCTAATCTTCATGATGTGTTCCATGTGTCTCAATTGAGGAGGTATATTACGAATCTATCGCATGTTATCCAATTAGATGATGTTCGAGTAAGAGATAATTTCACAATTGATACATCATCTATGCGAATTGAAGATCGAGAGGTGAAGAAGCTTCGTGGTAAAGAAATTGTTTTGGTGGAAGTGATATGGGGTGGAGTAGACAATGACAATATCACTTGGGAACTCAAGGATAAGATGGGGGAATTATATCCAGAGTTGTTTGTTTGAAGTAATTTTCGAGGCCGAAAATATTTTAAATGGGGGAGAGTTGTAACATCCCAATTTTATTAGGTATTTATTTAATTAGCAGTATTTGGTGTTGTGATAATTATTTGCTTTATTTAAATTTTTTTTTGGTTATAATTAATTAGTTATGTGCTATAATGTTAATTTAGCTAATTGAGGAATTGGTTGAATAATAGTGAATTAGCTAAATGGGCCTAATTAAGTTAGAAAGAATAGTTGGGTGGGTTAAGCCCAATATCAATTAAAGCTAGTAGAGAGTTTTTGAGGTAATAACAAAGAGGAGAGGATTGTAGATTTCATCAAGAGGGTGGTTTAAATCAAGAGGTAAGGGTTAGAATCCAAGTTAATAAAGGTTACATGATTGGGTAATGTGTTTTTTATGCAATCTCTTCATCTTTCATTTTTATGAAATGTTAAATGTTGGGGTTTATGAGAAATCAATGTGATTTTATGAATTTTCATGATTCAATATGTTGTAAGGATGACCTATGACTAGAAACATAAATAGGAACCCATAACTTGTGATAAAATGATGTTTGAAATGAGTTTGGTTGGTTAAAATCGAATTGGAGTTGGTATGAGAGGTGCTGAAAACGCACAGAATTTTCCAATTCTGGTGTGGAGCGCAGTGCGAGTGTTTAGAGTGCCGAGCGAACGCGCGCTTACAGACCTCCGTCAGGCGAGTCAAGCGGGCAAGGAAATGTCATGCTACTAACTTGGAGCGCCAAGCGACCCGAGTTTCAGGAGGTTCAAGCTCAAGCTAAGCATCTCAACACATTCCTTTAAGTTCATAGGAGCTATCTGGATCATCACTTTGGCTCTGTAACACCATTTTCCCAGAGCTCGATTCTCACTTTGAAGGTAAGCTTCATAAACTCAAACTCTATAATTAACGAATGATAAATGAAAACTCAAGATACCAGTTGGTTTATGCACCTATGAGGATCATTAACCCTCAATCAATTGCATCATATCATACGCATGTGTCATTTCATATTAAATTTTAATTTTAGGGTTCTTATGATTTATGCGTGTGAATTTTGAATTACACTCAAAATAAATGAAATCAAAGACCACCATCATGATCCTTGTTGAAAACCGAGTGAAATCCATGTTTACATCATCCCATTTGGTTGAGAAACGAGTGAGATAGAAAATTCAAAAATTATGAGCTCTAGGTTGAAGATGAACATGGTGGCGTGCAAATTTGAATTTTTCTTGGAAAGTTTGAAATATGTTAAAATGAAGGTGTTTGGTTGACAAGTCGCGCGCGTGGCTCAACTGGCTATTGTTTTGAGTGGTGACCTCAAGGACACGAGTTCAAGTCCCTATGGGACCAAACCTTCTTTTTTTGAACACTATTTTCTTTCAATTTTTTCACCAACTTCATTCAGTTTTTTACAAATCAAATTAAATAATTTTCACTTAATTTTTCACACACTTTTCATTTCATATACCTATTTTATGAATATCCAAAAAATCACAAAAATATTATTTATTTGATGTATTTTTATTAGATTTAAAATGTTATATTTTTAAGTATTTTTAAATACTTTAAAATATAGTTTTCTTTTGATTTCCTAAACCTAATCACTTTGTAAATAATTTTGTGATGAAACCCTAATCACTTAGGTATTGATTAAGTACGAACGACCCCATGAGACCTTCTAGAACATACCCATGGGAAGGGTAGGCTCTCTGAGCCGTTACGTCGAACCTATGAACCTAGGGCTTATGTGATTATGTGTTAAATATATGTTTGTTTATGATTTTTTTTTTGTGTATAATTGTTTGCATGCATCATACATCATATGCATTATTTTATCATGTCTTATCCACAGGTAAGAAAAAAGAAGAAAAAAGGATAATAAAAAAATAATTCTTTTGGTGAATGTTCAGGAAAATGAATGTTAAGAAGCCTATCATCCACCTTACCGTCTCAGTGCCTGATATCAAGAAGTTAAGGATAATCAAGGATAAAATGCCATCAAATGCTTTGAACAAGTTTGTGGGTCGCTATGGTGACATTTTGGATTTGCTTAAGGTTAAGGTTCAAGAGGAAGCTATCACCGCTTTGGTCCAGTTCTATGATCCTCCGCTTAGGTGTTTTACATTTCAGGATTTTCAGTTGGCTCCTACCTTGGAAGAAATGGATACTATGCTAGGATTTTCAAGGATTAAAAAGGGATTTTATACAGGTGCTGGAAAGAAGGTTGAAATTGCTGATTTGGCCAAAGCCTTAGAAGTGCCCGCTGCGGATTTAGAATCTAATTACAAGACTGATGGTAATGTACATGGGATTAGGAGAACTTATTTGGAATCTCAATCTATGTCTTATGCTCAAAAGAAACAATGGGACATTTGTGGACATTTTCTGGCTCTCTTAATTTTTGGTGTTATTTTACTGCCTAAGAAGGCGGAGTATGTCGATCATGCTGTGATTCATGTTTTTACATCCTTTAGGGTTTCAGATGAGGATCCAACTCCTACTATCCTTGCTAATATTTACTATGCCATCCATGCTCGATGCGAAAAGAAAAGGGGAATGTTATTTTGTTGCGTTCATTTATTGTACTCTTGGTTGACTTCTCATCTTTACAAAGCTAGTTATTTGATCAAAGATTTGACTAGGCATGAATGGTCTCAGAAACTAAGGGCTCTCAAAGCAGATTCTATCTTCTGGTTTGCGAGGAAATTAAACTCCGATAGAATTATTTACAAATGTGGAGAATTCAACAATGTGCCTTTAATGGGAACTTTAGGTTGTATTAATTATAACCCCGTGTTAGCATTACGCCAATTGGGTCATTCTATGGATTGTGAGCCTTCCAAACAACAAGTGGAGGAATTGATTTTGCATGACAACGGAAAATGTGATCCTAGGACATTAAAGAAAGTAATTCAAGCTTGGAAGCATGTTCAAACAAAGATCTTTGGGCCAAAGAACATCATTGCTAAGGAGCCTTACACTAAATGGGTTCAAGAAAGAGTTGGAAAGATTTTACTTCCTTTTTTTGTGGATCCCGCATACAAGCCTGATTCTCCTAATCCTGTTTCTCTATCCATCAAAGAGATAGAAGGAATCAAGGCTGCCTTAGAGGCGTCCCGAAAGGAAAAGGAAAAATTGGAGCTTGACATACATCAACTCACCAATGAAAAGAGCCAACTGCGCCTCGACCTTAAAGAGAAGAACCAAGAGCTTCAAGCAATTAAGGAAGAGAATGATAGACAAAGAGGTAAAAGGGAGCGTGCAACAGAAGGCGTCCTAAGTACTAATTTCAATTTAATTGAACATAACGAAAGGTTAGAACAACTTCACAACTTTAATCAATTGAAGGTGCAGAAATTGCAAGGTGGATAAGGCGTTATGAAAAGGCCTCCCGTGACAAAGAAGAGTCCGAGAAAAATCTAGAAGCTGTAGTCTTTGAATTAATTGATAGGACTAAAGATCAAGAGGTGGAAATAAGGAATCTCAAGTATGACCTTCAAGAAGCCCGCAATTCTGGACAAGAAGAGCGCACAAGGAGATTGACCACGGAAGAAGCACTTTTACAGCGCACCAATGAGCACAATAGAGCACTTCTAGCTTTGGCCGCACTTAGGCAAGTATTTGTAAAACAAAGAGAGCTATTCGAGGAGACAAGGGATGAAAAAGATTATTGGAGAAGGCAATACACAATTGTTTCTACGGCAAGTGAGCATGTAAGCATGGTTCCTAAAATGCTTAAGGATTATGAACAATGTCGTGAGAATTATGACAAGCTAGTCTTCTTGTACAATGATTTAATCCAAGACATTCCGAAGAGTTTAGAAAGAGCGGAATCTTCTCCCGTCATTCTTCCTGAGGTAGTGAAAGAATTCATGGAGCTTTGTAGAGATATGGTGGACAAATTCAAGGCGGATATCCAAAGGCGTTCTTAGATTTTTATTATTTCCTTGTTGCATTTATTTTGGGTGTTTAATTTTCAGTTCTATTTCTATTTGTAATTCAACAATGAATTGGTATTTCCCTTTTGAGTTTTTCAAATAATAAAGTGTGTTTATTTCTATGTTACTCATTGTTCCTATAATATTCACCAAAAGGATTATTTAAATAAAAATGATAAATATATATATATATATTAATAATAATGCGGATAACAAATGAATATAGCATAAACATAAAATTCATAGCATGCATACCATCTTTATTTTTGCAAAACATTAAAAAGAAAAAACTATCTTTATCTCCAGTCACGCCATTGAAACCATACAGCCGTATCAAACAAGGTCTCAAAAGAAGAGAGCAATGGAACAACTAAAGCAGAATCAAGCCGCCCTTCGCGAAGAAGTGACTCAGTTGAAAGGCACTGTGGAAGAAATCAAGAGAGGGATGACTCAAATGTTGAGTTTTATGAAGGATCTCATGGACAAACAGGAGAAGGCTAAGGAAGTTCAGGATCAGTATGAGGAAATACCGGATGATGATAACCCGTTGTTGGGGTACGTTCGGGGTAGTGACCCTCACAAAGAAAATGCCCGCTCCTCTAAAAGAGTCATCAGAACCCATGAGGAAGGAGAGACTTCTCAGGAAGGATTCATACCTACTACACAGAAGGAGGGGGTGTCCCGCACAGTTCGCATCCCTGTCAACAATCCTCCTAAGGATGAGGACTACTTGGATTTACAGTATGGAGACACGGATGACACAAACCAAGCACCTAAACACAAGATGACTTCCCCTAACTCTGGGGAGGACTCTAAGGATAGCGGACAAATCAAGGCACTAGAGGAAAGGCTAAAGGCTATAGAAAGGTATGATGTCTTCGATGTGGATACCTTCGAGATGAGTTTAGTCCCAGATCTGACTATTCCACACAAATTCAAGGTTCATAACTTTAGGAAGTACAAAGGACTCACATGCCCAAGGAACCACTTGCGCATGTATGTTAGGAAAATGGCTGCCTATGTCCACGATCAAAAGCTGATGATACACTTCTTCCAAGATAGCTTAAGCGGAGCATCTGTTGATTGGTACATGCAATTGGAGAAATCCTATATCCGAAGCTAGAATGACCTTGCTAACACATTCTTGAAACAATACAAGTACAACCTGGATATGGCACCCAACCGGATGCAACTACAAAATCTGTCACAGAAGAAAGATGAATCATTCAAGGAGTATGCCCAAAGGTGGAGGGAAATGGCGTCTTGAGTCCAATCCCCCTTGATGGAAAAAGAGCTGGTAGACATGTTCATGGGCACCTTACAAGGACCGTACTATGATAAAATGGTCGAAAGTGTATCCTCAGGATTCTCAGACCTAGTGGTTATTGGTGAAAGGATCGAAAATGGGATTAAAAACGGAAAGATACAAGGAGCATCATCTAGACCTCCTATGTCATTTCCACCACAACAAAATAGGTTCCAAGGCCCTCAAAGGAAAATTGATCCTTTGCCTACGTCCAAAAGCGAAATACTGAGGTATCTGATAAGCGAATCATTGGTGGAAATCAAGTCGTTGGCGCCTCCTCCTCCAGGAAAGGCTACACCCAAATACAACGCCAACGAAAGGTGCGAATACCATGCCAATTCTCCCGGACACACCTTGGAGAAATGTTGGGCCTTCAGGCATAAGGTTCAGGATCTGATAGAGTCAGGGGCAATTGCCTTTGACAAACCTAATGTGAAAATAAATCCTATGCCTCCCCATGATGGAGCAGTCAATACAATCGAGGTAGTTACCGAGCAAGAGTTGGTTCAACAAAGAAGCTCCCCTATAGATGCACTTAAGAGGTATCTACTTATAAAGAGGCTCATCTTAGAACACAACGAAGCTTTTAAAGACACTCTGCAAAGGCTCATGGATCAAGGATTGATTCAGCTGAAGGAACATTCTGAGGAGGAATATGTGGATATGGTGGATAGGAATGAGCCATTGATGATACCCAGTCAAGGGGCAAGGAAGCCAGTAATCATCCCCTGTTCTAAACCACCACTACGGATACCCACACAAGAGCATACTAGGGTCATCCCGATCAAAGCTCCATATCCTTTGGACAAAATGAAAGTAATGCCCTGGGAGTACAATTCTAGTACCAATGTTATCGTGTCAAGCATTGTTGGGCCTGGGGGCATAACTCGTAGCGGTCTCATATTCAAAACTGCACAGGCGCAACTAAAGCCAAATCGAAACTTGACACCAACTAGTGATCAAGCTGCTAAGGGACCAAGTAATGAGGCTGACCCTAAGGATAAAGAAGCTACTAATAACGATGCTGAGGAGTTTCTAGCTTTGATCAAGAAGAGTGATTATAGGGTGGTGGATCAGTTACAACAGACACCATCTAAAATATCACTCTTATCACTATTGGTGCACTCCGAGAAGCATCGAGATGCCTTGATGAAGATTCTGAATGCCGCCCACGTGACTAAGGACATCACTGTCAATCAGTTTGATGGAATGGTGGCTAATATCACTGCTGGGGCATGTCTAGGGTTCAGCGATCATGAGTTACCTCCACAAGGAAAGGCGCACAACAAAGCCTTGCACATCTTTATACAATGTGGGAAAGCTCATTTATCTAGGGTTCTTATTGATACAGGTTCGTCACTAAATGTGATGCCAAAAGCTACCCTCGATAAAATAGCTTTGGAAGGTCTTGTGGTTAGACCAGGCCGTCTGGTGGTTAAAGCTTTCGATGGATCGCAGAGTCCAGTGTTTGGAGAGGTAGACCTTCCTGTTGTAGTTGGTCCTCATACCTTCTGCATCAATTTTCAAGTAATGGAGATTGAACCGGCTTACACTTGTCTACTGGGACGTCCTTGGATTCATGCAGCTGGGGCAGTCACCTCCACTCTCCATCAAAAGATAAAATTTGTGGATGGAAATTCCATAGTAACTGTCAATGGAGAAGAAGATATATTTGTCAGCAACCTGGATTTATACAAATACATCGAGGTTGGGGAAGGGGCGCTAGAAACGACATTCCAAGCATTAGAGATTGCAACTTCTTTCACACTACCTGTGGAGAAAATGCGAAGGGCGGTAACATCCTGGAGAGACCTGCAAGACTTGAATGTGGAAGGCTAGGGCAAAGTACCATAAATCCTAGAGAAGAAGGATCGCTTAGGATTAGGATATCAACCGTCGAAGATCACAAGCGCTGTGAAGGAGGAACAACAATTCCCCCCGATTATGCAGACTTCCGTGACAGGCGGGTACGAACATGTGGCCATGATATCCAACATGGACTCTAAGGAAGGAACATCCAACTTCATCCAAAGGGTCAGAGCAGGAGAGCGGCTCCAAAATTGGACAAGCCTGGAGATACCAGAGATAGTTTTCCTTTCGAAGTAATTTTCTTTTGTTGTTTTATTTCCTTTCGATAAAAAAAAATAACAATAACGCTCATGCCTCGCCCAAAGCATAGAGTCGGTTTGTAAGGGCCCCATTTTACTTTCAAAGTTTAAGGTTTATTAACAAAATTTTCGTTTGCATTTGGTATTGAAAACATTGTCTCTTCTTGCATTTGTTTCTTTTCAAAATGACAAATAAATTTCTTTCACAAAAAAAAGCACATCCGTATCTGCACACTAGAAACAAAACATAAAACATGTGCAGATCATCTTCTAACACTGCCGATAATAATACTGCTGAAACTCAATATAAACTCGAGGCTCTCGCTAATCAGTCCGAGGAAGGGGATGAGGAAGACGATGAACTTCCAGAAGAGTTGTCAAGGTTAATGGATAAGGAATCCAAAAGCATGCTCCCTCCTCAAGATGCCATTGACATTATAAACTTGGGTACAGACAAAGAACCCAAGGAAATCAAAATTGGGGCAACACTGAATGAGGATGTAAAAGCAACGCTGATCAAGCTCCTCCACGAATACGCAGAAATATTTGCTTGGTCATACCGTGACATGCCAGGGTTAGATACGAACATTGTCATACACAGGTTACCGCTCAAAGAAGGGTGTGCACCCGTCAGGCAAAAGCGCAGACGGGTTCGACCGGACATGGATAGCAAAATCCGAGAAGAGGTGCTCAAACAATTTGATGCAGGTTTTCTTGTCGTGGTTGACTATCCACCATGGATTGCCAACATAGTGCCAGTTCCTAAGAAAGACGGGAAGGTACGCATGTGTGTGGATTACAGGGATCTAAACAAAGCAAGTCCGAAAGATGACTTTCCACTACCACACATAGATGTACTGGTAGACAATACGGCACAAGCTTCGGTGTTCTCCTTCATGGATGGGTTCTCTAGGTATAATCAAATAAAAATGGCTCCCGAAGACATGGAGAAAACAACCTTCATGACATCCTGGGGCACTTTCTGCTACAAGGTAATGCCTTTTGGGTTACGAAACGTAGGGGCAACATATCAACGAGCCATGGTCACACTGTTCCATGACATGATTCACAAGGAGGTCGAAGTATACGTGGATGATATGATTGCTAAATCTTGTACGGAAGAAGAGCATATTGTACACCTACAGAAACTGTTTGAGCGCTTAAAGAAGTTCAAGCTAAGGTTAAACCCGAACAAGTGTACATTCGGTGTAAGGTCAGGAAAGCTATTGGGATTCATTGTGAGCCAGCGAGGCATAGAGGTAGATCCCGACAAGGTGAAGGCTATACAAGAAATGTCGGTTCCGAGGACAAAAAAAGAGGTTCGTGGGTTCTTGGGTCGATTGAATTACATCTCAAGATTCATCTCACATTTAACAGCCACGTGTGAGCCTATATTCAAGTTACTAAGGAAAGATCAGTCGATCAAGTGGAACGACGATTCTCAAGTAGCCTTCGAAGCTATAAAGAGCTACTTACAAGAACCACCAATACTCATACCTCCCGTACCAGGGAGACCACTAATCATGTATCTCACAGTTCTCGAAAGGTCTATAGGATGTGTACTGGGGCAACAGGATGAAACAGGCAGAAAAAAGCACGTTATTTACTATCTTAGCAAGAAATTCACGGATTGCGAATCTCGGTATTCACCATTGGAAAAGACATGTTGTGCCCTAGCATGGTCCTCCAAACGTCTAAGGCAATATATGTTGAACCATTCCACATGGTTGATATCGAGGATGGATCCTTTGAAGTACGTGTTCGAAAAACAGGCTCTCACAGGTAGAATCGCAAGGTGGCAAATGTTACTGTCAGAATATGACATACAATAAGTCACTCATAAAGCAATAAAAGGGAGTGTGCTGGCAGAACATCTGGCTCACCAACCCCTCGAAGAATACCAATCTATGAAATTTGACTTTCCCTACGAGGACATTATGGTGGTGAGGGACTACGAAATACCAGGACCCGACGAAGGGCCTGAACCAATGGCAATATGGACACTTATGTTGGATGGGGCCTCAAATGCACTGGGACATGGTATAGGAGCAGTCTTGACATCTCCTGACAATCGTCACTTACCTTTCACTACAAGACTATGCTTTGACTGCACCAACAATATTGTAGAATACGAAGCGTGCATATTGGGGTTAGAAGCTACAATCGATCTAAGGATTAAACTACTCGAGGTGTACGGGGATTCATCACTGGTAATCCAACAAGTCAATAAAGAATGGGATACTCGGGAAGCAAAGTGTAGCGGGGAAAATCTGAGATCGAAGCCATTACATTGACTCGACTCAATATTTCAGTGAAAGTCGCCACCGCGCTTTATTATTTCCAAAGGAAAAGGGAAAAGAACGAAGAAAACCCAAAGTTTGTTTTTTAAAACAAAAAGAAGAGATCTTAGGTACGGGTGTTGATTATACAAGGGGAAGGTTTTAAGCACCCCTCATAGCTGTGGTACTCCACAGGAACCTTTTTGAAAATCTATGTCATGTGTGCTAAAAAAGGGTTTGTTTTATTTGTAAAATAAGCTTGGCAAGGCATTAAGCCTTGTGCCCACATACCTCCTAGGTGCAATGGAGAAGTCAGAGCTAATGTAGTTCCGCTCAAAAGGGAAAACGTTTTAAAAACGAATAAACACTTTATCGTCTTGGGATAGAAATACTCAGCCATTGATCTTGAGCATGAGAACAAACGAGTTCTTTGCATCGCAAATGAAAGAAGGGCTCCAACTCGGATAGAAGTCAATGAGTATGCCACTAGCTCTCTCAATCAATTTCAAAATCGTGGGGTATCGCCATTCGTTTCAACAATTAGTCGTGTCTAAACTTTTGAAGAAAAGCCACTAAGGGCAAAAGATATTTTTAAAGAAAGGTTTTTAAAAGGGTTGCAAACATAAGAAGATTTTGTAAAAAGGGAGAAGATTTTTAAAATCTAAGAATGGGGCAAGAGACGAAGAGGCTACCCTAGTGCGTAAAATAAAAGCTAAGGAAAGAAACGGTCTAACCGAAATAAGAAGCCAACACTTGACATTAAGAGTCAAGGTAGATTTCCCATCCTTTGGAATATCAATACTAAACCAACACATTATCACTTGGGGATCCAGATGAACTTATTGACTTTAGCACAACTTTGCATTAAGCACATTAAAATTATGACAAAAATCGGGCAGAGTAACGGCTGTTTTCGGGTAAAATCCTTATATCAATGCCTTTGAATTAACCATCAAGGACTTTCAAAGAAATGCCTGCATATACAAACAGACAACAATCCAATGCCAGACAGACAGAATAACAATAGAGTAATAACAGAATAAGGGTCCAGAGGTACTAAGTCCATAAGTCCAAGTCTCCAAAATGCTAGGGATAGTAACCAATAGTCCGAAAGAACCTTAAGCGTCTTTTAGATCTTTGTTGTTTATTAGTGTTTTAGCATAAAAGTAAAGTATGGTCCAAGTGGACAAAAAGAAAATAGCGGAAACATAAACATAGCGTCCAAATGGACAAAGAGAAAATAGCAGAATATAAACGTCCAAATGGACAAAGAGAAAATGGCGGAAACATAAACATGATGAAATGATAAAATAAAGCGATAAAGCGAAAAAGTAAAGAGCGATATAATAAAAAAATGCGGAAATTAAAGTCAATTGTTAGATGTTAAAGATAACCATCTTGAAACTTGTCAAGTATGTTATCAAAGTTAGTAATGAAGATCGATAGTGAGTGAAGGATGTTCTCGGATTTAAATTCAATAGAAATTTATCAAAAGCTTGATAAAATCATAGCGACTACACGATAAACTTCCATAAGTCTTAAATCAACCGCATACAATTCTCTTCCATGTTTGATCTTTTTGATTCGGGACACGAAATATTGCGCTATGTTAAGCAGATCTCCAAGTGATTTATGTAGAAATCACCCTACAACGAGGCCAGTCAAAACTTTGTGTGCTAATGCATGCGAGAGAAGCGATATATAGATCACTCTCCGAAAGCAATACCGCACGAAAAGAAAATAGGTAACAATCTAGTCTTTACCAAGAATCCATAAGAATTCTCAAGGTATTAAGACTTTCATCGATCAAAAGAAAAAAGAGAAGAAGAAGAAGAATAAAATGCATAAAGTAAAATCAACTCACACTATCATTAATATCATTCATCTAATATTATGGATTTGGTCATTTCAAACCTATCAACATCCTAGATCCAATGATATTAATGAAGTGGAGGATGAAGGAAGGCAAAAAAAAGCATAAAAAAGGCAAAAAAAAAGCATTCTGCCTCACTGGAAATCGATTTACCTTTGGAGGAAATCGATTTCCTTAGTGCAGAGTTCAAATTTGGCATAAAAACAAGGTGGAAATCGATTTCCTACAGAGGGAAATCGATTTCCTGCGCGCAACTTTCAAAAAATCAGCATTAGGAAGCATAAAACTTGACTTAAGCAAACATACAAACACCTTATGATCACATATCAATTGGAGCACGAATTTTTCATCAATTCACCATCAAATAGGACCAATATAGAATCAAAGATGCATCACACACAAGCACAAAAGAATCACATTATGATAGATGAAAAAGGATGAAGAAAATTACCAGATCTTGAACAAAACTTAGATCCACTTCAAGAATAACCAACACAAATCTTGATCTCTCAACAATTGAAGAAAAAAAGAGTGAAATGGATGGTGGTTTAGCTCAAAGTTTGTGAGGTTCAAGATGTGACTCACAAACTTTATGAAAGAAAAAGAGCTTTGGTGAATTTTGTAGGGATGAAGAGAGAAATTGCAAGAGTTTTATTGGCTTTCTAAGCTTGTGAAATGAGGGAGTAGAGACCTCTATTTATAGGATTGGAGCAAGAGTAGTGGCAATTTGGTCATTGTGCACTTGGTAATTAACCTTGTGTTTAATTGATGTTTAATTGGTAAAATGGGGTTTAAGTGGGTTTAATGAAGGGAATTAATTTTGGTGAGGTGAAAAATTGGTAAAATGACAAAAATGATCAAAGAAAATAGGTGCCAAAAATGATGTCATGCTTCCCTCTCTATTTTTTGAATTTTTGCCCCAGGAAATCGATTTCCCATATGGGTAAATCGATTTCCAACTTCAAATTTTCAAAAATTTTCTTCTTGCACTGTTTTGATTTTTGCCCGATCTTTTACCTATAAAATATAAACAAAGAGACAAAATACATATTTTTTGGGTTTTGGTTAGTATAAAACAAATTAGACAAATATAAATGCTTGATGGTTCCCCTCAAAGACAAAATGATACCTCAAGATTGTGATCTTGATTGATGATTGAAATGCAAATGATGTATGATCTAAGGGTCAAAAATTGAGGTATGACAGATGCCCCTATTTAAGTTTCTTCTATTCGGAGATGTGAGGGTTAAAATCCTCAGCTCGGTGTGATTGAATAGACTTAAATATAAAACACACAATTTTTTAACCTAAGGTTTGATGCGATGCTAATGGATGCACCAAGTATGATTATGGAATAGAGAGAAATATAACGCCACTGGGGAGATGAGAAAGGACTCCACTGGGGAAAAGGTACGTGTCATCCAGGAATAAAACTTGGACTTCACGGGAGAAAGAGACAGTCAACAGAAGCTTTTAAGAGTAAAACATGAAAGGAACTCTGGACATAAAATCAACAGAGATATTCAAAAAGAAAGATCTTTGGAACCCACATCAAAAATCATTCAAGAGTAAAACATGAGAGAGTTTGGAAAGGAAGGATAAATCAAGAGAGATATCCACAAGAAGCGATGGATGAAACTGGAAACCCATATCAAATACATTCGAGAGTAAAACATGATTGAACAGATTCATAGACAATCAAGAATTAAACATGATTGAATAACATCAAGCGCAATCAAAAGTAAAACATGATTGGCGATTATCAGGGACAATCAAGACTAAAACATGATTGGACAGCATCAGAGACAATAAAGACTAAAACATGATTGAATAACATCAAGGACAATCAAGACTAAAACATGATTGAATAACATCAAGCGCAATCAAGAGTAAAGCATGATTGGCGAACATGAGTTACAATCAAGTCTAAAACATGATTGAATAATATCAAGCGCAATCAACAGTAAAACATGATTGGTCAACAATAAGGGAAATCAAGAGTAAAACATGATTGGTCAACATCAAGGGCAATCAAGAGTAAAACATGATTGGACTTGGAGACATTCCAGAGTGGCATTGAATGAGGTAAAAACACTTTACTGGGGATTGTAACATCCATAGTAGCTTTGGATAAAAGGTGAGAGAGTTTTGGAAAATCGTCAGAACAAGCAAGACATATCCGGGAGACCATCAGATAGACACAGACAAAACGAACCAAAAGGATAAATCTGTTTTGGTAGGTGCCAAGTAAGTTGGACTTTGATCTCAAGGTAAGATGTTTATAGGAACAGGACCTTGGAAAATGTAAATGAGCAAGAAATTTGTTTATATGCATGATGTTGAATCTTTCTATGCATGATGAATGATAAATGCAAGGCAATTGTTGTGACAACTGAGGTATACTCTTTTGTGAGGCAAGATTGGGACCTTGATTCCTCAATACGGGAACTCTTCCAACTCTTCTTGAGAAGAAGATGCCTAAACAAACTTCTACCATATTGAAAATTGTATCAAACTGATGATCCTTTTGGGAAGGATTGATAAACTGCTCGGGGATTACTGAAGAAGATTTCCCCTGATTACCCAATTGTTGCAAGTTAGCTGATCATGGCTTCAGTTGAACTGTACTGAGGATGAACTGATCATGGCCTCAATTCTTGAAATGCATGTTGGGATGGCTTGCCCCAGTATAAGTCTTGAAATTATATTCTGTTCAACAAAACTAGAATGAACATCTGAACAACAGGATCTTGAAGTGACATGCCCCTGATAGGATCACTGACCAAGTTTCTCGACTGTTTGAACTTCTTGAAAGATGAGTGCTTACATGCAAATAAAATGTTCATTCAAGAACGGTAATTTTAATGCAATGCTCAAAACATATTTTTGAAATCAAAATCTTTTTGGAACGATGTTATTGAGGTAAAGCAAATGTGTTAGACGCTGGCCTTAGGATCTAGAGGGGGGGTGAATAGATCGTTCACAGTTTTACGGAGTTAAACGACTTTTCAGCGGAAGTGATTCTGAATCGACTCGCGTCTATTCCGAACCACTATCGAAACGATTGTATATGTGTTTAAAACCAGTCAAAAACGTGAGGTAAGTGATAAGAGTATACGTTGCAGAATCAAAGCGTTGCTCTTTTTGAAAATCAGATTAACTTCTTGTATGATGGACAATGTTTGCAATGCAGTAAAAGTGATAGAAACAAATATACAAACACTTGGTGATAATGATCAAATTGACGGTGATTCAATATGTGATGGATTGTGATGTTTATATAAGTTCTTAATTCACAATCTTAACACTCGAATCGTTGATCAATTTGCTATTATAACCAAATATGAACAGAATGTAAATGAAAAAGTAAAAGCGACAAGAACACGATATTTGTTTAGGCAGTTCGTCGATCGTCCTCGCTACGACTACGTCTGCCCCCAATTCCAAACTGAAATTGGGAAATCTTTCATTAATGTTGAAAGTAGTATATACAAAGAAGATAACAAAGCGATAAACCATAAACCAATTATGTCGATCCTTTGAATCTTCTTCCCCCTTAATCTTGAGTCAGATCAAGGTTATCCAAGAGCGTCACGTGATCCCTTTTCTGCAGTGTCTTCAATTCCCTCGAACCCTTGTTCTTCAATCTTCACACTCAGATGATTCTTCTATGAACACTCTTGATAAAAACCCCCAAGAATTACCTATCTTGGATGGACGAAACCCGCAGATTTTATTCACCAAAAACCCCACAAATCTTCACCCACTAGGAATCTTCAATTCCGTTACATGGACGTTATCGAACTCGATCACTAACCCTCAACGCAAGAATGATTATGTGTAATTGTGTTGGAGATGACGAAGAACGAAGATGAGAAGCCTTTGTGTATCTTTCAGTCGTTGGTGTTGTTTGTAATAATGAACCTTGGACAATATATATGATAGCTTAACAGTTGGAGATGAGAGAAACAGAATTTTTGACTTTCTTGATCAGTTAGGTCGACCTCATGTAGTGCTTAGGTCGACCTAGCAGAGCTTGCAGAATTTTGCTCCCAGTTAGGTCGACCTGTTAAAGGAGTAGGTCGACCAGAATCCTCTTCAGATGCATTCTGGGGACATTTTCTCAGATTAGGTCGACCTAGTTGTTGTGTAGGTCGACCTAGCAGACTGCTATGTAAATTTCATCAATTTAGGTCGACCTAGATGATGTGTGAGTCGACTTAGCAGAAGTATATGGATTTTTCTTCATTTTAGGTCGACCTGGGTTGATAGTAGGTCGACCTAACTGCTGCTTTTCTGCATTCTTCTTGAGTGATCAATGCTTGCTTTTCTTTGAGTTTTCTGCTCCCGCTTTGTTGTTTGAATGCTTATTGAGTTTGCCATGAATCAAAAACATCTTTGAGTGTAATCTTGTATTCACAAAATGGATCATTGGTCAAAACACAAAGGTTAAGACACTCAAAGTGAAAGATAAGGCAAATATATGGTATCAAAACAAATGATTGGCAGATCTCTTGGGAGTCAGTTTACGTAACCTTGTTGTAGTATGCTTTCAAATAAACCTTGCTTCAATTAGGTCTTTTAAAGGTTGTAACATGGTCAGGTTCGCGGTTTTAGAAACAAAGGATATAAGGCTCAAAATTTGATTGTACCCACCCCATCTTCGTGATGATATCCAGTCCTAAAACTCAGTTAATTCAAACTATGCATTCAGGTTCCAAGAGACTTCTAGATTTGCACCTTAGGCAATGATGATAGTTCACAAGCAAAGAGAACTTTTGAGATGGCATTCACTTATTTTTTACAACATTTTGTTGTTTTGGAATTTATTGACTTCTCTTTTTTTTTCATATTTTTCTTTTGATATCCCTAACTTTTGCCTGAACTGTTTAATTTTGAACTTACAGTCAGCGGGATGCCTTTATTTTTGCTAAGTCATTTTTGGTTTTGACTTAGCAGGCTTTTCTTTGATTCTTTTTTTTATACATATATATATATATATATATATATATTATTTTGAAAGATAGTGACTGCCTTGCTTAATGATTGATGAACCATTATTGGCTTTTGATTGACATCTCCAACACTTCTTTGATGTGTGCGGAGGAAAGCTTGTGATTGAAACCTTTGTTGAAAGGTGTACTGAATGATTCTCTTAAAATAGAATGCACAGCCAAATTAACTGAGAACTACCCTGCCCCAGGTTAAAAATGCGAGTTTTTTCATACAGAAAGAAACTCCAACTTTGAAGGCTCAAAGGGGTTGACGAGGGATTAACTTCCTTATTTCTCCAGTGTTTGGGAATTGAAACAATGCTTGTACATCATCAACAAAGTTTTATTTGAAAGCATACAATTCAACAACTTGGGTATTTCGTTGTCATCATCCTCCCTCCAATCTTTGCATAAAACACAAGTTTGATAAAGAAAACAAATGGAAGAATTTTTTTGTAAAAGAAGGCATAAACATAAACATAAACATAGTGGATGAAAATGAATTCAAAATATGCAATGCTCATTTCATTAAAATCACCATTCAGAAACAAACGAAGTCTAAAAGTAAACAGCACAATAAAGGAAATACAATCAGTACAGAAACAAGGTCTAGTGACTAATCAGCAACAAAGATGAGCTATCTCGTCCGAAACACTTGGCTTTAGGAAAATCGGGCTTTGACTTGTCTTCAGCCACTCTGATCTGGTAAAGGATTGGTGACAACATTGGGACAAACATCTCTGAAAGAGAGGAGCTTCAACCTAACCAACTCTTGAACTCTAGCCTTCAAAGCAAAGCAGTTTTCTAAATCATGGCCAACACCACCCTGATGAAATTCACAACGAAGATCAAGTCGGAATCCTTTTGAGGGAGGGTTTCGAGGAGGAGGCATGGCTCTTGTTGTGATCAATCCCTTTTGAACCAATGCGGGATACAATTCAGTATAAGTCATGGGAATAGGATCAAAGTGAGTCCTATCGCGGTTCTGATTCTGATTAGCAACCTGAGGTTGAGGAACTTTGACTTGCACATGAGCGACAGCAGCGACATAAGGTTGATCACCATTTTGAGGTCTACGACGAGATCCCTTTCTGTCATCTGACACAGCATTAGTCTCATTCTCTTTCTTCTTGTGGAAGTTTCCATAAGGTTTCTTCGATCCACCAGAAGATTCAGCAACATGAGTAACTTTCCCATTCTTGATTCCCTCTTCAAGTCTCTGACCAATGGTAACCAAGTCTGTGAAGTTTGAAGATACACTACCAATCATCTTCTCCCAAAAGAAAGGTGAGAGAGTGTCCATGAACATGCCAGTCAATTCCTTTTCAGCTAAAGGTGGCTCTACTTGAGAAGCTAGCTCTCTCCAGCGTTGAGCGTACTCCTTGAAAGATTCTTTCTCTTTTTGAGACATGCTTTGCAGTTGTCGGCGATCAGGTACCATGTCCAAATTATAATTATATTGTTTCATGAAAGCATCAGTCAGATCTTGGAAGCAATGAATGTGACTCTTCTCAAGCCCCATATACCATTTCAGCGAAGCTCCACTCAAACTATCCTGAAAGCAATGGATAAGCAATTTATCATTCTGGGTATAAGCAGCCATCTTGCGATAGTACACGGTCAAATGGCTTAATGGGCAAGTGTTCCCTTTATATTTCTCAAACTCAGAAGTCTTGAATTTTGTAGGCATGACAAAGTCGGAAACCAAACACATATTCTCAATAGCAACCCCAAAGTAATCATTTCCTTCCATGGCTCTCAGGCGCTTTTCTAAAGTATGATACTGCTCTTTGACATCTTCAATATCTCCAGCATCTCCTTGACTTCCATTATGGGAATGGGCAACTTGATATTCAAATAGAGGATTCACATAAGTAGGCTAAGAAACAATGTTCACAAATAGGCTGAGACTCAGTCATGATAGGAGCACAAAAAACTTGGTTTGAAGCTTGACCAATCACAAGTTGTGAAGATTGACCAATACCAAGAGTCTTCTCATAGGGAGGAGTGTAACCAGGTGGCAAACGAAACTCAGGCCATGTAGAAGGTGGTTGTTGAGTAGGTTGAGGGTCAACATCAGCACTTGATACTTCAACAATGACAGTCTTTTGAGGCGGTTCTCCTCTAGCAATCAAAACTTACAGCATTTCAGTTAGTTTGGTCATGCCTGACTTTAATTCATCAATTTCCATTCTGACCTATGCATTGTGTTGCTCTTGGTATTCCATTCTCAGTCTGACGTTGGCTCTAGTTCCATACTTGTGTGGAGGAATCAGCTTGACAGTAGACAGACAAACTCTGAAGATGGAGACAGACAAGGATAAGTTTTCTAGACAACCTGGATGTATGTATGCAAATGATGCAATTGTTGTTGTCGCTTTTTATTTATTTGATTTTCAAGGAATTCAAGTTATTCATTTGTAAACATCAAAACATGAAGGAGGTAAATCCTATACTGGATCAAAGCTTTGATCAAGTTATCATCAAGATCAATCATCCATTTTGGTGGATTAAGGTTTTCACCCCATCAATACCCAAGATCCATTGAGTTTGATGAAACTTATGATGTTTACAAAGAAAGACCTATGAGTTCCTTGAAAATAAAATGAATGCATGGATGCATGGTTTATGCATCAATCACAATCAAAATGTCACACGGCCGTACGAACAAAGTTCAAAGGTTCGACGTAGCGAGCAGGGAGTCAAAGTTTAAGAACCACCCACAAATGTATGTACTAGGGAATTTTGTACCTGCCGAACGGGTTCTACAAAGGTTCCCAGAGTTTTCAATCTTCTATCAGATACTACCGGCTCGCACAATTTCTCTTGGGCGCCAATAATATTCCTAAAAAGACCTCGTCTGAGCGTAGCATTGCATGACGACAAGCTCAAATTGGAACTCAAACTTGTTTCTGCGCTACATCATAAAAAGGCTTAGATGGGTTAAAAAGGGTTCTAGGCCATTCAGTTTCTATGGACACTCACTATTGAAAGTAATTGTGTTCTTACGATGGTTCGTAACAACAACTACTACCTTCCATGAGGCCTCCACTAATTGGGGTTCTACCATATGATGCTCATGTTAAGGATCTCTCCTGACATGCAACTATTGGTCTTACCACCTCCTATCTCAAGTTACTCACCAAAGTCCGGGTTAGAACTTTATCTCATCACAGAGGAACCATCGAGCACCAAAAAGAAAAAAGAAGAAACAAACAAAGCACACAATAAAATATACAAATACAAAACACATAGATAAACAAAAATAGGCTTAACACACTTAAAACTGAATCCCCAGTGAAGTCGCCATTTTTTGTGTAGCGGGGAAAATCTGAGATCGAAGCCATTACATTGACTCGACTCAATATTTCAGTGAAAGTCGCCACCGCACTTTATTATTTCCAAAGGAAAAGGGAAAAGAACGAAGAAAACCCAAAGTTTGTTTTTTAAAACAAAAAGAAGAGATCTTAGGTACGGGTGTTGATTATACAAGGGGAAGGTTTTAAGCACCCCTCATAGCTGTGGTACTCCACAGGAACCTTTTTGAAAATTGAAATTCTGGTATGACAGTCTCAGATGTCAAGCACGATGTTAAGACATCTAGCTGTGCAGATATATTATGCAGGGTATTACAACTGATCTCTTAAATTATCTTCTGTCCAGGATTAAGTTGAGATCATACAATACTACAGAACCATTATAAAACTGCATAGCTGAAATATGCAGACTCAGTGTTGACAGGTTCTGTTAAATACTTGATTAACAAGTAAACAATGGATGTCATCTCTGATGTTATGACATCGTACAATTAACAACAGCAAAAAGTAAATTGCACACAGAATTGTTAACCCAGTTCGGTTCTAACCAACCTACATCTGGGGGCATACCAAGCCAGGAATGAAGTTCACTTCCAGTAGTATTATTTTCTTACAAACAACCTCAGGTTTGCAGGCAACAGCCACTGTTTACCTAATGACTACCTAATGACCCTTCTATCTAGGATACCGCACCTAGATAAGAGATATCCCCATCTCAATTCCAATCACCGCAGTGATGTTGAACAATCTCCTAATTCCAGGAACTGTTACAACTGCCTAATATCCTATAACACTTCAAATACTAAGAAGGATAGAAGAAACACTTCTATCAAAAACACCTAAGACTAAAAGTGGTTAAACTTTTAACTTAGAACACACCTTGAAGTTGCTTCACAGCTTCCTCCAAGAACAATACTCAGCTCATACCTACAGGTTTAGAGTGAGAACAAACTTCCTCTTGCCTACAGGCTTCAAGGTAAACAGGGTGACCATCCCACAGTCCGGGTGGTTCACCTAACAGACTCAGCCCTAAAACTACATCTTCTTCAATTCACGGCTTCTACAAAGTAGGTTATAAAACTTCTATTTATAACCCTTTTATCCCAACTGGATTTGGGCCTTCAAAATAACAGCATAAGCTGTAACAAATTCATAACAAAACGCTGCTATATTTACTCCACAAATATCTCCATATTATTGTAACAACAAACTGCAGCTCCAAGATATTCTCCACGAATATCTCCATATTTGTTATAATAACAAATAATTATTCCACAATCAGCTCCAACAAATAAGGATTCGCTCGTAGTCAAATCCTAACAGTAAGTTTCCTAGAATAGTGCCACTTAAATCTAAACTGCAGTGCCTTCTACTGTCAGTTCAGAAACATTTACTGATGTCATAACATTCCACTTGACATCTAGTAAACTTGTATTAGCTAACAGAAGTACATCCTCAGGACATCTTATACCCATGCACATTACCAAAAATCCTTTGCCAATTACAAACATCTACAATCTCCCCCTTTGGCAAATTTTTGGCTAAACAATCAATATGTCACTCCCTCACAAGACACAATACACAACAGTGATGTACTTGTAGCTAATACACCATACAGACTTCCTCACAGGCTTGTAAGTGACATACATACAGCATCTCTCCCCCTGTTTGGCCACAAATGTTGCCAAATCAATCAAGCAAACCAAATTGCCATACCTTGTTTATTTTAAATTGATGTTTCAACATTCTTTGAGACAGCTACATCATTCCTTTGAGTTGAGGACATATACTGCTCCCCCTCAACTTCAGAGTTCCATTCACAGACTCTATTTCCTCTTTTGGAACATAAGAGGATACTCAATATGACAATACAATAACTTGGCTCATCCAATTACTTGCATAGAAAACCAGTTTTCTATGTTGGATGACTCAGAACACAAGACAGTCAGTGTTCAAGACTATAGACTCAATACCATGGCCTAATTCAGAATAGACAACAAGTCTATATTGAAAAACATAGAATACAAGAAGCAACATGTATTCAGACTAGAAATAATGACTCTAAACTAAGAATGAAAAGACTCAAAATCTTATGCAAAAACAACTGCAAAGATTGACCTCAGATTTTACAAAATCTGAACACTACCCTTAATCCCTATGTTTATCATAATTTGATAAACATAACCAAAACTCTAGACAAAGGACTATACTTATATTCAATAATAAACATAAGAGACTCAGAAACTGAAAGAATAAACGAAAACAAAGGACTCAATAAACCTGAGCATACTGCATAACATACTTAGACTTTAACAATTGTCTTGATCAAGAGATGTTATTTGAGAATTCTGCTTCAGGTGAACTTGTGCAATGGTTGGAATATGCACCGTATCAGAACAAGTGATACACACCATCAAAACATGTTTTAGTTGATAAATCAATGAATGTTCCTTGCTGGTTTCAAGGATAAAACATGTTGTGAGTTATGTTCTGACATCACATATGACATTGTTCATCTGCTTTTGAGATTAGTCATTGATAGACTTTCCATGAAGATTATATGCAGATTAACTTTGTCATTGCTGATCTTCAAACTCCTTTACTCCCCCTTACTTATACAAACAGAGGATATCTTTGATGTTTGAACTTAAAGCATCCTTCACTTGGACTTGCCACAGTTTCCAAATATGGAATACTTTAGTTACTTGCTACACAATATACAGTCTGCCACTTACTGCATCTCGTTGTAGAAGAACTTAGAATGTATAACCATGAGATTGTCTTCAATGATAAGCACTAAATTAACTTTAACACATGAAGACTTTGAGATGATGTTATAGCATCTGATGAGACATCATCTTTCATGATTCTTGATTAACATCTCTAATAGCTTGTTCATTACAGTTTGGTGAAGATAGTAGAGTTCTTTTATCAGCATAATCAAGGAATAGATAGCCAGCATCTCAATATACCACTACAGACTCACACTCTGATTATGAGATGTTGGATGCCACAGTCTATACCTCTAGAGGAGATTCCCTCAAGAGATTTCTGGAATAGACTTTAAGGATGGCATGACACTGAGTTAGTCAGATCTTCTGACATCCTTGATTCTTCAACATAACTTCCTTCTATGAATATAACATAAGGAGGTTCACAACTCATAACCATATTTCACTATGTATAAGACACAGTATTCAGTTCCAACAACTGTTCTATGGTAATGAATCACAATATACATCTGGTTCCTTTGATCAGAAGAAAATACCAGATATAAGCTCATCTTGATTTTATTTGTATAAAGGGATAGAAAGGTATACCTTTATGAATCAATTATGGCATTTTGAGCAAAAAGAGTAATTTCTACATATATGAACATTGTTGTAGAATTACCAATTGATCGTGTCCTGATCAATCATAGTCAGATGTCTCCTCTTCCAGATCAGGAGTAGGTTCCAAACATATGTACTCACACTACATTTGCTTAGCACCAGAACATCTGTTCTTCAACTGGTAGCTGCATACCAGTGCAGATGTCACAACTTTTAGTGTGACATTTATTCCTCCTTTCAGGAAAACACATGCAGATTTTATGACTGACATTGATCAAGAGTCATTCATCAGCAATAATGAACCATGTCAAAATGAGTGGACTTGAGAGATTACTCAAGTATCTTTGACACTTCAGTTATGGCTGTAAGAATCTGCTTAAAATAAATTCTGTTGAGTATGTCCCAGAGATAGAGAACGGACAGCAGTCTTATTTCAACAGAATACACATTGCTTACTTCACATCTTATAATAGTAAGCATCACACATAGGGCATAACACTGGTTTTACCCTAACAAATAGCTTGCTTCAGCTTCAAGCTATACCCTAGACCCAAGCACCTATGGATAACTTTGGTCTAGCACACCTAGTTACCAAGATCTTCCAACTTTAAGATCAAGTAACCCTCTTCATGTCATATGAAGCCTTCAACATGAAAGTAGTTTAGACCACTACTGTCATCTAGATTAGAATCTGCCCATTCCAATCCACACTAAGTCAAAACTGCCACTTTTGACAATAATGTTGCTCTCCAAACTTCAGCACATTGTCTGCTTTTCATATCCATATTAAGCAGAACATGTTATAACATGAGGTGTGACATCACACACATCCTTGGTAATCTCACCTTCCACCAAGAAAACACCATGCTGGAAACACAATCAGCACAACAACAGTAATACTTTCACCTTATCCAGGACAACACATGTTTCCTTGTACTTTGATGAATGGAAAACATAAGACGCATCTTCATGTCTTCAAGAGCGCACCCTCTGTTCAATTCCTTATTGAACACAATCTTCCTCAGTACTTAGACTCCATGCTCCCTTCATGGTTCTTCATTAATGTTGTATCATAATCAAAACATCCAGCACACACAATCAACCAGCTTAGAGCACACACATCTTCTTGAGTCTTCAATCTTATCACCCTTCTGCCCAAGAGTAATTTAATCCAAGACACGAAAAAAGCCAACTGCCACTTGTTGTCTTCCTCTTTTAGCTGGTGATTACATCATCTACCTTGCATAAAACCAGAAAGTATCTCCCAAAGATCTCATCCAGAAACAGACAGGATGCCCGCTCTGATACCAATTGAAATTCTGGTATGACAGTCTCAGATGTCAAGCACGATGTTAAGACATCTAGCTGTGCAGATATATTATGCAGGGTATTACAACTGATCTCTTAAATTATCTTCTGTCCAGGATTAAGTTGAGATCATACAATACTACAGAACCATTATAAAACTGCATAGCTGAAATATGCAGACTCAGTGTTGACAGGTTCTGTTAAATACTTGATTAACAAGTAAACAATGGATGTCATCTCTGATGTTATGACATCGTACAATTAACAACAGCAAAAAGTAAATTGCACACAGAATTGTTAACCCAGTTCGGTTCTAACCAACCTACATCTGGGGGCATACCAAGCCAGGAATGAAGTTCACTTCCAGTAGTATTATTTTCTTACAAACAACCTCAGGTTTGCAGGCAACAGCCACTGTTTACCTAATGACTACCTAATGACCCTTCTATCTAGGATACCGCACCTAGATAAGAGATATCCCCATCTCAATTCCAATCACCGCAGTGATGTTGAACAATCTCCTAATTCCAGGAACTGTTACAACTGCCTAATATCCTATAACACTTCAAATACTAAGAAGGATAGAAGAAACACTTCTATCAAAAACACCTAAGACTAAAAGTGGTTAAACTTTTAACTTAGAACACACCTTGAAGTTGCTTCACAGCTTCCTCCAAGAACAATACTCAGCTCATACCTACAGGTTTAGAGTGAGAACAAACTTCCTCTTGCCTACAGGCTTCAAGGTAAACAGGGTGACCATCCCACAGTCCGGGTGGTTCACCTAACAGACTCAGCCCTAAAACTACATCTTCTTCAATTCACGGCTTCTACAAAGTAGGTTATAAAACTTCTATTTATAACCCTTTTATCCCAACTGGATTTGGGCCTTCAAAATAACAGCATAAGCTGTAACAAATTCATAACAAAACGCTGCTATATTTACTCCACAAATATCTCCATATTATTGTAACAACAAACTGCAGCTCCAAGATATTCTCCACGAATATCTCCATATTTGTTATAATAACAAATAATTATTCCACAATCAGCTCCAACAAATAAGGATTCGCTCGTAGTCAAATCCTAACAGTAAGTTTCCTAGAATAGTGCCACTTAAATCTAAACTGCAGTGCCTTCTACTGTCAGTTCAGAAACATTTACTGATGTCATAACATTCCACTTGACATCTAGTAAACTTGTATTAGCTAACAGAAGTACATCCTCAGGACATCTTATACCCATGCACATTACCAAAAATCCTTTGCCAATTACAAACATCTACAAAAATCTGTGTCGTGTGTGCTAAAAAAGGGTTTGTTTTATTTTTAAAATAAGCTTGGCAAGGCATTAAGCCTTGTGCCTACATACCTCCTCGGTGCAATGGAGAAGTCAGAGCTAATGTAGTTCCGCTCAAAAGGGAAAACGTTTTAAAAACGAATAAACACTTTATCGTCGTCGGATAGAAATACTCAGCCATATAATAAAAAAATGCGGAAATTAAAGTCAATTGTTAGATGTTAAAGATAACCATCTTGAAACTTGTCAAGTATGTTATCAAAGTTAGTAATGAAGATCGATGGTGAGTGAAGGATGTTCTCTGATTTAAATTCAATAGAAATTTATCAGAAGCTTGATAAAATCTTAGCGACTACACGATAAACTTCCATAAGTCTTAAATCAACCGCATACAATTCTCTTCCATGTTTGATCTTTTTGATTCGGGACACGAAATATTGCGCTATGTTAAGCAGGTCGCCAAGTGATTTATGTAGAAATCACCCTACAACGAGGCCGATCAAAACTTTGTGTGCTAATGCATGCGAGAGAAGCGATATATAGATCACTCTCCGAAAGCAATACCGCACGAAAAGAAAATAGGTAACGATCTAGTCTTTACCAAGAATCCATAAGAATTCTCAAGGTATTAAGACTTTCATCAATCAAAAGAAAAAAGAGAAGAAGAAGAAAAATGCATAAAGTAAAATCAACTCACACTATCATTAATATCATTCATCTAATATTATGGATTTGGTCATTCCAAACCTATCAACATCCTAGATCCAATGATATTAATGAAGTGGAGGATGAAGGAAGGAAAAACAAGCATAAAAAAGGCAAAAAAAGCATTCTGCCTCACTGGAAATCGATTTACCTATGTAGGAAATCGATTTCCTGAGTGCAGAGTTCAAATTTGGCATAAAAACAAGGTGGAAATCGATTTCCTACAGAGGGAAATGGATTTCCTGCGCGCAGCTTTCAAAAAATCAGCATTAGGAAGCATAAAACTTGACTTAAGCAAACATACAAACACCTTATGATCACATATCAATTGGAGCACGAATTTTTCATAAATTCACCATCAAATAGGACCAATATAGCATCAAAGATGCATCACACACAAGCACAAAAGAATCACATTATGATAGATGAAAAAGGATGAAGAAAATTACCAAATCTTGAACAAAACTTAGATCCACTTCAAGAATCACCAACACAAATCTTGATCTCTCAACAATTGAAGAAAAAAATAGTGAAATGGATGGTGGTTTAGCTCAAAGTTTGTGAGGTTCAAGATGTGACTCACAAACTTTATGAAAGAAAAAGAGCTTTAGTGAATTTGGTATGGATGAAGAGAGAAATAGCAAGAGTTTAATTGGCTTTCTAAGCTTGTGAAATGAGGGAGTAGAGACCTCTATTTATAGGATTGGAGCAAGAGTAGTGGCAATTTGGTCATTGTGCACTTGGTAATTTTGTGTTTAATTGATGTTTAATTTGTAAAATGGGGTTTAGGTGGGTTTAATGAAGGGAATTAATTAGGTGCCAAAAATGATGTCATGCTTCCCTCTATATTTTTTGAATTTTCGCCCCAGGAAATCGATTTCCCATATGGGTAAATCGATTTCCACCTTCAAATTTTCAAAAATTTTCTTCTTGCACTGTTTTGATTTTTGCCCGATCTTTTACCTGTAAAATATAAACAAAGAGACAAAATACATATTTTTTGGATTTTGGTTAGTATAAAACAAATTAGACAAATATAAATGCTTGATGGTTCCCCTCAAAGACAAAATGATACCTCAAGATTGTGATCTTGATTGATGATTGAAATGCAAATGATGTATGATCTTAGGGTCAAAAATTGAGGTATGACACAAAGCTAATCCCATATTGGGATCTCATCATGGAGTTAATGGTTGAGTTTGAGACAATCACTTTCACTCACATCCCAAGGAAAGAGAATCAAATGGCTGATGCACTGGCAACGCTTTCCTCTATGTTCAAGGTAACTTCGCCGAACCACGAACCACGGATAACGGTTAGACACTTTGATGAGCCTGCCTATTGTCTCACAATTGAGGAGCAACCTGATGACAAACCCTGGTACCATGATATTAAAAGGTAATTGGAGAAATAAGAATACCCAGAGAATGCCTCTACGATTGACAAAAAGATACTAAGGAGGTTGGCAGCCAAGTTCTTCTTGAGTGGGAATGTCCTATACAAACGGAATTTTGACTCGGTGTTACTAAGGTGTGCGGATAAAAATGAGGCGAATGAGATTATCAAAGAAGTACACGAAGGAACCTTTGGAACTCATGCAAATGGACATTCAATGGCGAGAAAAATACTGTGAGCGGGATATTACTGGTTGACAATGAAAGCTGATTGTTTCCAATACGCAAGAACATGTCACAAATTCCAGATTTACGCTGACAAAATACATATGCCGCCAAATCCGTTGAACGTGTTGAGTTCACCGTGGCCATTTGCAATGTGGGGGATTGACATGATAGGGATGATCGAACCAAAAGCCTCTAATGGACACCGATTCATATTGGTTGCCATAGATTACTTCACCAAATGGGTTGAAGCAGCTTCTTACACCAACGTAACAAGACAAGTAGTCACCCGTTTCATTAAGCATAACATCATTTGTCGGTATGGGGTTCCAAACAGGATCATCACTGACAATGGGTCGAATCTAAACAACAACATGATGAAGGAGCTGTGCGAGGAGTTCAAGATCGAGCATCACAATTCTTCACCATACAGGCCTAAGATGAATGGCGTTGTTGAAGCTGCGAATAAGAATATCAAAACGATAATACAAAAGATGGTGAAACATACAAGTATTGGCATGAAATGCTTCCCTTCGTCCTACACGTTTACAGAACCTCGGTGCGCACATCCACGGGAGCAACACCATACTCTTTGGTTTACGGTATGGAAGCAGTCCTCCCCATCGAAGTGGAGACTCCTTCATTAAGGGTCCTGGCTGATACAAAGTTAGATAAATTAGAATGGGTAAAAACTCGTTTTGATCAGCTTAATCTCGTTGAAGAAAAGTGACTGACAGCTTTGTGTCACGGGCAACTCTATCAAAAAAGAATGAAAAAGGCGTTTGATAAAAAGGTCCGTCCTCGAACTTACAAAGAAGGTGATGTCGTCCTCAAGAAAATCCTACTACCTCGACTTGACGCCCGTGGAAAGTGGACACCTAACTACGAAGGTCCATATGTCGTAAAAACGGTATTCTCGGGAGGAGCACTTGTCGTCACTACAATGGATGGGGATGAGCTACCGCACCCAATAAATTCTGATGCGGTCAAGAAGTATTACGTCTAGAAAAAGTAGGATTATAGGCTATGAGCCGAAGGCAAACTACGAAGGATAAGGATTTGTGCAATCATCTACTTCTAAGGTCAAAGGATTACTGGGACCCTCGATAACAAAAGAGCAACGGCAGTATTAATATCATTTCTATTTGTCATTTTCTTTTTCACATTTTTGTACATTCGCCGATTTAAGGCAATATCAATAAAGACTTTCTTTTTCTTTCATACTACGCTTTCGCGTCATTTCAATACCATTTGCAAAGGATAAATTATTTTCATAAACTTTAACTTTGATTTAATATGAGAAGCTTACAAATTTTAAATACAAAAGCAACAAAATAAAATTACGAAACTGCTGGAAGGCTACATACGCCTTACGCTGCGATCACTCTAATCTACCACGATTCTCTTACAAAGAATATTATCAAAGGATCATTCAAGTACAATCCGAACTAGGATTCGCAAACGGCTCGGAAAGGTTAAACAAATTCAATGGGTGATAAGGAGATAAGACGTTGGAGTTATCCTACATACGTACTCATTTGCATACACGCAACATTCACATGTGTAAACATCCATACATCTACATTATACAAACAACAGGGTCATGTGCATACGCATAATGCATATGCATTTACAAAACAATCTTCTATATAGGTAAACTTGTCAGAACCATGGCAAGTGACTCCTATTGGTGCAGGTACACTTGTCCGAACCAGGGCAAGTGACTCCTATTGGTGCTGGTAAACTTGTCCGAACCAGGGCAAGTGACTCCTATTGGTGCAGGTACACTTGTCCGAACTAGGGCAAGTGACTCCTATTGGTGCAGGTAAACTTGTCCAAACCAGGGCAAGTGACTCCTATTGGTGCAGGTGAATTTGTCTGAACCAGGGAAAGTGACTCCTATTGGTGCAGGCAAACTTGCCCGAACCATGGCAAGTGACTCCTATTGGTGCAAGTGAGCTTTCTAGAACTATAACAAGTGATCCTTCTGGGTTTACAAACTACGAAGACTTACTAGAACTATAGTAAGTGAGGTTCACAAACTACGAAAGCTTGCTAGCACTATAGCAAGTTAACTATCTTCTACACAATAAACTGCGAGTCTTCGCTATGTAAGTCTCAAGCGTTAGCAAGATAATCACCTCATTTCACAATCCAAGGTAAATTTAGGGGTCTTCCATTATTTAATAACTCTTTAATCCGAAAAGCGTGAGACCTGCGTATTCTCACGCCATTCAATCCAAGATAATTAAATAGGGGCAGCTGTCATACCCCAAAATTTACCCGATACGATTCACATCTTTTAATTTGCTAAGAGTGTTAAAAGTAAGAGTTATGGGGTTTAACATATCTATTATTAAACCAAATCTCTCATAAAACCATCTTTATTTAAATAAGGATGTGTAATTAGCAGGTATTTGGGCCCAATCATTTGGCCCAATCCATAAAAATTATAAGGTTTTGATTGTTTTGATAGTTTACTTTTACTTGGATTGTTATTATTATAATCATAATTAGATGTTAGGTTTAATTTATTTTTATTGGGGTGGTAGTATTGTTATTATTAATATTATTGATGTTTGGATTAATATTATTTGTTTATTATTATTATTGGTTATTTCATGATTAATAGGTTTATTAATTAAATTGATTAATTATACTATTGATTTAATTAATTAAGGGGAAGGAGTCAATTACGGTTGTTGGACCGGTAGTGGTATTGGGCCCAAAACAGTTTAACCAAGCATGTGGGGTCTAGGTCGTATGGATCAGGGGTAGTGGACCGGGTCAAACCCAACCCGGCCACTGTTCGCCTTCCCCAACCTCACACAGAAACCCTAGACGCGCCTCCATGAACCTCGTGAAACCCCAATTCGTTTCTTGCACTGACCCATGCATGAATCAAATGAATCCGGATCATCAAATAATCTTAGCAATCAAACTTAAACAAGATCAAATATTTCAATAAAATATGAATCTTACAATATCTCGTTTACAATCAATCTACAAACAAAAAAGGTAAATCAAATCTGAAACGAATCAAATCCAAACTTAAATCTAATCTAAGATTTCCTAAACTAATCTAACCTAAAAGACTATAAATTAAGAACCCTAAACCTAAAAGAAAAAAACAAAACGGGAAATTGAAAGCAGAGATTGGAGAGTCGTTGGCCGCGAACCCTGATCTTCATTTTCATCCTTGGCGCACCTTCGAACCTGCAAACAAGAAGAAAGATAGGGATCAAGGAGGGAGCATTCACGTTCCAGAAATCAAGATCAAAGGTAAGCCTAAATCCAAACTTAGCTTAGGGTTTTGATTGTTGTTTGCATGTGTGTTTCTTGGTTTGCTCGTTTTTCTGGAAAATTGATAAGGGTGAGGGTTCTTAAAAACTAGGGTTAGGGTTCTTGGGTTGAAGATTGAGGTTAGGGTTCATAGGGTTGATGGAAGTTTCTGGGTAATCTGGGTTTGGGTGTGAAGATCTGGGGTGGGGACGATGAAGATTCATCGGAATCTTCATCGGGTTCTGGGTTTTATGGTAGGTTTTGGGGGTGGTGAGGGGCGGCCGACGGTGGTTGTGGGGTTGTTTCTGGGTTTGGGTTTGTGTGGGGTGAGAGAAGCAAAGAGAGAGTTTAGAGAGAGAGAACGAGAATGAGCAAATGAGAGAAAATGGGGTTGTCTTGGTTAATTCTCCTTGGGCCGTCAGATCTTCGCCACTTGTCCTCCCATGGACACTTGGCAAGCATCACTGAACATGATTCAGCGTGCTCTTCCTTTACCATACACCTTCAACCAGCAAGACATGCAGGCCATAGGATCTAGATCAGACGGTCTTGATCTTGCATACCCACTCTAACGCAATACATCCTCACCACACCAAATAACACGGATTGAAAACTATAATGGGCCTAGCCCTTTGCTATTCATACACCCTAAATTTCTAACCTTTAATAACATGCACCCCCCTTTGCAAAATAAAAAAAAAACTAATTAATTTATTTTGTTAATTTAAAATAATTGTTTAATCGATTTCTTAATTTTCTCTTCGATCCAATCATACCTAATGGTCGCATTGGCGAGAAATAAATTTGATAAAATAAAGATTAATTTACTTGTTAATATTAATTCTTATTCAATTGATCCTTGGTTAATTTTCTCTTCGATCCGATCATACCTAATGATCGCATTGGCGAGAAATAAAGCAATAAAATACAATAAGGAAATTCATTATCATGTAATAATCAAATCTATTGATTATGAGGGATAATGGTAAAACTGGTAATTTAATTATTTAAAACTAAAATACATTTTATTTGCTGTTCGTGATGATCGAATCTATCGATCAGAATGGTCAGCAATCCTTCATCTAATCCGTTAACTATAATGATCAAATCTATTGATCATCGCATCTAACGGAAATATATTAAACTAGGGTTGTACGCTATAATTAAAACACTCCTTTCATCTTCGAATTACAAATTTCTAAAACTACGATAAGGTAACTCAAAATGCCTTCAACAACCTCATATCATCCTAAGGCAAACAACCCTGCCCCGAACTACGTTGACTCTCATCCTCCCTAAGGAGGTACGTAGGCGCTTGGCAACAAGGCGAGTCCCCTTCACTAAAATTTCAATTCATTCAAAATCTCACTTTTCGCCCTTTTCATTTCTTTAGCTATTAACCTCAATAATTTTCCCATAAACCTTTACCTTAAAACGCAAACCTTAGGAAAGGGTTAAGGGTGCCTAACACCTTCCCTTGACCTGATTATAATAATCCTACCGGAATCTCTTAACTGCGTAGGGTTTCCTATTCGCCCTGGTAGAATAGGTGGCGACTCTAAAATCTAATTTTTAGGGCAGATTGCTACACACTAAAAGAGGTACATTTAAAGTGTTAATATATGATGTGAATCTAAAACTGCATGATTTTATAATTTACCTAAGTTATATGATTTTTAGGTATCTACTCGGGGGTCACAACAAGTGACACAGCAAGTTCGTAGCGTACCACCCAAGAAAAAGGGTCCTCCGAAGCCAGGGGAAAAAAGAGGTGCTTTTGTGCCTCGATACCGGCAGACGCTCGGAATACTTGTTGATATGTCAGATTTGACGACAGGTGCTTTCCGTGAAATTAATATGGATGAAGCTGTCTTTGGTATTGAATACCTCGAAAATGTTGCACTAGATGACATGCATGAGATTTTTTCGCATGACCAACTAGGCATCGGTAATATTCACTCATACATCCGCTAATCCGATGAATATATTATTTAATTAGTTGAACAATTTATTTACACATTTCAATGAAAATAATCTAATGTTTTTTATGTTTTTATTTAAGGTTGTTGTATGACAAAGTGTTGCGCGGGACTGAATTGTCAAACAGATTCCATTTTGTGTCTTCCGCTCATTGTAACGGACAAATAATTGCTATGGAACCAAAGTCAGTTAGACAACGCTTAGTCGATAGATTCCTGACCACTGGCAATACAGAAAGCCTGTTTCTTTGGGCGTATAATACCCAACCAGTAGGGTTAGTTTCTCATTCTTGGTTCATCTAATCTTTGTTTCTTTTGCATAGCAAAATTTTCATATAAACTTTTGTTTTAATTTATAGAGCACACTGGTTGTTGCTTGCTATCAACCCTATAAGAGAAGTGGTATATTTTCTGAATTCGGTAGATGGTGAGTGGACCAATTATCCGGCTATGAAGTCAATGATTGATACGTAAGTGAGATTGTTCTAAATATTCGTGTATATTTATATATTTAATTATTTGTGAGATTGATCTAAATATATGCTTTAATAGTTTTGTCAGATCAATACAAGTGTTCTGAAGTCAAAGAGAGGCACAGGTATCCCAGACTAAATCAAACAACATTACTTGGATCAAAGTGCAAGTACATTAATTTTCACAATTTTTCTTATAATAGTTATGCTACTTGATAAAACAAGACAACTATAAAATCTTATTTGTTTTTCTATGTAGTGTCCGCAACAGCGAAACAGTTATGATTGCGGATACTTTGTTTTGAGGTTTTTGAAAGAAATCCTTCAAACGAATCAATTAGAGATTCCAATAACGGTATGGATTTATAACTTAAGATAATTTCTTATAATTTATTACATTTAACTAAATCATTCATATTATGTTTTTGTTATGTAGTACTTTGATGACTTATATGCTGCTTCTTACACGAGACTTAAGTTGGAAAAAATCAAAGAGGAATTGTGTCAATTTTATATTCAGCAACTATTCATATAGTTATGAATACATTATTGTGTGAAAAGCTTTATGAATACATTACTGTGTGACGGAATTTGAAAATGACTTTGTGTTTGAGTTTCTTTGGTGGATGTTGGTTCATTTTTCTTAATATCAGTTGACGATGATGACGTTGTTATATGAATCAAGTTTGTTTTTGTTGTTGTTAAGTGGTGCTGATAGTTTGATTTGAGATTGAATTGATGACACATTACATTGGTGGATTGAGTTGCAAATCACATGAAATTGTTGATGTTACTGAATGACAATTTGTTTTCTTGGAAAATTTGAAGTATAGATGTTGGAGCCTTTAATTGTGTTTAAGCAAAGTTAGTTTAATTGACCGTGTTGTTCTGTTCATACTTTGCAGGACCAGGACCATGCGCTCGTCGGATTTTTTACATTTCGGGCATATATTCTGATTTAGTTATTGTTAGAGATGAGTTAGTTATATGTATCAGATTTAGTTTGTTTGAGATTAGTTACATGTGAATCGAACTATAATGGTGTATATATATTATTTTGGATTATAATGGTATTATATTGGTATATAATGTCCTACCTATGGTTGAAAATATTACAGGTTGAAAATATATTACAGGTCGAAAATAAATATAGGTTGAAAATATTACAGGTTGAAAATATTATAGGTTGAAAATAAATATAAATTACAGGTTGAATTGGGAGGCTTAAATTACAGGTTGCACTTTAAAATACTGCGTTTAGCAATGACAGCGCTTTCAAAAACGCTCTTAAAGGCCTACCTACGAAAGCGCTTTATACCTAAAATAGCTCTTAATTTGTGACCATTCCACAATTCGGGTGGTTCACTTACACGGCTAACCCTAATGATTACATCTTTCTTAAAATCGGATTACCTCGAAAAATAGGTTACAAAGTTTCCTATTTATAACCTATTCCCAACTGGACTTGGGCTTACAATCACAACTATATTTCCTGTTACAAATCAGCAGAAAACTTCTGCTAAAAGAAAGGTCTTTAATCACAAGTTTCCTAAAATGTCTCCATAATTAGAAACAAATTATTCTTCAATATTCTGACTTGATTATTACTTGATTCTCTTGACCTTTAAATCTGCGCCACATAGGATTGCATAATATTCCATTAGAGTATTCTGATCTGTTTTATTACATCTAGAATCTTTATATATCAGCTTAGCAGGTGCCATGTCACAGTGCATGTCTTAACATTCCACAGAATATCTTGTTGTTGTACCTGTTTTGTTCATATTTATATTTGCAAGTTCTATAGATCCTATTACATATTGATGCTACTATGTTTTAGCCAAACATACATGCCAATCACATAAATCAAGGCATTAACAGAACCCATAATATGTGATAAATTGTTGTTGTACTGAGTTTTGTTGGGATAAAATCGGATTTGGTTTGGTGCTGGAATGCTGAATTCGAATCAGCAATTTTCTATTTCATGTGCAGAGCATCGGGCGAGCGAGTTGCTTCGATGGGCGAGCCATCACCTACATGCCTTAACCGGACGAGCGTAGCGGGCGAGAGGGTGGCCAAGTTTCTGCCAAAGAGCGTCGGGCGAGCAATGCTTTCGCCGGGAGAATATGCCCTATTTTGTGAAAATTCAAATGTTCATATCTTTTGATCCGTGACTCCTTTTTATGCGCCATTTGAAGCGCATTGAAGATAATTTGATATTCTATGTGATAGAATAGGATTGGATAGCACTTATTGAATTTAATTATGATGTTAATATGTGTATAACATGTCATTATGAAAGTGTGTGTTATGGATGGATGAAATTATGGCTAATATTCATGGGTGTATTATATGATATAATAACCGTGATATATGTGGTTGGATTTCTATATGGTAATTGATGCTTGAGAATTGGTTTGATGTCATGTTGTGTAATATGGTGCAATGTTGGAAAGATATGATTGTGTAGTTTAAGAGGTATAGATCGTCTTAAATGCATGAGTCTTGTTTTGTTGCACACTTACACAAGCATGAGTCATTGAAAGTGGCAATGTCGGGTAATCTCGCGAAGATTATTTGCTTGTCCCAAATCTAATGTCGAATGAGATTTGAAAGCTTAAATAGAATGGGGCTTTGAGGTGGTTATCTAGTCTCTAGAGAATGACAATCGACTTTCCACAAATGATAACGGAGGGATCCACATGCATATTGCATAGAGTCACACTTGAGTCGCACGTGTTGGTGTGAATTGTTGTTGTGTGTGATTATGTGATATAATTTTGTGGATACGATTTTGGATTGATGTGCATATATGTGGAAATTTGTGAATTGTTGGTGTATGCTTGAGTGAATTTCATTGTTGAATTACAATTGTTGGAATTACAAATTGGATATGATTACTCGAGTATGGAACTGGGGTGGATGAGCTAAACATGTAAACCTTGATATGTGGTGAATGAGTGCATGTTTTGAGAAGAGTATCTCAAAATAACAACATACTTGAGGTGTCACATTTATCGACTTAAAACAATTCACATAAATGCTCATTAAATAGATACATATCATATACCAATATGGAGAATTCATAACCAAATCAACATTTAAAACAATGCAGCGGAATCATAAACTCATAAACTTCTAAGTAATTACATCTTTGTCAACATAAACTAAACAGTTAAGCAACTTCAACAGAAGTAAATCATAGTCCAACTTAAACATGACAATAAAAAACAAGACAACCATCAATCCCCCCGAGTGCTACGTATCAGAGAAATGGACACCTACTCGAGCTACTAACGATAAACGGCTACTCTACATCGTTACCTGCACGTTACCAACAAAGGGTAACATTCAAACAAAATAGGTGAGATATCAAACAGTATAAAGGAACATATGATAATATTTATAGCAAAGAAAAAATCATACATAATTCACCACTTCCCATCTCAAGGCAACTTGCATCACAACAACAATGTTAATAATCAATCATAATAACATATTCAATTTCACAACTAAATCATCCACAATTACAACATTCACTTTATAATCACAATGACAAACAAATAGAACTCGATATGACTCAACATTATGCATATGCATGTGGTACCATTTGGAGTAAAACTCCCATCGTCGCTATTGCCTCTTGGGCCATCGTCACTTTTCCATTCTCAGGCCATCGTTGCTTTTGCCATTTTCAGACCATCGTCTCTTTTATGAAATAGATGCGACTCAATGATGCACATCCACAAACATAACATTCGTAACACATAACAACATCGTCTAAACATCATCAATTCAATGGCAACAACAACATCATTACTTTTATAGTAATTCGTCAGTTCTCAATCACGTCACTATGTCGTATCATCATACAACATTATTTCACTTTGCAATACATCACAATATTGGGAAATACAATTCAAGAAAAGTTATCAAAAATCATTCCAATCATTCTTATTAGATAGACATTGATTTCAGCTTTACGGAGGTTCAAACGGTGCGCGAAAAGGAGTTACAAATCAAAAGATACAGCAGTTAGAAGTTTCAAAAAGTTTTTGACAGCAAAGTTCGCTTAGCGTGCTTCAAGCGCGCTTTGCAAAACTAAAAACAGAAGCGAACCACTTTTGCAGCTCCGCTTAGCCGGCCAATCTCACTTAGCGGGCTCGCAAATATCAAAATTTGTTCCCAGACTTTGCTTAGCGAACCAGGGGTCGCTTAGCGGGCTCGTGAATATCAAAATTTGTTCCCAGACTTCACTTAACGGACCCGGGTCACTTAGTGGACATGAGATTTTGCAGAGAAATGACAACAAACACAGTTCTGCGAAAAAGCTATCCCACACCTCAAAATCACTTCCATTTAACAATTAACAACAAATATAACTAGTATTCAACATTTATTAACAACAATCATCATCAACAACATGTTTAGAAACACAAATCCCTAGAATCTAGCATAAACCCTAACAATTTCAATTCACATCCATGGTTACTAAGCATATAATCAAAACCCCACCATAATCTATCATCATACAATCCCTTATCATGAAAGAATCCCACTCTTACCTTAGGTTTTGGATTGAAGACAACTCTAGCTTCAATTTGGGATTTGACCTAGCTTTCTCTCCTCTTCCCTTCTTTCTCTTCTTTTCTCTTCTTTCACCAAATGATCTTCGAATTCTATTTTATCAATTTCCCTTGTTTTGTTTAACTCACTAACTTATTATTACTAATGGGCTCTAATTAGCACCTCTTATTTACTAACACTACAACTAAGTTAGGCCCAATACCATTAATCTCATTATGCTATTACAACTAATTTCTAATAAAATAACATAAAACCAATTAATCACATAATTATTACATAAATCAAAAAACATAATAAAATAAATGATTAAACTAAAAAGAGGCGTTACAGTCACAAGGCAAACAAGTGTGGAGTTGGTTCGAGCATGACTTGTTACAACAACGAAGAGCAAGGTTACATTAGTATCAAGTGTGACAAACCGAAGAAAGAGCAAGTAAAGGGGAAAGTGTTTGCCTTGTCTGGTGCTGAGGCCACTACTGATGATAGGCTAATCCAAGGTACGTGCTTTATTAATGGTACACTTTTGATTGTTATTATTGATACTAGGACAACACATTCTTTCATTTCTTTGAATTGTGCTAAGAGATTGAATATTATGTTGTCTGATATGTGTAGAAGTATGGTTATTGATACACCTGCTATGGATTTTGTGTCTACTTCTTTTGTGTGTTTGAATTGTTCGTTGAGTATCTTTGATAGAGATTTCAGAATTGATTTAGTTTGTCTTCGGTTAGAGCAACTTGATGTGATTTTAGGTATGAACAGGTTGGAGTTTAATCGTGTGTATATCAACTGATCTGATAAGACGGTTATTTTTCCTGAAACAAATGTTAAGGAAGATTTGTTTTTGTCTGCTAAGCAAGTTGATCAATATGTGCAAGATGAAGCTGGGTTGTTTATGTTGTTGGCATCTTTGGATGTTCATGAGAAAAGAAGGATTGAAGAATTCCCAATAGTTTGTGATTTTGCGGAGGTATTTCCTGAAGATGTAAGTGATTTACCGCCGGAACGTGAAGTTGAGTTTTTGATTGACTTAGTTCCTAGAACTAGTCCTGTATTGATGGCTCCGTATCGGATGTCAGCTTCTGAGTTGAAAGATTTGAAGAGTCAACTTGAGGATTTGCTTGAGAAGAAGTTTATTCATCCGAGTGTATCACTGTGGGGTGCACCTGTTTTGTTGGTTAAGAAGAAGGAAGGTTCTATGAGACTTTGTGTCAATTATAGGCAATTGAACAAAGTGACGATTAAGAACAAGTATCCACTTCCGAGGATTGATGATTTTATGGATCAGTTGGTGGGTGCTCGTGTGTTTAGCGAGATTGATTTGAGGTCAGGGTATCATCAGATTCGTGTGAAAGTGGAAGATATTCAGAAGACTGCTTTTATAACGAGGTATGGACACTATGAGTATTCAGTGATGCCGTTTGGTGTGACTAATGCACCTGGTGTATTCCTGGAGTATATGAATAGAATTTTTCATGATTATTGTGGTGTCCTTTTTTTTACTTCCCCGTTTCACTTGGGAGGACGGCACGCTAGACCCTTCACGCGAAATTTGGAAGGAGAATGCGCCCGTGGTGGGATGAATTTTATTTCAGTTCTTCCTACGATATCACACGAACTTTCTTATTTGTCCTACGAGTAGGAAAGGGGAAAAAAGATCTCAACTAAACCCTAGGAGTTTTCTAAGTGTGGGGATTTCACCTAGACTAGAAATTCTGGAGTCCAGGAAGTCGGTTATACATAGGGAAGTGTTTAAACACCCTACATATCTGTAGTACTCTACAGGAACCTTCTCTGTGTCTAAATGTGTTTGTGATGCTAATGATTATTGGGAAAGTTTCTCCTTTGTATTAGGAGAAGGAATTGAATTGAATAAAAGGAAGACAAACAGACAGACTGACTATTTTTGGTATTTTATTAGCTCGCTGAGATTCCTTGTGAACCTCATGCCTACATATCCCTAATGGAAGTCAGAGCTTAATGCAGTTCGAGGAACTAATTAATTATTAATTATTTTTGGGTGCCTAGCTTGAAGCTCAAGGTTGAAGCTTGAATTAAATCTCTGTTTACAGTAAAGAGACATGAAGTCATCTTTATAGAGAGGTATTTCTACTATTCCACCACAAACATTTTAAAAGAGTGACAGAATGATTGAATTCATTTCATTAAGAGAGTGACCTTACTTGTGTGTTTGCAAGTATGCTAGTATCTCTTAAATGAAAGAAAGATGCTCATCCAAATTAGGGAAAGTTACCACATGTCTGGGTTTTACTGCCAGCTCATGCCTTTCAAAATCCTAAATGGGAGACTTAATTGAAATTGAAATGAAATGTATTGTTTGTTTGTTTGAATGTGGTGAGATAGAGGAAAGATCTCTCTATAGAGATAAGCTATGTCTATCTACTGTTTGAAAGATTTGATTTTTTTAACTGGCTTGTATGAGGCCCAAGCTTGAGGCTTTTTGATTGATTGATTATTATTATGACTCTTGGAGAAAACTCCACTGGGGATTAATTACAAGGAATTTTTGTGCTCTGTACAAGGCCTAGAATTGAGGCTGACTTTACTTAGGGAAAATCTATTTTGATGGGTTTTATATGGTGTTCTGTACAAAGCCCAGAATTGAGGCTGACTCTAACTAGGGGAAATATTATTTTCTGCCTTGTATGAAGCCCAAGGTTGTGGCGGACTCTTAAATAAACTGAGTATGGATGACTCTATGGGAAAAGATCCTAGATGTTAGGAATCTTTGACACACGACATATGGTTTATCTGCCTTGTACAAAACCCAAGTGGCTACTGAACAATGAAGGACTCACTAGGGGAGACTCTATTATCTTCCTTGCACAATGCCCAAGGTTGAGGCTGACTATTAACAGGGGAGTTTATTGTTTTTTGGTTCCTTGTATGAAGCCCAAGGTTGAGGCTAACTGTTTTTGTTGGGTTTTGACTCTACTGAAGGATTTATTTATTAAAAGACTGATTTTTTTTGGAAGCTAACCCTTTCCAGGGATTTTGACTCAGCTGGTGAAATTGTCTGTTAAAAGACTGATTTTTGTCATGTTTTTGGAGGCTGACCCTTTCCAGGGGTTTTGACTCTTTTGGGGAAATTATCTCCTAAGAGAAATGAATCTTTGGTTTTTGAAGAAGTGATTTTGGAGGCTAACCCTTTCCAGGGGTTTTTGTTCTTTTAAACAGGTTTTTATTAATTGATTTTGGAGGCTAACCCTTTCTAGGGGTTTTTATTCAGATGAAAGAATGATTTGGAGGCTAACCCTTTCCAGGAGTTTTTATTAAGATGAAAGAATGATTTGGAGGCTAACCCTTTCCAGGGGTTTTTGTTCTTTTAAACAGGTTTTTATTAATTGATTTTGGAGGCTAACCCTTTCTAGGGGTTTTTTGTTAAAATGATTGGCAGAAAGATTATCTAGTGGAGACTTCTTGTTTAAAGCCCAAGATGAAGGCTGACACTTGCTGAGGATAAGCAAACATGGATCCTAGACTCTGCTAAGGAAAATTGATGAAGATAAGGGTGACAGAGACTGTCCATGTCTCTCATTCCAAAAGGTGTACTCAATGTAAAATTGAGACAAACTTAGCTTGTTTAAAGTCTGGTTTAAATTGGAAGAAACTCACCAGGGTATGTTAAAAGGTGACTAAAGACCTGTTCCTATGTTTATAAGAAACCTGATGGGTCCTTGTATACAAGATCAAGAGGAAGCTGGAAAAGCTTTTAAGAAGCCTGTGGGTCCTTGTACAAATCCCAAGAGGAGGCTAATCGAGGGTCCTTGTTATAGCACAAGAGAAAGCTATGTGGTTTTGAACTTATTTTGGCTTTAAGCAAATGGGTAAGAGGTTTCACCGGGAATAATTCCTCTTTGGGTGGATGTGTCCTATTTTTTTGGATTCTAAGGTTTTTGCCAAGATGTTTCACCGGGAATAATTCATCTTGGGGGTTTGAACTACAGATCTCTAATTAGGAAATAGCCTTCACCGGGAAGACATTCTCAATCCTAGGTCATATTCCTATAATATATATATATATACTTTAACTGTCCTAGGGTTTACACTCAAACGTAGTTCTAATATATATATATGCACAGTTTATATTTGACAGTAATTTAAACAAAGACTGTAAATTGAAAGCTTGTAAAGCCTAACCTGGATGGAGTGGAGGCCTTTGAAGAAGTATGTACAGAGCCTCAACAGTAATTGGTGGATAACAGTTGAATATATATATGATAAACAGTTAATGGTTTTTGAAAACATAAGAAGTGAAGATGGACATAGGTCACATAGGTATCTGAAGAGTTTCACCGGGAATAATGCCCTTCAAATACCAGAAGAATATTTTGAAAACAGAAAGAGGATTTTGTAAATATGGTTTTGAAAATTTACAAAAGTCAGCTTAGTTAAGGTAAAGATAAAATATATACCTAATTAAGACTTAAATAATTAGGGTTTTATAATAAAATTACTTACAAGATAATTAGATTAAAACAAAAGGAAAATATATATATATTTAAAGTATTTAAGAAAACACTTAAAACATACTATTTTAAACATAATTAAAATATATGAAATAAATAATATTTTTTTTGTGATTTTTTGATTATTCATAAAATAGGTATATTAAATAACAAGTGTGTGAAAAATGAAGTGAAAATGATCTAATTTGATAGGTGAATTAATTGTGTGAAGTTGTGAGAAAAAATGAAGGGGATTAGTGGTAAAAAAATGGTTTTGTCTCCTCCAAGGTTTGAACACACGCCCTCTAGGTCACACACCCAAGACAAACACCACTGAGCCAACGCGCGTGTGGTGATAGTAAGCTGGCTTCAATGCAATTCATATAGTGTTCAAGTGTATAGAAGCAAAAAAGAAAATAAAATCAAAAGGTCTGAGGCGAGGGGGATTCGAACCCCAGACCTTGGGCATGAGGAGACTAAGAGCGCATGTGTGGCCACTGGGGCAAGTTATTCATTCGTTTATGAAACGCATATCATTAAATATAAAATAAACTCTGCCCTGGGATTTGAAATTTGCGCGCCACCACCATTGTCATCTTCTTCCTCAAGCTCTCAAATTTTGAATTTCTGAACTCTCTCAACTCTCAACCATTCGCAAATATGTAAAGACCAAACTTGCTCTAAATTCACTCACGATTCCAGATATGTAACTAATATGAATTTATATTAACTACATCTACTGAATTATCTAAAATACGTGAAGAACCCTAAAATTTGAAAATTAAATTAAATGGCTATACTGAACCATAAATGACTGATGATAGAGGGTTTTTAATCCTCTTATGATGCTGAATAGAATGGTGTTGAGTTTTATCCAAAAAGGTACACGAATTAAAGAGGTGGAGTTGAGAAACTTACCTCTGAAAATGAAGATCGTGAGGATGTTGGAGAGCACCTGGGTTTGTATGAATGATCCTAAAAGCTTCCTTGGGACCCAGTGATGCTAACTGGATGCTTGTTGTGACCTCAAACCTTCTGAATCGCTCTACTCGACTCCTTCGATTTGAGCTTCAAGTGAACATAGAGGATGATGAATCTGCAGTTACAGATGAGCTGCGACCATCTGAATAGCTTCACTATACTCTAAGGAATGTGCCTGGATGCTTAACCTTGCTTGGAACCTCCTGAATTTTTCTGTGGTCCTCCAACTGCAAGTGCTCCAAATGAGAGGTGAAGATGATGATTCTCCACGCCCAGAAGTGTTCCAGAGGTTTGGATCACCTCTAAATGCCTCCATCAATGTGTTTGAATACTTACTTTCAAAGAGAGAGCTTTGGTTTGAAGAATCTGAGTCTTCTTGCCAAAGGACCTTTGAAAAAACTAAGTATGAAGAAAGAAAAGAGAAAGCAAGAATTTTGTTGCTTTGGTGTGATTTTCTACTGAGGTATGCTCTCCTATTTATAGGCAAATGGTTCAGTATAGTTGCAGAGGAGTGAGCTTGCTTAGTGAGGCTGATTTGGTTTTCTTGGCCATGAAGGAAGTTTGCAAATATCTCTTATGCAATGATGAGAATTTTGATTCCATTTGATCAATCCCCTAGCCCTCGATTTTGCTTGATCTTAGGGGACAATTCTGAGACAGAAATGAGCTCTAATTGGTTGGTGAGAAGATTCCTTGGGTGATTCATCAATTTGCCATAAATTCCCAAATGTAATCATTACATAATCACATGTTCTTGTTTTGGGAATCTTCCTCAATTCTTATGCTATGGTGAAAATGAATGCATGGCATGTTTTCAGATGTGTTATGGGTCGTGTAGCATCCATAAGTGAGGTCATGTGCACAAAATTTCAAAGTTCAAAAATGAGGCATGACCTATAATTTCACTTCATGAGGCCAACTTTGAACAAGCATAACTCCTAGCTCAAAATGAATTTGGAGAAGGTTGAGCATAATTTGGAAAGCCCTAAACATCTACTTCAAATCATTAGTTTGGGGTTTCTTCAGAATCATTTGGGAAAATTGTGAAAAATGAGCTCAAAGTTGGATGAAAACTAGGTTAAAACACTTAGAAAAATTTCTAAGTTTTTATAACCTAAGGCTTCAAAATTCCAAATCTCTTAAATGGTTGATCTTTTGAAAAAAGTTCTTATGTAAGATGTTGTTTTATTTTGCAAGATCTACAACTTTCATGTTGGAAGTTTTTTGAGTTGTGTAGGTGAAATTTTGAGTTCCCACAATGCCCTCAAAAACCCTAATTCCCGACTTTTTGCTCCTTGATGATTCTTCTTGAATTTCTTTGGTCAAATGACTTTAATATCCATATATTGATGATATTGATCTTTGAAAGTCATGGTTTGACCAAAAATCTTAAAAGTCAAAGGTGATCCCATACAGTTGACTTTTTCCAAATAGAGTGAGATTTTGGATTTTTGTGTGGAATTAAGATCTTCTCCTCAAATGAGTGATGTAAATGGGTTATATTGAGGTAGTATAGGTTCTTGAATCATGTCTTGAGTTTTGGATCCATGCCCTGATTAAAAGTCAACTATCCTGGTGAATTAGGTTAAAAACCCTAATTGTCGACCAGATGAAATTGGTGACTGTGGATCTTGAATTGAGGTGTGATGTCCAGTGGATCTTGTCATATGAGCTATTTGAAGATTATTGATGTCTTTGAATGATTTCTTGGAGCTTTTTAGGGTTTCCCAAAGGTGATCCCTGATTTCAGTCCTTGATAGGCTCAAAAACCCTAGTCTGGTGACTTGAGTAAACCTGTACTCAGATGACTGGGTGTCTAATCAATCATAGGTGAATATAAAAGTGAAGCTTTTGAGTCCTATGATTATGTTAGAGACCAATCCTTCTATTGATTGATCCTTTGCCTGAGTTTTCTTGTCTTTGAACATCCTTGATTAAATGCCAAATGAAGAAGTGACTGCTCCGGGTACTTGCTTTGACCTGATGAAAATCCTGAAGATATGTCATCTCAGGGGGGGTCAAAAATTAGGGTATGACAGATGCCCCTATTTAAGTTTCTTTTATCTGGAGGGAGAGAGATTGACATCTCGATCTCTCCTGCGTGAAAGAGACTTAAATATCAAAGAATGCCCGAATTTTGGGCGCTCCTGATATGTTGTAATTGATAAAATCTTTTCATGACTTGATCCCGTTGTCGCACTTAGCGGGGAATGAGGAGACAAACTCCTGTAGAAATACTTGATGTGGCTTCTGGTGAATGGATGGCAATGTAGGATGCACAATCCATCTTCTTTAACTAAGTGTTGATACTTAGAAAAAGGTAAACAACCTCCCCTCATTTCGGATGTCCATATCTCGAAACTGGTCTCAGTCGTGTTTGGACAATATCTCAGATAAAGAGAAAATTTCCAAAGGTTTGTTTCCTCATCAAACTCCTCATCAGCACTCGGAGATGAGACGCCATTTGATGGTAATAAAGAAACTTCAAAGGTTTGTTTCGTCATCAAACTTCTCATCAGCACTTGGAGATGAGACGCCATTTGATGGTAATAAAGAAACTTCAAAGGTTTGTTTCCTCATCAAACTTCTCATCAGCACTTGGAGATGAGACGCCATTTGATGGTAATAAAGAAACTTCAAAGGTTTGTTTCCTCATCAAACTTATCATCAGCACTTGGAGATGAGACGCCATTTGATGGTAATAAAGAAACTTCACCATCTTTCCTTTTGACTTGACGTCTTTGAAAGAATGTCATATGGCCTCATGACCTTTTGAGGGGCTAATGACTTTGCTTGAAAGCAGACGAACTGTTTTCGGGGTGAAAACCCATATTCATCGACTTGTGCCAGGGAACCAACAAACTATTTTCCTAAGAGGAGAACCGCCATTTGTCGACTCTGAAGGGGATGAAACATCTCAGAAACAGACAAACTGTTTAAAGAAACTGCCATTTGTCGATCTCTTGAATGTTTTAACAGACAAACTGTCTTTCCTTGGGGAAAGACTGCCATTTGCCAATTGCTAGGGGAACAAACTGTCTTCTACTGGGAGAGACTGCCATTTGTTGATCTCTTGAATGTTTAACAAACAAACTGTCTTTCCTTGGGGAAAGACTGCCATTTGCCAATTGCTAGGGGAACAAACTGTCTTCTACTGGGAGAGACTGCCATTTGTTGATCCCGCCGTGAAAGAAAGTGAGCAAACTGTCTTCTGTCGAAAGAGACTGCCATTTGCTGACTTTGTTGAGGAATCTTTAAGCAAAACGAACTGTCTTCATGAAGAAGGCTGCCATTCGTTATTTTTGTTCGAAAAAAGTGAGTGAACTGTCTTTTGCCGAAAGAGACTGCTATTCGCTGGGGATCGTTTGTCGATCTGCCGGGAAGATTCCAAATTATTTTCTTTGACGAAAAGTAGCATCTCTTGACCCTGCTGGGGAAATACCAAACTGTTTTCTTTGACGAAGAGTGGCATCTCTTGACCCTGCTGGGGAAATACCAAACTGTTTTCCAGGAGGAAAAACTACCACTTGTCAATTATGTCGGGGAATCCACACTTCTTGGGAAGAGAACCGCTCATTGACCCTGTGGGGAGTTCCAAAATGCGAAATAGACTATCTCATCTGAAGAAGACTGTCGAGTGTCGCTCTGCGGGAGAATCTCAATTGAGGAAACTCCAAAAGTGAACAAATTATCTCTTTGAGGGAGACTACCATTTGTTGACTTGCTTGGGGAATTTGGGTGTACGAACCTTCTTTATGAAGAAGAAAACTCTTTCACAACTTTGTAGGGGAATCTCGAGTATATGTCCAAGTAATTTGGGTATTAACACGATCAAAACCTGGCTAGACTATGCTCATTATGCAAATATGGTGTGAGACAAAATGCATGAATATTACGATGATTATGAAAATGCAAAGTGAATGTGAGTAGAATTGTCGCAGATGTAAAATCCTATGACACGACTTGATCTTGTTGATCAGAAGATGTCTTCTTCTTGTAGTTCGAACTCTGTTGGGGATACCTGGTTATCAGATGTCCGCTGTCCGAAGTGAGTAATATGAATTGAAGTGAAGATCCGTCATCGGGAGATGTTCGCAAAGCGACCTCATGGGGAAATCTTGGTTCCCGGAGTCTCAACCGTTCTCGGAGTAGCTGTTTGCATTCTTCCTATTGTTTGTAAACCTTAGAAAGAAAATTTCACCTCTATTTTTTTTTTGCAAGTAAATTCATTTTATTTTATGAAATATTTGTTTCAAGAAAATGACTGTTTAAACTTAAAATGCATCTCAAGAAACTGAAAAAGACTCGATTGCAAAGAAAAAGCACAAGGCTCAAATTTTTATTTATGAAATGGTAATCAGCCAAATGCTTGATTCCATGGAGTATTTACAAAGTTGGAAATTGGTAATTTTTGGGAAAAGGGCTACGATGAAACGTGACGACCGTTATCTTTCCCTTCCACTCCGAGTTGCGCTGTATTCGTGCTTCGTAGAAGATGACCTACTGCTGATGAATACTCCGCTATGGATTTTTGAATGATCAAGTTTGTCCTGAACACAGTTACTTGCCATACATCCCTAACTTTTGCATAAACTACCCCTTTCGGGTTTTAAGTTTACCGGGATTGATTATTTATTTTTTATGTCTCTAACTTTTGCCTGAATCGCCCTTTCGGGTTTTCGATTCACCGAGACGCTCTTTTTTGCCTAAGCTGCTCTTTGCGAGTTTTCAACTTAGCGAGCTGTTCTTTTGTTTTTATTTAGGCGAAGTATTTCTTGACTGCGTCGACGTTCACAGGACGGATGAATTCTTCTCCATCCATAGTCGTGAGTATAAGGGCTCCTCCTGAGAAAGCTCTCTTGACCACGTAGGGGCCGTCATAATTGGGAGTCCATTTCCCTCTCGAATCTGTGAGAAAAGATTGAATCTTTTTGAGTACAAGGTCGCCTTCTTTGATTGTGCGAGGTCGCACCTTTTTGTCGAAAGCTTTCTTTATTCTTTGTTGATATAGCTGACCGTGGCATAAAGCTGTCATGCGCTTTTCTTCGATCAAGTTCAATTCATCGAATCTGCTTTGACACCACACGGCTTCTGTTAATTTTGCCTCCATCAAGACTCTCATTGATGGGATCTCGACCTCTATGGGTAGGACTGCTTCCATGCCATATACAAGGGAGAAAGGAGTTGCTCCAGTCGAAGTACGTACTGATGTACGGTAACCATGAAGAGCATACGGGAGCATTTCATGCCAATCTTTGTAAGTGATGACCATCTTCTGAACGATTTTCTTGATGTTTTTGTTAGCTGCTTCTACAGCTCCATTCATCTTTGGTCTGTAAGGAGATGAGTTGTGATGTTCAATCTTGAATTCTTCACAAAGCTCCTTCATCATTTTATTATTCAAATTTGACCCATTGTCAGTGATTATCTTGCTAGGAATGTCGTAGCGACAGATGATGTGATTCTTGATAAACCTGACGACAACTTGTCTTGTAACGTTTGCATATGAAGCTGCTTCAACCCATTTGGTGAAATAGTCTATAGCTACCAAGATGAAGCGATGTCCGTTGGACGCTTTTGGCTCGATCATTCCAATCATGTCGATTCCCCACATCGAGAAAGGCCAAGGGGAAGAGAGTATGTTGAGAAGAGATGGTGGCACATGAATTCTATCGGCGTAGATCTGACATTTGTGACACCTCTTTGCATACTGGTAGCAATCTGACTCCATCGTCAGCCAATAATATCCTGCTCTCAGTATTTTCCTTGTCATGGTATGTTCATTGGTGTGAGTACCAAAGGAACCTTCATGTATCTCTCTCATGAGTGTTTCTGCTTCTTTCTTGTCAACGCATCTGAGCAGAACCATGTTGAAGTTTCTCTTGTACAGAACATCTTCATTCAGGAAGAATCTACAAGTTAACTTTCTCAAAGTCTTTCTATCTTTCTTTGATGCCCCAAGAGGGTACTCTTGTCTTTGAAGAAAGTCCTTGATGTCGTGATACCACGGTTTGTTGTTGATGATTGCTTCTACTGTGAAAACATGAGCGGGCCTATCCAAGCGCATAACATCGATCTGAGGAATGTCATTCCAATGATTTATCCTAATCATGGAAGAGAGTGTGGCTAATGCATCAGCCAAGTTATTTTCTTCACGAGGAATGTGATGAAAATCTACCCTGTCGAAAAATGGTAACAATCTCCTCGCGTAGTCTTTGTAAGGAATTAGCCCTGGTTGGCGTGTTTCCCATTCTCTTTTGATTTGATTGATGACCAAAGCAGAATCCCCGTATACATCCAAGTGTTTGATTCTTAGATGCACGGCTTCTTCGAGACCCATGATGCAAGCTTCATATTCGGCCTCATTGTTTGTGCACTTGAAAGTTAATCAGGCAGTAAATGGAATATGGGTACCCTGAGGTGTAACAATGATTGCCCCAATTCCTCGTCCATAAGCATTGACAGCTCCGTCAAAGATTAAGCCCCACTGGGATCCTATCTCAAGTCCTTCGTCTGGTAGTGGCTCGTCGTAATCTTTCATCTTGAGGTACATGACGTCCTCGTCCGGAAAGTCGAAACTGGTTGATTCATGACCATTAAGTGGATGGTGAGCCAGGTGCTCAGCTAGAATGCTTCCTTTCACGGCTTTCTGTGCGTGATACTCAATGTCATATTCTGATAACAACATCTGCCAACGGGCAATTCTCCCAGTTAAGGTAGGTTTCTCAAAGATGTACTTGATTGGATCCATATGAGAGATCAAACAAGTAGTATGTCGAATCATGTACTGGCGGAGACGTTTGGCAGCCCAGGCCAAAGCACAACACGTCTTCTCGAGCATGGAGTAGCGGGATTCACAGTCATTGAATTTCTTGCTTAGGTAGTAAATGGCATGCTCTTTTCTTCTCGTCTCGTCTTGCTGTCCAAGGACACAACCCATGGAATCTCCTAAGACGGTAAAGTACATTATCAAAGGTCTTCCTTCCACTGGAGGAGACAAAATGGGTGGTTCGAGCAGATATTCCTTAATGCTGTCGAACGCTTTCTGACAATCGTCTGCCCAGACGCAACTTTGATTTTTCCGTAGAAGTTTGAAAATAGGAGCGCAAGTTGCAGTCATGAGATATATGAATCTCGAGATGTAATTCAGACGTCCAAGAAATCCTCTAACTTGTTTCTCGGTTCTGGGTGAAGGCATTTCTTGAATTGCCTTGACTTTGTCTGGATCTACTTCAATTCCTCGTTTGCTGACAATGAAACCAAGGAGTTTTCCTGAGTAGACACCAAAGGTGCACTTGTTGGGGTTCAGGCGAAGCTGAAACTTCCGTAAGCGTTGAAATAACTTTGTCAGATTTTGTATGTGATCTTCTTCATTTTCTGATTTGGCAATCATGTCGTCTACATAGACTTCCACTTCTTTATGCATCATGTCGTGGAAAAGCGTAGTCATGGCCCTTTGATAAGTTGCCCCTGCGTTCTTTAGTTAAAAAGGCATAACGCGGTAGCAGAACGTGCCCCAGGGGGTGATGAAAGCTGTTTTCTCCATGTCTTCAGGTGCCATTTTGATTTGGTTGTATCCTGAAAATCCGTCCATGAACGAGAAAACTTTGGATTTTGCTGTACTGTCTACCAACATATCAATATGTGGTAAAGGAAAATCATCCTTAGGGCTAGCTTTGTTCAAATCTCTGTAATCGACGCACATGTGGACTTTTCCGTCTTTCTTAGGAACGGGAACAATGTTAGCTAACCACTGAGGGTATTCTGAAGTGACGAGGAAACCTGCGTTGATTTGCTTTTGAACTTCCTCTTTGATTTTCATAGCCATCTCCGGATGAGTTCTTCTCAATTTTTGCTTGACCGGAGGGCATTCTGCTTTTAATGGCAAGTGATGCTCCACTATACTGGTATCCAACCCTGGCATATCTTGATAAGACCAAGCGAAGACATCTGAGAATTCTTTGAGCAGTTGTATCAAACTCTCTCTGATCTCTGAACTGAGCGAAGCTCCAATCTTAACCTCTTTTCTGTTTCCATCGGAACCAAGGTTAATGATCTCTAGAGGCTCATTGTATGGCTGAATGGCCTCTTCCTTTTGTTGAAGTAATCGCGAAATTTCCTTTGATATTTCTTTGTCTTCTTCTTCCTCTGCCTCAAATACAGGAAACTCAAAGCTTGGAGAAGTCATACGATCGCACGTTTCAACGGGGTATTTTATGATTAATCTGCATATGTGTGATAAATTTATTTAGACAACGAGGGAAGACTCGGTGTATGCACTTAATGGAATTTTTTGATGTTTTTTAAGGTGTTTTTTAGGATTACCAATTTCCGAAAAAAGAAAAGGAAAAACTAACGAAGGAACAAATTGACATTTTTATTTATTGACAGTCATTTCTTGAAACAAAGACCCTTTAAAACAAAACTCTATTGCTTTGGGCGAAGCAAAGAGGAACATTTTCCTAAGAAATAGTAAAATGCAAAGCCCTATGAAACATCTCTTCACCCTGGGCTATGGTGAGAGGACAAAATAACGGTGAAAGTTCCTACTTAGGAGTGCAAACAACAGTTGAAACTTCAACAGCTGTCCAGTAGTGGCGAACCCCATTGTGCACTAAATAATCTGGAACCTTAGGCTTAAGCTGGCCTATGGTAGGTCTTGATTTACCAACCACTGTCTTTGCAATACTCAGACGATCCTCTTCTACTTCAGCAGACTGAGCGGTGTCAGCATACCCATTCCCAAGTGGAGTATGTCGGTTTTTCTTTTGAGGAAACTTCCAATCTTCTGAATGGAGAGACTCGTTGTCGGAGACACTTTCGAGATCATCCTCTTCTGTATTTTGGTCTTGCTCTTCTCCCAAGATGGCATTGACTAGATATGTGAACTCTAGATCCGTAGCCTCGGAAGGTGACTTGGGGATATAATCCTCAACGATGACTTCACCAGATGCTGATGACGAATAGCAAGGGTTATATATCTCTTTTGGCTGAGAGAGGTACTCGAAATCACTGTTCCATCCAGTTGGAACAATATCTTCAAGAGAGATTCTTGAACTTTCAGGAGCGGAGTATTTCACCATGTAGTCGAATTTTCTGCTTGGTTCTCCTAATGTATCCCAAGTTTCTTCGGGGATAGGAGGAACTTCTTCTGATGAACCATGACTTCTAGTGGCGAAGCTGTTAGTAACTTCATCACTGCTTGGTTGAGTCTTACTTTCAGATCCTTTAGTCGGATAACAGCAAGGTGATTCAGACTCTGATAAGGATATGTATCCTGCTTTGTTAAGATAGGATAGCCATTCCTCTTCATCGGTGTTTTCCGTACCGATGGTATTGACTGTTTGTTGAACAGGTTGAAGAAAACCTCCACTGCATAAAGTTTCTTGAATTGGGAGAACTACCTTAATCCCTGGAATAGTCTTTGATGATGTTGGAAAGAATCCAACTCCTGTTCTGTTCTTGTTGTTGGTAGGAATATTAATGTGCCCCCAACCACGGGTAGTGCCATCCTTTACAACTTGGATTGCACCTCTGTATGAAGAAATGGACGCTGCTTTCTCCTTTCCTTTTTCCAAGGAAAGTGCTTGGAATTTAGTTCCAACAACTTCTTTTGGTTCTATGTCGGAGAATGACGACAGGTTGCTAACGATCAGAGCTCGTTCTCCACATACGGTTACCAATTTGTCATTTCTTATGAACTTCAGTTTCTGATGAAGTGTTGAAGTAATTGCCCCAGCCTCATGAATCCATGGGCGACCTAGCAAACAACTGTATTGTGCTGGAATGTCCATGACCTGGAAAGTGATTTTGAACGTCTGAGGTCCAATAGTTATGGGAAGATCCACTTCTCCAAAAACTGACTTCCTTGATCCATCAAATGCTTTGACGATGACATGACTTTTTCTTAGAGGGTAATCTTCGAAAGATAATCTTGACAATGTTGATTTCGGCATGACGTTGAGAGAGGATCCATTGTCTATTAGGACTCCTGTGAGTGTATCACCCATGCAGCCAACTGAGATGTGAAGTGGAAGATTGTGGTCCACTCCTTCTTCATGAAGATCTTCGTCACAGAAACTTAAGGTTAGTTCCGGCGGAGATGTTGGCAACGATGTTGTTGAATTGGCTTATTGTAACGCCAGGTTCTACAAAAGCTTGTTCCAAAACTTTCTGTAGAGCTTCCCTATGAGCTTCAGAACTCAATAGCAGGGAAAGGACAGAAATCCTAGACGGAGTATGTAGTAATTGATCTACAATGTTGTATTCACTCCTCTGGATTAACTTCAAGATCTCATCATTTTCTTTCGCTTGAAAAGCATTGGTCGGATGATTGTCTTGCCTATGTGGTACTTCCTCCGAAGGTTTCTCCACATTTTCTGTTGTTCTGTTGAAGACTCGTCCACTTCTGGTGACTCGACTAACATCAGCAATGTTGACAACAGATGTTAATGGTGTTTCCTTACCATTTTCAATGAATGTAGCGTTGTACTTGTATGGTATAGCCTTGCTGGACTCATACGGTACAGGACCTGGTAAGTAGATGACTAGTGGAGCAACTGCTGTCTTCCTGCTGTCATACTTGACTTGCATAGGTTCAACTTGATTAATTTGAGGAGATACGGTAAAGACTTCATCATCTTCTCTGTTGGCAAGAACAGTAATGGTATGGTCATCCATCAGCTTTGTGAATTTCTTCGACAGATTCTGCACCTACTGTAAGGATGAAAATCTGTTCCAAAGTAGGCAAGTCCATTTAAAGTCTTATGAAACCTGACTACCGATCCTTCAAGATCTTCAACTTTGTAGATTTTGTATTCTCCTGGACATCCTTGAACCATGTTGATGTCATGTTCATTTCTTACTCGGATATGTTGAATCCATCCTAAGTCCATTTGTTCTTGTAATGCAGCTTGAACTACGGCACATCCTTGATTATTCTTTGGACAAATATCGCATGTGAAGTAGTTACGAGGTGGTACATGGCCGTACCCAGCTTGTTTAGCGTGCATCTTGACAAGATTTTCCCCTATCTGACGAATGTCGTAGATTTGAATGACGTTAGGGTGTTGATCTATCAGATTTACTTAAGCTTCTTTATGCTGCGGCAAAGGATTTGCTTGGACGTTTGGACTAGTATCTTTGAAGGATAGCATTCCGCTCTTCACTAATCGTTGGACGTCAATCTTGAAAGAGAAATAGTTCTCAATATTGTGACCTGGTGCCCCCTGATGATAGGGACAAGATTGGTCAGCCTTATACCATGGTGAGGAACTGTTTGTAGGATTTGGAGGACTTCTTGTCTGAATGAGTCCTTTTGCCAGTAATGTTGGAAATAATTCCGCATACGGCATTGGTACGGGGTCAAAGGCAGGATACCTTGGAGCCCGATTGTTGTAATTTTGAGGTCGAACCTGCTGCTGAGGTTGCTGCGCCCTTTGTTGAATTTGTTGTTGCGAGACCTGAGGTTGATAAGCTGGCGCTGAGTTAACAACCGGAGTTATTGCTGCAACTTGAGGTTGGAATTTCTTCTTGATTTTGTGCAAGACATTGCTGACATCTTGATCCTTTTCTTCTGGAAAGAACTTCCATACTTCCTTGGACCAATAGAAGATTCTGGTTCTTTGTTCAAGCGTCCTTCTCGAACTGCTTCTTCTAAACGTACACCCATGTTTACCATCTCGGTAAAGTCACTCGGTGCACTTGCAACCATTCGTCCGTAGTAAAATGGACTCAAAGTTTTGAGATAGATTTTTGTCATTTCTTTCTCTTCAAGTGGTGGACAAATTTGAGCTGCGACTTCACGCCATCTCTGAGCGTATTCCTTGAAGCTTTCTCTATCCTTTTGAGTCATGGCCCGGAGCTGATCTCTGTCGGGAGCCATATCCAGATTGTACTTATACTGTTTGACGAAGGCCTCTCCGAGGTCTCGAAAAGTACGAATCTCTGAACTGTCCAAGTTCATGTACCATTTGAGTGCAGCACCAGTTAGGCTGTCTTGAAAATAATGAATGAGTAATTGTTGATTATCAGTCTGAGTTGACATTCTTCGAGCGTACATTACGAGGTGACTTTGTGGGCATGAATTCCCTTTGTACTTCTCGAAATCTGGTACTTTGAATTTGTGAGGAATCTTAACATTTGGAACCAGATAGAGGTCTACAGCATTCTTTCCAAATAGATCTTGTCCTCGAAGAGTCTTGAGTTCCTTCTGCATTTGCAGAAACTGTTCCTGGAACTCGTCCAATCTTTCATACACGCCAGCGTCCTCACTGGGAGCGTGATGATATACTTGTCCGCCCTGTGGAGGAAAAGTATGCATAATGGGCTGTGGAGAAGCCATGACAGCAGATCTTGGAATCTCAGCATTCTGTTGTGTGAAACCCATTGTCGTTGCTCTTGGAACTTCAATTTCCAGAGGTTTGTAACCCTCCGGTGGTTGCATCTCCATTGTAGCTCTTGGAACTTCAGAAACTGGGGGTATGTACCCTTCTGGAATAAAGTTATACGGCATGCCCCAAGGTCGGTTGGGTGGCATGGCATACTGAGGAATAGGAGTAGAAACAATCTCGGAAACCACAGTCCTTTGCGGTTCTTCTGGCGTTGGTCGATTCTGTGCAACTACCAGGGCTTCTACCATACTATTGAGCCTTTCAATAGCATCTTTGAGAGTATTAACCTCTTCTCTGAGTTCTCCATTCTCTTGCTCAAAGTCTTCCATTCTTTTCTTGCGACTTGAACGAGTGTTGTATGGATGAGACAGCTTGAAAGTCTTGATTCACCTCCTTCTCCTCCTCTCTTTCTGGAGAAAGGAAAGTGACTATTAGATCCGCGACAATTCTCGTGTCAGTGCGTACGTCTAAAGCGATGCATGATATGCAATTAAGTTAATATTTTTCAAGGAAACACCATAATTACGTTATGAAACATCAAACTTTTTATTGATTAAGCGAAAACACCGTTTTTACACACTTTGAAAAGGGAAATACAGAGAAACTGAGAGAAAGGACTCTAAAATTTTGACGAAGAGCCGACTTCACGTTCTAACATTTTCTTCTGTTTCTTGAGCAGAGCGTTCTCTGACGTGAGCTGATTGATGATCCAGGAAGCAGGAGGGATATGATGAGAAAGTGACGTTTGTGTCACTTGTCGATCGAGCACTTCAAGTAACTCATCCTTCCTTCTTAGGATGTTTTGAATCTCAACATTTTCTGTGTTGACGATTCGATACTGTTATACCCCAAAATTTTCCCGCATCTTTTTTCAAGAAAACTCCAATCTGAAAATTAAGAGTCTCATATAATCATGGATTTTTATTTCAACAAATATCCTGACATATGAAACACTTAGTTTTTAGAATTTTCCTTATACAGTAATTTGGCTCGCAGTTGAATTTATTCTTACGCAAACGCCAAATACTGTTTATTACTTCACACATGCTATTTATTTATTTACAGATATATAGTACTGACACAATTGGTACAGAGTTAAATCTTTTTGCAGGCGCAGAATCAGGAAACTCAGACTGTACTGGTAACAGTCGACAGCCAAACTGCTGGCAGTACAATTCTCAGTGTTTTGTACCATCAATCAAATCAATCTTTCACAATTCAAAATTCCAAGATCTTTTGTGCTAGAAGTCTTCTGAATATCACGCGATTAGCAGAAACTCAACACTGCACAAAAATCAGGTACGTTCAACTGTCTCCTACACAAACAGTCCCTAATCAGGGTTTTTCTTGTTTTTACAGGAGCAACAAGTTTTTGAGAGCTCAAATGGATTTCATACACATCCATATATCTCAAAGTACCATCATACAAATTTTCAAACTTCAATTCACTCAGACGCACCGTCAGCAGCTCAAACAGTCAACAGACGACCCGTTTGACTAAAAAAGTCAACAGACAGTCAAAAATGAAATTTTTTGTCAAAGTCCATATTTTGTCAAAGGATTCATCATTTGATCATTGGATGATCATAATTCATCAAGGAAAGATCAAAAATCAACAAAACTCTAAGATTCAAAATTAGGGTTTTTGCCTGAAAAGTCAACTCAACTTTGACTGATCATAACTCTCTCATCCTTCATCCAAAAAATTCAAATCAAAGCTCATCTTGAAGGAAATTCAATTATCTTTCAAATGACATTGATCCCATGGTCATTGGATTCACCATTTGAAAAATATGATCAAAGACATTACAGGTCATTTTCAAAGTCAACAAAAAGACACTTTTTTCAAAAGGACACACAAGGAGCATCAAAAATCATTTTGACATGAGACCAAAGACATTGGTTATAGGACTCTTTGAGGTTTCTAAAAAGTGCAAGATCTCCTTCATATGACAAAAATTGAAGGATTTACACCTTGTTGAAGTTAGCTAAATTTTGGGAAAATGCATGAAATCAACATTGCTCAAAAATGTATTTTTTCCAAATGGGGCCAAGTTTTCAGCATTCAAACATCATTTCCATGATGATATGGGCCTCCCACGACCAAGACTAAGCCCACACCTTTTTTTATCCATATTTGGCATAATTTTGTCTTATTTTAAGATTAAATTAAAAGAAAAATGGATGGATAAATGGTAGCTTAACTTCCAAGCATGACTCACCCAAGGAATCTCTACCTTTCTGCAGAGAATTGAAGAGCAAGGCAGGTGCATTGAAGGCAAGGGGACTTGGTCAAGAATTCAAAGCTTTTTTAATATTAAAAAATGCAAGATTTCAACAAAGGCAACTAGTTGCATATTAGCTTCAATTCTAAGCACTCAATGCTTATAAATAAGCTATCATAGTTCAGTAACAAAGAGGGGGCAAGTTCAGAAGCAAAGCTTAGCTCATACACACTTGTAATCACTTGAAAAGTTTCAAAGAAAATTCAAATTCGAATTTGTAATTTCAGTCCATTTCAATACAAACTAAGCATTCAGACACCTTCCTTGAACATCACTGAAACTATCCCAATCAGTTACAAGCCTTGAAGCTCACTGAATCGAGCTATATAGGTCCAAATTTGTTCAAACTAAAATCAATTCGTATCTGGTTATTCACACATGCTTAACAAGATGTAGACATACTATTAAGTTTGGTTTGAGGTGTAGATCATTTCTGGAAACTTAATTGAAGTTTGAACACGTGTAAACGAAACTACCATTTTAGGGTTCATAGCTTCAAAATTAGGGCTTTCCAAATTAGGCAAAATTAGAGGTTCTAAATAGTACCATTAGATTCGTATGGACAAAACGAGTTGAATGGTACCATCGCGCCAAATTTATTTGCTTGTTTACCCCTATTCGTTATTTTGCTGAATTAGGGCTCACTTACTATAGCGCTTTTTTACAAAAGCGTTGTTAAAGGCCTTGTCTGAAAGTTGAAGACGAAGACGTGTCTTCCTCCTATTGGTTCAGCAGCGCGCGTACTTTTTTAAACTTTCCACTAATCCAGTGTTTTGCAGGTGTAACGTATACCACGTGCCTCAATTTCTGGACCACCTGATCTTGCTTAACAACTCATCCAACGCTTCAGAACGCGCGTGCACATCATACTCCTTCAATCAAACCACACAGGATCAGTATCCTTTTATTTTCTATTTTGTTTTCTATTTTATTTTAATTTCTTTGTTAAATTAATTAAAAATAGTTTTAAAAATCCAAAAAATACACAAAAAATATTTTTAGACTTCTAAAATAATATATTATTTTCTGAAATAAAAATATTTTATTTTTATTTAAAATTTCAATATTTTGCATAATTAATTAGTATATATTTATATATTTGCTTTTTAATTATTCTAACCAATCAAAAAATCATAAAAAAATTTGTTCTTTATATAAAATATTGTTTATATATTATAAACTAATTTTGTACATATTTTGAATAATTTTCTTTTTAAGTTTTAATTATTTGTATAATTATTTACATAATTATGTTTTAATTAACTTAAATCAATTCCAAAAATTCCACAAAAATTAGTTTTGTTTAAAATTAATTAACAAATACTTTGTACATATTTTAAACTTAATTTCTAGGTTTAAATCTATTTTCATATTTTTCTTCATTTTAATTTAATTAATCATGCATTAATTATAATTAAAATCAATCATAAAAATCCAAAAACAGGCCTTTTATTTTCCTTGCAATTTAAATTCCTAGATAAATCTATAGGATGTCAAATTCATGTAAATAGGCTAGTTTACATTTCCTGCACAATCGATGTAATAGCGTAGATTTACTTTCCGCACTTTACATTTCCGCATTTTAATTTCCAGCAAATATAAACTGCGTGTATGTCAAAGATAAAATTGAACCGTTAGATCACTAACTTCAAAGATAAAATATCTGAATCCAATCACAATCACACTTGCACCTCTTAAGGTAATCCCTTCTCATTCTTTTCAAAATCAAAAGTCAAAATTCTACTGTTTTGAGTACAAAATCGAACCTTGCGTTTATATCCGGTGAAAGGATAGATTTTTAAAGGAAATAGGATAAAGACCTTACAACTCAGGGTAGACCTCCTAGTTTGCTTGCTCAAATCAAAACAAACAAAATTCTCATACACTGTTGTTTTTCAAAACAAAACTTTCAAAAAAGACAATACTTTGTATACATCCAAACACGGATTATTACAAAGTTAACGTTCTTTTCAAAATATCTTTCGAAAGATAAACAAGCATTTTGTATACATCCACACACGGATCATTACAAAATTCAATTTACAAAAGTATTTGAAACCACATATGAGCAATTTCAGAGCAATTGAAAAGTAATCGAAAAACAAGTGAGCTAAGCAAACTTAAGAGCCCATGGATAACCATGGATACAAAGGGTGCTAACACCTTCCCTTTGTATAACCTACCCCCTTACCCAGAATTTCTTAAAGGTCTTTTTTCTGTTTCTTTTATAAACCTTTCCTTCATTGGATAAAATAAAAGGTCGGTGGCGACTCTGTGAATTTTCAAAATGCGAAAGCATTAAGCGATAAAAAAGAGTCAGTTCATGTATCTCTACAGAACAGAGGTATGGCCCGGGATTAAAAAATCGGAGGTCCACAGATACTTGTTCCTCCAAGCATTCCTTTCTTGGCATACCTTGTTTAATGCCGCTTGTAGTTTTTCAACATCGGTGGAGAAAAGGTATATTGGTTCCCTTAGGGGAATAGGTTCTTGATGCTGATATGGCATCCTGAGCTTGAATGCTCTGACGCGTACCCATTGAAGGTAAGGATCCAGGGAGATGCAAAGATGTTTTCCTAACAATCTTCTCCCTTTGCTGTGAACAAGACGCCAGGCTTGGACAATTTCCTTCTTCAGCATGTTACCATGATCGTCGATGTTCTTGAAGAACAGACCCTCCAATTGGATGTTACTTGGTATATTTTTCATGGGATAGCCGTATTGACGACGGGCTAAAGCTGGATTGTAACTGATTCCTCCCTTAGTTCCAATAAGGGGTATGTTGGGAAAACTTCCGCAACTGAAGATGATCTTGGTTTCGTCGTTGTCAGGACTACACCACTCAATGTCCGTATGAGTGAGGGACATGATTTTCTGTGACCAGTAAAGGCCATCCCTCATGTTCCAAAAAGTGCTAGACTTTGGCAGGTGCGAAACGAACCATTCGTATAACAACGGTACGTAGCATGTGATTAATCCTCCTCGCTGCAGGTTTCTTGAATGCACAGAATGATAAGCATCCGCAAGCAAGGTTGGAACTGGATTTCCAATTAAGAAGATCTTAATTGCGTTGATGTCGACGAAATCGTTAATGTTAGGGAACAAAAACAATCCATAGATAAGCAAAGCCAAGATTTCCTCAAAAGCGCTCATATCTTGGATGCTGACGAAGTACCGAGCTTGATCAAACAGGAATTTGGAAGGCAATCCTTGAATTCCTCCTCTACTCACCATATGAGTTCTGATGTCGACTATGTTCAAAGGAGTAGTTGCAGCAATGATAATGTCGTCAGGATTCTTTTCCAAACCGGAGTACGGATCTTGCGCGTACACGGGTATTCCAATCAGACGAGAGTACTCCTCCAACGTAGGCATGAGCTGATAATCTGGAAAGGTGAAGCAGTGATACGTTGGATCGTAAAATTGTACCAAGGTGGGAAGGATCCCATCCACAATGTTGGTATTGAGCAAAGGCAGAAGTTTTCCATACTTCTCCTTGAAAGCCTGGGGGTTAACCACCAGTTTTCCGAGCTTTCCCAGTTCCTCGACCTGGGGAATCTTGAAGGTTTATTTCCTAGCTCTCTTTCTTCCGTAATCCATGGTATAGATCCTTAAGTCCTTTCTCCGTTTCTCTCTTTCTATGAAGTTTAAAACGTTCGTTATTTAGTTTCCTTGAAAAACGACTCGAAAAAGACTCTTTTGTTTTTAGTTGTTATTAATGAATGATGCATGAATGCATGAATGCACACACAAGAGTTTTAAACAAACATGGCGTTGAAGGGTATAGTGGTCATGAAGTCAAAACGCAAACCTCGTGTAATACGGTGAGCTGACTTTTTTATAATCGAAAAATGTACGGTAAGCAAGAGTCGCCACCGACTTTTATTTTATCCAAACAAATTCGGAAAGGCAAAAAAGAAACAGAAAAAAACCTTTTTAAGAAATCTAAGTTCGGGGGGTAATTTATGCAAAGGGAAGGTGTAAGGCACCCTTTGCATCCATGGTTTTCCATGGGCTCTTAATTGCTTTGCTTGCTCGTTTGTTTTTTAGAAAAAGTAGATGAAAGAGATAGGGACTCTAGCTCGTAAATGAGCGTAGCCCTTTTGAAAAATTATGAGAAAGAATATAATGAAAGTTTGAGCATTGCAAGGCAATTAGGGGCAATTACCTTAAACTCAGATGATAGGTCTCTTTTTAGCCTTTCAGAATGAAAGGGTCTATCCTTGCCATAAGAGGGCAGGAAGCCTTTCGTTTGGAGGTTGAAGGGTCGTCGAAGCATCCTTTGCCATAAGACTGTCCCATGCCATAGAAGGGCAGGTAGTCTAAGGCAGGGATCAGAATAAGCCATTTCGTAGGCAGCCAGAAGATACCTCAGCCTTTTTTTTGTAGGCAACTTCCGAGGGACGAGGTCATGTTTAGTGTATCGAAGGCAGCATCATTTTAGGGTCTCATGACCTTTTATCGAGGCAGCAGGCTGAGGTATCCTCGTATTCGAGGGACATGGCTTATCCTGCAAAAACACGAGGCAACAGGCAACAAGGCAACAACAAGGCAACAGAGAGGGTTACCCCAAAAGGGTGCGTGTGTGCAACAATCACGTGATTCAATGCAGATATTTATCTTTTAATTAGTTATTCTAATTCAGTTTAAGGCTTGCACTCCCTAGGATTACTAACCACGCAGTACATAATAATATAAAGCAATAAAGGGGGCGGGAAATTGTAACCAGTGGATCCCTTATCAGGGTTTGATACAAGTAATAATAATAAAAAGCATAAAATAAAATGAGGTTTAGGGTTACCAATGACGTAGCTTTGGCAATTGGCGAACCCTGAAAGAAAGAAAAATGGCAAACAAAAGAGGGTGAGTGCATTATCGGTTCGGGAACAATTAGGGTTAACCCTAATAAAATAAAAGACAAATAAATTGATAATGAATAATAAATAATACTTAGCTTCGATTTGGATTTGATCTGATATGGTTAGAGTCAGAGGTTGCTCAGAGGTGAACCCTGAAACGAAGGCAAAGGCAAAATAATAGATGTGGGAGCATGCAGTGTTCAAAAAGGATCAAAAAGGATAAACCCTAAAAATAAAAGGAAACAAAATAAACTTTTAAACAAATAAAATACTTAGCTTTGGGTTTTTAATCAGGCGCGTAGTCGGAATGAACTCTATTGATGACCCTGAAAAAGGCATAAACAAAAAAAGAAAATTTTTCAGTGTATGGACTGATCCTCGTAAACCCTGATTAGGGTACGAATAATGAAATATAAACGATTTAAATTAATTATTGGTCTTGCGACCTAATTAATTTAATCGGGATCAAGAAAAATTAATTTGAGAATAAAAATAATTTTTATAAAATTTTTTGGAGTTTAAATAAAATAATTATGATTTTTCAAAGACTTAAAGTAAATTAAAATAAATAAATAAAATTATTAAACAAGTATATATGAATTTATTAATTTAAATAAATAAACAAATAAATTAAATAATAAAATAAATGTATGAAAGATTTTTATAAAAAGTTTTCTATGATTTTCTATATAGTTTTTATATATAGAAACAAATTTAATAAAAAAAAAACAAAAGTATATATATATATATAAAACGTGGCTGTGTAATAAAAATTAAAAAAAATAAGAAAACTTAACTTTTAATCGTGTGTGACGCGCGCGCGTTGTCCATGGTGCATACGCAGATTCTGAATCCTTGGATCGATTGGCTGAACCGATGGAAGGCCAGGATGGTGAGGGTTCATGAGAACGCGTGCGTCTTAACGCACTGAATCTGTCTGGATTCAAACCAAACGCGCGCGCAGCTTCGTCCAATGAGGAAGTGACGCGTATACATCTTCTTCCTCTCGCCGTCGTCTAAAACCTGCAAATAGCTTTCACCTACGGACAACCGTCGTCGCTAGAGGTATATGCTTACGAATACATCAAAACACGCACAAAAATATTTCGCGAATATACCATTAAACTCGCCCAAGTCTCGTGAGTTTCAACCTGGCCTCAATTTTGCATAAAAATACCTGTACAACGGAACCCTAAAACAAAACCCTAAACCTCTTCAATGGCATATGGCTCAAACAGGCACGAAAACGCAATTAATGATCCATAATCGATAAACACATCAAAACAAACTAGAATGCGCAATTATATTGTGATATGAATGCTTGTAATTATGCAATCGGAAGGATTTAGAATTGGACAAAAAGTGACTTACAGTGCTTTGTTCTAGATGCCTCAATGCTTGAAAGCGATTGGGATTCACTCAATAAGGATCCAGGAACGTGTTTTGATCGGTCAAATGCCTTGAATTGTCCTCTAATGCAAAATTCGAGTTTTGGATTTTGATGAACTTTGGAGCTTTTGTAGGGTTCTCTTCTGCAGCCAATTTGTAACCCTAGGGATCTGCAATGCTTGGGTACTTATAGAGGAAGGTATTAGGTCAATAAAATTGAGGAGAATCTTGATAAATCCCTGATTGCTATTTAAGAAAATTTGATTGAAAATTTTGGAAGATATGTTTCTAATTTGATCCAAACTCAATCTTTTCTTCACACATTTATTTTGCACGAAAATATATATATATATAATGAAGCATAATTGTGATTAGATTTGTTCTAAACAAATTTTCTTTTCAATCTTTTGATTTTCTTTAATTTTATTGAATTTTAAATGAATAAAAAATTCTATAAAATTAATTTAAACCAATTAAATCCGTGGCTAATGATTTATGGGCCCCTAATATCATAAGGAAGAAGTTTGGATCTCAAAAATATGGGCCCATTTACAAAAAGTTTCAAGTTTCTTCATATTTTCCCCTCCAAAATAGTCCAACTTTGACAAGGCCTATCTCCCTCCATTTTTGGGGTTTAGAGGTGTTCTAAGACATTCTAGAAACCTTAGAGTGTCCTCTAACCAATGTCTTTGGTTCCATGTCAAAATCATTTTTCATTCTCATTTTATGGCCTTTTGAAGAAGGTGTCTTTTTGTTGACTTTTGAAAAGGACCTATAATGTATGAAGCCATATCTCTTAAACCATTGACCTATGAGCTCTGATTCTTGGACCATTGGATAGAGGAATGAATTCCCTTTAAAATGAGCTTTGGTGGGAATTTTTCTGATGAAGTATGAATATTTGGTGAATTTTCAAAGTTTGATTGACTTTTTTAGTTCATGCCCAAAATAGTAACTTTTGACTTTCGACTTCTCTGATCTTTCCTTGCATCATCATGATCAACCCTTGATCAAATGATGATTTTAGGGTTATGAGGATGTTGTTGACCAGATACCTTGAGCTTTGACTGCATATTGATTTGAAATGACTGTTTTGCCCTTGAGAGTCGACTGTTGACCTAATCAGGATTTGAGGGACTAAATTTGTTCTGTTTGACTTGAAACTTTATTTGAAGATACTTTGGGATGTTAGTGACCCTATGGAACCACCTTGAGCCATTGATTCAATGATTTGCCATCGAATTAATCAAACCCTAGTTCAGAGCTTTTGTATAGGAGAGTGTGTTTTGGAGCTTTGTTTTTTGTTTTGATTTTATGTGTGGAAAATAACATGGGCAAATTTTGGGGTATGACAGCTGCCCCTATTCAATTATCTTAGACCTGAAGATGTAGAGTGGTTTGTATGCCAGTCGGTATCTGAAGGTAGAAGGTGATTGAACATTAGAATACCAAGAAATTTGCCCTATTTGAAGCAGGGACTTTTGTCGGGGATGGGCTTGTAGATGCCATCTGGTAGTTGTTGGAGTATGGATTGTTGCAAAATTTCTGCTTTTGTTGTCTTCCCTTTTTTGAATGTTGAGGAACCGTCAAAGGTATCGACTCAAATCTGTGTTGGGTTATTTAAGGAACCGTCAAAGGTATCGACTTAAATTTGAAGCATATTGTTGAGGCACCGTCAAAGGTATCGACTCAGATATGCTGGTAGGTTGTATAAGGAACCGTCAAAGGTGTCGACTTATATCTGAGGTGTGTTGTTAAGGAACCGTCAAAGGTGTCGACTTAACTTTGAAGCATATCATTGAGGCACCGTCAAAGGTATCGACTCAGATATGCAGATAGATTGTATAAGGAACCGTCAAAGGTGTCGACTTATATCTGAAGTGTGTTGTTAAGGAACCGTCAAAGGTGTCGACTTAACTCTTGATGTATTAAGGAACCGTCAAAGGTGTCGACTTAATACTTGAGAATAGATTGTTAGGGAACCGTCAAAGGTGTCGACTTAACTCTTTTGCAAATAGAGATAGTAATATCCTGAAAAGTAGAGGTTAGTTTTCTTATGTCATGATGCATGCGTTTATGTAATGAATGAGAAGCTTTGTATGTTATGCGTGAGTTCAGTATGTATGTGATGTATGACTATGTTTATGATTTATGGTATGCAAACATGATTTATGTTGTCTTAGTCGAGAGAATAAATCTCCAGGTCTCTGTGATTTTGATGTTTGATTTCGTCTTGAAAGATGCTCAGCTGGGGATTTATGATTTCTGCTTTGGGATGATCAGTAGCTTTATATTTCCTGATTGGGGATAAAGAGAAAATAGGGATGTAAACCGTGTTGGGGAGCCATGCCTTTGTTGTTGGAAGACGTCTTCTTAGTGATTGCTCCGAGGGGATGTGATTTTATGAACCCGACTCTGTGGGGAGATGTGGGTGTCTTGAAAGTTTCCCCCAATATTATAGTAACTACCATTTGATTTAGGACACACCACTGAGTGTTGATCAAGATGTCAAACTGTACTTGCATAGATTTGCCCCAGTTAGTAGAAACTGTGGAAAGATTCGCCTCGCGAGGACTTTACGAAATATGAACTATGGGCGACATGCCCCTAGTAATCATTGGTCCAGGACAACGTCCCATGTTGATTGGAAATAGATTAAGATTTGCTTGGATGCATGCCCCTGATTGTTTTTTTTGGCGTCTTTGAGAGATTCTCGGAATCTTGACTTGATTTCCCCAGATTGATCGGGAAATATTTTGAAACCCACTTGAGATGTATGCCTTTGACTGTATGGCATTTGAGAGATTCTCGGAATCTTGACTGGATTGCCCCAGATTGATTGAGCAAAACGTGTCATGCCCCTTGTATACGTAAGAGACATGGCTTCTTGGAGTAATATTGTCTGTCGGGATAACTTTCGGTCATTAGTTGTTCCATGTGCAAGTTCTTTCTGTTGCTAACGTTTGAAATTATGTAGCAGAATTTGTTTAATAATGAATTCATGAGATGCAATGCATACGTCTGTCTTGAGTTTTTTTGAAAATATTTAAAACAGGAGATGTAAAAAGCGTGATTTTTGTAAAAACATGATATTTGTAACAATGTGATGTTTGTAAAAACGTGATATCAACTCGGCATTTGTGGTAAACCTTAAGGAGTCAGGATACCCTTTCGGTAACAGTATGCTTTCGAACTAACCATGCTTCAATTAGGACTTTCAAGGGTTGTAACGTGGCTTGGTTCACGGTTTAAGAAACAATGGATGATGGTTCAAAATTTATTTATACCTGTCGCACGCTCGCGAAAACGAACAGAGTCGCCACCAATATATTTATCCCAAAGAGGGAAAGGAATATCAGAAAACCTAGAATAAGAAAAGGATAAGAAAAGGTCTTGCGACCAGAGATCGGGTAAGAAGTCGGTTACGCGAGGGGAAGGTATTAGCACCCCTCACGTCTGTGGTACTCCACAGGATCCACTTATGTTTGTTCTATTCTAAGGGTGTATAAATCTAAAGCTTAATTACTAAGGGAATGCATGCAAATGAAAGAAACACGGGGAAAATAAGGTTTATAAATAGTTGTGCTCGCTTAGGCCCCGCGACCTAATGCCTACGTATCCTTTTCAGGAATCAGAGCGCCGTAGTTCGGCTCTTTAGTTTTTGTTTGTTTTTGTGTTTTTTAGTTGAACAGTTACATTCGCACTCCGCTGCTCGACCTCTGGAGTCTTAAGCTGGGAATGGAGCGGAAATAACGTGTCCGATTAGGAGAAAGAATGCCCTGAAGGCAAGAGGAAGAATGCCTCGGAGGCAAGAGAGAGAAGAGAGAAAATTGGTTTGTGTCTTTTAGGTGTAATTCCATGATGGACGAAAACCCACTACAAGGCTTCGCATCACTTCCTTACTTTGTTTAGGTCTGAGCCTTTATTAGATATTTTGAAATGTTTTTGGTTGGGTGTCTTTTAAGGGAAATTAATTTGTGACTTGAATCATGCCATAAAAAAGGAGTTTTTTTGAATATTTAGAGAATGCACATCGAGGCCTACGCCACAATCGATTCTCTAAATGAAATACAGTTTTTGAATAATTAGAGAATGCACATCGAGGCCTACGCCACAATCGTTTCTCTAAATGAAATACAATTTTTGAATATTTAGAGAATGCACATCGAGGCCTACGCCACAATCGTTTCTCTAAATGACAGTTAAGAAATACACCGAGGCCTACACCTCAATCATTTCTCTTCCGCTAAGTGGGAAAGAACATACATCGGGGCCTACGCCCCAATCATTTCCTTCACACTAAAAAAAGGCATTAGCATGATTCGCGTCGTCCTTTATTAATGTTTTAAAGTTGAAAAGGAAAAGGAAAACTAGCCTAAAATGAATAACTAGCCTAAGTGTTATGAAGGGAACTTCTAAGTCCTAATGTTGTCATGGTTTCTACCTAGAGTTAGGAATTAAAGAGACATGAAAATAAAGTCACATTAGAAGCAAAATTGAGAATGGTATAATGGTACAAAATCACACATAAACATGAAATATCAAGTCAAAAATATAGTACAAAATGAAATAAGATACTACTATTTTTTTATATTGTTTTTTATATGACCAAACGAGAATTCTAATCAAGCGAAAGAATTAAAATAAAAGCCTAAACTAATATTTTTTTAGTGATTATCTTTATATGTCAAAAATTAGTATTAAAGCCTAGAAATGATGGTAGAAAATTAGTGATTATTTGCTAAAAAAATGGCAAAAAACTAATTAAACCTAAATTAAAAAAAAAAGGGAAACAGGGGGTGTATGACTGAAATGATGGTGCAGCAAGCAAGGCGCAGGCCTACTGGTACAGGCCCAAAGTGAGTATTTTTGTTACAGATTTCTAACCACAAAAAAAATTGATAGTTTGGGCCACATGGGGGGTATGAGAAAGCAAATTCGTGGCCCATGATAATTCACATTGGATCCATATCCTATGTTTTGAATGATCTTATCTAAATCAGATTTTTATGGATAATTAAGATATTAATCATATCAGAATTAATTCTATACAATACAATTAACCATAATTAATAAAAAAACCAAAAAATAAAATAAGAAGAAGAGGGCTTTAGGGTTACGCTGTGTGACCATCCCAATTCTCTCTACTTCTTCCACAATTGCGAACTCGCGGCGGAACTCCGATCAACTCTCTCTCTCCGTTCGCCTCTCCGCTCACTTCTCGATCTCTACTTTCACTTTCGGCCTCTCTTTCTTCTTTTCCTTTTTTCAGAAGATTGTTGTTGATTGAAAGTTGACGAATATGTGAAGAACGAGGACGATTAGAGATTGCGGAAGTTGTTGAAGATTGAAGAATCTGGTGGTTGAAGGACGAAGATGATGATGAATGTTTTCGTTGTTGCAGATGAAGATGCGAAGCAATGCGTTCTTTATTGATGTTTCTGAGTTTGATGTGGTGTTGTTGCAGGTTGTTGAAGTGCGAAGATGATGTTGGATCGGAGTGTTGATGATGATGAATGAATCTAGAGCGTGAAGGTCCACGAGGTTGGATGAGCGAGTCTGAAGATGAAGCTCGAGCGGGAAGAAGGTTCACAGATTGGAGGTGAGGTATTCTGAGTTTGTTACCTTCTTTCTGTGATTTCTGTTACATTCTTGATTCTCTCACTCTGTTTTCTTGGTTCTGTTAGGTTGTGAACGATGAAGAGAAGAAGGATTGAAGATGGTAATGGTGGGGTTCGGAGTGAAGAATTGAGAGAGAAATGGGAGTGAAATGATGAATCGTGGAGGAGCGAAGTGTGGAGATGTGGAGAAAATGGCTGAGGATGATGATGTTATGTGAAGAATGAACCGAGAGATGGTTGAAGTGTGAAGCAGAGTGGCGGAAGAGAATGGTGGATGAAGAAAATAGTTGGAGAAGAATCGTGGAAGTGAAGAGAGTGAAGGGATGAAAAGTGGAGAGTGTATGTGAAGAAGGAACTCAAGTTATATAGAGGTTGATCCTCAAGGTTTGTTTTTGAACTCTGAATTTCTGTTAGATGTTAGTTATAGAATCTGTTAGAGTTAGGTGGTTATGACAGTTAGCTGGTTGAAAAATTCAGTTATGTCAGTTTTAGAATAGGTTAAGAAGTGTTAGTGAATGGTTAGGAAAAGGTGTTGAAATTGGTTAATGAATTCTGTTGAAAGTTTTTTATGAACTATGCTAGGTTGTTAGGAATCGGTTAGAAACAGTTAGTATTTCTGTTATAGGGTTTAGTGTTAATTGTAGTTGTGAACAATTCTGTTGGTCAGTTGGTTTGGAAGTTGGTTAAACTGAAACAGGCCCACTTTGCAGAAGTTAGTGAAATTGGAAAAGAAATTAGTTGAACTGGAGCTATGCTTTGTTAGGTTCTGTATACTAACATATTTAATTGCTTCTCCTTTTGTAGTCATTGAAATATGCTGCAGCGGAATTGAGTCCTTAATAGTGCCGGTGAGCTCGAGATTGAGTTGACGCTTTTTGGTTTGGATGAATGTACTGAGCATGGTCAAAGATGCCTTGAAATCTGCAGGGTGAGGTTATAACTTAACGCAGCAGAATTTTGCACATGCTTTAGTTTGGCTCTTATTTTGATATTAGCTTTTTTTTCTTTTTGAAACTGAACCAGCATTGTCTTGGGCAGAGCCGATGCAACCGTGGAACAAGGCGTGTGGAATTAATTTCAAGCTCACAGAACAAAATCTAGTGTTCCCATTCTTTGTAGGTTTTAGACATATTAAGATGACTTTGTAAATGATGACGATGATCTGACATGGTAGCTGCAGTATGAATACGAATTTGAATTGGCAGGTGGAGATGGAGCTGAACAAGTATTAACTTGCGGAATATTTTTAGAAATAGGCTTAGGAAATTTGTGTAAGTCTTGATAATGGTACTTGTAACGAACTTTGGATTCTTTACTATGTAATAATGAATGAAACTTGGATATAATTCCTCCTTCTAGAAATGACCTTGACGAATTTTGAATGATGTTAAAAAGTGTTGGACTTTGTATTTTGATGGAATTTTGAATGAATATATAATTAGACATTTGAGAATGGACACTTGATCTTTGGTTTTGATGAACATTTGAATTTTGAAATTAACTTGAACTCTTGATAACTTTGAATGAGAAATGATGGTAAATGTTCAAAATTGAAGGGTGTTGACTCAGATGATACTGCCTTATACTTTGAATTATGATAAACTTTATTTTTGCATCCGGAACTCCAAGCAATTCGATACCTTAAACCAACTAAACGTGCACATTGAGAATTCATGGCTTTAAGTAGTGGCTTGACATGAATAATTCACCATGAGTCATATCTCAATTTAATTTTCCAAATTCACTTGCATAAAAGATGACAAGCAAATGCATTTTGATCATGATGAATCCTTAATTAATGTCACACGCACTGATCTCCTGAATCCAAGGAGGTTTAATGAATGTATGATATGTTGATGACCTAATAGAGAGATGCACGTGAATGTGAAGTTTGAGCCAGTTAAAAATAAAATTAGGTGGGCAAATTTTAGGGTGCAACAATACCCATCCCCTTCTTCGTGATGTTCTTCTGTCCTAAGCTAAGTTGATTCAACTTATGCATTCAGGTTCCAAGAGACTTTTTGATTTGCACCTTTGATAATGACGATGGTTCACAAGCAACGAGAACTTTTGAGATGGCAGTCACTTCTTCCTTTTGGTAGTCACAACATTGTGTTGTTCAGGAATTTGTTCACTTCTCTTTTTTTCATTTTTTTTTATATCCCTAACTTTTGCCTGAACTGTTTATTTCTGAGATTACAGTCGGTTGGGATGCCTTGATTTTGCCTAAGTCGTCTTTTGATTTTTGACTTAGCAGGCTTTTCTTTGTATATATATTTTTCATTTTTTTTTTTGAAGATATTGACTGCCTTGCTTAATGATTGATGGACCATCGTTGGCTTTTGATTGACATTTCCAACACTTCTTTGATGTGTGCGGATGAACGCTTGTGATTGAAACCTTTGTTGAAAGATGTACTGAATGATTCTCTTAAAATAGAATGCACAACTAGATTAACTGAGAAGTACCTAGCCCCAGGTTATGATCGAGGGTTTTAAATTAGTACAAGAAATAAACTTCTACTTCTTAGGCTCAAAGGGGTTGACGAGGGATTATCATCCTTATATTTCCACTATTTAGGAATCGAAACAATGCCTGTACATCGTCAGCATAGTCCGCTCGAAAGCATACTGTATGAGGTTGCGGTATCGTTTTTGTCATCCTCCCTTAAAAGGCTTACGGCTTAGCAGGAGTTGAGTATCACAAAACATATGCAGAGTAAAGACATAATTTAGAAAGAGTGATAGCGAAATAATTTATTCAAGACAAACATATGCAATGCACTGATGATGATTATTAAAACAAATAATGTCTATCATAATTTGAGTGTTTAAACAAACAGAATAGAAATTGCAAAATGAAAGTAAATATAACGGTCTAAAAAGTTCATCCTTCTAGGTATCAATCAATCTTTTTGTGATTAGGCATAGGAGTAGTGATCACCACAGGAGTCTTGGGATGATAGAATTCAATTTCACCAGCATCAATCATGTCTTGAATCTTGTTCTTCAATGGCCAACAATCATTCGTATCATGCCCAGGGCTATTGGAGTGATATGCGCACCTCGCATTGGGCTTGTAGCTAGGGGCGGAGGTGTTAGGCTTTACAGGAGGATCCCTTAAAGTAATCAAGTTCTCTCTTAGCAAATGTTGTAATGCCTGAGCCAGTGACATGTTGATCTTTGTAAACTGACGTTTAGATGTATCTGACTTGCGTCTTTGTTGTGGAACTGGTGTAGAGGTCAGAATTGTCCCCACAGATTGGTTGGGTTCATTGCGACCTTTCCGATTGTACCCAGTATTGGCCATATGAGGTTTCTCAGGTGAATTGAAGTCAATGATCTTGCAATCAATGAGGTCTTGGATCATGTGCTTCAATGGTCCACAATCCTCTGTATCATGACCAGGACTGTTTGAATGATAAGCACATCTTGCATGGTACTTGTACCCAGGAGCAGGATTTGTAGGGATTGAATATGAAGGTAATAAGGTTATCAAGTTCTGGTTGAGCAGTTGTTGCAGAACTTGAGACATCGGCATGTGTAACGGAGTGAATGATCGCTTGGGTTTGGATTTCTCTTTACCTTGATCATCTTGTTGCCTACGTTGATCCTTCTCTTTCTTGATCAGAAGTGCCTTTAGTTCTTCTTGCCCCTTGGCCAAGTTCAGGATCAAAGCTTGAAATTCAGTGTTCTGAGCTTGGAGGTCCTTGACAGATTGTTCGATATTCATCTTTGTTACTGAAATAAACAGCACAAAGATGAGGCATTTGTCTTTATGAAACCTGTGATGCGATGTTTATGAATGATATGATTATGCATATGCAATGTTTCCAAGGGTTTAAAGGACTTTTAACGCATTTTGGAGAAAGAAATAAAAGAAATAACGTAATAATTTTCTTATAAAATGTAGTGTTGTAAAGTTGATAGTTACATCTGAAATAATAAAATAATAACAAAATAATAGAAATCAATCTCCAAGTTGGCGCTTTCTCTTCAAAATTCTGATCTCTTCTTTGTGAGCTTTGATCATCTCATTCCTTTCTTGGACGAGCCTATCAATCTCTCGTTCCCATGATTGTATCTGATCTGGAGAGACGAAATCCTCAATCTTCCATTTGCGGGAGAAATAGTCAAGCATACCATCTCGCTCTTTAGCATCAGCCACTAATAACGCTTTTTCAGCTTCAACCTTTTGTAAGCGACTTTCAAGATCTGCCTTTTCTCTCCTTAAGGTTGCAATGGTAACAGTAAGGTCTTCATTTGGAGCAGGTACATAAGGCTCCAAAACCACAGGAATAACTGGAGGAGTAACCCTTGGCACAATAGGAGTATCAGATGGGTATGGCATACCGTGCTCAATCACTCGATCATAAATCCATCTAAAATAAAGGTCTGAAGGGATGTAGTTTCTTGGTCCTAGCTCTTTTGTGCATACTTTCTTTACTTTGGACCAAGCTCTAATGAACAGCTTTTTCTTTCCAGTCGTATCTGAACCAAAATCAAAATTTTCTGAACTGAGGTATATGGAGCGAGGCTTGTCTTTCAAAGCGAAACCAAACTGATGTCGAGCTAATATGGGATTATAAGTTATTCCCCCTCGGGTACCAAGAAGAGGTACATTTGGGAAGTCTCCACAACTATCAAACAAGTGAGTTCCTTCGAAATCTTTCTGACTCCAGATAATGTCGTCGTATGAGAGCCTTATGATTCTTTGAACCCATGTCAAGCCTTCTTCATTTTTTATCATGGAGCGGGGTAAGTGCGAAATAAACCACTTATGCAATATTGGTGCGCATCCAAGAACACAACCTTTGCCTTTAGACGATCTGTGATGAATGGAATGCAGCAGGTCACCTAGTAAAGTTGGAACCGGATTGTTGCTAATGAAGATCTTGAGAGCAATCACATCCACGATTTTGTCATAACGTGGAAACAATACTTGCCCATAGATTAGGCAAGCGAGGACCTTTTCAAGAGCATCCATGCTCATAGCATTAATTAAGATATCAGCTTGACTATACAAGAAGTCAATTGGTACACCAGTATAATCTCCTTTGCTTACCCAAACCTTTTTGATTTCTGATCGAGGCAAGTGTAATGCAGCAGCCACATCTTCCAACTTAGGTGCCTCTTCTTCGCCAGTGTATGGCATCCGATCAGGCACAGGTAATCCTAGGATGGAGGAAAATTCCTCTAATGTGGGAACCAACTGAAAGTCCCAAACTGATCAATCTGTTGAGAGATTCGGAAAGCACATGAGCACCAGAAACGTTGTCACAAAGAATCTTCAAAGAAGTAGGTATCCCTCTGAAACTGAGGCAAAAAGGTTTATGAACTTTGATTTCCATGACCTACAGAACAAATTATAGTTAACAATCCTTTAACTCCTTGGAATGGGTTAGTCATGATATGTATGCATGATGCATGGATGCAGCAAACACAAATAAATTCACACAAATCACACAATTTTTGGCTTAAGGCTTTGCATGGAGTCTGATCAGGTGTCCTTCCCAAGGGTATTTCTATGGATAAGGAGATTTCAGCAACGGGTTCTACCAAGTGACTCAGAATTGTCAGCCCCCTCTAAAGCACCCTCGAACATGGTACATGCATACCACGCAATGATACTTTAGGAAGAAACCTATCTGAGCTGTAGTATCGGGTAGCGACCATAACTTGGCATGCACCAAGAATAGCCCCCCCACTACGTTCCTAAAAGTTAGGATGGGTTAAGGGTTACTAAAGGTCCTTGAGCTCCGACGCACCCAAAGATACATGCATAAACCTCTCTCATGCAAAAGAGGTACACAATAACCAGTGGAGGCCTAACTCAAGTGTGAACTTCATTTTGACCAACCCCAAGCATGCACAAGGGGGGTCTCCATGACTATGCCACTCCTAATCTTAGGTGTTCTTGAATCCGGGAATAGGATTCGTCCTTCAGTTTTCCCAAAACGCCCCTGAAAAATAAAACAAACAAAGCAAACAATAGAAAACATTTTAAAATGAATCCTAAACCTTTAAGGTAACCCCTCTTAATCGAAAAAATCCCCAGCAGAGTCGCCAGTTCTGTAATACGGTGAACTGACTTTTTTATAATCGAAAAATGTACGGTAAGCAAGAGTCGCCACCGACTTTTATTTTATCCAAACAAATTCGGAAAGGCAAAAAAGAAACAGAAAAAAACCTTTTTAAGAAATCTAAGTTCGGGGGGTAATTTATGCAAAGGGAAGGTGTAAGGCACCCTTTGCATCCATGGTTTTCCATGGGCTCTTAATTGCTTTGCTTGCTCGTTTGTTTTTTAGAAAAAGTAGATGAAAGAGATAGGGACTCTAGCTCGTAAATGAGCGTAGCCCTTTTGAAAAATTATGAGAAAGAATATAATGAAAGTTTGAGCATTGCAAGGCAATTAGGGGCAATTACCTTAAACTCAGATGATAGGTCTCTTTTTAGCCTTTCAGAATGAAAGGGTCTATCCTTGCCATAAGAGGGCAGGAAGCCTTTCGTTTGGAGGTTGAAGGGTCGTCGAAGCATCCTTTGCCATAAGACTGTCCCATGCCATAGAAGGGCAGGTAGTCTAAGGCAAGGATCAGAATAAGCCATTTCGTAGGCAGCCAGAAGATACCTCAGCCTTTTTTTTGTAGGCAACTTCCGAGGGACGAGGTCATGTTTAGTGTATCGAAGGCAGCATCATTTTAGGGTCTCATGACCTTTTATCGAGGCAGCAGGCTGAGGTATCCTCGTATTCGAGGGACATGGCTTATCCTGCAAAAACACGAGGCAACAGGCAACAAGGCAACAACAAGGCAACAGAGAGGGTTACCCCAAAAGGGTGCGTGTGTGCAACAATCACGTGATTTAATGCAGATATTTATCTTTTAATTAGTTATTCTAATTCAGTTTAAGGCTTGCACTCCCTAGGATTACTAACCACGCAGTACATAATAATATAAAGCAATAAAGGGGGCGGGAAATTGTAACCAGCGGATCCCTTATCAGGGTTTGATACAAGTAATAATAATAAAAAGCATAAAATAAAATGAGGTTTAGGGTTACCAATGACGTAGCTTTGGCAATTGGCGAACCCTGAAAGAAAGAAAAATGGCAAACAAAAGAGGGTGAGTGCATTATCGGTTCGGGAACAATTAGGGTTAACCCTAATAAAATAAAAGACAAATAAATTGATAATGAATAATAAATAATACTTAGCTTCGATTTGGATTTGATCTTATATGGTTAGAGTCGGAGGTTGCTCAGAGGTGAACCCTGAAACGAAGGCAAAGGCAAAATAATAGATGTGGGAGCATGCAGTGTTCAAAAAGGATCAAAAAGGATAAACCCTAAAAATAAAAGGAAACAAAATAAACTTTTAAACAAATAAAATACTTAGCTTTGGGTTTTTAATCAGGCGCGTAGTCGGAATGAACTCTATTGATAACCCTGAAAAAGGCATAAACAAAAAAAGAAAATTTTTCAGTGTATGGACTGATCCTCGTAAACCCTGATTAGGGTACGAATAATGAAATATAAACGATTTAAATTAATTATTGGTCTTACGACCTAATTAATTTAATCGGGATCAAGAAAAATTAATTTGAGAATAAAAATAATTTTTATAAAATTTTTTGGAGTTTAAATAAAATAATTATGATTTTTCAAAGACTTAAAGTAAATTAAAATAAATAAATAAAATTATTAAACAAGTATATATGAATTTATTAATTTAAATAAATAAACATATAAATTAAATAATAAAATAAATGTATGAAAGATTTTTATAAAAAGTTTTCTATGATTTTCTATATAGTTTTTATATATAGAAACAAATTTAATAAAAAAAAACAAAAGTATATATATATATATATATAAAAAACGTGGCTGTGTAATAAAAATAAAAAAAAATAAAAAAACTTAACTTTTAATCGTGTGTGACGCGCGCGCGTTGTCCATGGTGCATACGCAGATTCTGAATCCTTGGATCGATTGGCTGAACCGATGGAAGGCCAGGATGGTGAGGGTTCATGAGAACGCGTGCGTCTTAACGCACTGAATCTGTCTGGATTCAAACCAAACGCGCGCGCAGCTTCGTCCAATGAGGAAGTGACGCGTATGCATCTTCTTCCTCTCGCCGTCGTCTAAAACCTGCAAATAGCTTTCACCTACGGACAACCGTCGTCGCTAGAGGTATATGCTTACGAATACATCAAAACACGCACAAAAATATTTCGCGAATATACCATTAAACTCGCCCAAGTCTCGTGAGTTTCAACCTGGCCTCAATTTTGCATAAAAATACCTGTACAACGGAACCCTAAAACAAAACCCTAAACCTCTTCAATGGCATATGGCTCAAACAGGCACGAAAACGCAATTAATGATCCATAATCGATAAACACATCAAAACAAACTAGAATGCGCAATTATATTGTGATATGAATGCTTGTAATTATGCAATCGGAAGGATTTAGAATTGGACAAAAAGTGACTTACAGTGCTTTGTTCTAGATGCCTCAATGCTTGAAAGCGATTGGGATTCACTCAATAAGGATCCAGGAACGTGTTTTGATCGGTCAAATGCCTTGAATTGTCCTCTAATGCAAAATTCGAGTTTTGGATTTTGATGAACTTTGGAGCTTTTGTAGGGTTCTCTTCTGCAACCAATTTGTAACCCTAGGGATCTGCAATGCTTGGGTACTTATAGAGGAAGGTATTAGGTCAATAAAATTGAGGAGAATCTTGATAAATCCCTGATTGCTATTTAAGAAAATTTGATTGAAAATTTTGGAAGATATGTTTCTAATTTGATCCAAACTCAATCTTTTCTTCACACATTTATTTTGCACGAAAATATATATATAATGAAGCATAATTGTGATTAGATTTGTTCTAAACAAATTTTCTTTTCAATCTTTTGATTTTCTTTAATTTTATTGAATTTTAAATGAATAAAAAATTCTATAAAATTAATTTAAACCAATTAAATCCGTGGCTAATGATTTATGGGCCCCTAATATCATAAGGAAGAAGTTTGGATCTCAAAAATATGGGCCCATTTACAAAAAGTTTCAAGTTTCTTCATATTTTCCCCTCCAAAATAGTCCAACTTTGACAAGGCCTATCTCCCTCCATTTTTGGGGTTTAGAGGTGTTCTAAGACATTCTAGAAACCTTAGAGTGTCCTCTAACCAATGTCTTTGGTTCCATGTCAAAATCATTTTTCATTCTCATTTTATGGCCTTTTGAAGAAGGTGTCTTTTTGTTGACTTTTGAAAAGGACCTATAATGTATGAAGCCATATCTCTTAAACCATTGACCTATGAGCTCTGATTCTTGGACCATTGGATAGAGGAATGAATTCCCTTTAAAATGAGCTTTGGTGGGAATTTTTCTGATGAAGTATGAATATTTGGTGAATTTTCAAAGTTTGATTGACTTTTTTAGTTCATGCCCAAAATAGTAACTTTTGACTTTCGACTTCTCTGATCTTTCCTTGCATCATCATGATCAACCCTTGATCAAATGATGATTTTAGGGTTATGAGGATGTTGTTGACCAGATACCTTGAGCTTTGACTGCATATTGATTTGAAATGACTGTTTTGCCCTTGAGAGTCGACTGTTGACCTAATCAGGATTTGAGGGACTAAATTTGTTCTGTTTGACTTGAAACTTTATTTGAAGATACTTTGGGATGTTAGTGACCCTATGGAACCACCTTGAGCCATTGATTCAATGATTTGCCATCGAATTAATCAAACCCTAGTTCAGAGCTTTTGTATAGGAGAGTGTGTTTTGGAGCTTTGTTTTTTGTTTTGATTTTATGTGTGGAAAATAACATGGGCAAATTTTGGGGTATGACACCTCGCCCCTATGGTAAACTAAGGATAAGGATTTTTGTACCTGTAGAACGGGTTCTAAGGGATCTCAGAGCTTTTGCTCAACCTTAAAGATACGTTGATTGGTATCTATAAGAGAGTTTTCTCTGAGTGTAGTATCTGCGTGACAATTACTTTCGTAATCACCGCTCTACGTCCTAACAAAAGGCTTTAAGTGGGGTTAATGTGTTTCTAGGTCCTCCTGGTACAAATCAGTCTCGGAATGCAGTGGCGCAGTTAATCACAACCAGCCAGGCAAATCCCAAGAGTAGAATTGTGAACCAAGATTAGACGGTCTTCACCGGGAAGACATCCTCCATCCTATCTTGTGTTGCACTCAAATCCGGGTATAGGATTTCTCACCACAAGGGGGAATCAAGCCCTTTCCCGCTACAAAATAAACAAAATGAACAAATATAAATGCAGCAAACACATGATATGACACAGAGGTTAGGCAGGACCTCTCTTGTTTGAGGGGGAATTTGGCATCCCTAATTCCTCATTGGGGCTGGACCAGCAATAGGTCAACCATTGGTTTGGATGAAAAACCAAGGTTTTTAACACTTATATCCCCAGCAGAGTCGCCATTTTTCTGTGGTGTCGTTTTTTTTACCTCCCCGTTTCACTTGGGAGGACGGCACGCTAGACCCTTCACGCGAAATTTGGAAGGAGAATGCGCCCGTGGTGGGATGAATTTTATTTCAGTTCTTCCTACGATATCACACGAACTTTCTTATTTGTCCTACGAGTAGGAAAGGGGAAAAAAGATCTCAACTAAACCCTAGGAGTTTGCTAAGTGTGGGGATTTCACCTAGACTAGAAATTCTGGAGTCCGGGAAGTCGGTTATACATAGGGAAGTGTTTAAACACCCTACATATCTGTAGTACTCTACAGGAACCTTCTCTGTGTCTAAATGTGTTTGTGCTGCTAATGATTATTGGGAAAGTTTCTCCTTTGTATTAGGAGAAGGAATTGAATTGAATAAAAGGAAGACAGACAGACAGACTGACTATTTTTGGTATTTTATTAGCTCGCTGAGATTCCTTGTAAACCTCATGCCTACATATCCCTAATGGAAGTCAGAGCTTAATGTAGTTCGGGGAACAAATTAATTATTAATTATTTTTGGGTGCCTTGCTTGAAGCTCAAGGTTGAAGCTTGAATTAAATCTCTGTTTACAGTAAAGAGACATGAAGTCATCTTTATAGAGAGGTATTTCTACTGTTCCACCACAAACATTTTAAAAGAGTGACAGAATGATTGAATTCATTTCATTAAGAGAGTGACCTTACTTGTGTGTTTGCAAGTATGCTAGTATCTCTTAAATGAAAGAAAGATGCTCATCCAAATTAGGGAAAGTTACCACATGTCTGGGTTTTACTGCCAGCTCATGCCTTTCAAAATCCTAAATGGGAGACTTGATTGAAATTGAAATGAAATGTAATGTTTGTTTGTTTGAATGTGGTGAGATAGAGGAAAGATCTCTCTATAGAGATAAGCTATGTCTATCTACTGTTTGAAAGATTTGATTTTTTTAACTGGCTTGTATGAGGCCCAAGCTTGAGGCTTTTTGATTGATTGATTATTATTATGACTCTGGGAGAAAACTCCACTGGGGATTAATTACAAGGAATTTTGTGTTCTGTACAAGGCCCAGAATTGAGGCTGACTTTACTTAGGGAAAATCTATTTTGATGGGTTTTATTTGGTGTTCTGTACAAAGCCCAGAATTGAGGCTGACTCTAACTAGGGGAAATATTATTTTCTGCCTTGTATGAAACCCAAGGTTGTGGCGGACTCTTAAATAAACTGAGTATGGATGACTCTATGGGAAAAGATCCTAGATGTTAGGAATCTTTGACACACGACATATGGTTTATCTGCCTTTTACAAAGCCCAAGGTTGTGGCTACTGAACAATGAAGGACTCACTAGGGGAGACTCTATTATCTGCCTTGCACAATGCCCAAGGTTGAGGCTGACTATTAACAGGGGAGTTTATTGTTTTTTGGTGCCTTGTATGAAGCCCAAGGTTGAGGCTAACTGTTTTTGTTGGGTTTTGACTCTACTGAAGGATTTATTTATTAAAAGACTGATTTTTTTTGGAAGCTAACCCTTTCCAGGGATTTTGACTCAGCTGGTGAAATTGTCTGTTAAAAGACTGATTTTTGTCATGTTTTTGGAGGCTGACCCTTTCCAGGGGTTTTGACTCGTTTGGGGAAATTATCTCCTAAGAGAAATGAATCTTTGGTTTTTGAAGAAGTGATTTTGGAGGCTAACCCTTTCCAGGGGTTTTTGTTCTTTTAAACAGGTTTTTATTAATTGATTTTGGAGGCTAACCCTTTCCAGGGGTTTTTATTAAGATGAAAGAATGATTTGGAGGCTAACCCTTTCCAGGGGTTTTTATTGAGATGAAAGAATGATTTGGAGGCTAACCCTTTCCAGGGGTTTTTGTTCTTTTAAACAGGTTTTTATTAATTGATTTTGGAGGCTAACCCTTTCCAGGGGTTTTTTGTTAAAATGATTGGCAGAAAGATTATCTAGTGGAGACTTCTTGTTTAAAGCCCAAGATGAAGGCTGACACTTACTGAGGATAAGCAAACATGGATCCTAGACTCTGCTAAGGAAAATTGATGAAGATAAGGGTGACAGAGATTGTCCATGTCTCTCATTCCAAAAGGTGTACTCAATGTAAAATTGAGACAAACTTAGCTTGTTTAAAGTCTGGTTTAAATTGGAAGAAACTCACCAGGGTATGTTAAAAGGTGACTAAAGACCTGTTCCTATGTTTATAAGAAACCTGATGGGTCCTTGTATACAAGCTCAAGAGGAAGCTAGAAATGCTTTTAACAAGCCTGTGGGTCCTTGTACAAAGCCCAAGAGGAGGCTAATCGAGGGTCCTTGTTATAGCACAAGAGAAAGCTATGTGGTTTTGAACTTATTTTGGCTTTAAGCAAATGGGTAAGAGGTTTCACCGGGAATAATTCCTCTTTGGGTGGATGTGTCCTATTTTTTTGGATTCTAAGGTTTTTGCCAAGATGTTTCACCGGGAATAATTCATCTTGGGGGTTTGAACTACAGATCTCTAGTTAGGAAAGAGCCTTCACCGGAAAGACATTCTCAATCCTAGGTCATATTCCTATAATATATATATATATAGTTTAACTGTCCTAGGGTTTACACTCAAACGTAGTTCTAATATATATATATGCACAGTTTATATTTGACAGTAATTTAAACAAAGACTGTAAATTGAAAGCTTGTAAAGCCTAACCTGGATGGAGTGGAGGCCTTTGAAGAAGTATGTATAGAGCCTCAACAGTAATTGGTGGATAATAGTTGAATATATATATATGATAAACAGTTAATGGTTTCTGAAAACAGGAGAAGTGAAGATGGACATAGGTCACATAGGTATCTGAAGAGTTTCACCGGGAATAATGCCCTTCAAATACCAGAAGAATATTTTGAAAACAGAAAGAGGATTTTGTAAATACGGTTTTGAAAATTGACAAAAGTCAGCTTAGTTAAGGTAAAGATAAAATCTATACCTAAATAAGACTTAAATAATTAGGGTTTTATAATAAAATTACTTACAAGATAATTAGATTAAAACAAAATGAATATATATATATATATATATATATATATATATATATATATATATATATATATATATATATTTAAAGTATTTAAGAAAACACTTAAAACATACTATTTTAAACCTAATTAAAATATATGAAATAAATAATATTTTTTTTGCGATTTTTTGATTATTCATAAAATAGGTATATTAAATAACATGTGTGTGAAAAATGAAGTGAAAATGATCTAATTTGATAGGTGAATTAATTGTATGAAGTTGTGAGAAAAAATGAAGGGGATTAGTGGTAAAAAAAATGGTTTTGTCTCCTCCAAGGTTTGAACACACGCCCTCTAGGTCACACACCCAAAACAAACACCACTGAGCCAACGCGCGTGTGGTGATAGTAAGCTGGCTTCAATGCAATTCATATAGTGTTCAAGTGTATAGAAGCAAAAAAGAAAATAAAATCAAAAGGTCTGAGGCGAGGGGGATTCGAACCCCAGACCTTGGGCATGAGGAGACTAAGAGCGCATGTGTGGCCACTGGGGCAAGTTATTCATTCGTTTATGAAACGCATATCATTAAATATAAAATAAACTCTGCCCTGGGATTTGAAATTTGCGCGCCACCACCATTGTCATCTTCTTCCTCAAGCTCTCAAATTTTGAATTTTCAGAACTCTCTCAACTCTCAACCATTCGCAAAGATGTAAAGACCAAACTTGCTCTAAATTCACTCACGATTCCAGATATGTAACTAATATGAATTTATATTAACTACATCTACTGAATTATCTAAAATACGTGAAGAACCCTAAAATTTGAAAATTAAATTAAATGGCTATACTGAAGCATAAATGACTGATGATAGAGGGTTTTTAATCCTCTTATGATGTTGAATAGAATGGTGTTGAGTTTTATCCAAAAAGGTACACGAATTAAAGAGGTGGAGTTGAGAAACTTACCTCTGAAAATGAAGATCATGAGGATTTTAGAGAGCACCTGGGTTTGTATGAATGATCCTAAAAGCTTCCTTGGGACCCAGTGATGCTAACTGGATGCTTGTTGTGACCTCAAACCTTCTGAATTGCTCTACTCGACTCCTTCGATTTGAGCTTCAAGTGAACATGGAGGATGATGCATCTGCAGTTACAGATGAGCTGCGACCATCTGAATAGCTTCATTATACTCTAAGGAATGTGCCTGGATGCTTAACCTTGCTTGGAACCTCCTGAATTGTTCTGTGGTCCTCCAACTGCAAGTGCTCCAAATGAGAGGTGAAGATGATGATTCTCCACGCCCAGAAGTGTTCCAGAGGTTTGGATCACCTCTAAATGCCTCCCTCAATGTGTTTGAATACTTACTTTCAAAGAGAGAGCTTTGGTTTGAAGAATCCGAGTCTTCTTGCCAAAGGACCTTTGAAAAAACTAAGTATGAAGAAAGAAAAGAGAAAGCAAGAATTCTGTTGCTTTGGTGTGATTTTCTACTGAGGTATGCTCTCCTATTTATAGGCAAATGGTTCAGTATAGTTGCAGAGGAGTGAGCTTGCTTAGTGAGGTTGATTTGGTTTTCTTGGCCATGAAGGAAGTTTGCAAATATCTCTTATGCAATGATGAGAATTTTGATTCCATTTGATCAATCCCCTAGCCCTCGATTTTGCTTGATCTTAGGGGACAATTCTGAGACAGAAATGATCTCTAATTGGTTGGTGAGAATATTCCTTGGGTGATTCATCAATTTGCCATAAATTCCCAAATGTAATCATTAAATAATCACATGATCTTGTTTTGGGAATCTTCCTCAATTCTTATGCTATGGTGAAAATGAATGCATGGCATGTTTTCAGATGTGTTATGGGTCGTGTAGCATCCATAAGTGAGGTCATGTGCACAAAATTTCAAAGTTCAAAAATGAGGCATGACCTATAATTTCACTTCATGAGGCCAAATTTGAACAAGCATAACTCCTAGCTCAAAATGAATTTGGAGAAGGTTGAGCACAATTTGGAAAGCCCTAAACATCTACTTCAAATCATTAGTTTGGGGTTTCTTCAGAATCATTTGGGAAAATTGTGAAAAATGAGCTCAAAGTTGGATGAAAACTAGGTTAAAACACTTAGAAAAATTTCTAAGTTTTTATAACCTAAGGCTTCAAAATTCCAAATCTCTTAAATGGTTGATCTTTTGAAAAAAGTTCCTATTTAAGATGTTGTTTTATTTTGCAAGATCTACAACTTTCATGTTGGAAGTTTTTTGAGTTGTGTAGGTGAAATTTTAAGTTCCCACAATGCCCTCAAAAACCCTAATTCCTGACTTTTTGCTCCTTGATGATTATTCTTGAATTTCTTTGGTCAAATGACTTTAATATCCATATATTGATGATATTGATCTTTGAAAGTCATGGTTTGACCAAAAATCTTAAAAGTCAAAGGTGATCCCATACAGTTGACTTTTTCCAGATAAAGTGAGATTTTGGATTTTTGTGTGGAATTAAGATCTTCTCCTCAAATGAGTGATGTAAATGGGTTATATTGAGGTAGTAGAGGTTCTTGAATCATGTCTTGAGTTTTGGATCCATACCCTGATTAAAAGTCAACTATCCTGGTGAATTAGGTTAAAAACCCTAATTGTCGACCAGATGAAATTGGTGACTGTGGATCTTGAATTGAGGTGTGATGTCCAGTGGATCTTGTCATATGAGCTATTTGAATATGATTGATGTCTTTGAATGATGTCTTGGAGCTTTTTAGGGTTTCCCAAAGGTGATCCCTGATTTCAGTCCTTGATAGGCTCAAAAACCCTAGTCTGGTGACTTGAGTAAACCTGTACTCAGATGACTGGGTGTCTAATCAATCATAGGTGAATATAAAAGTGAAGCTTTTGAGTCCTATGATTGTGTTAGAGACCAATCCTTCTATTGATTGATCCTTTGCCTGAGTTTTCTTGTCTTTGAACATCCTTGATTAAATGCCAAATGAAGAAGTGACTGCTCCGGGTACTTGCTTTGACCTGATGAAAATCCTGAAGATATGTCATCTCAGGGGGGTCAAAAATTAGGGTATGACAATTATCTGGATAGGTTTGTGGTTGTGTTCATCGATGATATATTGATCTATTCTAAGGGTGAAGATGATCATGTAGAGCATTTGAGAATTGTTTTGTCAGTATTAAAAGAGAAGAAGTTGTTTGCTTAGCCTTCTAAGTGTGAATTCTGGTTGAAGGAAGTGAGTTTCCTTAGCCATGTGATTTCAAGTGGAGGTACTTTTTTGATCCGTCGAAGATTTGAGGCTGTATCTCAATGGGAGCTCCTAAGCCTGTTTCTGAGATTAGAAGTTTTCTTGGTTTGACTGGTTATTACAGGAAGTTCATTGAAGGATTTTCTAAGTTATCTTTTCTGTTGACGCAATTGACTAGGAAAGGTCAAGCTTTTATTTGGACTTCGCAATGTGAAGCGAATTTTCAAGAGCTTAAGAGAAGGTTGCCTACGACTCCTATTTTGATTTTGCTGGATCCATTGGAACCGTTCGTTGTGTATTGTGATGCTTCTTTGATGGGTTTGTGAGGTGTTTTGATGCAAAAAGGACAAGTGGTAGCTTATGCTTCAAGCAACTTCAAGTTCATGAGAGGAATTATCCGACGCATGATTTAGAGTTGGCAGCCGTTGTATTTGTTTTGAAGCTTTGGAGACATTATTTGTTTGGGTCCAAATTTGATGTGTATAGTGATCACTAGAGTGTGAAGTATTTGTTTGATCAGAAAAGTTGAATATGAGGAAAAGAAGATGGTTGGAATTCTTGAAAGATTATGATTTTGGTTTGAACTACCATCCTGGAAAAGCGGATTTTGTAGCCGATGCAAGCATTGAGTAGGAAATCATTGCATATGTCAATGTTGATGATGCGAGAGATGGAATTTTTGGAACAATTTCAGGATTTGAGTTTGGTTTGTGAAGCGACTACTTCGTGTGTTAAGCTTGGTATGTTAAAGCTTACTTGTGGTATTCTTGATGAGATTAGAGAGGGTCAAAAATTGGATTTGAAATTGGTTGACATTATGACATTGATTAATCAAGGAAAAGGTGGTGATTTTCGAATTGACGAAAATGGTGTCATGAGATGTCGTGATCGAGTTTGTATTTTGGATGTTGCAGATTTGAGAAAGAGGATTCTTGAAGAAGGGCATAGAAGTGGTTTGAGTATTCATCCTGGTGCTACTAATATGTATCAAGATTTGAGGAAATTATTTTGGTGGCAAGGTATGAAGAAAGATATAGCGGAATTTGTTTATTCATGTTTGACTTGTCAAAAGTCAAAGATTGAACATCAAAAGCCGTCCGGTTTGATGCAACCGTTATCTATTCCCGAGTGGAAGTGGAATAGTATTTCTATGGATTTTATTGCGGGTTGGCCGAGAACATCTAGTAATTATGAAGGGATTTGGGTCATTGTGGATAGATTGATGAAATATACTCATTTTATTTCGATGAGAATGGATTATTCGATGGAGAGACTTGCGAAGCTATACATGGAGAGAATTGATTGTTTGCATGGTATTCCGTCGAGTAATATTTCGGATAGAGATCCAGGTTTACTTCAAGATTTTGGGAAGGTTTGCAAAGTGCTTTGGGTACTAAGTTGTGTTTGAGTTTGGCGTATCATCCGCAAACTGATGGTCAAACGGAGAGGATGATTCAGTCACTTGAAGATCTTTTGAGGTCTTGTGTCTTGGAACAAAGAGGAGCTTGGGATAGTTTCTTGCCTTTAATTGAGTTTACTTATAAAAATAGTTTTCATTCGATTATTGGAATGACACCTTTTGAAGCTTTGTATGGATGAAGGTGTAGGACTCCTTTGTTTTGGTATGAATCTAGAGAAAGTGTTGTGGTTGGATCCAAGTTAGTTCAATGGACTACGGATAATATTAAGATGATTCAAGAGAAGATGAAGGCTTCTCAAAGTCTTCAGAAGAGTTACCATGATAAGAGTAGGAAAGCACTTGAGTTCGAGAAGGACGAACATGTGTTTCTTCGAGTTACTCCAGTAACGGGTGTTGGTAGGGCTTTGAAATCGCGTAACTTAACGCCGCGTTTTATTTGTCCTTATAAGATTTCCGAGATAGTAGGTGAAGTGGCATATCGGATTGAAATGCCACCGCCTCTTTCTAATTTGCATGATGTATTTCATGTGTCTCAATTGAGGAGGTACATTGCGGATCCATCGCATGTTGTTCAACTAGATGATGTTCAAGGGATAACTTGACGGTTGATACATCACTTATGCGAATTGAGGATCGAGAAGTGAAGAAGCTTCGTGGTAAGAAACTAGCTTTGGGAAACCTAATTTGGGGTGGAACGGCCGATGGCAATATCACTTGGGAACTCAAGGATAAGATGAAGGAATCGTATCTCGAGTTGTTCGTTTGAGGTAATTTTCGAGGACGAAAATATTTTAAGTGGGGAAGAATTGTAACTTCCCAATTTTATTAGTTATTTATTTAATTAGTGTTATTTGGTGTTTTTAATAATTATTTGTTTTAATTAATTATTATGTGGCATATTGATTATTTGAATGTCTAAATATATGTGTATTTGTGTTATTTGGTTAATACAACTATTAATGAGATAATGTGTTATTGGGCCTAATTAGTAAAATAAGGTGTTGGGTAATAAATTAGTTAAGCCCAAAATTAGAGAGAAGAGATAGTAAGAGTTAGGTCATTTCACTTCTCATAATTTTGGCAATAGGGATAGAAGAGAGTAGAAGAGAGAAGAGGAATTGTGAGATTTCTTGAAGATTGGAGGAGAATTAATTTGAGGTAAGGGTTAGAATCCAAGTTCTTATATGTTTATATGATTGGGTAATGTTGGGTATGCTTTGTGTGTGATTTCTTACTTGCTCAATTTCATGAAGTTTGAAAATGTTAGGGTTATGTTAAACCAATGAGATTTGGTGATTTGTTCATTTTCAATGTGTTGTATGGATGACCCATAACTAGAAACATGAATAGGAACCCATAATATGTGATAAATTGCTGTTGTATTGAGTTTTGTTGGGATAAAATCGGATTTGGTTTGGTGTTGGAATGCTGAATTCGCTTCAACAATATTTTGTTTCTGGTGCGGAGCACCGGGCGAGCGAGCTGTTTCGCCGGGCGAGCGAGTTGCTTCGCTAGGCAAGCCAGCGCCTACATGCCTTAGCCAGATGAGCGTAACGGGCGAAAGGGTGGCCAAGTTTCTGCCACAGATCCCCGGGCGAGCAATGCTTTCGCCGGGAGAATATGCCCTGTTTTGTGAAAATTCAAATGTTCATATCTTTTTATCCGTGACTTCTTTTTATGCGCCATTTGAAGCGTATTGACGCTAATTTGATATTCTATGTGATAGAATAGGATTGGGTAGCACTTATTGAATTTAATTATGATGTTAATATGTGGATAACATATAATTATGAAAGTGTGTGTTATGGATGGATGAAATTGTGGCTAATATTCATTGGTGTATTATATGATATGATAATCGTGATATATGTGGTTGAATTGCAATACGCTATTTGATGCTTGAGAATTGGTTTGATGTCATGATGTGTAATGTGGTGCAATGTTGGAAAGATATGATTGTGTAGTTTAAGAGGTAGAGATCATCTTAAATGCACGAGTCTTGTTTTGTTGCACACTTACAGAAGCATGAGTCTTTGAAAGTGGCAATGTCGGGTAATCTCGCGAAGATTATTTGCTTGTCCCAAATCTAACGTCGAATGAGATTTGAAAGCTTAACTAGAATGGGGCTTTGAGGTGGTTATCTAGTCTGTAGAGAATGACAATCGGCTTGCCATAAATGATAACAGAGGGATCCACATGCATATTGCATAGAGTCACACTTGAGTCGCACGTGTTTGTGTGAATTGTTGTTGTGTGTGATTATGTGATATGATTTTGGATTGATGTTCATATATGTGGAAATTTTTGAATTGGTGGTGTATGCTTGAGTGTATTTCATTGTTGAATTACAATTGTTGGAATTGATAATTGGATATGATTACTTGAGTTTGGAACTGGGTTGGATGAGCTAAACATGTAAACCTTAATATGTGGTGAATGAGTGCATGTTTTGAGAAGAGTGATGAATTGTGAAATGTATTCTTGTTGTGTTGCATTTCCCATTATTATGTTTATCTATAATAATTTGAATTCTCACCTTTCTGTTTGAATGATGTTCATCGTGACATCGTGCAGGTTCCAACGAGTAGTAGCTCGTCCGAGGATATAGCTGAGAAGCTTTGGTTTTGTCTTTGATTAGGTAGATAGTCAAATTCTCTAGTCATGTAACACTTGGGAGGGTATTTAAAACACATGTTTTGGATTATTTGGATGTTGTTATCTTATCTTATTTGATATGATGTTGGGATATGTTGTTAAAGGCTATGTTGCCTAGATTTTAATCTGTTTTAACGTAATTGGATATGTTATTTAAAGTTGGTAGATGAATATAGTATGAGATATATTCATTAAAATGTTTGAGTTATAATTTTTCCGCGTGTGATATGCATATTTTAAGAAAGCATGAGATTTTCAAATTGTGTTACAATATGATTAGTGCATGTTTGTTATATTTGTTTTAGGTTTTCATTGTGATGAAAATAACATGTGACGCCTCTTCGTTTGTATGCATTACTTTACTTTGTAATTAATATGTTATATTTGGGGTTAGAAAAGGGGTGTTACATTTGTCCTGAATATAGGGAACTGTTGACTAGGTCTTGACTAGTCGTGCCTGGGATACTAGCCGTTGTCGGGGACGGGATCCCCAGCGTGCTTGGTTAATCCTCAGTCGTGCCCATTTAAAGGGGAGATGTCTTCCCTATCGACTCTTTGTGGGTTGGGCCAATGCTTATTGTGTCGGTTTATGCCAAAGAGTGGATTGGTCAATTGCAACAACTGGGCAAGTACAGAACAATATTAATACAATTATTAAGAGAGTAGTGAATTATAGTTAAAATATGAAGAGTTTTATAAATATTAAATCCAATGAAAATTAAAGGGAGATAATGGTTGAAGAAGTTATAAAAATGATTTGAATTAAAACATATTAATGATAGATGAATGATTAATATTGATTTCTAGTTAAAAAAATATAAAAACATATGCCTCTTCTACATTCCAAATTTTAAAAAATATAATAAACATTGTAATTTTATAATTTAGAAACTTAAAAAAAAAAAAAAAAGGTAAATATTTTTAAGAATTTATATTTTAGTAATTTATAATTTTTTCAATAAACTTAAGATAATAGGAATAAAAATTATAAGAATAAATTATAGAAAATGTATAATTTTTTAAACACTCAATTCAGTAATTATTTAAGGGGAAAAAAATAAGGGAAAAATTTATATAAGTGATTTTTATTTTAAATTTATTAATGGTTAAAGAATTCTTATAATTAGTTTATATTTAATTATGAATTAAATTTTAGAAAATGAGTATTTTTATAAATAGTCAATTCAATGACCATTATTACGAATTAAATTTTAGAAAAGGGGTAGTTTTATAAACAACTTCAATGACAATTTGAGAGAAATTAATGAAAAAGTTATAAAAATAATTTATAATTAAAAAATTATATATACACACACATATATATATATATATATATATATATATATATATATATATATATATATATATAAATATATATATATGTATATATATACACATATATATATATATATATGTATATATATATATATATATATATATATATATATATATATATATATATATATATATATATATATGTATATATATATATATATATATATATATATATATATATATATATATATATATATATATAAATATATATATATATATATATATATATATATATATATATATATATATATTTATATATTTATATATTTATATATATATATATATATATATATATATATATATATATATATATTATATATATTATATATTTATATATATATATATATATATATATATATATATATATATATATATATTTATATATTTATATATATATATATATATATATATATATATATATATATATATTTATATATTTATATATATATATATATATATATATATATATATATATATATATATATTGAAAAGGCTTAAATACACTTTTCGTCCCTGTAAGTTAGCGTGTTTTTGATTTTCGTCCCTGTAAGTTATTTTTTTGGGTTTAGTCCTTATATTTCAATTTCGCGTTCGTTTTAGTCCCTAAAATCAAAATCCGTAGGAAATTTCACAAGAAAATCCGCAGGTAACCTGCAGATTTTCCTGCGGATTTTGGCTTTAGGGACTAAACCTCGAGCAAAAAGTAAGATATAGGGACTAAAACTCAAAAAAATAACTTACAGGGACGAAAATCAAAAACACGCTAACTTACAGGGACGAAAAGTGTATTTAAGCCTATTGAAAAATACAATTAAAATATATTAATGGTAAAGGAATTATTAAAATAATTTATAGTTATATTATTGTTATTAACTTTTATAATTTTTACATAATAAATAAAAAAATAATGATTCCCACCAAAAAAGACAAACACCCCTATTTTACATTTTAAAAAATATATAAACTTTAAAAAGAATAAAATAAAGAAATATGTTAGTATAAATGAAAAAAATATTATTTTATAGTAAAGTTACAAATATTTTTATTTTATATTATTAAATAATTAAAACAAAATACTATATTTAAACTATCATATCACTCAGTCTTTAGTTCCATTTATTAATTATAATTTTTATAATATTTTATCTACTTAGATTGTTTAACAAATACTTTTGAGTTTGGAAAAATAATTTTATTTTATATTATTAAATTATTAAAATAAAACTTTTATAATCTTTAAACTATCATATCACTTAATCTTTAGTTTCGTTTTGAAAATAATTATTGTTTTAATATTTTATCTACTTTAACTCTCTAAATTATATTTTTTGATTTGGGAATTTTTTTTAATAATAACTATATCAATATGACATGAAAAACTTTAAAATATTATGTATAAAAAACAATTTTGAAAAATATAAAGAAAAAATACTATAATAATTATAATTTTTATGAAAAAAATCGATTATACTTTTTATTTATTATTTAAATTTAGTTTTGAAATGTGGAAGAGAGAATTTTTTAACTTATATTTTAAAAATGATAAATATATATTTATATTATATTTATGTTTTTTATTTCATATCTATTATAAACTATTTATATAAATTTATTTATATATTTGGATATTATATTAAATAGATACACCTTTTTTGGTAATTTTTTATAGATAAAATTGAATATGAAAAAGTGAGAATTAAAGTAAGTTAGTTTTAAGAGCTAATAATGTAAAAACATTACATATTAAATTATTGAGGAGTTACATATGAAATTATTGAGTCCTAATACTTCAAAATCAAAAAATATTTTAACTATTTATTTCTAAATATTATATACAAATAAAATAAAAAGACATGTATTTTTTTATTTATATTATTAAGGTAGTAAAATATTTTTATGAATGTTCATTATGATATAAATTATAAAAATTAATAAAAAAAATTATTTGACAGTTTTTTGTAGGTTATTTTTATTTACCTATTAAATTATATAAAATATTATATTATATAAATTGTAAAGATATAATTATTGGTTACGATGTTTTCCTTTCCCGAAAAATGTGATTCACAAGATAGAATCCATATGCCGTATTTTCTTGTCGACAAGTGGTTTCGAAGGCAGTCGTAAGGCACCGGTAGCATGGAAGAAGATATGTAGTCCTAAAAGGTATGGAGGTGTGAATATAATTGATATCGACCTTTGGAACAAAACTAATATGATGAGACTACTTTGGGATTAAGTGGTAAAGTAGATTCCCTCTAGGTTAAATGGATTCAAGCCTACTACTTAAGGAGCAAGCAACTAATGGAAATAGATATCAAACCTAATTAGAGCTGGATCATAAAGGCGGTCCTCGATCAAAGAAACTGTGTCAATAATATTAATAATTGGGAAGACATCATGAATAATAACAAATTCAATATGAGTAGAGTATTTAAGAATCTACAAAGATGTGATCAAAAAGTGGAATGGAAAGGCTTGATGTATAGTAACACTACGAGACCGCGATCTTGATTTATATTGTGGCTTACCCGCCATAGAAGACTATCAACCAAGGACAAATTATATAAATTTGGCATGATTGATAATAAAAGTTGCTACTTCTGCCCCGAAGAAGAATTTGTCGATCATCTCTTTTTTTAATGTCCTCCACTAGGAGTATTTGGAAGAAGGTATTGGATTGGATTCAGGTTCAACATAATCCAAAAGTATGGCCATTGCGGAAACGATTTACGAAATATGGAGTCTCCGAAATCACAAAAGTTTTGGGAAGGATATGGATAACATGAATATAGGTGGAAAAATTATAGATACTGTGATATATAGAGGATGGAATAATAAGAAACTTAAAAAAAATATAGTTATTCTAATGCAACAATAGATATGTAATAGCTGTGGTTTTTTCTTGTCTTCTTGATCTTTAGTAGCTGGATCCCTTAGGATCGCATGTAATTAATGATATTTTTTATATGAATCAAAGTTATTTATCAAAATAAAATAAAATAAATTATATTATTTTTTATATTTATTATTATTTTTGTTGGTATCATTATTATTATCATTGTTATTGGTTATTAATATAGTGTCTATTTCATAAATTTAATAATTATATATATATAAATATATATATAATTATTAAATTTATGAAATTGATACTATATTAATAACCAATAACAATAATAATAATAATAATAATAATGAGTGTCAATTTCATAAATTTAATAATTATATATAACAGACTATTGTATAATAGATATATAATTATAATCTAGTATCTACTATCAAGCATTTACTCATCAATTGTCCAAACTACCCATTATGCCCTTCTATTCATTTTACACCAACACTAATAAAAGGACATACGCGTGTTTACGGTGATTTCCAGTAAACAACCGCTAGTCCTCCAAACTATAAATATATACTTTGGTTACTCGCAGGATCGACTAGATTGATCCTAGGACATAGTCAAATAGTTGTCTTTTGAGATAATTTGGTTCATGTTTGTTGGTCTTTTGCGTCGAAACTTGGTTATAGTATGAACATGTAAGTAACTTGCGAAATAAACTAACAAAGAATGTACACAACTGATACGTAAACTAGTTATAAAGGTAAGTGTCACTTCGACAAGAACGTAACAAAAATGTAAACTACAGAAATGTAAAATGCAGAAATTTAAAGTGCAGAAATGTAAAGATTAATCGAAGAACATAAGGAAACTTAAACTACAAGAAAGACTAGGCAAAAAAGTAAAGGAAATTTAAAGATACTTTAATTCTGTAAGCAAAAATACAAACATATTAAATCTGTGGTGTCATACGTACATTTCTCAACGAACTTTTTCTCTTAACACTTGATACTTGAGCGATTTGTGAGTGATTTGTACAAAATGAACACACTGGATCCTGATACTAAGACCATTATTTATACTAATTCGACCCTAACGGTCCTACGCTAACGAAATGCCACGTTGCTCACATGCATACGCTTCGAATCCCTAGGGCACCATCTGTCCTTGATCGGTTACACATAATATTTTGAAATTCAAATCCTCCCGCCCGAATCCTCTTTCAATACGTGGCAACGTGATCTTTAACGAGAATGCAACGAAATACTCTAAGCTTCAGTACTCTTTGTATTTCGAGAAACGCTTAAGTCTCAAAGAAAATCTATCTCGATTCAGCTTCGATTTCAATCATCTTCATCATAAATAACATCCTCGTACATGGCCATTTAAAAGCCACTTATTCTCGGGAATGGCCATCGGAAGCCATTTTTTCTTCGAACTCTAACTCTTCAAGAAACATTTTCTTCAATCGAAATCTCCAGCTAACAAATTGCCCCCAATAAATGTCTATTTCGACAAACAAGAGAAATAGGCATTTCTTGTCATGATGAGTTTTCGTTTTACTCGTATTTTTAGAGTTCCAAGACATCTAACTAATGTCATAATCATTTATGACTTATCTTTCAAAACGTCTTGTCATTTTTAAAATGTCTCTTCAAAACGTGTGTCCCCATGTTTTGTCATTAATTGTGATCATTGCTCCTAGATACTAGGAGTAAGGCTAATAGGTGTTCGACCGCCATTAGATTAAATCATCTCTCGCCGCGTGTCCTTTTGACCTTTATTCAAAAAGATTTGAAAAAGTTCTTACTAAACCTTTAAATACTCAAGCTTTAGCCTTCAGGGTTTTTTCCTTTGTCACACAAAAAACCCTTTTTGGTTTCTAACCTAATTCTTGAAGCAATTTCATCTATGGCGTCTTCTACCATCCAAACCTCCACATCGGAAACCTCAAATGCTCTCCAATCTGTTCAACAGTTTCAACTCCCTACACAAATAGGTAACCAACAATACATTCCAGACCCAAACGTAGCAGAAACTCGTGCTATTTACGCTTCTCAGGTAATCATCCCTTTTGCTCTTTCTGGAAAAACTCATGCTTTTATGGGTCCTTTACCTGGAGATAGTAGTTCTTCTCTGGGTAAATTCTTTCCTACTTATTATAAGACTAGGCCCTTAGTTAGCAAGAACCAAATAGACAAAGAGGGTAGGGTTAATGAACTTTTTGGTCCCTATAAATATTGCAGATTTCATTTTTAGTCCCTCCAAAATTTTCCTTTAAGAAATCGTCCCTTCAAAATTTTTCGTCTAAACTATTGGTCCCTAACGTCAAATTTGCTAGAGATTAGCTACGACTTTAGCCACCGATTAGCTACGAAATTTGACGTTAGGGACCAAAAGTTCAGGAGAAAAATTTTGAAGGGACGATTTCTTGAAGGAAAATTTTGGAGGGACTAAAAATGAAATTTGAAATATTTAAAGGGACGAAAAAGTTCATTAACCCAAGAGGGTAACCTAATCTTAGCTGAAACTGCCAATGTAGATGATTCTTCGACTGAAGCCACCGTAGCCTTAGAGAAAATTAGGTTGAATTATGCGACCAACTTCCTCAAAGTGTTTAGATCAATCCCTTTAGCAAAGGATCCTGAACTGTATTATGCTTGGTTGACTAAGGTAGAAAACAAAAAGGCTTCATTCTGGAAAGAATTAGGGATTTATGATCTAATTCAATTATCCAAAACAGGTTTAGAATACAACCAAACCATGTTAGTAGTGTCGCACGCTCGCGAAAAATGAATAGAGTCTCCACCAATATATTTATCCCATAAGGGAAAGGAATATCAGAAAACCTAGCAAAGGAAGGAACAGGGTCTTGCGACCAGAGAAACTAGGTACGGGAGTCGGTTACGCAAGGGGAAGGTAATAGCACTCCTCGTGCCCATCGTACTCGATGGTATCCACCTATGTTTGTTTCTATCTAAAGGGCGTGTACTATATCTATGTCTATATGCGAGGATGCAAAATGTAGGGAAAATAAAGAATTGTACTCGCACGGGCCCTACCCCGCTGCCTACGTATCCTTTTCAGGAATCAGAGTTACCGTAGCTCGGCTCAAGATTTTCTGTTTGTTTTTGTGTTTTTTAGTTGGGCGGAGTTAACGTTCGCGCTCTTGCATAAGGGATCGACCTACGATGCGTTCGAGAGGAAATAACATTGCCCTTAGAAAGAAGAAAAGCGATTGGTTTGTGTCTTTTAACATAGATGAGTGATGAACAGTTCCCAATACCGGGCCACTCACCACTTTCTCTACTTTGTTTTAATTTTGAACCTTTATTAGGTGTTTTAAGTGTTTTTTGTTGGGTATTTTTTAAGGGGAATTTGTTTGCGATTAGAATCACATAAAAGTGTATAACGGTAGAGAAACATATTAGGGAATGAATCTCACTCATCTCTCTTCCATTATATAGTGATCGAGAAACAGATTAGGGAATGAATCCCACTCGTTTCTCTCCCACTAAGTGATTGAGAAACAGATTAGGGAATAAATCCCACTCATTTCTCTCTCACTATTAGTAACGTGTGATTCACATCTTTTATTTATTAAGTATTTTAAAAATTGAAAAGAAGAAAGAATGAAATGGGGCACTAATTCTAAATTCTAATCTACGTTGTACAAAGGAATCAAAATAATCTAACCTATACAGTTTATTAAAAGAAAAAACTACACATGGAATAGGCAAAGGAAAATCAATATACGGCAAATAAAATTGAGAACTATAACAAATAAATGGTATTCACAAACACACATACATCAATTAAATCTACGGAAAAAATCGAGACTAGAATTAATTCTTAAGTCTATTAACAAGTTGTTTAAAAGGTTTAAAATGATTAAGAAAAATTAACAAAAATCGTGGCAATTATTTAATCAACCTAAAATATCTAAAAAAACAAATTTTATGTACTTTTTTATATTTGAGTCAAAAGGAATTATGAGCTAAAAGTAAAAGAAAACAAAATTAAAATAAAAGTCTAACATCTAAATTGCAGGGGGTGTAACAGGGATTTTATTATGAACTGAAATCAATTAACAGCAAGCATGGGCCAACAATTAGGGGGTGTGGAAAGCACGAGCGTGCTAAGGCCCAATCACGTTGTGGTGGTGTACTAGTAACAAGGGAGTGCAACTTCAGAAAATAGGGTAAAGCCCAAAGCAGGAGGCCCAGCGTGCACTTCCATTTGATCCATCTTTTATTATTTCACTTTCATTTATTTTGTCCAGCATTTATTTATTTGATTTTATCACATAGTTATTAAAACGTGACATAAAAAGAATTAACATGTATCAACTGGTGCACCTAGTTTAAGTTGAATAAGACAAAAATTCACTGCTGGCCCAATCACGTGCGTCCACCTCAATTTCCACTCTTTTTTAAAAACACAAAATACCAAGCAAGTGGGAAGGGAAACCAGTAACATGTTGCCACGTATGCCAAACGGAGGGAAGTCATGAGGAACATGCAGACGCCGGAGCTAGGGCTCCGGTCGTCTTCTCCGACGGTCTCACGGCGAAGTTGCGTACAAATTTTCCATAAATCAACAAAATTGACACCTTTCCACTCGGTTTTCAACGTTGAGTACGGATCTGGTCTTAGATTTTATTAATTCTTCTTCTATCTCTGAAACCGCGCCTATTTTACACACCCTAACATCAACTAAATTCACAAAAAACCACACTAAGCATAGAAGCAGGTTCGCACTCATTCATAGCATTCAAATGCATGGATTATACGAGCAAATACGAACCAAACATTCAAAACGAAGCATGCACAGAGATGAATACAAATGCATCGATATATGAACTTGATTATGTTTCTAACATGCTGAGAAGGATTAAGAAACATACCTGATGCAAATCTCGAATCGAAGCATAAGCAAAGAAGATCCTACGCATGAATCTTGCGGATGGAGATGGCGTTACTTCGGGATATCGATCTGAGTTGAATCTTGCTAAGAACCGCAAGCCACTACACCGATAGTGGCCATGGGACTTGAATGGGGATGGTGATGACGTTCAAATCTGAGGAACGAGATTATGATGGAGGTTTGCAGTAGTAGGGAGATGATCTTGAGATGATGGATGGTGAAGATCAATGGAGATTGAGAATTGGTGAGAGAAGGAGTGTGATGCGGATTGGATCTGGCAGAAGAGTGATGGTGGTTATGGTGGAGTTGTGAGTTGATGAAGATGAAGATGAAGTTGGTTAGTGGTGGTGGAAGGTTGTTACAATTCAGTTATGGCGGTTGATGGTAAGAGAGAGATAAACCGAGGGTGAGGGAGGAGAGAGTGAGGTTGTGATCTTTGAAACTGAGAAAATGAAAAAAAAAAAAGTGTGAAAGTATGTAGCGTGTGTGGCTTTATATATTGTGCATGGGTTGTACGGGATTATAGTGTGGGTGAGTGTAGTTTAGATTTTCTCTGTGCATGGAAATTTTTAGTAGAACCCTTTGAATGTGCTTGGTTTTATGGAGTAATAGTTGATGATATGGTCATGCACATGAGCCCTTAAGTAGGAGCTTGGAGAAACCAAACATACCTCAAGTGATAAATTTTCACACACATAGATTCTTTTCCAATCCACCACCCAATTTAAGTTTGGGGTCATTAGGAAGAGTAGATGGAGGGGGTGAGTTTTGGTGTTGAAGATTTGTTGAGATGATGATTGGAGGAAGGAGAAAATGACTTGCACACGATGTGTCATGACTAGCCTGGATGCCTGCGCGTGGTGACTTCACTTTGACTAGCCATATTGTAACTTTCAAGCAGCTACTCCAAGGCTTCATATCTCAATGATTACACGACCAAAAACGATGATATTTTATTCATTAGATTTAGGGCATGGAGAAAAATAGCATGATATTAAATTCGACTCCTCATAATGTTTGTACCTCTCTAAATTTGGACCTAGATCCGGCACGCCACTTGTTTGTTTAAATGCTTGCATGTGACTCAGATTCTTGTCTGGCCAGATGCGTGACTTAGGCTTAGCGAGGAGGTGACTTTGGAGCTTTGTAATCTGTTCAATACTCACCCAATTAACTTGCTTCTTGGCTTGTTGAATAGAGGGTATGGAGGAGAAGAGAATAATACCATGTTTGCATCTTATGGATCATTGTTTTTTCTTATAATCAGCTTCAAAGTTGGCAAGCCACGTCCTTGTAAAAATGACTGCGCTGCCCAAAATTCCTGCCCAGCCTCATGACTTGTGTTAAATGAAAATCTCCAACTTTGAACCTTAATATCTTTTCAACCAAGCTTCAAATGGAAAAGTGTCCAACTACAAAGTTGTTCTCCTCCATGAGAGGAACAACTTTGATATTGGAAATTTCTCCAAAAAGTGTCATTTGCCACGTGTGAACTGATGGTGAAGTGGACTGCTCATCAAACTTTTAAGGCCCAAAATATTTTCTAAGTATGAAAACTTTCCTTTTTTTGATTTTTTTTCTATTTTTGGCAACCTTTGTCAAACTCTCGATTTTATTCATTCTTTGACTTTTCTTAACCGATTTTCCACCAAAAGTCAATATTCGAGTGATTGACCCGATTTTGACCCAAAAGTCCACTGTTCTGATTTTTCTCCGACTTTAATGAAATTCCCGATTAATCAGTTTCTAGCCAGTGGAAATCAACTGAACACCTCCACACAATCATCATGCCATCTCCCTTTATAGAATCAGCTCTTGATCAATGTATTCACCAAAAAGTCAATTGCGTTGACTTTGGTCAAGAAACCCTAATTCAGGATAATCAGATGAACAATAAGCTTGTATTTTCTAACCAATGCCTTGAGCTGAAGGAGAGAAACCCTGACTCAAGAAAGCCCTTAGAAGGATGATGCCACAAGGCCAGACCTCGGATCCTTATATTTAATTAGAAGTTCTTTGTGCCAGGAGCTCCTTTTTAGAACAGTATCCATGATATGGATGCATGAATTGGGCCATGTCCTAAATGATGTATGTATATGAATTATAAGCCAGATAAATAAGGGTAGGACAAATTTGGGGTATGACAAGTAGCATCGGTATATTTTTGGGATGCTTCTCACAATACCTTTCACCTTCCTTGTGGAATGATTACCCCAACTCTCTTCGACATAGCCGCTATGACAGGGCTTCGACCAACTGGGTAAGTTTTCGATCCCAACCATATGGACACCGATACCATTCAATTCAATGAAATCAAAGCCACTGACACTGCTTTTATCCAGAGATATCATTACCAAACGACTACTGAAGTCACAGATGAAGAACATATTGTATTTCTGGCACTCTGGCTTTCGAGATGCGTTTTTTGTTCTAGATCTCTCCAAGTGGCAAAAAGGTACCTTTGTATGGCTAACCAGATAAATTCCGGAAAAAAATTAAATTTAAGCCAGTTAATTTTAGGGTACCTTTATGAAAATCTTGGCGAAGCAACAGATCTCGTCAAAGATTACAAATCAGGATCTCTTCTCTTCGCTAGACCCTTCTGGCTACTACAACTATGGCTCAACGCCACCTTCGAAGCTTATCTTCCACGTAAAGGTGTTGTAGATGAAGAAGATATGGAAATCCGAAATCGAACAATTGAAGGGACTAGACTAGCCCACCTAACTCTTAAAGAAGAACCAGGAAAGCTTCGTGAGACTTTTCGAGCGTACATGATGATGTTCGCTAAACGTTATGAGTTTAGTCCTTCTATGGCTCCATTTGTGAAAAGAGCAGTAGGTCCTGAATGGTTCACACGAGAATTCCCAGCAACTTCTCCAGATCAACAAGCTGAATCCATGGTTATCTGGGAGGCTTTTCTGACACCTAAACTGTTGTATTATCGATTACGATCTCCCAAGAGTCATTGATGTCTTCTTTGTTACCAACCAAATCTCGTATCAAGACAATTTGGGTTGGTTCAACTCAAACCAAAATGTATGTATGAAAAGAGAAATCATATGTGTCTGCACACCATGCACTTATCTGAAGAAGACTATGAGTCTAAAATCTCCAAATATGTCGGCATCACGACCCTCTCTCCCATTTCCTTCGAGCCTGCTTTCTATTCTACCATAGATTTCCATCAACGGTGGACAGAGTATCATACCAAGCAAATCTTCGATGCTGAAAGTCTTTCACAAGAACTAACTGAAGCTTTTGCTGATGTGCAGGCGAACTTCAGAAAAGGTACTTCGACTCATATTAAAGAAATTCAAGCCTTTCAAAAATTCTTGGAAACTGTCTATAGGCCTAATGACCTTAGTCGGAACGTTCGTGAAGCTGCGGACACTTTGCGTGAAAAATTTTCCACTAAACTGGATAAGCTGAAATTGCCCATGTATGTTCGACCTGAACAACGTTATGAAGTGGCTTTCAAACTTTATCCTCCAAAATTCCCTCCACTACCTAGTGCTGATTTTGGTGTGGCTCTGAGTCCTCCTTTTCCAGACTGGTTTGTGTGTGGGAATGTCCCCAAAATCCTTTGTGAACAATCCAAAAAACGTGTTGAATGAGTGGTTCCAACTAAGCATGCCTTGGATAATTTCAAGGGACATCTTCATTTAAGTCTTGAGCACGTTCGTGTTTTGACTCCAATACCTGAAGGTTGGAGCTTGGACAATCCTTCGATTAACATTCTTTCCTCACCTATATACTGACTTTTATTCTGTTCACAACTGTAGGTCGAAAGAGAGTTATCAAGTGTAACACCCGTATTTAGTTAATTATTTAATTATATACATTCAAATTACTTAGAATTTAATTATTGAATTTGTGGAGTGTTGAGAATTGTTGACATGGGTTTTTATGATTAATTAGTTGATTAATTAATTGATTAAGTTGTAGAAATAGTATTGAAGAAATACTAAATTTACTATATGGACTTAATTAAGTGATGGTGGTAGTAAAACGTGGGGTGTGAATGTTAGGCCCAATAGGTTTAATGAAATTAGGTTAAGATAAGGATTAGGCTAATTAGAAGAGAAAAAGTCTTGGGGAATTGGTCATGGAAGTTGTAGAGAAGAGAGAAAATAGGAGAGAAATTCATTCCCGTTTTTCTTGCAGCAGTCTCACTAAATCGAAGATCCCCGATTCGTTAACCGTTGGATCGTCGCCAAATTTTGTGGGTAGGTTCGCAACACCTATATCTAACTTTTGACCGTTGGGATCTTTAAAATAAAGTCTGAGTTGGGAGATATCATCATCGCACTGTAGCTTCATTTTTGAAAAAAAAAATTCAGCTTTTGATTCTGATTAAAAGAGGCAAGGATTAGAAGCTAAGGATAGAAGGCTTCGATCGGTAGAATTATAGAGTAATCTCCAATCCAAGGTAAGGGGTGGGGTTCTAACTCTATAACCGGACTCATGATGAATGATATGTGGGGGTTAAATTCGTAGGAAATTATTCCTGATTAATTGTTGTGATTCTGTCGTGTTGATTCGATGAAACTAGTTGTTGTTGTGGTGATAATTGTTGTTGTTTTATGCGAAGTTGAAGGATGTTTCAGTGACGATGTATACCTCTATTTATTAGTATAGCGACGATATAGGCTTATGCCTTGTGACGATGATTTTGTTTGTTGTGTGTGTTTGTTGCATTCATATACATATGCATTTTTGGCGACGGCCTGGATTGGCAAATTAGTGACGAAGGCTTATGCCTTGATGCCTCTGTTTAACTGGCAATTGGCGATGGGGGCTGAAGCCCTGGGTACCACATGCATGTGCAGTTGTAGAGTCTCATTGTATGTGGCATGAGTGTGATTTAATTGTGATGTGATGTGACTTGACTTGTTGTTAAATTGTGATAATATGGAGTTGTAATTATAAATTGTTATACTAATGACGTGTTGTGACAGGTATTGTCTGGAAGATGAGAAATAGTTGTTATAACTATTAATATGTTGTTGTTATTGATTTTTGTTAATTATAACTGTCCAGGTTAATTGTTATTATAAATGTAGTCTGAAAGCGGTAACGTGATAATTTCGTATGATTAAATTCTAATATATTGTTTATCATGCGTTTGTTTATATTGGTAGATATCTTACCCTTTCTGAATGATGTTTCCCTACCATGGGAAATTGACAGGTACTCAAGATAGCGGTGAAAGTTTGAAGTGATTTTATGAAGTCTTTAGTTGCTGTTAGTCGAGTTGGTGTCTTGCTCTGATACGTAGCACTCGGGGGGATAAAACGATTGTTTTATTTATTAATTCTTTTGCTGAATTTTTATATGGTTTTGGTTTAAATTGTAACTTAAAGTTACCGTGCAATGATGCTACGACTTGATTTGAATAGTTATGAAGTTTGTTGATTCCGCTGCGAGTTAATTATTGAATTTAAACAAAGTGATTTTTTTTGTAATGATTTGATTATCGTTTTAAATTCCTGTGCTATGTATCTATATGAAGGCAAGTAAGTCGTAAATGTTTTTGAGATGACGAATATGTGATGCCTCAAATGGACTTGTTTGAAATTTATACTCTGATTTTATTATATTTTTCGGGTAGATTTGGGGTGTTACATTAGTGGTATCAGAGCAGGTCGGTCCGTCCGGCCAGAGCCGTTTAATTGTTGTTTATCCCTTAGTACGCGACAAGTGTGTATAACACTGTCGGTATTTGTTGCTTTCTGGTTGTTGCAGGAATTAGTTTGAGCGAAGTGGGGGAGAAGCTTTGCTTCTCGGATGTGGTTCAGTTGCAAGTTCGCAAAGAGGATTGTTGTCTTGGTGTTTCGGAAACTGAATTTCGGCGAAAGAATGTGTCTCTCGAGTTATAAAAAGTTTGGAAGTGAGGAGATATGTTAAGAGTTGTTTGGAATATGTTTAAGTTGAAGAAAAATGAGTTTTGGAGTGGAAATTCCGTAAGCAAAACGCAGGAAATTGTTGAATGTATTGTGAAACTTCAAAAATTCATAACTTGAGTTCTGGACATCCGATTTTAGTCCCGTTTGAAGCGTTGGAAAGCTAACGAGATGAAATTTATTTTAAAAATGGTTTCAGAAGCTGCAATAGACTTATTTATAACAGGATGATGTTGGAAAGAGATGGGATTTGCGGTTATGCTTGTTCTTGGAACTGGACTTGTTTGTTGGTGCCGCACAGGACTTCAGCGTCAAAGTTGAGTGAATTTAAGGAGTAATTAATAGGTTTATTGAAAATAAATTTTAAGAATTAGTGTACCATTTGAGAAGTTTTGGAGATACCGTAAAGAGTGTCGCTGCATGGCGTCGATGTTCGCACTTTCGAATAGCGTTGGAATAGTTTACAAGTTAGTAACGGTTATGTTGAAGAAGTACCGGAATTGTCGACATATGTGTAATCGATTTGAGATGTGTTAATGGTTTGTTATGTTGGATGGTTGGACGTGGAGGTGAAGTTGATGATGGTTGTATCGGATAAATTTTCGAGGACGAAAATATTCTAAGTGGAGGAGAGTTGTAACACCCGTATTTAGTTAATTATTTAATTATATACATTCAAATTACTTAGAATTTAATTATTGAATTTGTGGAGTGTTGAGAATTGTTGACATGGGTTTTTATGATTAATTAGTTGATTAATTAATTGATTAAGTTGTAGAAATAGTATTGAAGAAATACTAAATTTACTATATGGACTTAATTAAGTGATGGTGGTAGTAAAACGTGGGGTGTGAATGTTAGGCCCAATAGGTTTAATGAAATTAGGTTAAGATAAGGATTAGGCTAATTAGAAGAGAAAAAGTCTTGGGGAATTGGTCATGGGAAGTTGTAGAGAAGAGAGAAAATAGGAGAGAAATTCATTCCCGTTTTTCTTGCAGCAGTCTCACTAAATCGAAGATCCCCGATTCGTTAACCGTTGGATCGTCGCCAAATTTTGTGGGTAGGTTCGCAACACCTATATCTAACTTTTGACCGTTGGGATCTTTAAAATAAAGTCTGAGTTGGGAGATATCATCATCGCACTGTAGCTTCATTTTTGAAAAAAAAAATTCAGCTTTTGATTCTGATTAAAAGAGGCAAGGATTAGAAGCTAAGGATAGAAGGCTTCGATCGGTAGAATTATAGAGTAATCTCCAATCCAAGGTAAGGGGTGGGGTTCTAACTCTATAACCGGACTCATGATGAATGATATGTGGGGGTTAAATTCGTAGGAAATTATTCCTGATTAATTGTTGTGATTCTGTCGTGTTGATTCGATGAAACTAGTTGTTGTTGTGGTGATAATTGTTGTTGTTTTATGCGAAGTTGAAGGATGTTTCAGTGACGATGTATACCTCTATTTATTAGTATAGCGACGATATAGGCTTATGCCTTGTGACGATGATTTTGTTTGTTGTGTGTGTTTGTTGCATTCATATACATATGCATTTTTGGCGACGGCCTGGATTGGCAAATTAGTGACGAAGGCTTATGCCTTGATGCCTCTGTTTAACTGGCAATTGGCGATGGGGGCTGAAGCCCTGGGTACCACATGCATGTGCAGTTGTAGAGTCTCATTGTATGTGGCATGAGTGTGATTTAATTGTGATGTGATGTGACTTGACTTGTTGTTAAATTGTGATAATATGGAGTTGTAATTATAAATTGTTATACTAATGACGTGTTGTGACAGGTATTGTCTGGAAGATGAGAAATAGTTGTTATAACTATTAATATGTTGTTGTTATTGATTTTTGTTAATTATAACTGTCCAGGTTAATTGTTATTATAAATGTAGTCTGAAAGCGGTAACGTGATAATTTCGTATGATTAAATTCTAATATATTGTTTATCATGCGTTTGTTTATATTGGTAGATATCTCACCCTTTCTGAATGATGTTTCCCTACCATGGGAAATTGACAGGTACTCAAGATAGCGGTGAAAGTTTGAAGTGATTTTATGAAGTCTTTAGTTGCTGTTAGTCGAGTTGGTGTCTTGCTCTGATACGTAGCACTCGGGGGGATAAAACGATTGTTTTATTTATTAATTCTTTTGCTGAATTTTTATATGGTTTTGGTTTAAATTGTAACTTAAAGTTACCGTGCAATGATGCTACGACTTGATTTGAATAGTTATGAAGTTTGTTGATTCCGCTGCGAGTTAATTATTGAATTTAAACAAAGTGATTTTTTTTGTAATGATTTGATTATCGTTTTAAATTCCTGTGCTATGTATCTATATGAAGGCAAGTAAGTCGTAAATGTTTTTGAGATGACGAATATGTGATGCCTCAAATGGACTTGTTTGAAATTTATACTCTGATTTTATTATATTTTTCGGGTAGATTTGGGGTGTTACATCAAGGAGGCGGCTGCACAAAAGGATGCTGAAGCTTCAAGAAGCAACAAAGCAAGTGGGAGTGATTCTGTCACTACTGGCAAGAAACCAACTATATATATATATATATATATATATATATATATATTCTCACATTTTAACTTGTGCGTTTATTCTGAACATTATTCACTTTTCTTAGTATGAATATTCTCAGAGTTCGAAACCCCCACCAACTCCGAAACGGAAACCTTCGAACACTAGTGCTTCAGATGATGAAGACAAATCTCCTCCTCGTACCAGACAAGCTACGAAGAAAAGACAAAAGGCCACAATTTCTTCAGCTAAAGAAAAGGGGTCTGGGACTTCAACGCCTACCTCATCAAGCGATAAAGTACCATCTGATGAAAAACTTTTAAAAACCACTGGTAATGCCCCAGTTGTCGAAAGTCATAATTCGAGCCCAGATAATGTCCCTCCCAAGGTATCAAATCTTGGACTTTAATAATCCATTATGCCTAATCTTTCATGCTAAGTTTATATTTTACCTTGCATTTGTAGGACGATGCAGGCACAACTACTTCTGATTTCAAAGCTTCAACTCTCAATCTTGACTTTGATAATCCTCAAGGTATACCTTTATATGCTTTGAATTTATCAACAATTTTTTCGTAGCTTTTATCTTAATGTATCTTGATTTTTGTAACAGGTGTTCCTCAACAAAAATCTCCCAGCCTTTCTCCAGTTCTTGAGAATGATGAACCTAGTAACAAGGCTGCTTCTAGTAAACAACCGCTAGTCCTCCAAACTATAAATATATACTTTGGTTACTCGCAGGATCGAATAGATTGATCCTAGGACATAGTTGTTAGGAGTGAATTAATGGTAAATTCATATGTTAATATAAGTAATTTCTGGTCTAAGCTAATGCAAATTGTGATAGATCCATAGGTTTTTAGTGAGAATTGAACTGAAAAGGTTTAGTTCATGTGTAAAGCAAATCGAATCACTTGTGGGTATTATTGATGCAGGTTTAGAGCTGAACTGGAGCTTTAGGAAAACATGAAGAGGAAAGGAAGCTGGAAGTTTCAAAGGCAAAGCAAGAAGATGAAGTTTGACAAGGGCGCGCCGCGGGAGTTCTAGCCAGCGCCGCGCCAAAGTCTCTGTTTCTGATCGCGCCGCGCACATCCGTTGCCGCGCCGCGGCCTCGGCGTTAAAAGCCCAAAACTTATAAATAGAAGCCCTAGCTTCCAAGTGAAAAAAAGATCCTTTGTGAGCGAAATTAGGAGAGCATTCTGAGTTTGCAGTCAAGAACAACAATTGAAGGCCAATTCTTTACCAATCGAAGACATTCCATTGATGAAGATGAATCCCTCCATTAATTCTTGTGTGTTCTTCATGTCTATGGAGAGCTAAATTCCTCTTGTTGAGTTTAAGGTAGTGGTTAACCTATGAATATACAATGCCATTAATTATTTCCTATGAACAATTATTTGAATTTATTATCAATAAGAAACCTTGTTTTTACTTTACACCATTGTTGAATCTTTGATCGAAAGAAAGGATTTTAATTTTGCCCTAGGTTACTATATTAATTCAATCTCAATTTGCAGAGATGGAATTGTGATTGAGTTTTCATAATTATCGTTCCTTATTACTATTATCGATATTGATATTTGGAGAGATCGAATCTCATACCGGTAAAAGTTTATCTAATTTGATTTGCAGACATGGAATCATATTTGAGGATAAGTGAAGATAGTAATTCAAATGATTGTTCAATTGTGAATTAATTGATAAGTTGTATAGGAATAGGTTGATGAACCCTAAAGCTCAACATACTTCCTTAATCGTTAACAAACGTTCATTATTTGCATTTAAATTATTGTTTAAATTTAATAGTATCATAATCATAAAACAAATCCAATTACTTTTTCTAACTCAAAATAATTAACTATAGAACGGCAGTGATATTAACCAATCCCTGTGGATACGATATATTACCGAAAATATTTACCCACAAATACTTTCAACAATAGTCAAATAGTTGTCTTTTGAGATAATTTGGTTCATGTTTGTTGGTCTTTTGCGTCGAAACTTGGTTATAGTATGAACATGTAAGTAACTTGCGAAATAAACTAACAAAGAATGTACACAACTGATATGTAAACTAGTTATAAAGGTAAGTGTAACTTCGACAAGAACATAACAAAAATGTAAACTATAGAAATGTAAAATGCATAAATGTAAAGTGCAGAAATGTAAAGATTAATCGAAGAACATAAGGAAACTTAAACTACAAGAAAGACTAGGCGAAAAAGTAAAGGAAATTTAAAGATACTTTGATTTTGTAAGCAGAAATACAAACATATTAAATTTGTGGTGTCATACGTACATTTCTCAGCGAACTCTTTATCTTAACACTTGATACTTGAGTGATTTGTGAGTGATTTGTACAAAATGAACACACCGGATCCTGATACTAAGACCCTTATTTATACTAATTTGACCCTAACGGTCCTACGCTAACGAAATGCCACGTTGCTCACAGGCATACGCTTCGAATCCCAGAGGCGCCATCTTTCCTTGTTCGGTTACACAGAATATTTCGAAATTCAAATCCTCCCGCCCGAATCCTCTTTCGATACGTGGCAACGTGATCTTTAACGAGAATGCAACGAAATACTCTAAGCTTCAGTACTCTTTGTATTTCGAGAAACACTTAAATCTCAAAGACAATCTATCTCGATTCAGCTTCAATTTCAATCATCTTCATCATAAATAACATCCTCGGACATGGCCATTTAAAAGCCACTTATTCTCGGGAATGGCCATCGGAAGCCATTTTTTCTTCGAACTCTAACTCTTCAAGAAACATTTTCTCCAATCGAAATCTCCAGCTAACAACGCATAATTAACAAATTAAGCCTTCAAAAGTGTCTGCTTTTCTCATTTGACGTGGCAACTGTCTCTATTTGATTGGTCCAAAAATCTTAGTTCAAATTCCCTCCAACATTACGTTGAAATCTATCGGACAAATACATACTTTGCAACATTGAAGCTTTTCATTTTAGTTTCCTCTCATAACCAGTTTCCTCTGCTGAAGCATTTCATCTTCATCTTTAACCCAGGTGACATTCTTTCTTATATATGCATCTAACTTGCCATTCTACATTATTTAGGTGTTCTTTTTGAGAAAGCTTGCTTTTTTAAACATTGCATATTTCTAAAGCTTGATGGAAAAACATTTATCTGTTCTTCATGAATAAGCTTGGTTTTTTTAAACTTCCTCTTTTAGTAAACTTCATGAAAAATCTTGGTTTTTTAAAGATTGCATCTTCTTCGTAAAAATATTCTGCATAAAGAGTTTTACGTTTTTTTGATTTATTCTTCCATAAAATTCATTTCATTAGTTGGTTAGATATTTTTGTTGTTACCCATTTTACATTCCTTCTAGTTAGTACACAGAGCTTATGAGAGGACCGATAAAATATTTGAATCGTTATTTAGATTTTAGAGTTGAAAATGTTTGGTTCTTTAAGAGTTCTACATTATTTTGTTTTTCATCTGTACAGGTTTAGACTGTGTTTATTCATCCCTTAGCATCCTTTTTCTGAGTTTTGTTATTGACTTTATCACTACTTTTAGCTATTAGAACTTATTTATTGAGTAAAGGTTTAATCTTTACATACTTTTCTGACTTTTTATAAGATTTGTCACTGTAATCTTTATACCACCAAGTTTATTGAGTAAAGGTATCCTCTTTACTAACTGACCCATTATGCAAAAACTTGTGGATGCACTATTAAGAAATATACTTGTGATTTCATTTTGCCCATTATGCAAAAAATTGTGGATGCACTGTTAAGAAATATACTTGTGATTTCATTTTGCCTATTATCAAAAACTTGTGATTTGAAAGCCATATATTAAGCAATATATTGCCATATTTTGCAACTTATGATTTAAAGCAATATATTGCCATATAGCCAATATACTGCCTTACAGGATTTTAGTGTCAACATTTTGACTCATGCTTTGGATTTTGAATCATGCTTTACTGTCAAATGCTAAAATTGTGATTTCAATGTACAACCATATATTAAGCAATATACTGCTGATGAAGAAACTTTTTATACATTATAGTTTTGGATCAGCTGATTTGTCAAATGCACAACATCTTTCTCTATCACTAACTTGTGATTCCTCCATTCAATCCACAAACCAAAACTGGACTAGCCGTAACAAGGTCAAGAGTATTCGTGAAATTTATGAAGGAGGAAAGGCATATCCTTTTTTCATTTTTCATTCTAAATGAAAATCCTATCTATTTGGTAATTTGTTTGACAGTTTAGTTTTTCTATTATTAGGATTGTTTTGCAACAACAATTGGAACTACCAGACAATTCAAAGCATCGAGGTTCGGGTGGTTTTTTGAATCTTACCCCGGCTGCAAGTCTTCTATCAAGCCAGTTAACGGGAAATTTAATTGTCATTGTGGAGTTAAAGATGTGGAACGAGTTACAAAGTGAGCCATCTTCTTTTCTAACTTCGTAAGTATCAATACATTGTCATTGTTTGTATGCTCTAACAAGTTTGGATCCGTATTTATTGTAGATTCAAAATAGAAGTTGAAGTTGAATATGATGGCTTTAAGGGAACCTTTGTCTTTTGGGATAAGGATTGTATCCCATATAATATACTATCTGCTAAGGAATTAAGGCAACTCATTAAACCTCCTTTTGTAATTCACGTTTTGTATAGATCACTCCATTATATTTATTACTAAAACTACAACACTTAATTGATCAGTTTGGCCAGCTCACATTGACAATTTGTTGAATAAAGACATGGCATTCTGTGTCAAGTATCAATCCTCTTACCAATAGTTTTCAATTGTGACAATACTTAATAAGGATAATGTTTACAACAAACTTAAGAACTACCTAACCCCAGACGAGGTAGTACTTTTTTTTTAACTTTTCGTATGTTACATTGGTTACTAATTTCTATGCAATTTTCATGTACTGTTTTATACCAACATACCTCAAATGCTTGTGCTTTTGACATTTCAAATTGTCACCCAACCAATCCTCCAAAAGAACCAATTGTAAGAATCTAATACCGTATATTGAATTACTCACTCTTAGCAAATACTTGCTTATCTAATTTCTATCTCATCCTTAGATGTCACTTTCTATTGAACCGTTAATGTATGCTCAACCATCTGCCGCTGCTAATCATACTTGGAGTCCTTCTGCAAGCTCCAGTAGCACACCTGCCAAGAGGGTTGCTATATCAACATCAGTTAATAACCTTATTGATGCTGAGGAGCTTACTCCAAAACAGTCTGCCACAAAGGTCAAGCCTGGAAGAAAGGTCAAGCATATAAAGAAGGAGTGATGAGGGGTTCTATGTCTACAAACTTATTTCTTTTTTTGTTGGATAACTGTCTTCGTAACCCTTTTTGTACTTAATGATTCCAATCTGTTTGGAATTATAACTATTTGAGGTTGTCAATATGTTTTTTTTAGGATTGATCCAAACTTGTACTACTTAACTGATCAACTATGATTTATGTAATGAATCTATATTTCAACTTAATTTATGAACTTCACTATATTTCCTCCCATTTTCCAATCTATTATAACAACATTAGCCTCTTTTATGCCCCATATTTACTTATTATGCGGTCTACTGTATTTCCAGCCATATATGACACTTTCTGAAAACCGTGAGTATATGACAAACAACTATTTGATGATTGGAAATTATAAAAACTTTGAATACTAGAGTTACATAAATTTTCCATAGACTTAACCACATCTAACACACTTTGAAAACACCACATCTAGCACACTTGCTACTGTTACATCAATTTTCCATGTTCTTAACCACATCACTCTAATGAATACTAGAGTTTTAAATTGATGGTTACACTATATTATGAATACAAAAAACATTGACTAACATATGCAAATGAGATTAATGGGCTATTGTTACAGCTAAAACTATAGCTACGGTGTCAATTTTGTTCAACACACACAGTCCTACACACTTGCTACCAAATATGACAATTTTTTCCGTTGATAATGGTGAAGCAAGGCCAGACCCTTTTGTGCTTTTGAAACATCATCTTAGCATATAGATTACAACTGCTTTTGCTTTATAGCATTGGGAATCGGAACTATTGATATTTTTTGTATCTGTCTGCATCAACTGATACATATTATCTTATAGTCTGCAACATTGGAGGCTTGTGCTCAAAGTCGATGTGAACTCATCCTTAAATGCAAAAGAAGCTTTTGCCATGTTGTACTACCTAATTTTAGGTATATCCTCTACTCTATTAGACAACTCAGTTAACTTACAATATAGTTTATGGTGTAAAGTCATTAAGTACTAAAATAATGTTGCTTTTGCCACAAATCATGGTTGACTGGTACATTGCACGCTGTCCTTTTTCTGCTGCTACTAAGTTGATAATTAGCATACTCAAATTATGTTAAGATGTCCAAACACACAATATCGTTGAATACTAACTAAGTTGGTGAAATACTATTGAACAAGGATAACTCATTTGAGTTATTAAGGTTGCCATATCTGATACAAAATATTTAATTAAAAATGACCACTTTCAAAAAATTCCTATATTATTTTTATAATATTTTCTGTTTTCCAAATTTAAATTAATATATGCTTTATGAAAATATTTGTAGTTGATTTCAAAATTGCAATATTGCACTTATAATATTTTATGTTTACAAAATTTAAATGAATATATGCTTTATGAAAATATTTGTAGTTGATTTCAAAATTTCAATATTGCATTTATAATATTTTAAATTGAATATAGGCTTTGATGATAATATTGTTAGCTGAATTCAAAACTCCAATATTGCTTTTATAATATTGTCTGTTTTCCAAATTTAAATGAATATAGGCTTCATGCTAATATTGTTAGCTGATTTTTATTAGGTTAATCTGGATTAAACCTGGAATGCATTTTCCTTGCAACTTAGTCCTATATTCATCCAAAATTTAACAAAGACACAACAACTTTAAACTAACAATTACTTGCCATGGGGATCATATATTGAGCAAAAAAATTGAAGTCTATTAACCAACTCATATCTGCAAGGAAGGTTAATTACTACATCGTATCTTTCTTTATATTTCATTATTATTACCACACACTATTACATTTCTTCACAATTAAGGTTAGTTTCAACATTGTGTATTTGATAAGGTAGCTCATACATTTTGTACTTATAGACACAATTCAAGTCTAAATATGTGCATCTTTATTACGATGCCGTACTTATAATGCAAGTTTGAATATCTGCTACTTTCTTGGTGAAATACTTATGTTCATCTTTGTTATCTTGCCATTTATTTTTCCATTATGCCAAGGCCTGATAGCTTACTAATATGTCCATATTTCTGAGGTTGCCACCGCAAAAGTCTGAAATTATATGCCTAGAACATAGTCAATTTTGCTGTTTCTTTGATGCAATATTGTCTTCGCACCCTTTTTCTACTTAATGATTCCAAACTGTTTGGAATTATAACTGTTTGAGGGTGTCAATATGCATTTTATTTGGAGGATTTAGAACTGTACTGAATCTATTATGTCAGCTTCATTCATGAGCTTCACTATACTTCCAGCCATATTTCAATCTAATATAACAACATTAGCTTCATTTATGCCCATATTTACTTATTATGCAGTTCACTATATTTCAGATACCTTGGACAATTACAGAGAACACCACTTTTTGACAATATAATATTTGATGATTGGAATTCAATAAAATTTGAATAACACATTCTCCTCAAAAAAACATAGTTTGTTAGTGGACTGTTACATTTAACACACTTGCTACTGTTACATCAATTTTAAAGTTTCTTAACCACATCACTTTTATGAATATTAGAGTTTTAATAGATGGTTACACTATATTATAATACTAACAGCTACTACTAACATCATCATTATTGATCGACTCTGACAAATCATCTATACTCTCTATTGGTGCTATCTTAGATTACAAATAATAAAAAGTAACTAATTGTTATTTCCAGTATCGGTAACTGCATGGAGTAAAATTGAAGGCAATGTCAATGGATTTCAAGATTAATTATCTATGTGGACAATTATGGGAAAACTTAGTTGTTATTCCAATTCATATTTTTTTCCTTCTAAGACAACTTTCCTTTGTAATAATAGTCATGGGGCAACTCAAGTAATGTGAATTATTCCAATACTGTGAATTATTATTTTAAACTAAATTATCTCTATTTTATCTGCCTATGTATATGTGCTTATTAATTATTCCAATCCAATTTATTTGTTTTGCCACCACATTTCCCTTGAAATATATTTATACTTCACAAAACTGGCTTATATATATATATTCAAAACCAATTTATATATGCCTATTAATCATTAGTGTAGTTTTTTTTAATATGTTCATTTTCACTTTATATATGCATTTAGGTCAAACTTCTTTAGTACTCATTTTTCTTAAAGTTCATAAAATACTACGCAATATAAAAAATGCACCCGGATGACAGCACGGGTTTCTAACTAGTTTTTATAATAATGATAGCTAAATATATTATTATTATTATTATTATTATCATTTTTATTATTATTAGTTAAATATTATATTATTATTATTATTTATTCTTTATGTAAGGGCGAATTGTTAATAATATAATTAGAATTTTTATCCAAATTTGCTATGACGCATAGACTTTATTCTTTATATTAAAAAGATGAGTGATAACGAGGCAAACCATTGATTTTATTTGAGAATTTCTCGCCACCACCCCTAGATCTTTCACGCACCACTGATTTGACAAATTTTTTTGCAAAAGCATTTTAAAAAAAAATTAATTTCCCGTAGTTACATCTACCGAAGCGTAAACAAAGTGTTTCGTAAATGTATCTCTCCGGAACATTCTTTATAGCGCAATTTATATGATGTATACGATGTATTCTTTTGGTGTACTATTTTCCATTGCCTTAGAGTTTAGAATTTAAAAAAATTGAACATCAAATTATAGTGCAATTTATACAATGTATACGATGTATTCTTTTGATATACTATTTTCCATTGCCTTAGGTTTATGGTTTAAAAAAATGGAACATCAAAATATAACATAATGTTTTTGGTGTACTATTTTTCATTACCTTAAGGTTTAGGGTTTATGGTTTAGAGTTTAAAAAAATGGAACATCAAAATATAACAGAATGTTATGTAGGTACAACACTCTATTTTTAAGACGTACGTTCGGTAGATGCATCTCCGAAAGATCTACCGAAATAAATAGTTTGAATTTTCTTAATATTTAGGATGTTTTTTACGCTTTCGTAGATGTATCTACCAAGAAATCAAATTTTTTTAAAAAGTACTTCCAGAAATAATCTACAGAAATAAAGAACATAATTAAAATTTTACGCGGTGAATTAGAGATTATAGAAATCTTTATAATAATAATATAAAGTAAATAGGTGTAAATAAATATAAAATAAAAAGTAAATAGGCGTAAGTAGAAGCAAAAGGGTAATTGACATTATAGTTGACTCTTGTTGCACACCTTGCTTCCTTCCTTTGTCTTCCGGATTTCATTACTTTTCTTTCTCATTTCTGATTCTCTCACAGTTTGATTTCTCTTGTCCTAAATTTCCGTTACAATCTCATATTGTCATCAATCCAGGTTGAACCCTTTATCCTCTCGATTTCCATTTTCTCTCATCATCCAAACTGTGTTTGTTAGATGGAAGAAACAAATCAATCGCGTTACGTCAAGTTATCTAAAAATCAAACCACCGAAGATATCATCCCCGGTGAACTGAATCAACCAATTGAGGTTCCTCAGGTTTTGATTCTCTTATCTCTCTTTCCAGATCTATCATTTCTTATTAACTTGCAAATTTATGTTCAACCGTTTTTTGGCATCTAGAACACCTAATTATACTTATGTTCAAAATGATCATTCCAATCAACTTCACTAATAATTCCCCATTACCTGCCTTGTAATTAATTTTGATTCGATTTGTAGAAAATGTCACTTAAATGTTCAAACTTGGGTACATATTTTAGATTGAGTGAGTTTTTTATGCAGCAGATATACCTTTGATTATGAACTTTGAAACATTGCAGTTGGCTGTTCGCAAGTGCCCTGAATGTAGACAGCCATTACCTGAAACCTATGCACCTCCTGCAGATGAACCTTGGATGACTGGTATCTTTGGATGTGTAGAGGACCGGGAAAGTTGTATGTTAATACTCACAAATTCTACTTGATTTTCATAATGCAGTGACAGTATACATGCTATAGCAGAAGCTCCCATCCTTTTATATTCTTTCATCTTTCATTGCAGGCTTGACTGGACTCTTCTGTCCCTGTGTATTATTTGGACGCAATGTAGAGAGCCTCAGGGACGACAACACTCCTTGGACAAGGCCATGTATTTGTCATGCCATTTTTGTCGAAGGCGGCATTTCGTTGGCTTTAGCCACTGTCATTGCAACCTCCTTCATTTCTGGCATTGACCCGGGGACAACATGTCTCATTTATGAGGGTTTATTTTTTACGTGGTGGATGTGTGGCATTCACACTGGTCAAGTTCGGCAAACCTTACAGAAGAAATATCACTTGAAGGTACATGTGCTGTAAATCTCTTTCATTAGGACAAGTAGTTGACATCAAAGATGAAATCAGATATTCTCTACGAGAAATATGATAGGAAGTTATTCCTATCAAAGCTATAATCTAGGGTTTGTAATAGAAAAGGGGAAGAACAATACAAAACTAAAATAAAGATAACATTTTCATTTCCTTTGATCATTTTCTCATCTCTCAATGATTACATATATAGTAGTAGTGAATAGTAACTAAAGGCCCAATAACTAATTAAAGCCCAAACTATCCTAAGAATATTTTAGATAACATCATAATCTAAAATAACTCCCAATACATCAAAATACTAATAAAACCCATTTAACTAATAATACTTTATTCTATTAATCTCCCTATCATTGCCGCGGGGTTCACATGAACCTTGTCCTCAAGGTTCGAAAATAAATATGAGAGTGGAGATATTGTTCCCGGATCCCATTGAGTAACAAGAGTAAGAAGCCACCCTTTGGTAAATGCTATCACAAAACCACCGATGAATGTTGCTATCAGCTGCATAAATTTCCCAACCTTCTCATGATTAACCAATATTAAGTAGCTCAAATGGGAATTATCAGATTCATTACCAACAATAAACTTTGAATCTTTAAAAGAAACCTGTTGCCATTTGGGATAATTATAGGACTCATTAGTAACAGTCCCTGAAGAAGGGGAACAATCCAGATTTGTAGTAAACAAGTTAGAATTGTGATGGCCTTTGCAACTGATAACTGTTTCCATCCCATTTGGGAAATCAAACAATCTTCTGTCACCTTGTTCTAAGGCCCTAGGAGTTAAGAAACAAAAACTGTTATCAACATTGTGTTTCAACCAGTGACTTTGCTTGGGAGAAACAATTCCAATTAAACTTTGATCTTCAGCTTTAACCAAATCATGTGATGGCTTTATTAAAGAAGTACAGAAACTGGAAGTGGAATCATTCATGTCACAACTGATTGAGGACTCGTTTCGATACTTGGATGGCTGGGATGAACCACTTCCAAGAAGCACTATCTCCAAGTCATCTCTTCTTATATTTTCCAAGCAAGCGGGCGCATTACCATCTTCACACAACCATGGCTCCTCAACCATCATCTTGTTATCACGCCTGGGAATTAAATCCTCCGTTGTCTGACTGAAATCTTTCCAGAGCTGACTGACATGCTCAGCTGCTTCCACAACCTCTGGAATTTCTAACAGCAACTCATCGATAATTTCTGAGGAAGACACTTTGGTTGGAATAAAAGATCTATCCAACCCAAGATTAACATAGGGACGCAAAGTAAACTTGAGAAGATTTTTAGCACAAATGACATTAGAAAGTGCTGAAACATAATCCTCACTTGAAGCAAGAGAGACATGTTTTGAGCTATTTTGAATTGGGCTAGACCAAAATCCCGGAGCTGGAAAGAACTGAGGACATGAGACAGTAGAAGGGAAGTCACCAACAAACTTCACCCGATCACCTGCTTTAAGAGTACTGCCTTTTGACGATGCCGTAGAAACTTCTTGCTTCAGTATAAACTGTGAACTTACTGCGGGTCCACCTATAATTTGGGCGTGAACACTAGAAGTCAGTTTCTTATGTTGTAGTGCAGCAGCCTGAGCACTACTTCTCTTAATAAACACGGGTCTTTCAGGCCTTGAACTTTCTTTGGTAGCTTCAATTTGCGCTCCATTTATTGGAGCACCCTGGGTTTCGAAAATGCTCACAGGAGGAGGTATATTGGCCGTAGAGATACTAGTAAGGAGCTGCTGAAATATATATGCCTGCTTCACGTTCCGACGATCACATACATCCTTCACAGCATGAACAACCGCTGCAGCATACTCTTCTAAAACATGAGCAACAAATATATCAGAATCAACAGACTTTGAACCCTCATAATCTATTCCCAAACCACCCCCTATATCAAAAACTTTCATCTGGGCACCGAAACGAAGCAATTCACAATAGATCTGTGAAGCTTCTCCAACACCAGCAGCAAGTAACTCAGTTGTGGGAATTTGAGAACCAATATGAAAATGCAACAATTGGAGAGACATTTTTTAAAAAAATTGTCCTGCGTGATTCTGTTCTGCTCCAAACGTATATGTTTATGCAGTGAGTCAGTGACATGTCATTTTTTAATATATCATAAAACCATGTATGTGTTTTTTGAACTATTTAACCGGAAAGGAAACAATGATAGACTTGCTGGTCTCTACTCAATCTTACTATGAAATCCTGGAAAATAAATTGGTGTTCTCATTTTCTTTCTTCCAATGTTACAAAACTGGTGCTAACTTCGTGTTACATTTCATCTTTTGCTCTTATCTGATGTAATTGGCTGGTTGTTCTTTCTTGTTTTGGTATTAAATTCTTAAACTTCAGAAAGTTCTGGCCAACAGTGCTATGGTAGAGGTTTCACTCATTGTTAAGGGTTTGAATCCTGATTCATGTTAACAGAAAAACTTAGTTGGGAGGGGACTACCCTCCCTGCATGCCTTCAAATTTTCTGGCGGAGATTAGTCATTGTTAAAGAAAGGTGAATACTTTGCACCTATTACATGAGTATTAGGAGAAAAAATAAAGTGGTTTAGTTTAATTGCTCCCAAATTTTAGGTGGAACTTACCAACCCGGGCAATGGTTGTAATTTGAATTGAATAGAGAATGTCACAACCAGGATTAAATTTCATCAATAATACTTATAAACGATTTTGCTAACTTTTTCCTCTGATTTTTATACATGAACCTTATGATTGCAGAATTCACCTTGTAATGCATGCTGTGTGCACTGCTGCTTGCACTGGTGTGCCTTGTGTCAGGAGCACAGGGAGATGAAGGGAAGGCTCTCGGACAATAGTTTTTCTGAAATGACCATTGTAAACCCTCCTCCCATTCAAGAGATGAAGTCTACTGACGAAAAGGAAATTCCCGAGACATCTTCAGCTAACAACAATGAACACATTACTATGGAGATGCAGGCTATGTAAACCATTGTTAATACTTAATAGTGACAGAGAAAATAATTTTCCTTAGACCCTTGGCTAGAACTCATCATGTTAATACTTAATGATAACTTGGCTTCAGTACTTCATGTTGCATTAAACATGTAAGTCACATTTACACACAACTCATCGTGTCTGTTTTTTGAAGCCAAACTATACGGAATCCTCATTTTTTAATTTTATTATCTGGCTTTAAACTTTGACTCATCCTGTCTGAGTATGTCTGCTTTATTTTTGCTTCATGCTTGGCCGGGTTAGGATCTGATACCTTTGTCTTTGATGCCTTTGGTAACTTTGTGTGTATTTTTTTCTAGCAACTTATCATTTCATTATTTTATTAATTAAACTACAGGCACCAAAGGTATGAAACACTGCCCCATGCTTGGCCATTTGTTATTTTACTGTCAGTATTAAAAGTTGATGTTAGATGCGTATATAGGAGTAATAGTAATTATAGTAGTAATAATAATACTTAGCTTCTATACTTTATTGCTGCAGTGTTTGTTACCGAATAATTGTTAAAAATCACTTTATTTACAGATGAAAAAAACCACTTTAGTTTAAAAAATAACTATGAAGTTTATTTATTATATAGGAAGGCTAAACTGCCCATCAGATTCTTGACTTAATTTTAGCTAACATTGTTATGTTCGTGCTTTACATTTTTTTGGTTCAAGTCCTTTGCATTTTAAAATACTAATATTGTTAACATTTTTTAATTAGAAAAATTCTGAAACACTAGAAAACTTGTAAAAAAAACTCCAGTTTTCATAAGAAAATTGTTAAAATTATTTGATTGTGGAATATCCGTTGGTTGATAAATAAACATGAAGAAGATTTGATGTTGTAGTTTATGATTGCAGTAATTGATGAGAGAAATAGAAGATAATTTTTTTAGCTTAATTAGATTCGTGATCCCTTATTTAATTTTTAATTTTATGTTGATCTCTTCCATAAGTCAACAACGTCATTTATATTAGTTTTTGTCAAATAACATTAAGTTTTGCTTACTTGATATGTGTCATTTTTTCCTTTTAGATGGCTTATAATGACTCAACATTAGAGGATATATCATTAGTGGATATATTAGCTTCCTTCCATCAACATCATTCGAGCATTTTATTGTCCATCTTCTCCCCCAAGTATCTAGGGTTCATCGTATTTGTTTCAAATTTGCTCATCTTCTTCCCTATTTTCATTCTACTTCCTTCCATCCAAGCTTCATTTTCATTTTCTTCATTAAATCTTACGATTTCAAACACATCGTGTTCATTCTCACCTCTTTCCTAATATGCAAAATGGTAGGTACAATAAGTCTTCATCTCCATGTCCAACTTACCCTATAATTCAAGATCGAGCTGAAATTCGTAGCAAACCAACCAAAACTTCGGTTATGTTGAATTTGTACTAAGAAGACAAAGTGAATGTTACTATCAAGAGGATTGCATTCTTTAATTCGTGACTGACATTACAAATATGAATTTTGATTAAAAAAATTGGTGTTGTAGAAATTAAAAAAAAAAAACACACTGACAATAGTTTTTTCAAGTGATTTAATGATACTACTATTGATGAAAGAGATTTGAAGATTAAAAAGTACAAGAAGGAAATTTTAAAATTAAAGAATAAATTAGTTAACACAAGAAGATGATTGAAGATGTCAGTAACATTTGAAGTTGAATTTAGTATTAGTAGCAATATTTTTGGCTGGTGACAGAACTTATTAGGGCTTCAATCCATTTGAAATAGGATATTGCACTGTTATTTGAAATCAATGTTAGTAACAATGTTATTGTTCTTGTATTGTGTAAACGTATTTTGCAATCCTTTGTTTAGGGTATTTTGTATTGTCAACGCAATTTATGTTGTAATTCTTTATTAAAATTAATATAATAATATGTTGTCCAAATTATCAATGTTGTCATTCACCTTCACCGCATGATCCTTTTCATGAGAACTCTTGTTATAAGACTTGGTTAATTTCTCCATGATTCTCTGCATATGTTGGCACAAAGAAGATCTTCAACTTCACATTCAAGTACCTATTAAGAGAGGCAATTTACACATTCATCTGATAAGGGTTGAACTTCAGAATACATGATAGTCTTGGAGTCCATTTAGCACGGAGTTGATTCACAATGTTATCAACCAAGCGCACGTCCTAAACTCGCAACCCGGTTCAGTCCTAAGAATCTTTAGGTCCTCCACAAATTGAATTAGATATTTCTTTCCGTCAACCCAAAAATCCCCTACCTTATTTATTTTCCCATCTGTTTTATAGTGATCAAAATACGAGCATAATACAACCTCAATTTATTAGTAGTGTATTCGTCAATTTTCAACAATCTTCCTTTAACTGAAGCAAGTTCCCAAAAAACATATCACATTCCATGCATGTAAAGTTATAACATAACAATGCCCCCACACCCCTCTTCCATAAATCATCTCATTATTCTTCGACAAAGCACGGTAATCATACACTAAAGTACTAAAAAAATTGCCGCTTCATTAAAAACAGACATTACCTCCTTCGTCTTGATCGTAAAATACAAGAAAATTTTGTCTCCTCCCAACTGTGCCATCATAACATCATGAAACCCAACATTTGAAATACTTTTTTGAATAACCAAAACTGTAACACTGTTCCGAATCCTAGCCACTAGACCATCGGAGTTGTCAAAATGGGCTCGGCCCATCAGGCCGACCAACGAGCACTATATTTTATTGTGGATCAGGCTTAAAGAAACCTTAAAACACACAACCCTGTCTTTTTGGCCCAGCCCATCGGATCTATGTTTTTCATGGGTCGGGTCGGACCGATCAATCAGGCTTCAGGTTGGACCTTTAAAAATAAATTTATAAAATAATTTTAGTTAATTTGGGAGAAAAAATTGAGATAAGATATGATTACATAAGTGTGTTTCAAGTGAAAAAGAAAAGTTAAAGAGGATGAAGATATGTTTTCAAGATGATGTGATTAAAAAATGGTTGTGAGATGAAGAGAAAGTTTGAGTATTGGAGATCATATTCAGTTCCTCTCTACTTTTACATAGATATTTTCATTTGATGAATATTTTAAATATCACTTAACTAAATTTATGATTCCTCATTACTTATGTTATACAGCTTTTGCCCATTACATATTTTTTATAAATTTAAAACTATAATATTGAAATAAGGGACTGGCTGGCTCTCGGGCCACATGGCGTATTAGAAAATGGGCCTGGCTCATTTTTGGGAGTCAATGAAGTAATTGGGCCGACCCACTGCAACCCCTTTATATGTTTCGGTCCTCCGAATCCAAGCGGGCTGGGTCAAGTTGGTCCATTTGACTGCTCTTTATAGACCCAGTCACTGTCTTCAAAAGCAACCTCATAACTTCTACCCGTCGGTGCTACCTTTTCCTCCCCATTTTCACCCCCTTTAACTGCTTACGAATCTCGTTCACTAGCTCTGCGTACGAAGCCACCCTTGTAACGCCCAGAAATTTAATTAATTATTTAATTAAATATTTCAGAGTATTTTCAGAATTAATTGTTGAAAAATATTGAAGTTGGGAACTAATCGGTGTATTTCTATGAAGTATTATTTAATTGATGGATTGACGAAGTTGCGGAAAAATAATATTGGATTATAAATGAGAAATTTATATTGAATTAAGTATGGTAGTTGTAGTAAATTAGATGTGTGCTAATAATAGGCCTATTAAGGAATTTATGAGAAAATATTATTATTGATTGAGTTCAATAAAATAAGAAAATTAGGTTTTGTTGGCAGAATAAGGTTTTTGGAGCTTTTGGAAAATAGACCGTGAAATAAAGTTGCAGACAAAGAGGAACAAGGGTTTTGGCGAGAGGCACAAGGTTTCCGTGTAGCAAGCTTATATGAGTGGTGCTGTGGAATCGCGAGGAAGAGGTTGGAAGCTGCGACAAAGCTAGGAGATCGACCCGAAAATTATAGAGAGACCGTAAATCCAAGGTAAGGGTGGGGTTCAATCTCTATAACTAGGTATATGATAGACTGTATGTGGGGTAGGTTTGTATAAATTTGTGCATGAATTGTTTGTTGAATATGATATATTGGGATTATGGGAAAATTATTAGTTTTGTTAACTTTATTTGTCTGTGGATGTTGATAATATGTTGACAAATTTGTTCTATGATTCATTTAAATCGTATTGCGGTTACTAAGTTGTTGAGACTGTCAATCGAGGCTTTAAAACTGGGTAAATAGAAGAAAAGTGACAGAAGGAAGTTGCAGGAAAAAAATAATAGAAGAAGAAAGAATTTGGGGCGGGGGCCACACTGCTATGGGGTGGGCGCCCCACCCTTGGAACATATCTATGGCGAGGGCCCCTTAAATGTGGGATGGGCACCCCACCCTTGGAACATATCTATGGCGAGGGCCCCTTAAATGTGGGATGGGCGCCCCAGCCACCACATGTTTTTTTTTTGTTTCATAATTTTGCTCATTGTATCTCTTTAATTGGCATAAATAGTATATATATTTTAGTTAGGATAGTATATTCATACAGGTACAAGAGGTAGTTATTAGTAGAAGCATAAGGGATTAAAATAAATTACAGGTTGATATATTACGGTGGTAAGTTGATTAGTTTAGTTAGTTGCAAGGTGCTGCATTATAACAGTAAATTAAATTGGTGACAGAGTTAGTTCGGAAAATTATAGGGGGGTCATACTGCTTTTATTAAAGTTGATATCAGATTGAGAATTAAAATAGTAATATTAGCAAGAGGTAGCAGAAGTATTTTACTAGCAGGAAACAACAGTAGTTGATGTACACGTTTTGGTAGTTTAGCCGAAGAAATATGTGGAGTAGCAGCAAGAATAATGGAGCAGTGTAGTTAATAACATGAATATAATTTAGTAGCATTTGAGATTTAATATCAGGGGATTAAATAAATAGAAACGGTGGGAATTAGTAGTAATACTAGTGGTTGATGAAATCAGCACCGAATAGTAATATAAGTAGTTTTAATCGGTATAATTGTTAACCGAAATTAGTTGAAATTTGGCCGAAATAATTCATAAATGGTTGTAGTTATTTTTGGTTGGTTTAATGTATGGAAATGGTCGAATAAGTAGAAGTAAGCGGTAAACTTAGTTGTCCGAAATTAACCAAAATTTGTCGGGGTAGTTCGTATGTATTAGTAGGTAATTGGGGTTGGTTTATTTTGTTGTAATTATGTCGATTGAGTTGAATTGTAGGTACAAAATAATAAGTTGTTTTGTTTCGGTTTATGGACCTTATTGAGTTGCGGGTCCTATGACCAATGTTATTTAAGTTGAGCAGTTGTTATAAATTGTTGTTGATTAAGTTGTAGGCCTATGGCCAGTGTTAAAGCGACGGTGAGTACATCTGTTTATTGGTACAGTATTGATGTAGGATTATGCCTTACGATGATTGTTGTTATTGTGTGTGACTGTTGCATTCATACATTTGCATCTTTAAGTTGGCTTGGATTGGCAATTTTTAAGTTGGAGCTATGCTCACCATGTTGGCCTGGATTGGCAAATTAGCGACGAAGACTTATGCCTTGATGCCTCGATAAACTGGAAATTTTTAAGTTAGGAGTTTTGCTCCAATGGTACTACATGCATGTGCATAGTTGAGTCGCATTTTGAGTTGTGTGTTAAGGTTGTTGTTGTTACTAAGTTGTGTTAATTTCAGTTACTATGTTGATGTGTTGGTTGATTAAAGTTGTCTTGTTGTTGTTATTAAGTTTTTTGTTGCTTGTTGTTATATTGGTGCTATAAAGTGCTGAAATTTGTATGATTCAAATCTAATATACTGTTTATCATACACCTGTTTATACTGGTTGATATCTAACCCTTTCATTTGTTTTGTCGTTGCCTTTATACTGGTAACGTTCAGATATTCAAGAATGAAGAATTAGTAGCTGTCAGTCCAAGTCGGTTTAGTTGCTCTGATACGTAGCACTCGGGGGGGGGGGGGGGTGAATGATAATTGTCTCGATGTTGTTGTTACTACTCTAGTTGTTGGATAATTATAAGTTGAAATTTGTTTTAGCTGAATAAAGTTGTAAATGATTTCTAAGTTAAAAGTTGTGATTCCGCCGTGTAATTAATAAAAAGGTTGTTTTGCCTTGAAAGAATAAAATATGTCGTTATTTGTTAATCTGAATGCTATGTATCTACGAGAACATGCAATTACAGGTTTTCTATTATGTTGAACTGTGATATCCCATTGTTTTGTCGAAATTTTATCACTCTGATTTTATTATAAATTACCGGTTAGAAATGGGGTGTTACATTAGTGGTATCAGAGCAGGCCGGTCCGTCCGGCCAAAGTTGTCTAATATTGTTTATCCCTTAGTACGTGATAAGTGTGTACAACACTGTCGGTACTTGTTGTTTTTCTAATCACTAGTTGCAGGAGTGGGCTTGAAGATAAGTGGGGGAGAAGCGGTGCTTCTCGGACATGTTTCAGTTGTAAGATGTGGGTTCAGTATGTTGTGGACAACGGTAATACAAGTTGTTGAAGTTTGTTGTTTCCCGGATCCGAAGGTAACATGGATTCAAGGTTTTTGGTGGTTGATCAAGTGGAGCATCTGGAGAAAGAGGATGAGCAGGAATTGTTGATTTTTACTTCTCGAAGGATGAGGAGCAATGTAGTAGTTGTTGATATGCAAAGTATGGTGCAAATTCCTGATGTTTTAGAAGTGATTGTTAAGTAACCAGCTAATGGTTATAAGATGGAATTCAGGAAGTTGCTATGTTCAGCGTGGTTGATGGACTGTGAAGTTGTTGTTTAAGTAGCCTTGTGTAAGATGTTGACATAGGAACAATGATTAAGTGACGAATTGTGGTAGACCGTGTTGTGAAATCCTAGAGAGTAACTGAAAAAGTTATAGTAGTTATTGGAACATTCTGAATCGCAAATTAAAGTCGGAAAAGTGACGAATAGGAAGTGTTGATAGTGGTGTGAAGAAATTCTATCCTGATGTTATCATAAGGTGTGTATTAGTATGTAGCTGCAAGACGTTTGTGTTAACATGTTCAGATAATTTTGAAAGTTATTGAATTATGATGCTTTTGGTGATGTGAGTACAAGTTCTAAAGGAACACTATTGTAGTTGGTAACGATGGTTTATACTACATTATGGCTGTCGGATATCTATTGACAAATTGAGGGCTTGATCACCCTTAATATCTTGTTGATAGCAGAAGGACTCGTATTGGATGGTATAGAATTATCTTGCTACCTCAATGATGCTAAAGTGATGGACGTTAAAGGAAGTGTTGTTGCACCCCAAAATTTGCCCATCTGATTATTCTTAATTGGCTTATTGCTTTAACATCATTTGCATCTTAGGTCATCAATAAAATCATACATTCATCAGTAATTTAAAATATAAGATCGAGGATCTTTAATGTAAAGATTCCTTTATGGCTCTTAGTAATTATTCACATGCTTGTGGTCATTATTTGAACAAGATGTGTTGTATCATTCTCGGATTCTACCTTTCACCGATTCAAGGAGTTCACACAAGTTGATTGAGGTACAAGAAATGAATCGTGGTTTCTGCAATAAGCTGAGAATGAGTTTGTTTATCCTTTGATGCATCAAGCCAAGGTCTTGTGCATATCAAGTTTGCTTCAAATACAAAGTTTTATGGATTTGAGATTCAATCGGGACACAAATATTGAATTTGGATTTAAATATTATACAATACACATTTGCTTCAATGGTTTTCATTCAAGTTTAGTTATTGAATTTGGGAAAGAGAAAATCATTTTATTCAAGGTCACAAAAGTCAACATTCATTCATTCCAAGGCAATATTATTACAAGAAAATCCAGAAATGTGTGGCAAAACAATCATTACAATTTACATCACATAACCACACCCATATTCATTTCTGTCCGATTATACCTTACATCACAAGAATGTTATACAGTAAAGTATATACTAATTTCTAAGTCTAATCTTCAATTCCAATCTCCATCTTCTCTTTAAGCCAATTCCAAAACAGCCATAACAAAGACCTCCACTTATGCCATATACTTGCTGCCAGACCAGAGGTGAACGTCTTGCGAGCCGACACAGTGATACGTCATTAACAGCCTGTACCTGCATAACTTAGCCAAAACATCACAGAATCAAGCTCAAGTAAGAGCATAACATGATCAACCCATTTAAGCTAGTGTTCAGTGTTAGCCTTGAGTTCCTACAAGTCTGTTTCAGCTCACCTTCAGCCATATCAGAATACAATTGAAAGCGCATAAGGGTCATACACATATACCTAAATACACAGTCACAGGGACTGTTATATAAACATCTATGCGGAAAAATCACACAATCAGTTTCATTGGCATTCAAGGACAGGATCACTTCAAATCAAGTTTATACCTAACGGACTATGCATAAAGCAGTATGACTTTCATTCAATCAAAAAAAGCACAGAGTCAGCTAGTTTAAACTTAACCTTGTTCACCCTTGTCACAAAGCCAGTTCACAATTAACCTAACAGAACATAACCAATTTCCCTATAACTAACTTCCAAAAAGTAGTTACAAATTCAAAACATTTCCCAACTGATTTCGAACCATATGTCTAACTATCTAACAACCTAAACCACCTCTAACCATATATATAACTGTTCATAACAGTATCATAACTACCTTTCTTAACCACCTAACATTCAGTTTAACAAATTCAGAGCCATCCCCTAACTTACCAAACAGGACTCTAACCGAAAACTAACTTCTAACAGAATTTTAACCGCTTTGTAACAACCTATAACCAATTTCAACTAACAAGCTAACTGACTCATAACAGACCCATTAACTGTCACAACAGAAATCTAACTAACCTCTTAACTCTCAATCTCTTCCCCCCATCTAATAACTAACTTACCCTAATCTAATGGCCCAGATCAATTCATCTCCAATTGCTTCAACAATCACCTTCAACTATATAAACTAATCACTACTCATTCACAAGGTCTCTCCACCATTTTCTCATCTTCAACCTATCATCACCTTCAATCCTCTCTTCTTCATCTCTTCCCTCGACACACACCATTCATCTTCAATCACTCTCAGTTCCATTCCCTACACTCAAAGCTTCTCCATCAACCTCTTCAGAGCATTGATCAAGCTCTGAAAGAGGTGAAGCATAGCCTCACGCACCCTCTCTGAATCTCTATATTCAATCATCTTCATACTCTCCTTACAACTCTTGTCATCACTCAACAGTGCATAACGACATAACGCAACAATCTCAGAATTACATCAAGACCGAAGAAGAAGAAGAAAGTTAAATACAAGCGAGGATTCGAAGTTACCTGAATCAACATCTCCTTTCAACTGCGTTTATTTCGCGATTCAAGCACACGGATTCTCCCCTCTGTTTTCCGCCAAACTACACAATCGCAATCTTCACTTCAGGTGAGTTCTATGAGCCTTCACTCTTCATCTTCTTTGCTTGTTCTTGATACTGTTGTAAAGAGTAACGACCCGTGAACATTTCCCCCATGGTATCGCTCTTCAATTCGCCACCATTACCGTTTAATTGAGCTTTTAATACAACCTAGGGTTTCCTATTTGTTTAGATTTAGGGAAATGGAGGAGGAAGTGGGGAAAATAGAGGCTGGACTTGTGTTTAGGGTGAGAAGAAGAGTAAGGATTGGTGTCTGTTCGAGTGAAAGGCCGCGCTCCACCGCCTCCGGTGCGGTGGAAGACGATTTCCGGCGAGAGTATTTTGTGAGAGAAAGGACGATAGAACATGAAGAGCCACATAGCAAACCTAATTCCTCTTCCCTTTTTTATCTTTCTTAGTTTTAATTTAATTTTATTTTATTTGAAATAAAATCAGAATAATAGTTATGATAATCTGAAGTTGGATCACAAATTGTCCTTTGGGCCCGTGCGAAATCATTATCTACACCTCCTGGTCCATGGATTTCTTTCAAAAAAATTGCTATAACAAAAAACTCTGCTGGGCCAACACCCTGGGCCCAGCGCCTGCTATTCACCATTATAGATTCACTTTACACCCCTGTTTCCATTTCTTAAATGCTAGAATTTAGGTTTAATTAGATTTTTTATCATTTCTTTTAGGTGATAAAATTGTTTATTTCTAGACCTTTAACACAATTTTTGACATGAAAATGTTCATAAAAAAATATTAGTTTTAGGCTAATTCTTTTAATTATTTTTTTGGCTAATTAGAATTCAATTTCCTTCATAAAAATCATAAAAATAAATAGTATCTTTTAATTCAATTTCACACTATATTTTGAATCATTCATTTTCATGTTTGGTGCTATATTTTCAAGTCATTATTTTAGTCAATTTGTGTACTAATTTTGTACCATTGTTTACTTGTGATTTTTACTTGCAATCCTACTTGTATGTTCCCATAGATTTAGGACCTATAATCTTCATGACCATTAGGCTTAGTCTTTCCTTTTAAATCCTAACATTTAGGTATAATCATAACATTAGGCTAGTTGATCATTTTAGGCTAGTTCTCTTCTCCTTTTTCTTTTCAACTTTAAAACATTAATAAAGGACGACGCGAATCATGCTAAATGCCTTTTTTTTAGTGTGAAAGAAATGATTGGGGCGTAGGCCCCGATGTATGTTCTTTCCCACTTAGCGGAAGAGAAATGATTGAGGCGTAGGCCTCGGTGTATTTCTTAACCGTTATTTAGAGAAACGATTGTGGCGTAGGCCTCGATGTGCATTCTCTAAATATTCAAAAATTGTATTTCATTTAGAGAAACGATTGTGGCGTAGGCCTCGATGTGCATTCTCTAAATATTCAAAAAAACTCTTTTTATGGCATGATTCAAGTCACAAATTAATTTCCCTTAAAAGACACCCAACCAAAAACATTTCAAAATATCTAATAAAGGCTCAAACCTAAACAAAGTAAGGAAGTGATGCGAAGCCTTGTAGTGGGTTTTCGTCCATCATGGAATTACACCTAAAAGACATAAACCAATTTTCTCTCTTCTCTCTCTTGCCTCCGAGGCATTCCTTCTCTTGCCTTCAGGGCATTTTTTCTCCTAATCGGACACGTTATTTCCGCTCCATTCCCAGCTTAAGACTCCAGAGGTCGAGCAGCGGAGTGTGAATGTAACTGTTCAACTAAAAAACACAAAAACAAACAAAAAATAAAGAGCCGAACTACGACGCTCTGATTCCTGAAAAGGATACGTAGGCATTAGGTCGCGGGGCCTAAGCGAGCACAACTATTTATAAACCTTATTTTCCCCGTGTTTCTTTTCTTTCATTTGCATGCATTCCCTTGCATTAAGCTTTAGATTTATACACCCTTTAGATAGCAACAAACATAGGTGGATACCATCGAGTACGATGGGCGTGAGGGGTGCTAGCACCTTCCCCTCGCGTAACCGACTCCCGTACCTTATCTCTGGTCGAAAGACCTCGTTCTTATTCATCCTAGGTTTTCTGATATTCCTTTCCCTCTTTGGGATAAATATATTGGTGGCGACTCTGTTCATTTTCGCGAGCGTGCGACAGCTGGCGACTCTGCTGGGGATGTGATAGACCTGTGCTGGTCCATTCTTAGCAAGTCGATCCTAGCTTACGTTTGTTTTGTTTTCTTTGGGTGTTTACTTATTGATTTATTGCTTTATTGCTTTATTGCTTTATTGCTTTATTGCTTTATTTCTTTATGCTTCGCATTCTATTTTCCTATACTGTGGATTACTGTTCTGCTGTCTGTTGGGATGGGTTGTTTCTATGAGGTAAAAGGCCCAATACCCAGGCCAGAGTTGACACATAGGATACCTAGGATAGAGTGGATAGTCATGATGCCGATGAGATGTCAGGTCTTGTCTAGTGCAATCATGAGACCCACGCCCAGTCGAGGTTCAAATGGGGTATCATCGTTGGCATGTAGATGCAACAATGGTGGTATCTCAGGAGAACTGATAACGCTGGTTGCCATATTGACCTACCCTGACTTAGACTACACCCGTGAGTGGGGAGGGAATCATATTCTTTACAAGTACAGGTACATGTTCTGTCGGTGACTATTGGTTCTCCTGGTATTCAAAAGGACGTCGAACCTGTGATCCTGGAACATTTGACTTATACAGAAGTTTTATATCAGTTATCTATTAGAATCAACGTCGAACCTCTGAATCTGGAGGATTCGACCTTATTTGACTTATGCAAAGGTTATCTATCAGAATCAACGTCGAACCTCTGAATCTGGAGGGTTCGACCATCTTTGACTTATGCACAAGCTATTTATCCAGAAAGCAACGTCGAACCTCCGAATCTAGAGGGTTCGACCATATCTTATTGACCATGAGAAGCTGTTATCCAAGAAGCCTTGATCCTTGATCCTGATTTATGCTGCATTTGCATCTTCATTAACATTTTTACATTCATGCATGTGCATCCATGGTTACCAAGACTCTTACCACTCTTCCTCTCCATCAGATCAGTCAAAACGATTCCTCCACACCGATATCTGACAAGAGCTCACAGAAGAAGAATCATGGAGAACTATGAACAAGATCAAGCTGCCATTAGAGAAGAGATGGATCAAATGAAAACTAAGGTCGATGCTATCCTGGAAGCTATCCAAGCCTTGCGAACTGAAAGGGTTCCTGCTACACAAGAGATTCCCGTTGTTGGTAACCAAGCTGCTGCTAGCCAACTTGAGGTCATTCCACCTTCTTCTACTCCATTTGAGTTCCAAGCAAGGACTAATGCTACTCTTGGGATGCCATTCAACTTCATGACTGTTGATACCCTTGGAGCTCCAAACCAAGGTGGGACTATACCCGTGACTTCTGGAGCAATGACTATGGCTGATCCCGTCTTCCCATTCCCTGTGCCACCTTCTCAAACAGAGATTCCTATTCCTGCTTTCTGTGGTACTCGTTCTGCTAATCCAGAAATGCAAACAATACCAACTGCTGAAAGAGCTCGACCCGTTGAGAAATCTGCTGAGAAGTACAAAATCCTTGAGGAAAGAATTCGAGCCATTGAAGGATTTAGTGCCTATGGGATGGATGCTAAGGATCTGTGTCTAGTTCCTAATCTGGTTGTCCCTCCTAAGTTCAAGACTCCCGACTTCCAGAAGTACAAGGGTCTGAGCTGTCCGAAGAGCCATATCATCATGTATTGTCGTAAGATGGCTTCTCACATCCACAATGACTCATTGCTCATCCATTGCTTTCAAGATAGCCTGTCTGGGGCATCTTTGAACTGGTATATGAACCTGGAGCGTAATAGGATCCGATCTTGGAAGGATTTGTCTGATGCCTTTCTCAAGCAATATCAATACAACATTGACATGGCTCCGACTAGGTTGCAACTACAGAATCAAGTGCAAAGAACCAATGAGACATTCAAAGAATATGCCCAAAGGTGGAGAGAAATGGCTGCTCAGGTTAATCCACCACTTTCTGAATCCGAACTGGTTGACATGTTCATGAACACTCTTCAAGGACATTACTATGAGAGAATGGTTGGTAGTGTTTCTTCTGGTTTCTCCGATCTAGTCAGGATTGGTGAAAGAATTGAGAATGGTTTGAAAATTGGTAAGATCCAGAATCCCGCCAATGCTGCTGCTGCAAACCAATATGGGTACAAGAAACCTCAGGGTAACTTTGTCAAGAAGAAAGAAGGCGAGACCAGTGCCACCTATGCTCAAGATCAAGCTCCTTGCTATCAAGTGGCCGCCACCGCCCCTCAAGCTTATGTGGCACTTGTTGGTCAACAAACTTGGGTCCCTTATCAACAATATGTCCAACAACAACAACAAGGTTTCCAACAACAAGGTTATCAGCAGAGACAAGGTCAACAGAGGCAGAATAGGCCTAAAAGGGTGTATGATCGTGTACCAATGACCTATAGCCAACTTCTCGCCGCCTTGCTTGATCAAAAACTGATTCAATTAGCTGAAGCTAGGCCTCCTCCTGATCCTCTCCCTCCAAATTACAAGATTAATGCCAAGTGTGAATTCCACTCTGGAGGATCTGGTCACACCACTAAAGAGTGCAGAGTTCTCAAAGACAAGGTTCAGGATCTGCTTGATGCAAAGGAGATTACATTCACACCTGCGGCACCTAATGTGGTCAACAATCCCATGCCACCTCACAATGGAGCTTCCACCAGTGGAACATGAAGACTTTTATGTTTGTCAGGAAACATTTCATTTGCATTAGAATAAGGCCAAACTTGCCATTGTATAGATTTCTTTAGTATTTTCAATTGTACTACTTTTGTTGTTATCAAGTACTATCCATTGTAAGAAATTCATTCTGTTTGAATAAAAAATAATGTAATATACATGTTTTTCTCAAATCATTTCATCTTGTCATTATGTTCATTGATACTTCACTCATTTGTCTTAAGCAAACAAAAAAGGAGAATGATGAAAAATAAAAAAATACATGAACTACTAACTGTATGCTTTTGGAACAAAGGTCCTGCTGACGATGTACAGGCATTGTTTCAATTCCTAAACACCGGAGTTATAAGGGAGTGAAACCTTCGTCAACCCCTTTGAGCCTAAGGAGTAGTAGTTTCTTTTCAAAAAATACAAAACCCTCAATTTTAACCAGGGGCAGGGTAGTCTTCAGCTAGTGCGACTGAGCGCTCAACTTGCAGGTATTCCATCCGAGGATCCACCATATTCCATCTCTCACAACAAAAGAAGAAGAGCACTATCCACAATGGATGTCTCTCATTCACTAAGAAGAAGGCAGTCACAACCTTTTCTTCAAGTCATTCACAAAAGTCATACAACTTGTTCCCGAACGAGACAAAAAGAATGAAAAGAAAGTTATGAACCATGAAAAAAAAAAGAAAGAAACAAAAGCCCGCTAAGTCAAAAAAAAAGAAGAAAGGAAGAGCTTTGAAGCAAATGACTTAGGCAAAAATTAGGGCATATCCCGCTGGACAACGAAAACCAAATTCAAAAGAAACTCTTTGTCCAGGCAAAAGTTAGGGAAAGTAAAAAACAAAGCAAAAGAAAAATCCTCCAAGGGACAAGTTGTTGTGACCATCAACAAAAGAATCAAAGGGTGGCTGCCACCTCCGCCAAAGCCATAAAGGATCCTCATCCATCACAATCCTTCCTGAAAAGTGAATACTCGTGTCGAACTAGCTGAACGTAGGACTGGAGAACATCACGAAGAAGGGGTGGGTTAAGTAGAACTTGAGCCTTTATCCTTTGTTTCTCAAACCGTGAACCCGGCCACGTTACAACCCTCAAAAGTCCTAATTGAAGCAGGGTTCGTTCCGAAAGCATACTAACTGTAAAATCATGTCAAACTGACTCCTAATGTTGCTGTGTCATTTGTGTTCGTATCAGTACAACATTTTGACAAATAAAACTTTTTCTTTGAGATTAACATGTGCATTGCATTCTCATTATCTTTTTCAAAACAGAATTGTCTCTAATTTGAAAGCAAGTACTTGATACCAAGGAAAGTTCAACATTGAAATCCCATCGAGTAATCTTACAAAGGTAAAGGTTGGTCATCCACTAAGCAAATATGTGAAGAATCCATTTGGTGGAAGAGTTCCTTTCAATATGGGGCATCCATTCCATGATCGACACTGGGGCAGTCCATCGCAAATCTCCATGATTCAAGCATTATCAAAGTTCTATCTCAAGAGATCATACAAGCTGAGGCAAGCTAGTAACAATTCATCTCTTCATCTTCAATCAAGTGTCAGATATCGAGACAAGTGTCGAGGAGTCAAGACAAACACCTCACCTTCACAAGGGCTATCCTTCAAGCAACAACCTTCCTGCAAGGATTCCTCCATCCACTCCTTGTATCTTGGAGACAATCATTCCATCCATAGTCATACATGCATCATGCATATCATTGCATTCTCATTATCATTTTTTCCACATGATCCAATCATCAATAAAGCAGGGGCATCCATCCCACCTTGATTTTCAAATAGAGTTTCTGAACTCCATCCAATCTATTCCTTACCAAAGCAGAAACCCTGATCAATCAGTACATTGCATATAGAATTCATTACATTGCATCTCCAAAAGTGCATAAATCAAATCAAGCATTGCATGTGAAGCGTAAGCCAAGTTACTCATCAGAGGAGGTCCCTACAAACGATCAATTGATATTCCACTGGATCACTCAGAGTTACCATTGTGGTGTCACCTTCCAAAGTCAACCATGTCCATCTTTCCTCAACTCAGAGTTGATGTTTTGTGTTCAACCCAGAGTTGATCTTTCTATCATCTTTTAACTCCGAGTTAATTATCTTTTCCCACTCAACCCAGAGTTGACGGTTATCCTTATTTCAACCCAGAGTTGATCATTTCCTTTTCCCACTCAACCCAGAGTTGACGGTTATCTTTTGTCTTTTCCCACTCAACCCAGAGTTGACGGTTATCCTTTGTTCAATCCAGAATTGATTATCCTTTTCCCACTCAACCCAGAGTTGACGGTTATCTTTTGTCTTTTCCCAATCAACCCAGAGTTGACGGTAATCCTTTGTTCAATCCAGAATTGATTATCCTTTTCCCACTCAACCCAGAGTTGACGGTTATCTTTTGTCTTTTCCCAATCAACCCAGAGTTGACGGTAATCCTTTGTTCAATCCAGAATTGATTATCCTTTTCCCACTCAACCCAGAGTTGACGGTTATTCCTTATTGATTTCTCCTTTTTCCCACTCAACCCAGAGTTGACGGTTATCTTTTACTCAATCCAGAATTGATTCCTTTCTCACTCGACCCAGAGTCGACGGTTATCTTTTATCTTTTCCCACTCAACCCAGAGTTGATGGTTATCTTCTTTCTTTCCCACTCAACCCAGAGTTGACGGTTATCTTTTATTCAACCCAGAGTTGATCCTTGTCTCTTCCCACTCAACCCAGAGTTGATGGTTATCTCTTGCCTTTTCACGCTCAACCCAGAGTTGACGATTACCTTTTAGTCAACCCAGAGTTGATCCTTGTCTTTTCCCACTCAACCCAGAGTTGACGGTTATCTTTTCTCTTTTCCCACTCAACCCAGAGTTGACGGTTATTCCTCGTTAATTTTTCTTTCCCTCTCAACCCAGAGTTGACGGTCATCAGTTGATCTTTTTCCCACTCAACCCAGAGTTGACGGTTATCTTTTATTCAACCCAGGGTTGATCTTTTCCCACTCAACCCAGAGTTGACGGTTGTCCTTTGTATTTCCCCACTCAACCCAGAGTTGATGGTTATCCTTTTATTCAATCCAGAATTGATTATTCTCTTTTCCCACTCAACCCAGAGTTGAAGGTTATCATTTGCCTTTTCCCTCTCACTCAGAGTTGACGGATATTTCTTATTGTTTCCTTTCCCACTCAACCCAGAGTTAATGGTCATCTTTTGTTCTTGCCCTCTCAACTCAGAGTTGATGGTTACCTCTTATCCGACCCCGAGTTGACTTCCCTTTATTCTTCGACCCAGTTTTGATCTACTTTTCTTTTTCAACCCAGAGATGTCGTTTATTTCTTTTCTAACCCAGAGTTAATTTGTTCGACCCAGAGTTGATACGTTCTTCCTCAGTAGAGTTGACACCTTTTCTTTTCCCCAGTGGATCCTCTCTTTCATCAGGCAAATTTTTCAGGTTCCATTGATATTTAATCTTCTTCTACCTTGAATGTTCGAAAGGCTAGCGCCAATCTCACTTTCAGGTTCAAGACGATTAAATAGGGGCAGCTGTTGCACCCCAAAATTTGCCCATCTGATTATTCTTAATTGGCTTATTGCTTTAACATCATTTGCATCTTAGGTCATCAATAAAATCATACATTCATCAATAATTTAAAATATAAGATCGAGGATCTTTAATGTAAAGATTCCTTTATGGCTCTTAGTAATTATTCACATGCTTGTGGTCATTATTTGAACAAGATGTGTTGTATCATTCTCGGATTCTACCTTTCACCGATTCAAGGAGTTCACACAAGTTGATTGAGGTACAAGAAATGAATCGTGGTTTCTGCAATAAGCTGAGAATGAGTTTGTTTATCCTTTGATGCATCAAGCCAAGGTCTTGTGCATATCAAGTTTGCTTCAAATACAAAGTTTTATGGATTTGAGATTCAATCGGGACACAAATGTTGAATTTGGATTTAAATATTATACAATACACATTTGCTTCAATGGTTTTCATTCAAGTTTAGTTATTGAATTTGGGAAAGAGAAAATCATTTTATTCAAGGTCACAAAAGTCAACATTCATTCATTCCAAGGCAATATTATTACAAGAAAATCCAGAAATGTGTGGCAAAACAATCATTACAATTTACATCACATAACCACACCCATATTCATTTCTGTCCGATTATACCTTACATCACAAGAATGTTATACAGTAAAGTATATACTAATTTCTAAGTCTAATCTTCAATTCCAATCTCCATCTTCTCTTTAAGCCAATTCCAAAACAGCCATAACAAAGACCTCCACTTATGCCATATACTTGCTGCCAGACCAGAGGTGAACGTCTTGCGAGCCGACACAGTGATACGTCATTAACAGCCTGTACCTGCATAACTTAGCCAAAACATCACAGAATCAAGCTCAAGTAAGAGCATAACATGATCAACCCATTTAAGCTAGTGTTCAGTGTTAGCCTTGAGTTCCTACAAGTCTGTTTCAGCTCACCTTCAGCCATATCAGAATACAATTGAAAGCGCATAAGGGTCATACACATATACCTAAATACACAGTCACAGGGACTGTTATATAAACATCTATGCAGAAAAATCACACAATCAGTTTCATTGGCATTCAAGGACAGGATCACTTCAAATCAAGTTTATACCTAACGGACTATGCATAAAGCAGTATGACTTTCATTCAATCAAAAAAAGCACAGAGTCAGCTAGTTTAAACTTAACCTTGTTCACCCTTGTCACAAAGCCAGTTCACAATTAACCTAACAGAACATAACCAATTTCCCTATAACTAACTTCCAAAAAGTAGTTACAAATTCAAAACATTTCCCAACTGATTTCGAACCATATGTCTAACTATCTAACAACCTAAACCACCTCTAACCATATATATAACTGTTCATAACAGTATCATAACTACCTTTCTTAACCACCTAACATTCAGTTTAACAAATTCAGAGCCATCCCCTAACTTACCAAACAGGACTCTAACCGAAAACTAACTTCTAACAGAATTTTAACCGCTTTGTAACAACCTATAACCAATTTCAACTAATAAGCTAACTGACTCATAACATACCCATTAACTGTCACAACAGAAATCTAACTAACCTCTTAACTCTCAATCTCTTCCCCCATCTAATAACTAACTTACCCTAATCTAATGGCCCAGATCAATTCATCTCCAATTGCTTCAACAATCACCTTCAACTATATAAACTAATCACTACTCATTCACAAGGTCTCTCCACCATTTTCTCATCTTCAACCTATCATCACCTTCAATCCTCTCTTCTTCATCTCTTCCCTCGACACACACCATTCATCTTCAATCACTCTCAGTTCCATTCCCTACACTCAAAGCTTCTCCATCAACCTCTTCAGAGCATTGATCAAGCTCTGAAAGAGGTGAAGCATAGCCTCACGCACCCTCTCTGAATCTCCATATTCAATCATCTTCATACTCTCCTTACAACTCTTGTCATCACTCAACAATGCATAACGACATAACGCAACAATCTCAGAATTACATCAAGACCGAAGAAGAAGAAAGTTAAATACAAGCGAGGATTCGAAGTTACCTGAATCAACATCTCCTTTCAACTGCGTTTATTTCGCGATTCAAGCACACGGATTCTCCCCTCTGTTTTCCGCCAAACTACACAATCGCAATCTTCACTTCAGGTGAGTTCTATGAGCCTTCACTCTTCATCTTCTTTGCTTGTTCTTGATACTGTTGTAAAGAGTAACGACCCGTGAACATTTCCCCCATGGTATCGCTCTTCAATTCGCCACCATTACCGTTTAATTGAGCTTTTAATACAACCTAGGGTTTCCTATTTGTTTAGATTTAGGGAAATGGAGGAGGAAGTGGGGAAAATAGAGGCTGGACTTGTGTTTAGGGTGAGAAGAAGAGTAAGGATTGGTGTCTGTTCGAGTGAAAGGCCGCGCTCCACCGCCTCCGGTGCGGTGGAAGACGATTTCCGGCGAGAGTATTTTGTGAGAGAAAGGACGATAGAACATGAAGAGCCACATAGCAAACCTAATTCCTCTTCCCTTTTTTATCTTTCTTAGTTTTAATTTAATTTTATTTTATTTGAAATAAAATCAGAATAATAGTTATGATAATCTGAAGTTGGATCACAAATTGTCCTTTGGGCCCGTGCGAAATCATTATCTACACCTCCTGGTCCATGGATTTCTTTCAAAAAAATTGCTATAACAAAAAACTCTGCTGGGCCAACACCCTGGGCCCAGCGCCTGCTATTCACCATTATAGATTCACTTTACACCCCTGTTTCCATTTCTTAAATGCTAGAATTTAGGTTTAATTAGATTTTTTATCATTTCTTTTAGGTGATAAAATTGTTTATTTCTAGACCTTTAACACAATTTTTGACATAAAAATGTTCATAAAAAAATATTAGTTTTAGGCTAATTCTTTTAATTATTTTTTTGGCTAATTAGAATTCAATTTCCTTCATAAAAATCATAAAAATAAATAGTATCTTTTAATTCAATTTCACACTATATTTTGAATCATTCATTTTCATGTTTGGTGCTATATTTTCAAGTCATTATTTTAGTCAATTTGTGTACTAATTTTGTACCATTGTTTACTTGTGATTTTTACTTGCAATCCTACTTGTATGTTCCCATAGATTTAGGACCTATAATCTTCATGACCATTAGGCTTAGTCTTTCCTTTTAAATCCTAACATTTAGGTATAATCATAACATTAGGCTAGTTGATCATTTTAGGCTAGTTCTCTTCTCCTTTTCCTTTTCAACTTTAAAACATTAATAAAGGACGACGCGAATCATGCTAAATGCCTTTTTTTTAGTGTGAAAGAAATGATTGGGGCGTAGGCCCCGATGTATGTTCTTTCCCACTTAGCGGAAGAGAAATGATTGAGGCGTAGGCCTCGGTGTATTTCTTAACCGTTATTTAGAGAAACGGTTGTGGCGTAGGCCTCGATGTGCATTCTCTAAATATTCAAAAATTGTATTTCATTTAGAGAAACGATTGTGGCGTAGGCCTCGATGTGCATTCTCTAAATATTCAAAAAAACTCTTTTTATGGCATGATTCAAGTCACAAATTAATTTCCCTTAAAAGACACCCAACCAAAAACATTTCAAAATATCTAATAAAGGCTCAAACCTAAACAAAGTAAGGAAGTGATGCGAAGCCTTGTAGTGGGTTTTCGTCCATCATGGAATTACACCTAAAAGACATAAACCAATTTTCTCTCTTCTCTCTCTTGCCTCCGAGGCATTCCTTCTCTTGCCTTCAGGGCATTCTTTCTCCTAATCGGACACGTTATTTCCGCTCCATTCCCAGCTTAAGACTCCAGAGGTCGAGCAGCGGAGTGTGAATGTAACTGTTCAACTAAAAAACACAAAAACAAACAAAAAATAAAGAGCCGAACTACGACGCTCTGATTCCTGAAAAGGATACGTAGGCATTAGGTCGCGGGGCCTAAGCGAGCACAACTATTTATAAACCTTATTTTCCCCGTGTTTCTTTTCTTTCATTTGCATGCATTCCCTTGCATTAAGCTTTAGATTTATACACCCTTTAGATAGCAACAAACATAGGTGGATACCATCGAGTACGATGGGCGTGAGGGGTGCTAGCACCTTCCCCTCGCGTAACCGACTCCCGTACCTTATCTCTGGTCGAAAGACCTCGTTCTTATTCATCCTAGGTTTTCTGATATTCCTTTCCCTCTTTGGGATAAATATATTGGTGGCGACTCTGTTCATTTTCGCGAGCGTGCGACAAGTGTGAAACTGGATTGAAGTTGACGAACTATATGGTTGAGGGAAATGTTAATAAAGGAGGTGAATTAAAATGGATGATCAGAGTTGCGCAGCTGAAGTGTGATGTGTCAGAGTACTGTGTTTCTCTTAAATCATGTTGATTGTATAAGGATGCTCTGATAGTTGATTGGTTGAGGACGAGTGACTTTAAAAAGCGTAGTACAGCGGCAATGGCTTGAGTCGTATCGCAAGGATTCTTGATTTTATTAACTAACAGTAAAAACGATAATGGAGTTTGTTTTAGAATCAAATCATAAAAGAGAAAATAAAAAGTGATTATTGAATAAGTGATTAAAACAGGTTAATCTGCCGGTTCGATGTCCAACTTATCACCGGTCTGTATAATTTCAATTCCCTGAATGATTTCAATTCCTATTCGATTATAGTAATGAGTCAACAAACGCAATTCATACTATAACGTGTAAATTCCTAATTTCCGAAATTAAGCAAACAGATTGAAGTATTGTGAATTAAGCAAACACAATTGCGCGGATTAAGCAAACGCGAATAAATTATAGGAACAACAATTATCAAATCAAATCAATATTTATCCTATGGAACTTGAATTAAGAAAACAAGACATAGAGTACAATATTGAAAGGAATGAGCAATTTAATTGAAATTGATAAAAAACCTCAAAGTATTTGGAATTCGACTCTAGCAGATTTCACCTTCGGATTAGTTCTCCATTACACGATCGTACAAGCTTCAAAATTATTTCGTGAATAGTAAAATACGTGAACAGTACCGCGGCTAGACCTAGGTACCTAGAAAGAATCAGCCAAAAGCGTTTATGACCCAACTGGGTCAAATTACAAAACCCACACCCACTACTAACGACCAAAAATTGAAAATAAACTAGTGCTGCAGCTTCAAATGCAAATCTGAAAAATATAAGCTCCGAATATGACTTCGACTCCAACACAAAAGTTGTAGCTCTTTCTCTTAGCTTTTCGACGATTACTAGAACGCGTAAATCGGATTCCCGGAGCTTCAGTTATGATCGTTTCCGTGCAGACTGCTTAAGCTGAAAAATAAAGTGCGAAAATCAAATTAAACCAAAAATAAACTAAAATAGAAAACAATATAAAACATAAAAATATATAAAGAAAAACATAGAAATGCTTAATACAAATATGAAAGAATGTGCATTAAAATGCACTAATCAGTGGTGTGGTTAATACTCGAGTTATACTGTTAAGTTGGCATTATAGTAATTTGGTTTATGTTATAGTAATGTTGTTGTTAGTTGCCGGAGATGATGATGGGGTTTTGGAAGTGAGAGTGATTGTGTCGATTGAATTTTCGAGGACGAAAATATCCTAAGTGAGGGAGAGTTGTAAAGCCCAGAAATTTAATTAATTATTTAATTAAATATTTCAGAGTATTTTCAGAATTAATTGTTGAAAAGTATTGAAGTTGGGAATTAATCGGTGTATTTCTATGAAGTATTATTTAATTGATGGATTGACGAAGTTGCGGAAAAATAATATTGGATTATAAATGAGAAATTTATATTGAACTAAGTGTGGTAGTCGTAGTAAATTGGAGGTGTGCTAATAATAGGCCCATTAATGAATTTATGAGAAAATATTATTATTGGTGGAGTTGAATAAAATAAGAAAATTAGGTTTTGCTGGCAGAATAAGGTTTTTGGAGCTTTTGAAAAATAGACCGTGAAATAAAGTTGCAGACAAAGAGGAACAAGGGTTTTGGCGAGAGGCACAAGATTTCAGTGTAGCAAGCTTATATGAGTGGTGTTGTGGAATCGCGAGGAAGAGGTTGGAAGTTGCGGCAAAGCTAGGAGATCGACCGGAAAATAATAGAGAGACCGTTAATCCAAGGTAAGGGTGGGGTTCAATCTCTATAACCGGGTATATGATAGATCGTATGTGGGGTAGGGTTGTATAAATTTGTGAATAAATTGTTTGTCGAATCTGATATATTGGGATTCTGGGAAAATGATTAGTTTTGTTAATTTTATTTGTCAGTGGATGTTGATAATATGTTGACGGATTTTTTCTATGATTCATTTAAATCGTATTGTTGTTACTAAGTTGATGAGACTGTCAATCGAGGCTTTAAAACTGGGTAAATAGAAGAAAAGTGACCGAAGGAAGTTGCAGGAAAAAAATAATATAAGAAGAAAGAATTCGGGGCGGGGGCCACACAACTATGGGGTGGGCGCCCCACCCTTGGAACACATCTATGGCGAGGGCCCCTTAAATCTGGGATGGGCGCCCCAGCCATCACTTGTTTTTTTTTTGTTTCATAATTTTGCTCATTGTATCTCTTTAATTGGCATAAATAATATATATATTTTAATTAGGATAGTATATTCGTACAGGTACCAGAGGTAGTTATCAGTAGTAGCATAAGGGATTAAAATAAATTACAGGTTGATATATTACGGTGGTAAGTTGATTAGTTTAGGTAGTTGCAAGGTGCTGCATTATAACAGTAAATTAAATTGGTGACAGAGTTAGTTCGGAAAATTATAGGGGATTCATACTGCTTTTATTTAAGTTGATATTAGACTGAGAGTTAAAACAGTAGGATTAGCAAAAGGTAGCAGAAGTATTTTACTAGCAAGAAACAACAGTAGTTGATGTTCACGTTTTGGTAGTTTAGCCGAAGAAATATGTGGAGTAGCATCAAGAATAATGGAGCAGTGTAGTTAATAACAGGAATATATTTTGGTAGCATTTGAGATTAATTATCAGGGGATTAAGTAAATAGAAACAGTGGAAATTAGTAGTAATACTAGAGGTTGATGAAATCAGCACCAAATAGTAAAATTAGTAGTTTAAACTGGTATAATTGTTAACTGAAATTAGTTGAAATTTGGCATAAATAATTTATAAATGGTTGTAGTTATTTTTGGTTGGTTTGATGTATGGAATTGGTCGAATAAGTAGAAGTAAGCGGCAAACTTAGTTGTCCGGAATTAACCGAAATTTTCCGGGGTAGTTCGTATATATTATTAGGTAATTGGGGTTGGTTTATTTTGTTGTAATTATGTCGATTGAGTTGAATTGAAGGTACAAAAGAATAAGTTGTTTTGTTCTGGTTTATGGACCTTATTGAGTTGCGGGTCCTATGACCAATGTTATTTGAGTTGAGCTGTTGTTATATATTGTTGTTGATAAGTTGATTAAGTTGTAGACCTATGGCCAGTGTTGAAGCGACATTGAGTATCTCTGTTTATTGGTACAATGTTGATGTAGGACTATGTCTTGCGATGATTGTTGTTGTTGTTGTATGTGACTGTTGCATTCATACATTTGCATCTTTAAGTTGGTCTAGATTGGCAAATTAGCGACGAAGGCTTATGCCTTGATGCCTCGATAAACTGGCAATTTCTAAGTTGTGAGTTCTGCTCCAACGGTACCACATGCATGTGCACAGTTGAGTCACATTTTGATTTGTGTGTTAAGGTTGTTGTTGTCACTAAATTATGTTAATTTCAGTTGTTGTGTTGATGTGTTGGTTGATTAAAGTTGTCTTGTTGCATTCCTTTTCTTTTTTTGCTCCTTACATCCACCTCCTTCACCTTTTCCAACTCCTTCTTCCTCCTAATCCCAAACTCGGTCTCCCTCCTCCCATTCTCCCTCGTAAATTTTCTTTCATCATATCTTAACATGTTTTCTATTTCTCATATCAACCTTCTCAAACCTATCATAACGAGCCACATTCGCGTACAATTTATAATCTCCAAAATAAACATTATTTAAAGCCTGGCTCAAATTTTCCACATCCCCTCATTAGCAAATCGAGCAAACTCATACAATTGGTCCTTCGCATTTTTCTTTTGAGAAACAAAAACATCTATCAGAATTCCACATACCTTTAGTTCCCTTCTCAAATCAACATACTGAAGATGATATAGTATATTAGAAAAATAAAAAGAGGTAATTGTTGCTCGAGGTGGTTCCACACTTACGTTATTCATACTAAACTGATTTTTGTCATTGCACCTACGAGTAACAGAATCTGCATGACTCAATTCCCTACGCGTGCGTGATCTTCCCTTATAAGTAGCAATTATAGACTAATCAAACTTGTACATACGATGAATTGCTCCATCGTGATTGCCATAGCCACCATAATTTATGTTGAATGCACGATTAATTTTCCAAAGTCTAACATACATGTGATTCTGTCCAAAGCATGCAAGTCTCTCATCCTGATTCCTCCCTGGAATGCAACTCCCATAAACATGTTTTTTCATTGTGTTTTCAGTCGTTTCACTTTTCGATTTCGTGCCCTAACCTCAGTCTATTCCCCCTCTTCCCTTTTGTGCCATCCTGACTAAATTCCCCTATCTCTTAGAGCTTCGCTGCCGATGATGAAGTTGCAACGACCGAAGACCAATTTTAGAATATCTCAGTCACTCTCTCAAATCCTAGTGACTTCTGTTATGGGTGTAACAAAAATCAAACTTCATGAAACTTGTATCGTTGCGCGAGTGTGGAAGTGGATGTTCGCTTATTGTAAAATCTCAGTTGGGTGTAATTTTGCATTTTGGAACTCCAACCCCCTCGTTTGTATAAGAGGGTAGTTGTGTATGTATTCGTGGGCGGAGTATCTCTTATACTCCTTTTAATCAAATTTGCCTATTGAAAAAAAACCATGTTAATTTCATTTTTATTAACTATAAATTATAAATAGCAACCATTTTATATGTTAATTAAAAAAATTACTTTATCATTGAATAACTATTATATTTAATCTATATAATAGTTCAAATATACTACATCTGTCTCATAATAAATATTTTATTTGAATTCCGCACCGTTTTTAAAAAAATAATTTGATATGTTGATTTTAATGATAAAATTAATATCATTTACTAATAGCATCTTCATTCATATTACGCAACCAATATGGTGGTTAAAATGGACCCTACTTAATATAATACATTATTTCACATTTTCCAATTATTTAAATCAGCTAACTACATTTCTTAAATATCTATACTACTTGTCTAAAATTCTAAAATGGATCCCACTAACCTTAAAATATATTAACATTGTTTTCCTTTTCATTTTATCTTTTAATTAAAAAAATTCCACCTGTCCATAATACTACGGTGCTCTGCAGAGAATCTACTGCACAAATTTGCATCTCCTTACAAAGTATATATTTAACAAATTCTAACACAATTATGTTGAAATTTGTGTGGACTTCGTCGATGTGGGTTCTCTAAAATACTCATATTTATTAGGGTTAAATATGTTTTGGTCCCTATAAAATTATAAAATTTTGTTTTTGGTTCCCATAAAAAAATGGCATGTTTTGATTCCTACAAAATTATTATACATGTAGTTTTAGTCCCTACTATTAAACTAATGAGTATTTTTGCATGATTATTTAAGAAAATTTCTTTACCCACCTCCCTATGGGGGTCACCCCCAGCGAAAACCCCACTTTACCCCTGCTTCGGAAATGCATTTCCGAAGTTTTTTTTTTTTAAATTTTCTCAGACTTCGGAAGTGCATCTCCGGAAACACCAAATGGGGGGTGTTTTCGGAGATGTACTTCTGAAAACACCTTTTTTCAGATTTTGGGGGGTTTCGGAAATGCACTTCCGAATTATGCAGAAACTGTGTTTTTTTGTTTTATGTTTTTCGAAACAGTCTCGTATTTTTAATTAAACTGCAACGCCAAATAAAATAAGCGACATATAAACAGAAAATACTAATATGATAAATCAAATCCAGATAATATATACAAGCCGATCCAAATAGTAATAGTGTGCGAAAGATACAATCCGAAAACAAAAAAAATAAACCCGGACTCCTACTAGGTATGCCTAACCCTCTCTCCCTGGGACCTCCTCTGCCGCCTGTATGCCGCCGCACGGCCCACATCAGTGGCGATCATCTCCATCACGGCGACAGCCTTTGGACCGCCCTGATGAACGACACCTCGATCCAACGCGTCCTGCCCAAGCAGCTCTATCCGCTGGCAGATCGGCAGGAGATCAATGGCGTGGTCATCCTCGGCCTGCTGGTTCTCCAGGATCTCCTCGTGTGCTTGCCTAGGAGCACCGGGAGCATGGGGTCTCAGCAGAGGATGTGACACCCGGTAGAACCATGTGACGTACCCCTCCACATTGTGCCAGTCCTGGGTGACCCGAATGCGACGATACTCCTCCGGTACCACATGACGCTCCCAATCCTCAAATATGCCAGTGAGCTGCACTCGAGTCACCGTATCGGGAGCAGCCTCAAAAGGTGACCTGGGTATCATCTGCACATACCCAAATTGTCGCATGCACCGCTCAGGGAGATACCGCACCATGGTAGTGGTCCCGCATGCCAATCAGCCAGAATATAAAGATATGCCGTCAAAGGGGACAACATGAGTGTAGTCGCTGAATGGCCTCCAAGTGACATCATCGTGCATCGTACGGTCGAGGTACCCACGGTATGGTCCCACTGCATTGTTCCCCCTCTGGAGAATGTATCTGGCGGCCCTGGGCATGGTGTCATCGTACTCAGGATCAATGTGGAAGCCGTGGATGCGGGAGAAGTAAGAGATGATCCAGCTCTGAAACACAAACACGATAATGCATTAAAAATAAATACGAAACAATTAAAATGAAATGTACCGTAAGTAGTGTGCAGGATCCGGTCAACTGCCTCGTCCTCCAATTGGAGGCCTCATTCAGCTTCTGGTATAGGTATGCCAGAGTAGTTGCCCCCCAGTTCCACTGGTGAACGGTGGTCAAGTCCATGAAGTAGCGGAGGTGGTCACGTCGACGTACCTTGCACTCTTGTCCACAAAGACTGCAGCGCCTACCACAAACATGTACCAGCACCGGAGAGCGCAGCCACGATGATAATGTGTAAATAGGTCGTCACCCGCATCCTCGGCTTCGGCCGCCGCCACCAGGTGGTGCTCAAAATAAGTGCTCAGTGTGGTGAACCGGATATGAGGCCCAGATGTCGTGATGCACTCATAGTCAGCAACTTTAGGCTCCATACCCAAATAGAGCGCCATCCACTCACTGGCTTCGATCCTCTGGATCCGGGAGTGGTGCAACAGCGCCCCCCTAATCGGCAGGTGGAGAAGACACTACACATCATGCAAGGTGATCGTCATCTCCCCAACCGACAAGTGGAAAGAAGACGTCTCCCTGTGCCACCGCTCCACAAAGGCCCCCTGAATGCCATGGCTGATGTTGGTGTACCCCGTCATGCAGAGCCCACTAAGCCCTGAAGCTCTCACCACGTCGTTAAACCACTCAGCAGTTGGTTTAAACAGACTGAAAACCTTCCGGGAGTGGTTCACCATTTTCAAAGGCTCTCTCTCCTGTTACAAAAAAAACAAATAAAAAAGTATGTTAAATAGACCGTTAAGAAAATATTGAATAAACGGCTAAATTATAAACGGTTAAATAATATAGTCGGGCAAATTATAAAAAATATCTCTCCCTCCCAGATACGACGAGCGACGTGCTCGTGGTAGGTAAGCAGCACGGAAGTGTCACTGGGCCCTCCCGGGTAGCCCTCCTCCTTCTCATCCTCCTCCCCGTGTGGAGGGTCAACATCCGGTACCTCCTCCGCCTCGTGGTATGGCACTGCCTCCTCCTCCTCTCGCTGGCGGAAAGAAGATACCCGAGCCAGACGACTCCTCGATCCAGATGTAGAGGTACCCTCGTCCATCTCCACGGGAACTCGCACACGTCGTCCCCGGCCCTTCCCCCGTCCCTGCGTCGACGCCAGCTGCGCCGCCGCCCGCTCGCGTTTAGCCGACGCAGTCTGGGTCTCTCTACCCTGTCTGATGCGTGCTTGGTTGCCTGACATGTTCCTGAAAACAATTGAAATCGATTAATATGCGAGATAACAGATAGAACTAAAAAAAATTGCATTTTTGATACACTTCGGAAGTTCATTTCCGAAACTGGGAATGGGGGTGTTTTCGGAAATGAACTTCCGAAACACCCCTACGAAGAAGTTTTCTGCAACTTCCATGGCAGACCCCAAAATCCTAAATTAAACTACTTTTTTGCATTCTAAACAACCTAATTATCAGTACCAACCTATCTTAATGTGATTTTTTCAATTTCTAAACACCCTAATAGAGTAATGTATAATGGATCTAAAAATTGAAAAAAATTGATAAACTTACCAATTAGTGTTTGAGATGATTTAGGTTGAGATTGGAAGACGATTTTGGCAATCTCTGATACTTCACACTTGCTTTTTGCAGAAATTTTGAAGAGAGGCTGAGTTTGGAAAAAGATTAGGGCAAAATGAATGGGGGAGGGGGGCTGTTTTGCTTAATCTGCAAAACGCGCAGTATTTCGAAAATGAACTTCCGAAATGGTATTTTCGGAAATGCATTTTCGAAATAAGACAAATTTTGAAAAAAAAAGGCGCTTTCGGAGATGCATCTCCGAAAACACCTTTTTCTTGCATTTCGAAAATGCATTTCCGAAGTCAGGGGTATATGTGGTTTTTCACCAGAGGTGACCTAGAAGGTTGGGAGGTGGGCAAAGAATTTTCCTTATTTTATATAGACATGTTTAAAATGTTATGAAAAGTTTCTTGAAAAAAAAGAAACTCAAAATTTGATTTCTAAGTCGTTGTTTTCATTATTTTTATCATTATTTTTGGAAATTTAAAAAATTTATGTTTAATTCTTCTCATTTTAAAAAAATTTAAAATGTTAAATAAATATTTTACAGTATTTTTAACATGTATAAAAATTATTAAAAAATTTAAAAGTTAAAGGGTGATTAAATAATTTTCAAAATTTTAAAAAAATTACGTGAACTAAAATTACATGCATAAAATTTTATAGAGACCAAAACATATTATTTTTCTAATAGAACTAAAAATAAAGTTTAAAATATTTATAAGAAAAAATATATATAAATCATTATTTATTATTCATTATAGTTAGTTGTTAAAAAACATAAAAGTTAATAAATAGAAATATAATAATAAATATTATATTGGTTTTTAAAAATATTTATTTTAAAAATTAAAAAATTTATAAATAAGATATTTTTTATGAGATGGCGAGGGTACTAATTATTAAATAAAATTAAGAATTATTTTTTTCTTATAACACACATGTTAAATTTGGAAATGAATATTACGTAGAAGTATTGGAAGTTTAAGTTTATCTTAGTAGAGTAAAACAAATTCTAGTCAGACTTACTAACCGTCTCCGCACGAGTTGTTCAGTTAAAATATTATCGACTTTCAAGGACGGTTTGTTGCGAACCATTAGTATCATTTTAAAACAACTTAATAATATTATCTTTCTTTTTTTTATTCAATTATGTTACTATTCTTTTACTTACTTCTTCTTATCGTTTATAACTAAAAAAACAAAATAAGACCCCATCCATGATTACATATTATCTTATTATTTGAATTTTTTGACTAGATGTGTTATTTTATTATATATAGAAACAGAAAGTAACAAATTTTACGCAATGTATATTTTTCATATTTAAATAACAATGAAAACCAAATTAGGAGAGAAAAAGAAAGCTATTTGGTTGAGTTTCAATTATCCAAAATTCTCATTATCATATTAATTAAGTTATGGGAGACGTATTTTATGGCAACGATGATTGTGAAGAAGTGAACGAGTTCGTTTATAAACTAGATGTTTTGGAGTCAATGAGAAGGGAACAACAATATAGAGCTTTAAAGAAGAAGAAGAAACAAAGAAACAACTACTGCTGGAAATTCTTTGAATGCTTTCGCTCTTTCTGGTTTCTTCTTAATTCTTCATAATCTTCATTATTTATCATCTCCTTCTCACATTTAATTTTTGTGTTTTAGTTATTTTTCTTCTTCTAAAGCTGGAGAAGGACATGAAAATTTAATTTTGATTTGCAAACTAGTTTAATTCATGTATATATTTTGTTTCGAGTTGCTGCACACATGTTTGTTTTTGGCAATAGACTGTTTTTTATTCTTTAATTAATGATTATCATGATTGATTGATTGATGTTTTTGGGTACTACTCACTTTAAAGAGAAGAGAAGAGTGGGAAGAAGAAAAAGATAATACTCCATCCGTTTGGTCGTCTTTCCTATTTTTCTCAAATTATTTTTGAATTTAGAATATCAAAATTATATTTATTATTTTTTTTATTCATTTATTTTTATTTATTTTAATTCATTTAACTACTTTATTATTAATAATAATAAAAGAGTTAAATATATTTATAATTCCTATAAAATTATTAAAAATAACTTTTAGTCCTTATACAAAAAATACTTCATCCGTTCTATAATAAATGACCTATCACACCATATAAAATTATTTTTACATGTAATTTTATTTTCTAAATATCGATTTTTAGTCTCTATAAAATTATTTTTGCACGCAATTAACTTTAAATATCGACTTATAGTTCTTATAAAATTCCTTTTGCACACAATTAACTCTAAATATCGACTTATAATTCTTATAAAATTACTTTTGCACGTAGTTTTATTCTCTCTACAGGAACTAAAATTAAGTGCAAGAGTAATTTTATAGGGATCAAAAATCAATATTTTTGTTACAGAAATTAAAAATCAAAATTGAAATATTTATAAGATCCAAAAACATTTTTAACCATTTATAAAATAATTTTAATAAATAATATTTATTTTATTATTGAAATTAATATAATTAGTTATTATTTTAAAAATATAAAAAGAAATATGCATGATAAGACAGAGAGTATTAATTAAATAATATAATTATAATGATTGATGTGAGTTATTTAATAATTAGAGAATTACACACTCAGCTTCCATGTGACATTAATTCATAGTCATTCGTTAGTGTCAATGTGTCATCTCATGATTGGAAATTTCTTAGTTGTGAATTGAGATGATAACAGCATCTCCAATGGTGCAACCCATTTTTGGGTTCTTTATGGGTCCCACTAGCCACATCATCTTAAAATAATTTTTATAATTTTTATTTTAATTGTATAATTCTAAAAAGTTATTATTGGGCCCACAACTTTACCTCATAAACTAATTTGATTGGGTACCACAATTTTTTCATAGTTGCATTGCAATGCAATGGTACTATGATGTGGCATGTCTAGGTGGAGAACTTATTAGAAGGAACTACCATTGGAGATGGTCTAAGGATCAAATTTGCTAGTTTTGTTCTTATACGATGGATGATGATTCATGATCACTAGCGACAAAGTTTATATTTTATTTAAAAATTGCTTTTCGTTTTTTTAATATTCTACTTTTCAATTTTTTTCCTTTTTAATATTCTACCTTTCGAAAATAATTCCTCAAATAAACTAGAATTTGCATACAAATACTCTATTTTTTTTAAGTAACATTTGCTATTAAAATTAATGTTGAGTTGACTTTACAAAAGATCAAAATCATATCTTTATTTTTTTTAAAATATTTAAAGTCAGAGAGAACTATAATAAATAGATAATAAACTTTCTTTTAAAAAATTCAATATTACTATATATCTAAGATTAAATTTGAATTTAAAATTTCTAATTAAATTAAAAAAAAAAACTCCTTATCATCTCAAATACTCTTGAATATATTACTAAATAGCATTTGATATTGACGGAAAAATAATATAAATTTTGGTTTTTGGATCATAAATTAGTAGTAATAGTTACCGGAGGTCACTATTATTTTGAAAGTTTCTCAACGTATCTCAAGCATATCTTATACACCATGCAAATTTTCATTTTTGTCCCCGCTTTTGTAGATGCACATGGAAGCACTCTATATTTTGAAAAAATTTGATTCCTTTCGTAGATGCATCCACAAAAGGGTAATAAATTAGTGTACATGGGAAAAAATACACATTAAAATCTCTTAAGGGAAGCTTCCGTAGATGCATCTACGAAAAAGTTTAGCGCCACATTATTCCGTAGATGCATCTACAGAAGAGTCTGATATAGTTTGAAGCAGAATGATCACTCCCCCCATTGTTTCATTTCTCCAATCTTTTCATACTCAACACCCTAAAAACCCTACATCATCAATACCTTATTTCACTCCAACAGTCAAACTTTTTAGTGTAACAAATCAAAGGGAGCGAGAAGACTCTGAATTTCAGGTAAATAACTACTTTCAACCACTACATTGTTCACATTGTCAATGAATTTTTCTGCAAAAAAGTTACGTAGCTTCCGTAGATCCATCTACGGAACGTGTTAAAGATGAACACTTCCGTAGATGCATCTACGGAATAGTTCCAGAAGTTTTTTTTCTTCAGCATTTTGTAATTCTGTGTGATTTTGACAAAATAGGTATGGTGCACCCCGATAATATTTCAAGAGAATTAACTACTTTAGTTTGATGTTTGTACGAGTATCGATCGGGTAGTCGCAAATATGGTAGATGTCGGAGGTGACTTTCGTAGCAAGTAAGACTTTGATGATCATGAAAGACATTGTGTGGTCCATATTCTCCAAAGGCTTCTATAAATTTGGGGTTTCTAGGTTTGCATTATACACAAGCACAAATGCTAAACACAAACACAAAAATATCTCGCACTAGGCCAGATGGATGTCACCAAACACCAATGAAGCGTCCTGATCCTGAACCGGAATACCGCATAAGGGAAGGGCATGCCATTTTCTCTCTCGTCAAACTCCCGTGCCAGTGAAGTTTTGGAATATTCATTCCTTCGACCAACTCAAGAGGACTATCATATCTTTTTTAGAGGGGGAGTACAAACCTGGAGAAGAAATCAAAAGGATCCAGAGGCTTAGAACAAATACCTCGTTTGAGACCGGAAAAATGGAACGTTGGTGGAATGAAGTGAAATTCGACATGGATTGCATTCAAATGATGCATGGATTAGATGACATGGTTTTAACCGTTTTAATTTCTTAGATATCTTAGTTTTCTTAATTTTCTGTTTGAAATTTCGTTGTAATATCGATTAATCAATGAATCACTGCAATGTCTTTTATAATTAAAAATGCCTCTGTTCTGGTTTACTGGGTTTAGGTTGATTCTGTATATGCACATGCGGAATACTTACGTAAGTGCATCTACGGAACAGAACAACGTTAAACAAAAAAAATGGGATGTTTCCGGAGATACATCTACGGAAACATGAGGGCACAATAGTCAATTTGATAGTGTGTGAGAGATGCATGAGATATGTTGAGAAATTGTCATTATTTTTGTCCTTTTTTAAAAACAATTCACGATTTTCAATTTCTTTAATTTTTAGCGTTTACCATTTACGAAAACTAGTTACAAATACATGCGTCTGAACCGCTGGTACAAGGCACTGTTAATATTTTATTAGAATTCAAATAAATGGGTTAGTTTTAAAAAACAATAGTTAAACACAATTGATTTGATATTTTGTGGAAACATCCATTTACAATTTAGCCAAAATATAGTTGTAATCATATCAATACGAAATTAAACATCAAATTTAGAATATAATTTTATTAAAGTTTTATAAGTTCTATTTCACAAGGGAACCGGAGTGAATGGTGAAACGATGAATTGAGAATTTAAATTGATAAAAGTAGTTTTTAATGCAGAGAAGAGAGATCGACTTGTAAGATTAACACTAAAATGCTCAAGTTAATGAGAGAGAATGAAAAGTAATGAAAGAGTGAGTGAATTTGGATACCTGGAATTACGTGTTTCATCCTTATATATAAAGACTGTTGAAAGCGTTTAGGTGTGGTGTGACGTGTTGTGCAGACAATCGTTGATTGAATCAGACTATGCGTTAAAGTGTGGAATTATTTGCTTATGGTCCAATGTGGGTCTACCTGTTTGTGCCTTTTAACTTGAGGTTTGCTCTTGGGCCTTTTGACATGGGCCTTATGAACAGCCCAAAACAATTGTCTCCCAAGCTCTTATTCTTATGTTGTAGAGTGAAAAGTTTTAATGAGACGTCACTAGCATTGGGAACAAATGCATTTTTTATTTCTCTTGATCAATGACACTTTGTAGGGAAGTTCTGACACGTGTCCTAATGTCGGTTGTAATGATACCATATTTGTCTTAGGATACTCGAGTACTTTGACAGTTCACAATAAGATCTCGATAGCTGGTGGTGTGGTTCGTACTTTCCAAACTGGTATATCATATTGTTCATTATTGTGGAGATGTATCTAAAAAGTTTATGGACTTCTAGTCTCTTCTCTTTTTCTCCTCGTGGATTTGAGAAATTCCTCACATTCTTCATTTGGAATTTCTTCCATCGCTGTCAGCTTACTTGCACAGGTTTTCATCTCTGATTAGTTTGTGACCCAAAATTTCATGGACTACTAGTCTCTTCTTTTTCGCTCCTTGTGGATTTGAGAAATTCTTCATCTTCTTCATTTGGAATTTCTTCCATCGCTGTCAGCTTACTTGCATAGGTTTTCATCTATGATTAGTTTGTGATCTAAAAGTTCATGGACTACTAGTCTCTTCTTTTCCGCTCCTTTTGGATTTGAGAAATTCTTCATCTTCTTCATTTGGAATTTCTTGCATCGCTGCCAGCTTACTTGCATTGGTTTTCATCTCTGATTAGTTTGTGACCCTTCTTTCATCATGTGAACATTTGAAATTTATCGCTTTTAAGGTAATGCTCAGATCTCTCTTTCTTTCAATCTTGCTTTTGATTTAGTTTTCTAGAGAAGAAGGCCATGGGTTTTGAGGAAGAAGTGTTGTGAAATCGATGCCAAGAAAAAAGTATAATAGGTTTCTTTTCTTTTTAATAAACCTACAAGGGTAGGAAAGAAAGAAGCAAGAAGAACACAATGAAATTCGTTATAAACTGCTATTCTTTACTTTCTCTTTGAAACAAGATTACAAGTGTTATAGAATAACAAATAACCTCTCTCACTCCAATTAGGATTTGCAGTGTGCAATGATGAAAGACTAATATGCTATTAATAAAAAAACTCACACACTAAACTAATGAGCTTTTATACACAAACTCATTACACAAGCTAACTTAAACAGTTGGGCTTAACAAACAGGCCCAATTCGACATGCTTACAATCCTAGCATTTCCACTACTGCATACTTGAGCATACTTCGACTACATCATTGTAGGCCTTCGACTACAACATGTGAACTGACTTCAACGACATGCTAAGATCATGTTGAATTATCGAACCAAGAAGCTACCCTTCGACCATACTAGAGTTCAATTCAATATCTCACAAATCTCCATCTTAGAACAAACTCTATAACATTAAGGGAACAAACTAACTTTCATCCTGCAGTTTTATCAATTGCATACAGGGAAAAAACTTGCAACATGGCAAGGTCTTGATGATCATATCAGCAACATTGTAATTTTTCAAAACCTTCAGCACTTGGACTTGACCAACTTGATTACCCCTTTGACAAAATGCAACCTCACATCGACGTGCTTGGTTTGCGCTTGATAGGATGAATTCTTAGACAAGAGTATTGCACTTTGAATATCACATTTAATAGTGATAACTCGACCTTGAATATCACGTTAGTTAAGTTTGGCACCTCAAAAGGAAGAAGATTCAAATTCAAATGATCAGTCTTATCCAAAAAGGACGCGTGGAGGCCTTATAAATTCAGAAGTCTGTCAGCTTGACCAAACATGGTGAGACATAAAAGACCAAACACATATTCATCATGAGAGATTAGTCAGGTATTTATTTATTGCTTCGAGTTTGCGCATGTTCTTATCCAAAAAGGACGTGTAACACCCCATTTCTACCCGGTAAATATTCAAGAATCAGAGTTTCAAAATTTCTCGACAAACAAATGAGGCGTCACATATTCATTTAACAATAAATCACATCATCGCATTTAGCGGATACATAGTGTAATACGGTGAACTGACTTTATATCAAAATGTACGGTAAGCAAGAGTCGCCACCGACTTTTATTTTATCCAAATATCAGAAAGTCTAAAAGAACAGAAAAAAACCTTTAAAAGAAATTTTCAGTTCGAGGGGTAATTTATGCAAAGGGAAGGTGTAAGGCACCCTTTGCATCCATGGTTTTCCATGGGCTCTTAATTGCTTTGCTCTTTTGAAAGAAAAACTGTAGAAAAGAAATAAGACTTTAGCTTGTAAATAAGCGTAGCTTTTTGAAGATTTTTGAGAAAATGGTAGAAAAAGATTTTAAACCAGAGCATGCAATTAAGGGAAAATTACCTGGTTAGATAAAAAATGTTCTTTTATCCTTTCAGGGCTATCCATACCATAGGAGGGTAAGGAAGTCCTTTGATTTGTAGGTTGAAGGGTCGTCAAATTATCGTTCGCCACAAGACTGTCCCATGCCATAGAGGGGCAGGTAGTCTAAGGGAAGGATCAGAATAACCATCTTCGTTAGGCAACCAGAGGATACCTCAGCACTTCGTAGGCAACTTCTAGGGACGAGGTCATATTTGGCGAATCGAAGGCAGCATCATTAGGGACTTATGACCTTGAGAATGAACTGAGGGCAACATTGTTGAGGTATCCTTGTATTCGAGGGACTTTGGCTATTATGCATTAAAACACAAGGAAGCAGGCAACAGGCAACAGGAAACAAGTGGGGTACCATAAAAGGTTGGGCTCCTTTGCAAAAAAAATCAATTTGAAGCCTTTTGTTTCACATTTTCCCTCTCAAATTTATCCAACTTTGACAAGGCATATCTCCCTCAATTTTTGAGGTATGGAGGAGTTCTAGGACTTTTTAGAAACCTTGAAGAGTCCTCTAACCAGTGTTTTTGGTTTTATGTCAAAATAATTTTCCATGCTCCTTATGTGTTCTTTTGAAAAAAATGACTTTTGGTTGATTTTTGAAAAGGACCTATAATGTTTTGGTCCATATCTCTCAAATGAAGCATTTTTAGACTTGGCATGTGAGAGACAAATTTGTAGAGAATTCAATTTCCTTCAAAATGAGCTTTGGATGGAAAATTTCTGATGTTCCATGTAGGAGTTATGGCTGGTCAAAGTTCAGTTGACTTTCTCCTATGAAAACCCTAATTTAGAAACTTTTGGATTTGTTGATTTCTGATCTTTTCTTGATGAACCATGATCAATTCTTGATCAGATTGTGAATGATACTTTAACATGAGGATGTTGACAAAAAATCAGGAGTTTTGACTGTATTTTGACCACAGTTGACTTTTAGGTCAACTCAGTCGACTGTTGATTTTCTGAGCAATTGAGTGATCAGTCTTTTGAATTAAGACCTGAAACTTGTCATAGAGGTAGTGTGAGATATCATAGACCATATGAAATGTATTGGAGCTTTTGATCCATTGATTTTTCCTCAGAACAACAAAACCCTAGTTCTTTGAACCTTGTTTAGTAGAGGGTGTCTTTGAGCTTTGTACCTTGATTTGAATTTGAATAGGAGAAATAGTATGGGAAAATTTTGGGGTATGACAGCTGCCCCTGTTCAATTTTATTAAACCTGAAGATGTAGAGTGGTTTGTATGCCAGTCGGTATCTGAAGGTGGAAGATGATTGAACACTAGAATACTAAGAAATTTGCCCTAGCTGAAGTAGGGACTTTTGTCGGAGACGGGCTTTGAAGATGTCGTCCAGCTTGATAGACTTTGAGGGTTAGAATACGTCGTACGTTTGATTTGTATCTAAAGGGTAGACTTGGGTTGAGTCTTATGTTAGACTGAATCCCTTGTAAGCGTCAAAGCAAGTCGTATGTTAGACTATACTTTTTGGAATGAGTCGTATGTTAGACTGGGTCTAGTTTGCATCAGTAGATGTCTGGAAAATTGTGCGTTAAGCTGAAGGATGAGTCGTGTGTTAGACTAAATCCAATTTGCATCCATAGATGTCTGGAAAACCGTGCGTTGGGCTGAAGGATGAGTCGTGCGTTAGACTGAATCCAATTTGTTGAGAAGTATTTGTTAGAGATTGATCATGTCAGCATTGTTCGTGATGAGAGCAACGGGTCATACATTTAGACCATATGTGATAGAGGACGTCAGAGCGAATAGACCATATATATTGAAGGATGTCAGAACGAGTCGTACATTTAGACCATGTCTGTTGAAGGATGTCAGAACGAGTCATTCATTAGACCATATCTGGAGAGGAATGTCAGAACGAGCCATACATTAGACCATGTCTGAAAAGGAATATCAAAATGAGCCATACATTAGACCATATCTGAAGAGGAATAGCAGAACGAGTCGTACATTAGACCATATCTTTCGGAGGGTGTCAGAACGAGTCATACATTAGACCATATCTGAGGAAGGATACCAGAACGAGTCGTACATTAGACCCATATCTGGAAGTAGGACATAGCAGAACGAGTCGTACATTAGACCATATCTGTAACACCCGTATATTTTAATTTTTAATTTAAATGGAAATTTAATTTATAATTAAAATTATTGGTGGTTTGTGGGATTTAATTGGAAGAAAGATGGTTTATAGTGTTGGGCCAAGTGTGGTATTAGTAAAGAGGGGGTGCTATGTTAGTAAAGCCCTTTACTAATTAAAATGTTATTTTTCATAAAAATAAGGAAAATTGGGGAAAAAGGAAAAAGGAACGTGAAAAGCAGAGCAGAGGAGATGAGGGATTGGAAAGCTGGTACGTGAAGAGGAGCAATGGAGGGAGAGACCAATCAAGAATCTTTGGCTAAGGTAAGGGGGGACTCTCCGGTTATCATCTATTATCGTGTTCTTAGATAATAATATTGATTAGGGATGTTGTTGAGTCAATTGGATTATATGTTAGGTTTGGGGAGGTTATGAATTGATGAAAATTGCATGGATTATTGATTGATTTATGTGTTGTTTTGATGTGTGATGATGAATAATGATGCAATTGATGATTAACTGCCTGTATATGACGTTTAGAGTCAGTTTTGGACTCAGATTGAGTCAGATCGCAGGATCTGACGCAGACCCGAAAATCTGTGAAATCTCCAGTTTGCGCCGTGTCCCCGTGTTGGCGCCGCGACGGCGTACTTTTTTTCTCGTATCGCGCCGCGTGCATAGGTTGGCGCCGCGAACGTGTTTGTGTGGTTCAGGTCGCGCAGCGAGCCTTGGTTGCGCCGCGTGCTGTAGCGTTAGTTGTTTTCTTGAAAAGTAAATGATGTGTAACTTTCGAACCGTAGGTCTGTTTTTAGTGCCGTTTCGAGCACGATGAATCTTATGAGATAGCCTATGTTTTAAATTATGGAATGAGGTGTGAATCCAATTATTTTTAAATATGATTTTATTTCTTGGTGAATGATGTATTGTACATATATGTGATGAGATGTGTTAAATACATGCTATGTTGAAATATTAATCATGTGACGATTTGTTTAATTGGATGTTGTATTGTTGACATATATGATGAAATATAACAATATAAGATGTTGTTTTGAGAAACATTATGATGTGATGAATTGTTGAGAATTGTATGATGTTGATTGATTGTTTTGGAATGATGTGGATACATGTGTGTTCTTATTATTGATGATGATGATTGATGTGGACACATGTATGTTCTTTAATGATGATGATGATGATTGATTGTGATTGAATGATGTTAATATATATGAACATACTTGATAATGATGATGATGTTGATGATGATGATGAAGATGGTATAAGTATGTTATATATGTTGCATTCATTCATGTGCATTGATGATACTGTATCCATAAGGGTGTGTTAGATCAGTAAAGGGCATGATTCCCATTGTGTGGAATCTGTGCTGGCAGGTCCGTATCTGGATGATGTTGGATCGGTCATGGGTTATTCCCATTTGATGATGTTGGTACCACATGCATAGTGTCAGTTCATACATATGCGTACTTTTATAACATGATTGGAAGTATTCCAGTGTTATAAATATTGATGATGTGTTGATTGCGTGTTTTGTTGAATTAATGTTGAGTATGATTGTCTGTGTGAAAGATGTGTTCTGTTGATGTTTGTGTAAACGATGGATGTTCCTGATAATCTGAATATGATGAAATTGGGTGAATAATATAACTATGATGTGTTGTTATTTAAGATGCAATAACATTTGTTAATTGTGATGAGACTCACCCTTACTGTTGACATTTTCAGATTGAGGATAGCTGCTTTCGACTTGGTGAGGATTAGCTCATAAGTCGGTTTAGTTGTTGTGTCGGTGTCATGCTCTGATAGATGTAACACTGGGGACGCGATGTTTTGGGTTTCGATTATAACTCTATTGTTTATTTTATTTGAAGTCTGATACATTAACGATGTAATGTTGACTTGATGATTTGATTCCGCTGTGTAAACATGATTTTTATCTAATGAGTTATAATTTCAGATGTTTCAGTGAATGCATGACATATGCCGAACGTGTGTTTTCTTTTATTTTTGAATTGTGACACCCTTTGCATGTTTACTCTGATTTAATTTTGTTAATTGCCGTGGGGTATTAGAGGGGTGTTACAATAGTGGTATCAGAGCAGGTCGGTCCGTCCGGCCAATTGTTGAGTCAGTTGAGTTGCGCGACAGTTGTATATTGTCGGCATTTTATTCCTTGGTACGCGACATGTGAGTGAATCACTGTCGGTACTTGGTTGTTTGTTGCAGGTGTTGGATTGAAACAAGTGGGGGAGAAGCTTCGCTTCTCGGTTATGTTTCAGTTGTAAGAAGATTGATTCAGTAGGCTGTTGTTGGCAATAGTGCGAGCGTTGTTGGAGTTTGTTGTTTCCCGAATTGAAGGTGACTTGGAATTAAGACTTCACTGGGAATTGAGTTGGAACATCTTGAAGGAAGATGATTAGAGGTAATTGACAGTTATTGTAAGAGAAGGAAATTGGAGAGTTGCGATGTGTCAGCTCTACTGGTGTACTGCGAAGATGTCAGTTGAGTAGCTTTACGTCTCGGAAGAGATTCAGCTGCAAGTTTGCAAAGAGGATTGCTGTCGTAATGTTCCAGAAATCGCACTTTGGCGATAGGATGTGTTGCTCAAGTCATAAGAATGTTTGGAAGTGAAGAGATACGATAAGGGGCTGTTTGGAATGTGATAGAGTTGAAGAGAATGAGTTTTGGAGAGAGATTTTCGTAAGCAAAACGCAGGAAAATTGCTGAAGAGCTGCGAAACTTCGAAAATTCATAACTGGAGTTCTGGACATCCGAATTGAGTTCCATTTGAAGCGCCGTCAAGCTAACGAGATGAAATTTGTTATAAAAATAGTTGCAGCAGTTGTAACATATTTAATTGTGGCAGGATGACGTTGGAAAAAGGTGAAGTTACGGTTACTCTTGTTCTTATAACTAGACTTGTTTATTGGTACTGCACGGGATGTCAGTGTCAGTGTTGAATGGATCGAAGGAATAATTAGAAGGTTTGTTGAGGAGTAATTTTAAGAATTGAATTTACCAATTGAGGAGTTTTGGATATATCGTATAGAGTGTCGCTGCATGATGTCAGTGTTGCATTTTTCGGGCAATGATTGGAAAATTCATATCTTGAGTTCCGAGTGTCGGATTAATGTGCCGTTTGAACCTACGAGGAGGAGGGATTGTGTTCTAATTTATGGAAGAGTTATAAATACAGTAGAGTGACCCTATGAGGAGAGGTTCTGAAGTCGGTTATGGAAGCGTGAAACATGTTGAATAAGAATGCCTACTACCGCGATTACTTGAAACGACGTGGAGTAGAACATGTTGTTGAAGAATAAGTCGACGAGATGTTCGTTCACAAAGATGATTTGAATACCGATGGATTTTAGTGAATGAGTAAATTAGTAGTAAAGGTGAAGTAAACTTTAGAACCCTTGGAATCGTATTTGTGATGGCAAAGTAACGATAAGTATAAAAGAAGAATTGTAGGGAATTTCTAACATTTGTTGACGTGAGGAAGACTTTGTTGAGATTCCGAGTGGGATGATATTTGGACGTGAAGGATGTAATAGAATTTGGATTAAAACCATGAGTTATGAATGTTGTCTTGGTCTTGCAGGTTAATTGTATGGTTCAAAATTCGAAGTGTTTAGTGATCATAAGAGTTGAAGTACCTCTTTGATCAGAAAGGGCTTAATATGAGGCAGTAGAGATGATTAGAGTATATTTTTTTTAGGATTAGGATTTTGGTTTGAATTACCATCCTAATGAGGAAAATGTTGTGCTATTGTGTTGCGTAAGAGGTCTTTAAAATGTCGGTGCTAATGATGAATGAGTTGGATTTAATTGGACAATTTAGAGACTTGAGTTAGTATGTGAAGGCACTCCTAATAGTGTTAGATCGAGTATGCTAGAAGATGACTAGTGGTATTCTTGACGAGATTAGAGAAGGTCAGAAAGATGATGTTGAGTTGATCGATAGGTTGACTTTGAATTACCAAAGTAAAGGCGGTGAATTCAGAATCGACGAAAACGATGTAATGAGGTTGAGTGATTGGATTTGTGTAACTGATGTTTTGAGATTCAGAAGGATATTCTAGAAGAAGGACACCATAGTGAATTATTGAACTATGACGATGTTAATGAGTTTGGGTACAAACTCGGAAAGGGACACTATTATGTAGTAACGACGGTTTATGCTTAAATATGATTTTCAACTAATATTGACAAATTTAGGACTTGATCACCCTAAATCTCTTGTTGGTAGTAGATGGAATCATATAGATGGGATGAGCTTGTTTGTTGCCTTAATGGTATAAGATGTGATGGATATTAAACCGTGAGAATAATCACTCACTATGTTGTGTGAACTTATGAAGAAGTGAATATGAAAGAGTGCAACATGGTGGATGATGACTTAAGACGGGTAATCAGAGTCGCGTAGCGAAAGTGTGATGTGGAGTAGTGTTATGAGTACTACTCGCGGGGAGTAAGGAATTAATATGTCGGAAGCCTGCATAGAGAATATATATTGATCTATATGTTGGATTTAGAATCCAGTGGATGTAAGGATGTCGTGTCGAAGAATTATAACTCTTTTGAATAATTGCCGAGATGATGAATATGTTATTACGGTTGTACATAGTTAACGAGTATGTATTCGGCGAAATTAAAATGAAGAGTTGATGCCACTTGATGCTATAATAATTTGGTGTTGTTGTTAAGGGTTATTGTAGATTTCTAGATATAATGAGGAATTATACTCTATGAAGGGAGGAATTGATTTAATTCTTAGAAAAGAGCGAAACTCAATTTGAGTTGTTTTGTAAGAAATGGCGTATTGAGGCTAATGAGCGTGATTACAATTACTTGTGTGCACTCGTTCCGATGGCCGAAATGTTTAATAGATGTAGTAACTCGGGAATTTGTTTTTGAGTGCGAGTAAGTATTACTGAATGGTAAATTGGTACCATGAATGATGAAGAATGATTCTTGGACGAATGAGTAAAGAGAGTCGGAATCGGGTGAAACTCATAAATCTATTTGGTATAGATGATTGTGATGAGTAATCAGAGTAGTGCGGAAAAAAGCAGAATGTAACGTGTTGGATAATTGCTGGAGTGACTTAAGAGGAGTCAGATAATTGGAATTCAATGGTATGGGAATATGAGTATTGAGTTCTTGAAGGAAGCAGTTGGTGAAAATTGTAAGTATTATTTTATCGCTCAGATGGAAGAGTGTGTCTAAGGTTGGTATGTTTGGTAGATGGAGTGCATTACTGCATTGTTGATCAAATGTGATCATAATATGGATTGTGTAATTGTATTACTCAGTTGTTGAGCGTATTGTATAGGTTGTACCTCAATGTTCTGTTGTTGTTAACCTTTTGGAGATATAGAGAGTGATATACTATTGGATGGTCAAATGCGACGTAAGAACTGGGATTTGAATGTATGAAACATGTTTCCTGTTGGTTATGTCAGATGGATTTTGAGGATTGACCGATGGTAATGTTAATTGGGAGCTGGAGAGTCAGGTGGAGGACTCTTATACGAGCTGGTTACTTGAGGTATGTTTTCGAGGACGAAAACTCTTTTAGTGGGGGAGAGTTGTAACACCCGTATATTTTAATTTTTAATTTAAATGGAAATTTAATTTATAATTAGAATTATTGGTGGTTTGTGGGATTTAATTGGAAGAAAGATGGTTTATAGTGTTGGGCCAAGTGTGGTATTAGTAAAGAGAGGGTGCTATGTTAGTAAAGCCCTTTACTAATTAAAATGTTATTTTTCATAAAAATAAGGAAAATTGGGGAGAAAGGAAAAAGGAACGTGAAAAGCAGAGCAGAGGAGATGAGGGATTGGAAAGCTGGTACGTGAAGAGGAGCAATGGAGGGAGAGACCAATCAAGAATCTTTGGCTAAGGTAAGGGGGGACTCTCCGGTTATCATCTATTATCGTGTTCTTAGATAATAATATTGATTAGGGATGTTGTTGAGTCAATTGGATTATATGTTAGGTTTGGGGAGGTTATGAATTGATGAAAATTGCATGGATTATTGATTGATTTATGTGTTGTTTTGATGTGTGATGATGAATAATGATGCAATTGATGATTAACTGCCTGTATATGACGTTTAGAGTCAGTTTTGGACTCAGATTGAGTCAGATCGCAGGATCTGACGCAGACCCGAAAATCTGTGAAATCGCCAGTTCGCGCCGCGTCCCCGTGTTGGCGCCGCGGCGGCGTACTTTTTTTCTCGTATCGCGCCGCGTGCATAGGTTGGCGCCGCGAACGTGTTTGTGTGGTTCAGGTCGCGCCGCGAGCCTTGGTTGCGCCGCGTGCTGTAGCGTTAGTTGTTTTCTTGAAAAGTAAATGATGTGTAACTTTCGAACCGTAGGTCTGTTTTTAGTGCCGTTTCGAGCACGATGAATCTTATGAGATAGCCTATGTTTTAAATTATGGAATGAGGTGTGAATCCAATTATTTTTAAATATGATTTTATTTCTTGGTGAATGATGTATTGTACATATATGTGATGAGATGTGTTAAATACATGCTATGTTGAAATATTAATCATGTGACGATTTGTTTAATTGGATGTTGTATTGTTGACATATATGATGAAATATAACAATATAAGATGTTGTTTTGAGAAACATTATGATGTGATGAATTGTTGAGAATTGTATGATGTTGATTGATTGTTTTGGAATGATGTGGATACATGTGTGTTCTTATTATTGATGATGATGATTGATGTGGACACATGTATGTTCTTTAATGATGATGATGATGATTGATTGTGATTGAATGATGTTAATATATATGAACATACTTGATAATGATGATGATGTTGATGATGATGATGAAGATGGTATAAGTATGTTATATATGTTGCATTCAATCATGTGCATTGATGATACTGTATCCATAAGGGTGTGTTAGATCAGTAAAGGGCATGATTCCCATTGTGTGGAATCTGTGCTGGCAGGTCCGTATCTGGATGATGTTGGATCGGCCATGGGTTATTCCCATTTGATGATGTTGGTACCACATGCATAGTGTCAGTTCATACATATGCGTACTTTTATAACATGATTGGAAGTATTCCAGTGTTATAAATATTGATGATGTGTTGATTGCGTGTTTTGTTGAATTAATGTTGAGTATGATTGTCTGTGTGAAAGATGTGTTCTGTTGATGTTTGTGTAAACGATGGATGTTCCTGATAATCTGAATATGATGAAATTGGGTGAATAATATAACTATGATGTGTTGTTATTTAAGATGCAATAACATTTGTTAACTGTGATGAGACTCACCCTTACTGTTGACATTTTCAGATTGAGGATAGCTGCTTTCGACTTGGTGAGGATTAGCTCATAAGTCGGTTTAGTTGTTGTGTCGGTGTCATGCTCTGATAGATGTGACACTGGGGACGCGATGTTTTGAGTTTCGATTATAACTCTATTGTTTATTTTATTTGAAGTCTGATACATTAACGATGTAATGTTGACTTGATGATTTGATTCCGCTAAGTAAACATGATTTTTATCTAATGAGTTATAATTTCTGATGTTTCAGTGAATACATGACATATGCCGAACGTGTGTTTTCTTTTATTTTTGAATTGTGACACCCTTTGCATGTTTACTCTGATTTAATTTTGTTAATTGCCGTGGGGTATTAGAGGGGTGTTACAATATCTGTCGGAGAAATACCAGAACGAGTCATACATTAGACCATATCTGATGAAGGATGTCAGAACGAGTTATTCATTAAACTATATCTGAAGGATAATGCCAGAACGAGTCATACATTAGACCATATCTGACTGAGAAAACCGGAACAGGCCATAATTAGACCATATCTGATAGCGAATGCTTGCTCGTTAGAGTTGATAAGTTATTTGATGAAGTTTTGGAATAAAAAAGGCTTGCCAGAATGAATCTTCGGCTCGATTATATTTGAGAGGAATGCTTGTCGAGGCGGAACCTGAAAACAAAGTTAGAAATATGCAATGTCATGATGCATGTATATGAGAAACCCGTATGTTTATCATGAGGTAATGCATGCAATGTAAGAATATGTATGTGATGTATATGGTGTATGAGTGATGTTGTTCTGAGAAAATAAATCTCTGTGTCATTGTGACTTGGATATTTGATCTTGTCTTGAAGACGCTCAGCTGGGAATTTATGATTTTGCTTGGGGATGACCAGTAACTTGATGTACCCTGAATGGGGATTAGAGATGTTAATAAACCATGTTTGGAGAAGAGAAGAAGGTCGGGGAACTGACAGTGTCAAAGATGTGAACTCTGTTGGGGAGCTAAGTCTTTGTTGGGGTGTGAACATTTGAAGATATCTTCTTTATGATTACTCTGTGGGGAAATGTTCCCGTGAAACTGGTTTTGTGGGAAGGCATGAATGCTTTAAATATTTCCCCCAGTTATTTATAGCTCACACCACTGAGTATTGATCGAGATGTCGGACTGGACTTGCATAGATTTGCCCATGCTAGTGGGAGTTTGAAAAGATTCGCCTCACGAGGACTTTAAGAGATGTGCACTATGGGCGACATGCCCTTAGTAATCATAAACTTAGGATGATGCCCCTAACTGATCGAGCGATGGCTTCTGACCCACTTGGGTGCATGCCCCTGATTGTTTCGATGCTCCTGAGAGATTCTCGGAATCTTGACTTGATTGCCCCAAATTGATTGGGAAATAATTTGAAACCCACTTGGGATGTATGCCTTTGGCTGCTTGGCATTTGAGATTCTTGGAATCTTTACTTGATTGCCCCAGATTGATTGGGCAAAACGTGTCATGCCCCTTGTATACGTAGGAGACATTGCGTCTTGGAGTAATCTTTGTTGATCGGGATAACTTTGAGTCATTAGTCATACCCTGTGCAAATTCTTTCTGTTGCTAACATTTGAAATTATGTAGCAGAATTTGTTTAATAATGAATTCATGAGATGCAATGCATATGTCTGTCTTGAGTTTTTTGAAAAACATTAAAACAGGAGATGTAAAAACGTGATATTTGTAAAAACGTGGTGTTTGTAAAAGAAATGAAATACCAACTCAGCATTTGTGGTAAACCTTAAGGAGTCGGGATACCTTTTGGTGACAGTATGCTTTCGAACTAACCATGCTTCAGTTAGGACTTTCAAGGGTTGTAACCTGGCTTGGTTCACGGTTTAAGAAACAAAGGATAAAGGCTCAAAATTTTATTTATACCCATCCCAATCTTCGTGATGTTCTTCGATCCTATGCTCAGTTAACTTAGCGTTTCAGCTTTAGCAAAAGCTTGAAGTGTTTAGCATTGATATTTGATGGTGGTTGAAGCACCAGAAGTTTTTTTTTGGACAGCCAGTCATCCTTCTTTGTAATTCTTTTTGCTTTGGTCGAGGATTTGTAGTGACCTATTTTTTACTTTGATTTTTGTTATCCCTAACTTTTGCCTGAACTGTTTATTTTGTGATTACAGTCAGCGGGATATTTAGATCTTTCGATAAGTCTCCTTCGTAGGTTTTGACTTAACAGCTTTTTCTTTTTGGTGGATATTGACTGCATGCTTACTGGTTGCGGGAACCCATCATTATTTGTATAAACAATAGCTGGTACAATTGAGTTAACCGAGTAACTACCCTGCCCCAGGTTATGATTAAAGGGTTTCAAATTGCACAAGAAAGAAACTTCGACACCTTAGGCTCAAAGGGGTTTACGAGGGATTAACATCCTTATATCTCCACTATTTAGGAATTGAAACAATGCCTGTACATCGTTAACATAGTCCATTCAAAAGCATATTGTATGGGGTTGCGGTATCATTTTCGTCATCCTCCCTTAAAAGGCTTACAGCTTAGTAAGAGTTGAAATATCATAAAACATATACAAAGTAAAGACGTAATTTAAGATGAGTGATAGTGAAATGAATTATTCAAGACAAACATATGCAATGCACTGATGATGATTATTAAAACAGATAATGTCTATCATAAGTCGAATGTTTAAACAAACAGAATAGAAATCAACAACTGAAAGGTAAAACTAATGATCTTAAAGTCCACCCTTCTAGCCATCCACAGTATTAGCACTCTTGTTGTGATTAGGCATAGTTGCAGGATAGTCGAACTCAATTTCTCCAGCGTCAATCATATCCTGGATTTTGTTCTTCAATGGCCAACAATCATTAGTGTCATGCCCAATGCTGTCAGAATGATAAGTGCATCTTGCATTAGGATTATACTGATGAGATAAGGTATTGGGCTTCAGAGGAGGATCCTTTAAAGTAATCGACCCTGCTTTCAGCAACTGTTGTAACGCTTCAGCCAAAGTTATGTTGATCTTTGTGAATTGTCTTTTAGATGCGCCTTGTTTACGCTGGTTGCCTCTTTGTCGTATCAGCATCTGATTAGAGGCTAGGACTGCTCCCACAGTATTAGATTCATTCCTCTCATTATGCGCCTTCTTTGAGGTATTAGAATATGTAGCCACTTGAATTTTTCCGCTTCGGATACCACTTTCAACAAGTTCCCCAATCAGTATAAGCTCAGTGAATCCAGATGATGAACTTCCCAGCAAATGACTATAGAAAGGGCCAGTCAGTGTATTCATAAACATATCTACCAACTCTCTGTCAGCCAAGGAAGGTTTGACTCTTCCAGCTAGATCTCTCCATTTCTGATCATATTCCTTGAAACTTTCCTCGGGTCCCATAGACATGCTTTGTAGTTGCATGCGAGTTGGTGCGAGGTCAGCATTGTATTGGTATTGCTGGTAGAAAGCCACAACCAAATCTTCCCAGGTACGGATGTTGGTATTCTCTAGTTGATAGTACCATTCGACTTGAGTTCCAGATAAGCTCTCTTGGAAAAAGTGGATCCATAGCTTCTTATCGGTAGTATGAGGTTGAATCTTCCTTACATAAGACCTCAAGTGCAACTTAGGACAAGAGACTCTATCGTATTTTGCAAAAGTCGGAATCTTGAATTTCGGAGGTATAACAACTCCATAGACGAGTCCTAATTCCTCAAAATCCAGTCTAGGTATCTTTTGAATTTCCATGGCTTTCATGCGTTCTTCCAGCAACTTGTATTTGTCATCGGGATGTTCGTCCTCATGGTAATAGTCGTCTTCTTCTTCAAAAGGCGTGGCAGAATCATGGTTACTTTTCGCATCAGTTTTGACACTAGCACCATCGTCTTGTTCATTGTCGTCCTCTTTAGAAACCTTGACTTCTTCAGCCCTCTTGAGTGGACCTCGGAATCTTCTTCCCATGTTAAGGACACCCACAGATCTTCTAGGCCTTTTCTCTTTCTTGGTCAGGAGTGCTTTCAGTTCATCTTGCCCCTTGGACAAGTTCAGGATCAAATCTTGAAACTGTGCATTCTGAGCTTGAAGGTCCTTGACTGATTGCTTGAGATTCATGATGCTGAAATAAACAGCGAAGAGGTGAGAAACCTGTGGTAGAAACCTGTGATGCGATGTTATGAATGCAGATGCAGTGCTTTCAAGGATTTTTAGGAATTTAGTTAGCAACATTAGAAAGTGATTAGTGACAGCTTCGTCGTCTGAAGAATCTGACTTTCGTCTTTGAACGTCCTTCTTTGAGAATCATGCTCACCATATCGAGTGGGTCATAGCCTCTAATTCGAGATACTTCTGAATTTGAAGGTACATGGCTAGAGGAAATTAAATCCTCTTGCCCCTTGATAGGTATCGAGTCTCTGAATTGGAAGGTATATGGCCAGAGGAAAATAAATCCTCTTGCCCCTTGATTAGGGATTCAGTCTTTGATAAGGGCACCTGAAATTGTGCGCCCTAAATCCCTAAGATCCTTGAAAGGGTTAGTTAGATCATGTTATGCTTATGATGTCATGATGTCATGATGTTATGCGAATGCAGTTCATTAGGCATAGTGCGAGATAGTAAGGACAAACAAGTCCTTTTAACAAAACCTACAAGGAAACAGAGATTAGTAGCAAACGCAAACAAGTCACATAAGTCACACAATTTCCTTAGGCTCGGCTTGCATGGAGTTTAGATCATGTGAGATACCCCTCCCCAAAGGTATTTCTAAGGATAAGGATGATATCACAACGGGTTCTATGAGTTATTCAGAATGGTTAGCCCTTCTAAAGCACCCTCGGACATGATACATTCGCATCATGCAATGATACTTTGAGAAAGAACCTATCTGAATTGTAGTATCGGGTAGCAACTAGTTCTCAACATTTTTCAAGAGTAATCCCCCCCACTACGTTCCTAAAGGCCAAGATGGGTTAAAGGTAACTAAAGGTCCTTGAGCTCCGGCGCACCCACAGACACATACATAGACCTCCCTCATTTGAGAAAGGTGTGCATATAGCTATGGCGTTCTAACTCAAGCGTGAAATTTATATCGACTCATCTCCCACATATGTGAAAGAGGTCGCCATGACTATGCCACTCCTAATCTTAAATGTTCTTGAATCCAGGTGTAGGATTCGTCCTTCAGTTAATTCCCGAAACAGCCCTGAAAAATAAAGCAAGCAAAGCAAACAATAGAAAACAATTAAGTGAATCCTAAACTTTTAAGGTAACCCCTCTTTTATAAGAAAATTCTCCCCATCAGAGTCGCCAGTTCTGTAATACGGTGAACTAACTTTATATCGAAATGTACGGTAAGCAAGAGTCGCCACCGACTTTTATTTTATCCAAATATCAGAAAGTCTAAAAGAACAGAAAAAAACCTTTAAAAGAAATTTTGAGTTCGGGGGGTAATTTATGTAAAGGGAAGGTGTAAGGCATCATTTGCATCCATGGTTTTCCATGGGCTCTTAATTGCTTTGCTCTTTTGAAAGAAAAAGTGTAGAAAAGAAATAAGACTTTAGCTTGTAAATAAGCGTAGCTTTTTGAAGATTTTTGAGAAAATGGTAGAAAAAGATTTTAAACCAGAGCATGCAATTAAGGCCAAATTACCTGGTTAGATGAAAAATGTTCTTTTAGCCTTTCAGGGCTATCCATACCATAGGAGGGTAAGGAAGTCCTTTGATTTGGAGGTTGAAGGGTCGTCGAATTATCGTTCCCCACAAGACTGTCCCATGCCATAGAGGGGCATGTAGTCTAAGGGAAGGATCAGAATAACCATCTTCGTTAGGCAACCAGAGGATACCTCAGCACTTCGTAGGCAACTTCGAGGGATGAGGTCATATTTGGCGAATCGAAGGCAGCATCATTAGGGACTTATGACTTTGAGAATGAACTGAGGGCAACATTGCTGAGGTATCCTTGTATTCGAGGGACTTTGGCTATTATGCATTAAAACACAAGGGAGCAGGCAACAGGCAACAGGCAACAAGTGGGGTACCATAAAAGGTTGGGCTCCTTTGCAAAAAAAATCAATTTGAAGCCTTTTGTTTCACATTTTCCCTCTCAAATTTATCCAACTTTGACAAGGCATATCTCCCTCAATTTTTGAGGTATGGAGGAGTTCTAGGACTTTTTAGAAACCTTGAAGAGTCCTCTAACCAGTGTTTTTGGTTTCATATCAAAATAATTTTCCATGCTCCTTATGTGTTCTTTTGAAAAAAATGACTTTTGGTTGATTTTTGAAAAGGACCTATAATGTTTTGGTCCATATCTCTCAAATGAAGCATTTTTAGACTTGGCATGCGAGATACAAATTTGTAGAGAATTCAATTTCCTTCAAAATGAGCTTTGGATGTAAAATTTCTGATGTTCCATGTAGGAGTTATGGCTAGTCAAAGTTCAGTTGACTTTCTCCTATGAAAACCCTAATTTAGAAACTTTTGGATTTGTTGATTTCTGATATTTTCTTGATGAACCATGATCAATTCTTGATCAATTTGTGAATGATACTTTAACATGAGGATGTTGACAAAAATCAGGAGTTTTGACTGTACTTTGACCACAGTTGACTTTTGGGTCAACTCAGTCGATTGTTGATTTTCTGAGCAATTGAGTGATCAGTCTTTTGAATTAAGACCTGAAACTTGTCATAGAGGTAGTGTGGGATATCATAGACCATATGAAATGTATTGGAGCTTTTGATCCATTGATTTTTCCTCAGAACAACAAAACCCTAGTTTTTTGAACCTTGTTTAGGAGAGGGTGTCTTTGAGCTTTGTACCTTGATTTGAATTTGAATAGGAGAACTAGTATGGGCAAATTTTGGGGTATGACACATAGCACCTTTGAAAAACAGAATAACTTATTTTATTAAAACACAGCGGAATTAATTAAACAAGTATTCAATAAAATATCTTCAATTAACTTATCAATTTGCTCAACCAGTATAAAACAATTAAACAGCAACATCGTAAATGACATAAATTGTCCCCCCCAGAGTGCTACGTATCAGAGCGACAAAAGACTCGAGTAACGACAACTAAATCTTCATACTTGAATACCTGCACGTTACCAATATAAAGGCAACGGCGAACAAGAGAAAAGGGTGAGATATCAAATCATATAAGTGAGCGCATGATAAATTGTATATCAGGATCCAGGCATATATAGATATCACATTGCAAGTATTAATATTGCTATACAGTTCATGCTTTCACTAATTCACAGATCTCACATGCTTTACATATCACAACAAGTCACCACAATTCATATTCACATCAATTACATATAAACCTCATTCATTTACTTTACCCTCCAAGTCCTGATACATCACAGTTATAAACCTCAAGTATACATCACAATTCTAGTCCCAAAACATCACATCATATAAGTCATACATTTAGTCACAAAACGTCACATATAGGTCACACATCTAATCACGAAACATAACATATAAGTCACACCAGACATATTCAGTTAATTGTATTCACAAGCATCGATATCATCATACTATTTATAAAATCATCAATTCACATCTTCACATACTTCCATCATTTAACAAGTCACAAAATACAATCACGATATAGTCACAAAACGTCACAACTAAGAATCACATATGACACATGGGACATGACTCATGTATATGCATGTGGTACCAATCGGAGCTTCAGCCCCCGTCACCAATTGCCCAATTCAGAGGCACAAGGCATAAGCCTTCGTCACTAATTTGCCAATCCAGGCCGTCACAGAGTATGCATATCAAATGTGACTCGACAAATAAGACAACACAACATACTCATCACAATCACATATCGTCACGATGCATAAGCCTATATCACAATCAAGTACCATTATACGAGGTAATTCACGTTGTAACATCCCGATTTTATTAACATTTTTATTAATTATATTAGTAATTATACTATTTGGTATTTTTAATAATTATTTATTTATTTAGTTATTATGTGATATAATAATTATTTGAAATATTTAATTGTATGTGTGTTTGTGTTATTTGGGTTAATTAAGTTGTATGAGAGATATAGTTAATTGGGCCTTAGTAGTAGAAACATAATAGATGGATTATGGGTTAAGCCCATTAAGAGAAAAAAGATAGTAAGAGTAAAAAAATTAGGGTTTTAGAGTTGGAGTCTCATAACTCATTTTTATGGAGAAAGGAAAAATAGAAGAAAGAAGAGAAACAAGGGAGGATCACATGAGAGAAGAAGAAAACTATGGAGGAAGCCTTAATTTTCGCAGCATGTTTCAACATAGAGTCACCTTGGAAAATCGGGCATATCTCTCAATCCAACCGTTGGATCCTTATGGTACTTGGACACAATGTTCCTGACTCATAGAGGGAAGTTCTGACCGGAGCGATTTTGATTTGGAGGGTTTTAAGTTTGTCTGATAAGCTGATTCCCGAACTGGTGTTTAGGTGTGACTCCAATTGATGTTAGAAAGGATTTCTTTTGGAGAAAAACTTAGAGCTATGATGAAAGAGTCCATATTTACCAAGTTAAGGGTGGGGTTCGAATTATATAACCGGGAATATGATGATTGTATGTGGGATTAGGGTGTATTTAGTTATCTGGAATTATTTGAAAATTGTAGAGGTAGTTCTTATATGCTAGTAGGTGATTGTGATCGGCTTGTTTTGTGAATTATGATGAGTATGTTGTGTTTTTATTTCTTTGTGATTTTTGAGCGATGTGTATATTGTTGTTGTTTTATGCGAAGTTGCAGGATGTTCCAGTGACGATGTATACCTCTATTTATTGGTATAGCGATGATATAGGCTTATGCCTTTGTGACGATGATGTTGTTTGTTGTGTGTGTTTGTTGCATTCATATACATGTGCATTTTTGGTGACGGCCTGGATTAGAAAATTAGTGACGAAGGCTTATGCCTTGATGCCTCTGTTAACTAGAAATTGGCGATGGGGGCTGAAGCCCTGGGTACCACATGCATGTGGCATTGTAGAGTCTCATTATATGTGGCATGAGTGTGATTTAATTGTGACGTGATGTGACTTAAGTTGTTGTTGAATATGACGATGTGAAGTGAATTGTGATAATGTGAAGTTGTAATTATAAGTTGTTATGCTAATGACTTGTTGTGACAGGTACCGTCTGGAAGATGAAAAATAGTTGTTATAACTATTATTATTATGTTGTTGATTTTGTTATTATAACTGTACAGTTTTAAATTGTTGTTATAGCTGTCGTCTGAAAGTTGTAAAGTGATAATTTTGTATGATTTAATTCTAACATATTAATTATCATAATTTTGTTTATATTTTTCGATATCTCACCCCTTCTGAATGATGTTTCCCTTACCGTTGGAAATAGACAGGTACTCAAGATAGCGGTGGAAGTTTTGAAGTGATTTTATGAAGTCTTTAGTTGCTGTTAGTCGAGTTGGTGTCTTCCTTTAATACGTAGCACTCGGGATGGGATTATCATTGTAGTTGTTGTGTTTTTGATGTGTTATTACTGTTGAATAATAAGGAGTAATTATTGTTGTTTTAAGATATTTTTGGTCGGATAAAAGTTGACGAATAATTATAAGTTGAAGTCTGATCTAGTTAAATAAACTTGTGTATGAATTATAATTTTAAAATTGTAGATGTCGAATGCTATGTATCAAGGATAAATGAAATACAGGTTGTTTGTGGCTTTTAAGTTGAAAATGTAATGCCTCAGGTTTGATGTTTAAAATTTTCCGCACTCTGATTTTAATATAATTGTTGGGTAGATTTGGGGTGTTACATTAGTGGTATCAGAGCAGGTCGGTCCGTCCGTCCAGAGTCGTCTAATTGTTGTTTATCCCTTAGTATGCGACAAATGTGTACAATACTGTCGGTACTTGTTTTTGATTGCTTGTTGCAGGAGTTGGTTTGGAACTAAGTGGGGGAGAAGCTGTACTCCTCGGTTATGATTCGATTGTAAGTTGTTGGTGCTTCGGTAGCGAAAGACACATGACTATGGAAATAAGAATTGCGTATGCGTTTAGTGTTGAATAGGTTGCTGAGGATGATGAAGTGAGATTGTATAACCAGATGTAAGCAAGTGCTAGCTATTTCTACGTTGTAAGATGTTGTTTCAAGATATTGCTAAAATGGTTGGCAAGTTAGTAAGGATTATGTCGCAATCGTATTAGAAGATTGATGGTATAAGTACTAGATTTAAACCGTGACCGGGTTGTCGTTTGATCGAAGGATTGGATGTGAAGGATGTGTTAAGTATGGTGATGTCGTATAGATTTTCGAGGACGGAAATATTCTAAGTGGGGGAGAGTTGTAACATCCCGATTTTATTAATATTTTTATTAATTATATTAGTAATTATACTATTTGGTATTTTTAATAATTATTTATTTATTTAGTTATTATGTGATATAATAATTATTTGAAATATTTAATTGTATGTGTGTTTGTGTTATTTGGGTTAATTAAGTTGTATGAGAGATATAGTTAATTGGGTCTTAGTAGTAGAAACATAATAGATGGATTATGGGTTAAGCCCATTAAGAGAAAAGAGATAGTAAGAGTAAAAAAATTAGGGTTTTAGAGTTGGAGTCCCATAACTCATTTTTGGGGTGAAAGGAAAAATAGAAGAGAGAAGAGAAACAAGGGAGGAGCACTTGAGAGAAGAAGAAAATTATGGAGGAAGCCTTAATTTTCGCAACATGTTTCAACATAGAGTCACCTTGGCAAATTGGGCATATCTCTCAATCCAACCGTTGGATCGTTATGGTACATGGACACAACGTTCCTGACTCACAGAGGGAAGTTCTGACCGGAGCGATTTTGATTTGGAGGGTTTTAAGTTTGTCTGATAAGCTGATTCCAGAACTGGTGTTTAGGTGTGACTCCAATTGATGTTAGAAAGGATTTCTTTTGGAGAAAAACTTAGAGCTATGATGAAAGAGTCCATATTTACCAAGGTAAGGGTGGGGTTCGAATTATATAACCGGGAATATGATGATTGTATGTGGGATTAGGGTGTATTTAGTTATCTGGAATTATTTGAAAATTGTAGAGGTAGTTCGTATATGCTAGTAGGTGATTGTGATCGGCTTGTTTTGTGAATTATGATGAGTACGTTGTGTTGTTATTTCTTTGTGATGTTTGAGCGATGTGTATATTGTTGTTGTTTTATGCAAAGTTGCAGGATGTTTCAGTGACGATGTATACCTCTATTTATTGGTATAACGATGATATAGGCTTATGCCTTTGTGACGATGATGTTGTTTGTTGTGTGTGTTTGTTGCATTCATATACATGTGCATTTTTGGTGACGGCCTGGATTGGAAAATTAGTGACGAAGGTTTATGCCTTGATGCCTCTGTTAACTGGCAATTGGCGATGGGGGCTGAAGCCCTGGGTACCACATGCATGTGCAATTGTAGAGTCTCATTATATGTGGCATGAGTGTGATTTAATTTCGACGTGATGTGACTTGAGTTGTTGTTGAATATGACGATGTGAAGTGAATTGTGATAATGTGAAGTTGTAATTATAAGTTGTTATGCTAATGACTTGTTGTGACAGGTACCGTCTGGAAGATGAAAAATAGTTGTTATAACTATTATTATTATGTTGTTGATTTTGTTATTATAACTGTACAGTTTTAAATTGTTGTTATAGCTGTCGTCTGAAAGTTGTAAAGTGATAATTTTGTATGATTTAATTCTAACATATTAATTATCATAATTTTGTTTATATTTTTCTATATCTCACCCCTTCTGAATGATGTTTCCCTTACCGTTGGAAACAGACAGGTACTCAAGATAGCGGTGGAAGTTTTGAAGTGATTTTATGAAGTCTTTAGTTGATGTTAGTCGAGCTGGTGTCTTCCTTTGATACGTAGCACTCGGGATGGGATTATGATTGTAGTTGTTGTTTTTTTTATGTGTTATTACTGTTGAATAATAAGGACTAATTATTGTTGTTTTAAGATATTTTTGGTCTGATAAAAGTTGACGAATAATTATAAGTTGAAGTTTTATCTAGTGGAATAAACTTGTGTATGAATTATAATTTTAAAATTGTAGATGTCGAATGCTATGTATCAAGGATAAATGAAATACAGGTTGTTTGTGGCTTTTAAGTTGAAAATGTAATGCCTCAGGTTTGATGTTTAAAATTTTCTGCACTCTGATTTTAATATAATTGTTGGGTAGATTTGAGGTGTTACACTCGTCACCATAATATTTCATCTTCACTTAGTCACAAAATTATCATCACAAATATATACAACATCACGTATTACCAATCATCACAAACATCGTCATGTTTCGACACATCATCGCAATTATACAACTTCTCATATAAACAAGATCATCACAATTGTCATCATGTTCGGAACGTCATCACAAATACACACTTCATCAAGACTATCATAAATATCATCATAATCGACTAAACTAACGACAACTCGCTAGGGTTCATGCCATAAAGATGATCACATACCATGCACAATAATAGACATATTGGCAATCATAACATCATTCGCAACAAAGGCATTCAAACCAAAATCACAATTTTCGGTCGGTTCGTAAAATAATCTCAACATGCTAATTTATCAAGTAAACTGAAACAACTTCCAATTAACATTTAACTAAATTAGATATCACGTTAATTATCAAAACGACATCATTGGCATAACAATATATTATTCTCAACATAGATATTCAACCAAGACACAATTACGGTCAAATTCTCAAAATACTATTATTTACTGATAAACCGAATAAATTATCCAAGTCTAAATATATTTCAATTCAATTAAACACATTGAAATTAATTCAACTATTAATTTAATCAACCAATTAATAATCACACTATATTAATTTAATTCACTTCTATTTCTACTCCATTTCCAATTTCTAGCATTCTATTGCTTAAGACCATTTTTATTGAAAAGAATATCGCGCTAGCTTTCTAACGCTTCGAATGGGGACTCGAACGGAGTTACGGTTTAAAAGATATGAATTGTTAAAGTTCCAATAAAAAGCAAACACCGACATTATACACTGACAACTCTAAACATGTCAGAATTACTCAAAACAAACAAAAGTATGACTCTTAATAATTCAAAACAACTCTAACAACTTTATTGTCAACTCTAACAACTCTATTGACAACTTTAACAACTCTATTGATAACTCTAACAACTCTATTGGCAATTCTATTAAATTATTATAATTTATTTATAAAGAATATTTAAATTAAAACCCAATTTCGGTCGATTAGTAAAATATCACAATTTCAACAAAATAACACCACCACGTTAATCTACTAATTAAACTTAGCTACCACGTAAATTTTCATCAAATTCCGGACAACTAATTATACCGCTTAATTCCGCTATTCGGTCAAATGGGACTGTTTTGATATATTTGCTATTGTACATAGAAGTATATATGATTCTATTTCATTAATTATTCATTTTGTTTCATAAATCATGATTGCAAGATAAGAAAACACAAGTCATTATTTCTTTCCCCATTTCTCAGAATCTTAATTTCACAGTAAAGTACCATTTCATGACATTTCAAAATATCACAGCAATTTTGATAACATTCCATTTCGATACACACCCAAAAAATCAACATCAATCCACAAGTTCAAAATAAAAAATATCATAATTTCATTTCCTGACATTTAATTCCACATAATTCCTAACAACAAGAAAATGAAAATCACACTGCATATTCAATCAGCACTAATCTACAACTTTGAAAACGAAAACAACATAAGCTCCAAAGAAAATCGGTGGCACTATACCCACACTGAAGTTCCAATAAAACATATGTTAGAACAAGATTTGTTCTGATCAATTATCTTAGTTTTGATGATAACAATAATATGAATTTTGCTTAAGATTATATGGTACTCTAATCCATTGCAATTTCCTTTTCAGGAAATATATAAAGAGTACGCATAATTCAGCGCTCAGAAGCTTTGTCTCAAATGGTTCAGCATGCAACATCAGAACATGGTCTGGCAAGACATCAGAAGATGGTCGAAGCAGAATCAGAACATGGGTCTATGGAAGCATCAGAAGAACAAGAGAACAGAAGCACTGAAGTTCTGATGGTATCACGCTCAGAAGCACTTCAAGGTCAGAAGATCAGAAGATGCTATGCACCAAGCTGTTTGACTCTGATGATATTCAAACGTTGTATTCACAAACATCAGATCAGAAGAAAGTACAAGTGGCAAGCTACGCTGACTGACAAAAGGAACGTTAAAAGCTATTCTAGGCTACGTCAGTAGACACAGCGTGAACAAGGCTCGAGGTAGTTGACAAAAGCGTATAACATTAAATGCGATGCTGTACGGAACACGCAAAGCATTAAATGCACTCAACGGTCATCTTCTCCAACGCCTATAAATATGAAGTTCTGATGAGAAGCAAGGTTAACGATCCTGAACAATATAATTCAAATTAACTTGCTGAAACTCTGTTCAAATCAAAGCTCAGAATCTTCATCTTCATCAAAGCTCACTACATTGCTGTTGTAATATATTAGTGAGATTAAGCTTAAACGATTAAGAGAAATATCACAGTTGTGATTATCGCTTTTAAGAAGCAATTGTAATACTCTTAGAATTGATTACATTAAGTTGTAAGGAACTAGAGTGATCGTGTGGATCAGAATACTCTAGGAAGTCTTAGAGGTTATCTAAGCAGTTGTAACTAGAGTGATCGTGTGGATCAGTAGACTCTAGAAAAGTCTTAGAGGGTATCTAAGCAGTTATTCCTGGAGTGATCAGTGTGTGATCAGAAGACTCTGGAAGACTTAGTTGCTGACTAAGTGGAAAACCATTGTAATCCGTGCGATTAGTGGATTAAATCCTCAGTTGAGGTAAATCATCTCTGCGGGGGTGGACTGGAGTAGTTTAGTTAACAACGAACCAGGATAAAAATAACTGTGCAATTTATTTTTATCTGTCAAGTTTTTAAAGCTACACTTATTCAAACCCCCCCTTTCTAAGTGTTTTTCTATCCTTCAACATAAACTCAAAAGCTGCAACCACTAAACACACAGCAAGTATGTCATTCCACAACAATTAAGGCTGAGACGCGTCATCATCAAATTAAACAGTCACAAGATTAAGAAAACTCATCATTAATTGAAACAAAATATATTAGTTCAGAATATAATCTTTTTAAATTCAAACAATTTCATGGAAAAATTACTCCAAACAATCAATTAACACAAGCAATTGCAATAACTTAAATTCCTAAACCCCAACATACAAATAATCATAAGCCCCATTATAGGAAGAGAACCCCACCGTTACCTTATCAATGGAAGCAACTCAATGGGTCTCTAATTGCATCTTCAACTTGGCACCATGGATAAAACTCCCCAAGCTTCTCCTTCTTCTTCTCTAAGACTTGCCTCTTTCTCTTCTATTCTTGTTCTCTTCATTATGACACTTCCTCTTTCCAAATCTCTAAAACCCTAATATAAAATCCAATTTGGGCTTAGTGGTTAACAACTCTTCTTTATTTAATATCCTCAAAAATCAATTTAGGCCCAATAAGAGATATAACTCACTAACCAAAATATCACTTATAATAATAATAATCCATCAACATAATAATTCCGACTTATAAATAATATTATCCTTAATATTATTTTCCAACTATCCGACTTAAATTTAATAATTCCAATTCTGCCCTTAAAATAATATCGCCCATCCAAATTCGACTAAATCCAATATTTATATCCTTCAATAATTAATTAACCAATTTAATTAAATTCAGGGTGTTACAACTCTCCCCCACTTAAAATATTTCCGTCCTCGAAAATTCGCTCAACACCATCCCAAACACAACCTCGTAACCAATTCTCGAATCTCCAAATCGCGCTTGGTAACACTTCGATCACTACCTCTTCGTCACAACAACGATTCTCATGAACACAAACACATTATAGTTCTTACCAGTTTCACAATAATCCACGACCCAATGCTGTATTATGGCGCATCACACTTATTCCAACCGTCCAACAATTCAAACATCAAGATAACTCGTCTTCACAGACCTCTGAGTGATAGTTTCTTACTCCCTCAAGCCTTACAATAATAGTGTTATATAAAGCTTCCGCTGCCCACTCTGATAATTCTCTTTTAAATCACCATCCTCGATAAAATTTCGTCACTTATATGTTTCACCAATTCTCAATCCAAAACAGACTTTCCTTAATACTCATCCTCACATCGTTGTTTCACTTGGTATTTCCAATTCTTTCACCTTACTACACTCGCTTGCATAAAATGTACTACACCGATTGTTAGTTCATCTGATTCTTACTCAACCATCCCTCTCATCGAGCTACACAAACTGATGAGCGACTATCTTCACGATAAAATATAAATACTCTTTCCACACTATTAAGGTAGCAAGACAAAGCTATAACACCCAACACGATTTCCGTCTACCATTAACAATGGATTGAGGGTGATCAGTTCCCCAATTTGTCAATTAGTATTCCACTCAAATCCATTAACACGTCATAATCCAATAATTCATTTGGGTTTTTACAATTCCCACAACTTCCTACTCATTACATCTCGTCGATGAGACACCGACATCCAAACATATCATAAAATCCGCTTCATAGTCACTTAGCATCACACAACCGTCAACACCTTTCCATCTCCAAAATTACTTCTATACTTGTACTACACAATTCATCTCTTTATCTTTACGACGCTTCAAACGGAGCTCAAATTGGATATCCAGAACTCAAGTTATGCGCATCCTCGAGTTCCAACTCGGGTTCGCGATTTACAACACTTCACACATCGACTACGTCCGTTATTCACTTATGCAAGTCTAACATAAAGTCTACCGCAAATTTATCACTTTAACACTTGCCAAACACTGACATCAGACGTTAAGGTTAAACGCACAGACAACTTCACAGTCCTCGACTGTGCTGAACATCGCCACTTCTAAATTTCATCTTCCAAAATAATTCTTAACTTTATGTCGCCTTCGACTCTGGGTAACATCCAAAACTCTCAACAACACTTGCATCGTCGCTTGTTGACAGCATACCGGACCATCTCTTACAACAGAAACATCTTCGAGAAGAAAAAATTCTCCCCCACTTGGAATCAAACCAATCCCTGCAACAAAGCAAACAAGTACCGACAGTGTTTCACACATGTGTCGTGTACTAAAGACTAAAACACTGACAACATTCAACTGTTGCACAACTCAACAGACTCGATAACTTGGCTGGATGAACCGACCTGCTCTGATACCACTATTGTAACACCCCATTTCTACCCGGAAAATATTCAAGAATCAGAGTTTCAAAATTTCTCGACAAACAAATGAGGCGTCACATATTCATTTAACAATAAATCACATCATCGCATTTAGCGGATACATAGCACCTTTGAAAAACAGAATAACTTATTTTATTAAAACACAGCGGAATTACTTAAACAAGTATTCAATAAAATATCTTCAGTTAACTTATCAATTTGCTCAACCAGTATAAAACAATTAAACAGCAACATCGTAAATGACATAAATCGTTCCCCCCCAGAGTGCTACGTATCAGAGCGACAAACGACTCGAGTAACGGCAACTAAATCTTCATACTTGAATACCTGCACGTTACCAATATAAAGGCAACGGCGAACAAGAGAAAAGGGTGAGATATCAAATCATATAAGTGAGCGCATGATAAATTGTATATCAGGATCCAGGCATATATAGATATCACATTGCAAGTATTAATATTGCTATACAGTTCATGCTTTCACTAATTCACAGATCTCACATGCTTTACATCTCACAACAAGTCACCACAATTCATATTCACATCAATTACATATAAACCTTATTCATTTACTTTACCCGCCAAGTCCTGATACATCACAGTTATAAACCTCAAGTATACATCACAATTCTAGTCCCAAAACATCACAACATATAAGTCATACATTTAGTCACAAAATATCACATATAGGTCACACATCGAATCACGAAACATAATATATAAGTCACACCAGACATATTCAGTTAATTGTATTCACAAGCATTGATATCATCATACTATTTATAAAATCATCAATTCACATCTTCACATACTTCCATCATTTAACAAGTCACAAAATACAATCACGATATAGTCACAAAACGTCACAACTATGAATCACATATGACACAAGGGACATGACTCATGTATATGCATGTGGTACCAATCGGAGCTTCAGCCCCCGTCACCAATTGCCCAATTCAGAGGCACAAGGCATAAGCCTTCGTCACTAGTTTGCCAATCCAGGCCGTCACAGAGTATGCATATGAAATGTGACTCGACAAATAAGACAACACAACATACTCATCACAATCACATATCGTCACGAGGCATAAGCCTAAATCATAATCAAGTACCATTATACGAGGTAATTCACGTCACCATAATATTTCATCTTCACTTGGTCACAAAATTATCATCACAAATATATACAACATCACTTATTACCAATCATCACAAACATCGTCATGTTTCGACACATCATCGCAATTATACAACTTCTCATATAAACAAGATCATCACAATTGTCATCATGTTCGGCACGTCATCACAAATACACACTTTGTAACACCCGGAAATTCGATTATTCGCTTAATCTAGACGTTCAGAGTGTTTAGTGAAGTTTTTGTATTTTGAGACGATTTAGTCGGTATTAGTTCGGGATAGCGGATTGATATTTAATCAAGAGTTTTGATATTTTCAGTATTAGAAATATTATTGGAATAATATTTGAAGTTTTGGGAATTTTCGGAGCAATTAAGAATAGACCGAAAATATGATATATTGGTCAAATTTGGATTGTCGGTGTTATTTTAAGAAGCGTATTTGAATTTATTAATTTAAAAGTCGGATTTTAGTCGGACGGTCGAAGAATAATATTAAGAATAATATTATTTACAAGTTGAAATTATTATATCGACGGAATATTATTAAAGGTGATATAATTGATTATTTGAGTTATATATTTTATTGGGCCTAAATTGATTTTTGGAGGATATTAAATAAAGAGAAAGTTTAAACTCTAAGCCCAATTAGTTTTATATTAGGGTTTTAGAGATTTAGAAAGAGGAGAGTTGTCATAATGAAGAAAGAAGAATAGAAGAGAAAGAGGCAAGTTTTTGGAGGAGAAGAACAAGCTTAGAGTTTTCATCCATGGTGTCAAATTGAAGATGCAATTGGAGACCCATTGAGTTGCTTCTATTGATAAGGTAAGGGTGAGGTTCTCTTCCTATAATGGGATTTATGAAGCCTTGTATGTTGGGGATTAGGGATTTAGGTTGTTGCTATTGCTTGTGTTAATTGATTGTTTGAAGAAATTTTGCTGTGAAATTGTTTGAATGCTGTGTTCCTAAATCTCTGTGGATAAAGTGAATTTTTTTGTTGATACTGTGTCGAGAAAAAAATATGGAAACGAAATTGAAATATTTGAGATGGCTTTAACTTGGCTACTGTTTCCATTCCACACCTTGAATCTTTAAAACCATGGTGATGTCTATTCTTTACCTCCCTGTGCAAAAAAAATTGGAGACGGGGAGTTTCATTGGGTTGGGCGCCTTCCCCCTTTATCTTGGTTTATTGTCACATAATTTAGAAATTTTCTTATTTGTTAATTTAAATTATTTTACTATAATGTTCATGTCTTGTTAACACCACATGTTCTTGGAAATAATTAGTTTGTGTAAGTTTGGAGATTACATCAGTATCTTATACAATTTCTTAAATTTTAATTGTCATAAATATTAACAAACTACACTTTGGAGATTGCACTTTAAATATTAAATTTTAGTGTAGTAGAGAATCAAATGGTGTGTGATTGGCCGGTGGTGGTGACAGTAAACGTAGGTCTATGGATAACTCAGTATTAGACATAACTTGGCCTCTTGGTACTAGTCTTACTACAAGATGTTAAAAAACATGTAGACACATTTAATTTGGACCCAGTTTCCAATCTATACCCTCATAGGATATATCTGTAATATATGAATTAGTAGCAGATGTACATTCTTTTTGTGTGATAATTTATATGTTAGGGGTAGTATAATGACATCTTAGTAATTATAATACACAATAGTAATTTAATAGAAATAGTAGAAATTATATAATGCAAAACAGACCCGTTTGATCGAAATAGCCGAATTAAGCGGTATAATTAGTTGTCAGGAATTTGATGAAAATTTACGTGATAGCTAAGTTTAATTAGTACATTAACGTGGTGGTGTTATTTTGTTGAAATTGTGATATAAATCGGTCGATTAAGTTAATGGTTAAATTAATTTTTAATAAGCCTATTTAATTGGAAAATACTTAGACTTAGATTAATTATTCGGTTTGTCGGTAAATTACGATATCTTGAGTATTTAACCGAATGAATTGGATAACGGGTAAAGAATAGAATTGTGCCCAAATTAACCGGTTCAAGTTGTGATTTTAGTGACTTGGTAATATTGCTCGAGGATTAGTAAAGTCGTGAATATTAATGATTTAATTGAAGATTAGATAACCGGTAGCGACGCGAAATATATCCGATTAATTAATTGATACTATGTGAATAATCCCGGTTAGTTATAATAGATTAGTGATTAAACCAAAGACTAATTTGTATGGGATTATAAGACTATCCTTGAATTGGCTTAATGTGTCGATTTGTTGTGATGACTTCGTTAATTCGTGAAACGGAGTAATTGTGCCGATGTGTCGAAACATGACGATGTTTGTGATGAATTGTAATACGTGATGTTATATATATTTGTGATGATGATTTTGTGACTAAATGAAGGTGAAATATTATGGTGACGTGAATTACCTTGAATAAATGGTAATGTGATTGTGATATAGGCTTATGCCTCGTGACGATATGTGATTTTGATGAGTATGCTGTGTTGTCTTGTTTGTCGAGTCACATTCCATATGCATACTCTGTGACGGCCTGAAAACTATGGCAAACATGACGGCATGAAAACTATGGAAAACATGATGGGCCAAATGGCAATTGGTGACGGGGGCTGAAGCTCCGATTGGTACCACATGCATATACATGAGTCATGTCCCATGTGTCTTATGTGATTCATATTTGTGACGTTTTGTGACTATATCAGACTGTATTCTGTGACTTGTTAAATGATGAATGTATGTGAGAATGTGAATTGATGATTTTGTGAATAGTATGAGGATATCAATACTTGCGAATGCGATTAACTGAACATGTCTTGTGTGACTTATATGTGATGTATCGTGAATTAGCTTGCAAAGTAAATGAATGAGATTTACATGTAATTGATGTGAATATGATCTATAGTGACTTGTTGTGAGATGTAAAGTATGTGAGATTTGTGAATTAGTGAAAGCATGAAGTGTATAGCAATATTAATATTTGAGATGTGATGACTATATATATGCCTGGATCCTAATATACAATTTATCATGCGCTCACTTATATGATTTGATATCTCACCCTTTTCTCTTGTTCGTCGTTGCCTTTATATTGGTAACATGCAGGTGTTCGAATATGAAGATTTGGTTGTCGTTAACCGAGTCGGTTGTCGCTCTGATACGTAGCACTCGGGGGGATGATTTATGATGTTTATGATTGTTGTTGTTTATTGTTTTATCTTAGCTGAATAAGATGTTATTTGATTCAAAGATTGAGAACTATGATTCCTCTATATTCTAATAAAAAAAGTTACCTTGTTTTGAAGAGTATTATATGCTGAGTATTTGTTTTATTGATCAAAGAAAGTGCTATGTATCCGCTAAATGCGATTAAGTGATTTTTTTATGAAGTGAATATGTGACACCTCATTTATTTGTTGAGAAATTTTTAAATACTCTGATATTTTCCGCATTATATTTGCCGGGTAGAAATGGGGTGTTACACAGTGCCTTCGACAATGCATCAAAGATTAACCATTTGGAGGGAAGATGGTATAGTAGAGAACAATGAAGGGGATCAGAGTTACTACAAGGCTGAAGTTAATCAAGTCAATAAAACCAGCTTCGACAGGAATTTAGCAAACATAGGGCCTTGCCATGCTGCAGAAGATATATACACCTCAAATAAGAATGCTTTATACTATTTGTCGTTACACCCAAATGGATTCCAATGGAATAGAGAAATAATTGACGGTCCAGAAGATGCCGCACCAATAGAGCATTTTCCAACAATACGGCCAACAGGCTGGGACGACGACGTGGATGATGTCTGAATCATCCTTCTTCGAAAAGATTTCGGCTTATATAGCCGAGAACAAAAGAAAAACGGCTCTCGAAGCCGAATTATCAAACATGATTGTTGGTGCAATTCCAAGAAAGGAATAAACGACGGATGCTGGTATACATTCGATCCCTCCATTCCTTGAAGGCACAGTTCAAGCCGAAAACATGTCAGGTGAAGAGTTGAGTCAAAGGCTGGATGAAATCTACGACGAAGAACCCTTGGGATTCGAGAAAGACCCAATGGGGGAAAATATCAAAATGTTAGCCCAAGATCCACTTGAAGAAGTTAATCTTGGAGACGGAGATCAGAAGAGGGGAACATATGTCAGTGCAAAATTAGAGCCAGCGTTGAAATCAAGAGTCATTAAGTTATTAATAGAAAACAAAGATTGCCTTGCATGGGATTACGATGAGATGCCTGGTTTATGGCGAGATTTGGTCGAATTAAACTGCCCATAAAAGAAGGAAAAAAGCCCATCAAGCAGACTCCTGGGAGGTTCGCACCAGAAATTCATTCGAAGATCAAAGCAGAGGTCGAGAGACTTCTACGATGCAAGTTCATCAGAACCACAAGGTATGTTGAATGGATTGCTAATATTATGCCGGTTATTAAAAAGAACGGTTCATTAAGAGTATGTGATCGGAAAAATAGCAAGTGTACTATTTTCACCGATGTAGTAATAATGGGTTTTACCCCAAGTATCGATCACGAGGATTGCGTAGGAAATACAAGTGATTGTACTAAGTCAATTAAACAAAAGATCATAAGGGTGTTGTTTCCAATGATTAACGAAAGAGATTAAAATTCTTAGAAATAAGGGAAATTAAAACTGAGCTGTTGATAATGAGAAGATAATGCTAAGGTAGGGTGTGTGATTCACTTTCTAACTCCTCTGGATGAAGATCTCTTTAACGCGTTCATAAGGTTCAATTATTCATTCTCAAGAATGAATTTCCTAAGTCCTTAGTGAAAATCTTTTTGGCTTAAAATCCGATTACCTAAGTCCTTAGAGAAATAAGACAAAACCAAATCGTTAATTTATCAAGAATTTATGAATAACCTTACTATATCCCTAGTCCTAGGTGATAATTATAAGGTTCAATTGTATACAAACCCTAACAATTGTAGTCCTACGAATTGTTAACCACATATCAATCCTTATTGGTCCGATAAAGAAAGCATTATAAACATTAGACAATCGAATTGAATAATACGAACTTTAAATCAACGAAATACCAAATCCAGAGTTATTACAGATCGAATCAGGGACACCCCCTAGCATTGGGGGGTTTAGCCTCTCATAATATTCAAGAAACACAAGTGGAAAAGTTTAGACATTACAATTAATTAGGAGAACTAGGATCTTCAATGGTGTCCACCGTTGAATCTCTTCGTCTTCCAAAATCTCGCTTCCGTCTCTTTTCTTCTCTGCAATTCTATCTTATCATCTCCAGTATTTTCTCCTTTCTTTGCCCTAAGGTTGTTTTTATAACTCCCTTCCATTCAGGTTAAAACTGAAGTACCAAAAATACCCTTACTGATCCCCTTCAAGTGAGGAACACAAAGAAAATAAAATCAGCACGCATCATCAACACGGGCCATGTTTCTGCACACGGGCGCCCGTGTTGCTTGTCTGCCCTTTGAGTCAAAACTTGTTTTCTGGCCACAATTCCACACGGTCCGTGTCTGTGAACACGGGTGCCCGTGTAGATGCTCTTTTTCAGCTCCCAAAATCAGTTTTCCAGTCACATTTCAACACGGGCCGTGTTGCTCCACACGGGTGCCAGTTTTGACCTCTAAACTTAGCTTTTTTCGGCTTCTTTTATCCGCTCGTGCGCGCCACAAGTTCCTATCTTTCCCGTGCATCAACCTGACCAACAAAACTAACAACCAGCGCATAAAAAGGCACTTTTTGTAATACTCAAAACGTATTAAAATGCAATAAAGTCACACAAATGAAAACACAAAAACTTACTTTAAAACACATGCAAATGCCACTTAGTGTTACCAAGACCATGAATTTTTGTCGGTAAAAGGTGCGAAAACTTACTAGAAATGGTGACCGATCAGTATGCATAGATTTTCGTGATTTGAATGCAGCCACGCCTAAGGATGAATATCCCATGCCTGTGGCAGAAATGCTAGTAGATTCAGCCGCAGGCTTCGAATATCTAAGTATGTTGGATGGATATTCTGGGTATAACCAGATCTTCATTGCAGAAGAAGATGTGTCCAAAACAGCTTTTCGTTGCCCAGGGGCAATAGGCACCTACGAATGGGTTGTAATGCCTTTTGGTCTAAAAAATGCTAGGGCAACTTATCAAAGAGCAATGAACTCTATATTCCATGATTTTATAGAAACTTTCATGCAAGTATACATAGATGACATTGTTGTAAAGTCTGTTTCAGATAACAGTCATCTTGACCATCTGAGCCAATCATTCGAGAGAATGAGAAAACATGGCTTAAAGATGAATCCCCTTAAATGTGCTTTCTTTGTGCAGGCTGGAGATTTCCTGGGCTTCGTAGTCCACAAAAAGGGAATAGAAATTAATCAGAATAAAACAAAGGCTATTATGCAAACAAAGCCTCCATCCACGAAGAAAGAACTACAGTCATTACTAGGAAAGATAAACTTCTTGAGAAGGTTTATCTCAAACTTGAGTGGACGCACGCAAGCCTTTTCCCCCTTACTTCGACTCAAGCAAGAAAAGTTCGAATGGCGTGATGAACATCAAGAAGCTTTTGAAAAAATCAAGCAATACTTGATGCATCCACCAATATTGTCTCCCCCAGATGGGAAGAAGCACATGCGCCTGTATATTTCAGCTTCAGATAATACAATAGGCAGCATGTTAGCACAAGAAGATGACAATGGTGTCGAAAGAGCTATTTATTATTTAAGTAGAGTACTCAATGATGCAGAGACTAGGTATAGCGCAATAGAAAAACTCTGCCTTTGTTTATATTTCTCTTGTATCAAACTCAAGTATTATATAAAGCCAGTTGATGTTTATGTTTCGTCTCATTGTGATGTTATTAAACATATGCTATCAAAACCAATATTGCATAGTCGAATTGGCAAATGGGCTTTAGCCCTTACTGAGTACTCTTTGATATTTCAACCTCTTAAAGCAATGAAAGGTCAGATCATGTCAGATTTTATTGTTGACCATGCAGTGGTTGAGAACCCTTAACAATATGTAGACTTGAAGCCTTGGAAGTTATACTTCGATGGTTCGACTCATAAAGAAGGAACCGGCGTTGGAATACTGATAATTTCTCCTGATGGAATTCCAACAAAGCTCAAGTACAAGATTGAAGGTCCCTTATGCTCCAACAATGAAGCTGAATACGAAGCACTGATCGCTGGACTTGAAGCTTTGTTAGAATTGGGGGCAACCAGAGTCGAAATTAAAGGAGACTCCAAACTAGTGATTAAGCAATTGACGAAGGAATACAAATGTATCAAAGAGAATTTGATCATGTATTTTGTCATAGCAAACAGGCTGCTTAAAAAATTCGAGTACGTGGATCTAAGTCACATTTCAAGATTGAATAATCAAGAAGCAAATGATTTGGCACAGTTAGCCTCAGGATACAGAGTATCAAAATAAAAACTAGAAGAGCTGATCGAAGTAAGAGGCAAAGCAATGGCTACCAAGCTCTCCCCAAGTGATTTGGAGAATTCACAATTAGGTTTTGCTAACAAAGAGGAGTTTGAAGTTCTAAATATAGATTCTTTAGTCAACACGGATTGGAGGAGTCCAATTGTGAACTATCTAATAGATCCTTCGACAGACACGGATAGAAAGGTAAAGTATTAATATTGTGAACTATCTAATAGATCCTTCGACAGACACGGATACCAAGTATTAATATTGCTATACAGTTCATGCTTTCACTAATTCACAGATCTCACATGCTTTACATCTCACAATAAGTCACCACAATTCATATTCACATCAATTACATATAAACCTTATTCATTTACTTTACCCGCCAAGTCCTGATACATCACAGTTATAAACCTCAAGTATACATCACAATTCTAGTCCCAAAACATCACAACATATAAGTCATACATTTAGTCACAAAACATCACATATAGGTCACACATCGAATCACGAAACATAATATATAAGTCACACCAGACATATTCAGTTAATTGTATTCACAAGTATTGATATCATCATACTATTTATAAAATCATCAATTCACATCTTCACATACTTCCATCATTTAACAAGTCACAAAATACAATCACGATATAGTCACAAAACGTCACAACTATGAATCACATATGACACAAGGGACATGACTCATGTATATGCATGTGGTACCAATCGGAGCTTCAGCCCCCGTCACCAATTGCCCAATTCAGAGGCACAAGGCATAAGCCTTCGTCACTAGTTTGCCAATCCAGGCCGTCACAGAGTATGCATATGAAATGTGACTCGACAAATAAGACAACACAACATACTCATCACAATCACATATCGTCACGAGGCATAAGCCTAAATCATAATCAAGTACCATTATACGAGGTAATTCACGTCACCATAATATTTCATCTTCACTTGGTCACAAAATTATCATCACAAATATATACAACATCACTTATTACCAATCATCACAAACATCGTCATGTTTCGACACATCATCGCAATTATACAACTTCTCATATAAACAAGATCATCACAATTGTCATCATGTTCGGCACGTCATCACAAATACACACTTTGTAACACCCGGAAATTCGATTATTCGCTTAATCTAGACGTTCAGAGTGTTTAGTGAAGTTTTTGTATTTTGAGACGATTTAGTCGGTATTAGTTCGGGATAGCGGATTGATATTTAATCAAGAGTTTTGATATTTTCAGTATTAGAAATATTATTGGAATAATATTTGAAGTTTTGGGAATTTTCGGAGCAATTAAGAATAGACCGAAAATATGATATATTGGTCAAATTTGGATTGTCGGTGTTATTTTAAGAAGCGTATTTGAATTTATTAATTTAAAAGTCGGATTTTAGTCGGACGGTCGAAGAATAATATTAAGAATAATATTATTTACAAGTCGAAATTATTATATCGACGGAATATTATTAAAGGTGATATAATTGATTATTTGAGTTATATATTTTATTGGGCCTAAATTGATTTTTGGAGGATATTAAATAAAGAGAAAGTTTAAACTCTAAGCCCAATTAGTTTTATATTAGGGTTTTAGAGATTTAGAAAGAGGAGAGTTGTCATAATGAAGAAAGAAGAATAGAAGAGAAAGAGGCAAGTTTTTGGAGGAGAAGAACAAGCTTAGAGTTTTCATCCATGGTGTCAAATTGAAGATGCAATTGGAGACCCATTGAGTTGCTTCTATTGATAAGGTAAGGGTGAGGTTCTCTTCCTATAATGGGATTTATGAAGCCTTGTATGTTGGGGATTAGGGATTTAGGTTGTTGCTATTGCTTGTGTTAATTGATTGTTTGAAGAAATTTTGCTGTGAAATTGTTTGAATGCTGTGTTCCTAAATCTCTGTGGATAAAGTGAATTTTTTTGTTGATACTGTGTCGAGAAAAAAATATGGAAACGAAATTGAAATATTTGAGATGGCTTTAACTTGGCTACTGTTTCCATTCCACACCTTGAATCTTTAAAACCATGGTGATGTCTATTCTTTACCTCCCTGTGCAAAAAAAATTGGAGACGGGGAGTTTCATTGGGTTGGGCGCCTTCCCCCTTTATCTTGGTTTATTGTCACATAATTTAGAAATTTTCTTATTTGTTAATTTAAATTATTTTACTATAATGTTCATGTCTTGTTAACACCACATGTTCTTGGAAATAATTAGTTTGTGTAAGTTTGGAGATTACATCAGTATCTTATACAATTTCTTAAATTTTAATTGTCATAAATATTAACAAACTACACTTTGGAGATTGCACTTTAAATATTAAATTTTAGTGTAGTAGAGAATCAAATGGTGTGTGATTGGCCGGTGGTGGTGACAGTAAACGTAGGTCTATGGATAACTCAGTATTAGACATAACTTGGCCTCTTGGTACTAGTCTTACTACAAGATGTTAAAAAACATGTAGACACATTTAATTTGGACCCAGTTTCCAATCTATACCCTCATAGGATATATCTGTAATATATGAATTAGTAGCAGATGTACATTCTTTTTGTGTGATAATTTATATGTTAGGGGTAGTATAATGACATCTTAGTAATTATAATACACAATAGTAATTTAATAGAAATAGTAGAAATTATATAATGCAAAACAGACCCGTTTGATCGAAATAGCCGAATTAAGCGGTATAATTAGTTGTCAGGAATTTGATGAAAATTTACGTGATAGCTAAGTTTAATTAGTACATTAACGTGGTGGTGTTATTTTGTTGAAATTGTGATATAAATCGGCCGATTAAGTTAATGGTTAAATTAATTTTTAATAAGCCTATTTAATTGGAAAATACTTAGACTTAGATTAATTATTCGGTTTGTCGGTAAATTACGATATCTTGAGTATTTAACCGAATGAATTGGATAACGGGTAAAGAATAGAATTGTGCCCAAATTAACCGGTTCAAGTTGTGATTTTAGTGACTTGGTAATATTGCTCGAGGATTAGTAAAGTCGTGAATATTAATGATTTAATTGAAGATTAGATAACCGGTAGCGACGCGAAATATATCCGATTAATTAATTGATACTATGTGAATAATCCCGGTTAGTTATAATAGATTAGTGATTAAACCAAAGACTAATTTGTATGGGATTATAAGACTATCCTTGAATTGGCTTAATGTGTCGATTTGTTGTGATGACTTCGTTAATTCGTGAAACGGAGTAATTGTGCCGATGTGTCGAAACATGACGATGTTTGTGATGAATTGTAATACGTGATGTTATATATATTTGTGATGATGATTTTGTGACTAAATGAAGGTGAAATATTATGGTGACGTGAATTACCTTGAATAAATGGTAATGTGATTGTGATATAGGCTTATGCCTCGTGACGATATGTGATTTTGATGAGTATGCTGTGTTGTCTTGTTTGTCGAGTCACATTCCATATGCATACTCTGTGACGGCCTGAAAACTATGGCAAACATGACGGCATGAAAACTATGGAAAACATGATGGGCCAAATGGCAATTGGTGACGGGGGCTGAAGCTCCGATTGGTACCACATGCATATACATGAGTCATGTCCCATGTGTCTTATGTGATTCATATTTGTGACGTTTTGTGACTATATCAGACTGTATTCTGTGACTTGTTAAATGATGAATGTATGTGAGAATGTGAATTGATGATTTTGTGAATAGTATGAGGATATCAATACTTGCGAATGCGATTAACTGAACATGTCTTGTGTGACTTATATGTGATGTATCGTGAATTAGCTTGCAAAGTAAATGAATGAGATTTACATGTAATTGATGTGAATATGATCTATAGTGACTTGTTGTGAGATGTAAAGTATGTGAGATTTGTGAATTAGTGAAAGCATGAAGTGTATAGCAATATTAATATTTGAGATGTGATGACTATATATATGCCTGGATCCTAATATACAATTTATCATGCGCTCACTTATATGATTTGATATCTCACCCTTTTCTCTTGTTCGCCGTTGCCTTTATATTGGTAACATGCAGGTGTTCGAATATGAAGATTTGGTTGTCGTTAACCGAGTCGGTTGTCGCTCTGATACGTAGCACTCGGGGGGATGATTTATGATGTTTATGATTGTTGTTGTTTATTGTTTTATCTTAGTTGAATAAGATGTTATTTGATTCAAAGATTGAGAACTATGATTCCTCTATATTCTAATAAAAAAAGTTACCTTGTTTTGAAGAGTATTATATGCTGAGTATTTGTTTTATTGATCAAAGAAAGTGCTATGTATCCGCTAAATGCGATTAAGTGATTTTTTTATGAAGTGAATATGTGACGCCTCATTTATTTGTTGAGAAATTTTTAAATACTCTGATATTTTCCGCATTATATTTGCCGGGTAGAAATGGGGTGTTACACAGTGCCTTCGACAATGCATCAAAGATTAACCATTTGGAGGGAAGATGGTATAGTAGAGAACAATGAAGGGGATCAGAGTTACTACAAGGCTGAAGTTAATCAAGTCAATAAAACCAGCTCCGACAGGAATTTAGCAAACATAGGGCCTTGCCATGCTGCAGAAGATATATACACCTCAAATAAGAATGCTTTATACTATTTGTCGTTACACCCAAATGGATTCCAATGGAATAGAGAAATAATTGACGGTCCAGAAGATGCCGCACCAATAGAGCATTTTCCAACAATACGGCCAACAGGCTGGGACGACGACGTGGATGATGTCTGAATCATCCTTCTTCGAAAAGATTTCGGCTTATATAGCCGAGAACAAAAGAAAAACGGCTCTCGAAGCCGAATTATCAAACATGATTGTTGGTGCAATTCCAAGAAAGGAATAAACGACGGATGCTGGTATACATTCGATCCCTCCATTCCTTGAAGGCACAGTTCAAGCCGAAAACATGTCAGGTGAAGAGTTGAGTCAAAGGCTGGATGAAATCTACGACGAAGAACCCTTGGGATTCGAGAAAGACCCAATGGGGGAAAATATCAAAATGTTAGCCCAAGATCCACTTGAAGAAGTAAATCTTGGAGACGGAGATCAGAAGAGGGGAACATATGTCAGTGCAAAATTAGAGCCAGCGTTGAAATCAAGAGTCATTAAGTTATTAATAGAAAACAAAGATTGCCTTGCATGGGATTACGATGAGATGCCTGGTTTATGGCGAGATTTGGTCGAATTAAACTGCCCATAAAAGAAGGAAAAAAGCCCATCAAGCAGACTCCTGGGAGGTTCGCACCAGAAATTCATTCGAAGATCAAAGCAGAGGTCGAGAGACTTCTACGATGCAAGTTCATCAGAACCACAAGGTATGTTGAATGGATTGCTAATATTATGCCGGTTATTAAAAAGAACGGTTCATTAAGAGTATGTGATCGGAAAAATAGCAAGTGTACTATTTTCACCGATGTAGTAATAATGGGTTTTACCCCAAGTATCGATCACGAGGATTGCGTAGGAAATACAAGTGATTGTACTAAGTCAATTAAACAAAAGATCATAAGGGTGTTGTTTCCAATGATTAACGAAAGAGATTAAAATTCTTAGAAATAAGGGAAATTAAAACTGAGCTGTTGATAATGAGAAGATAATGCTAAGGTAGGGTGTGTGATTCACTTTCTAACTCCTCTGGATGAAGATCTCTTTAACGCGTTCATAAGGTTCAATTATTCATTCTCAAGAATGAATTTCCTAAGTCCTTAGTGAAAATCTTTTTGGCTTAAAATCCGATTACCTAAGTCCTTAGAGAAATAAGACAAAACCAAATCGTTAATTTATCAAGAATTTATGAATAACCTTACTATATCCCTAGTCCTAGGTGATAATTATAAGGTTCAATTGTATACAAACCCTAACAATTGTAGTCCTACGAATTGTTAACCACATATCAATCCTTATTGGTCCGATAAAGAAAGCATTATAAACATTAGACAATCGAATTGAATAATACGAACTTTAAATCAACGAAATACCAAATCCAGAGTTATTACAGATCGAATCAGGGACACCCCCTAGCATTGGGGGGTTTAGCCTCTCATAATATTCAAGAAACACAAGTGGAAAAGTTTAGACATTACAATTAATTAGGAGAACTAGGATCTTCAATGGTGTCCACCGTTGAATCTCTTCGTCTTCCAAAATCTCGCTTCCGTCTCTTTTCTTCTCTGCAATTCTATCTTATCATCTCCAGTATTTTCTCCTTTCTTTGCCCTAAGGTTATTTTTATAACTCCCTTCCATTCAGGTTAAAACTGAAGTACCAAAAATACCCTTACTGATCCCCTTCAAGTGAGGAACACAAAGAAAATAAAATCAGCACGCATCATCAACACGGGCCATGTTTCTGCACACGGGCGCCCGTGTTGCTTGTCTGCCCTTTGAGTCAAAACTTGTTTTCTGGCCACAATTCCACACGGTCCGTGTCTGTGAACACGGGTGCCCGTGTAGATGCTCTTTTTCAGCTCCCAAAATCAGTTTTCCAGTCACATTTCAACACGGGCCGTGTTGCTCCACACGGGTGCCAGTTTTGACCTCTAAACTTAGCTTTTTTCGGCTTCTTTTATCCGCTCGTGCGCGCCACAAGTTCCTATCTTTCCCGTGCATCAACCTGACCAACAAAACTAACAACCAGCGCATAAAAAGGCACTTTTTGTAATACTCAAAACGTATTAAAATGCAATAAAGTCACACAAATGAAAACACAAAAACTTACTTTAAAACACATGCAAATGCCACTTAGTGTTACCAAGACCATGAATTTTTGTCGGTAAAAGGTGCGAAAACTTACTAGAAATGGTGACCGATCAGTATGCATAGATTTTCGTGATTTGAATGCAGCCACGCCTAAGGATGAATATCCCATGCCTGTGGCAGAAATGCTAGTAGATTCAGCCGCAGGCTTCGAATATCTAAGTATGTTGGATGGATATTCTGGGTATAACCAGATCTTCATTGCAGAAGAAGATGTGTCCAAAACAGCTTTTCGTTGCCCAGGGGCAATAGGCACCTACGAATGGGTTGTAATGCCTTTTGGTCTAAAAAATGCTAGGGCAACTTATCAAAGAGCAATGAACTCTATATTCCATGATTTTATAGAAACTTTCATGCAAGTATACATAGATGACATTGTTGTAAAGTCTGTTTCAGATAACAGTCATCTTGACCATCTGAGCCAATCATTCGAGAGAATGAGAAAACATGGCTTAAAGATGAATCCCCTTAAATGTGCTTTCTTTGTGCAGGCTGGAGATTTCCTGGGCTTCGTAGTCCACAAAAAGGGAATAGAAATTAATCAGAATAAAACAAAGGCTATTATGCAAACAAAGCCTCCATCCACGAAGAAAGAACTACAGTCATTACTAGGAAAGATAAACTTCTTGAGAAGGTTTATCTCAAACTTGAGTGGACGCACGCAAGCCTTTTCCCCCTTACTTTGACTCAAGCAAGAAAAGTTCGAATGGCGTGATGAACATCAAGAAGCTTTTGAAAAAATCAAGCAATACTTGATGCATCCACCAATATTGTCTCCCCCAGATGGGAAGAAGCACATGCGCCTGTATATTTCAGCTTCAGATAATACAATAGGCAGCATGTTAGCACAAGAAGATGACAATGGTGTCGAAAGAGCTATTTATTATTTAAGTAGAGTACTCAATGATGCAGAGACTAGGTATAGCGCAATAGAAAAACTCTGCCTTTGTTTATATTTCTCTTGTATCAAACTCAAGTATTATATAAAGCCAGTTGATGTTTATGTTTCGTCTCATTGTGATGTTATTAAACATATGCTATCAAAACCAATATTGCATAGTCGAATTGGCAAATGGGCTTTAGCCCTTACTGAGTACTCTTTGATATTTCAACCTCTTAAAGCAATGAAAGGTCAGATCATGTCAGATTTTATTGTTGACCATGCAGTGGTTGAGAACCCTTAACAATATGTAGACTTGAAGCCTTGGAAGTTATACTTCGATGGTTCGACTCATAAAGAAGGAACCGGCGTTGGAATACTGATAATTTCTCCTGATGGAATTCCAACAAAGCTCAAGTACAAGATTGAAGGTCCCTTATGCTCCAACAATGAAGCTGAATACGAAGCACTGATCGCTGGACTTGAAGCTTTGTTAGAATTGGGGGCAACCAGAGTCGAAATTAAAGGAGACTCCAAACTAGTGATTAAGCAATTGACGAAGGAATACAAATGTATCAAAGAGAATTTGATCATGTATTTTGTCATAGCAAACAGGCTGCTTAAAAAATTCGAGTACGTGGATCTAAGTCACATTTCAAGATTGAATAATCAAGAAGCAAATGATTTGGCACAGTTAGCCTCAGGATACAGAGTATCAAAATAAAAACTAGAAGAGCTGATCGAAGTAAGAGGCAAAGCAATGGCCACCAAGCTCTCCCCAAGTGATTTGGAGAATTCACAATTAGGTTTTGCTAACAAAGAGGAGTTTGAAGTTCTAAATATAGATTCTTTAGTAAACACGGATTGGAGGAGTCCAATTGTGAACTATCTAATAGATCCTTCGACAGACACGGATAGAAAGGTAAAGTATCGAGCCTTATCATATTTCTTGATGGGAAATGAATTGTTTAAGAAGACTCCTGAAGGAGTTTTGCTAAAGTGTCTGGGTGAAGCTGAAGCATATTTGGCTCTCTCGAATGTACATAGTGGAGCATGTGGTGCACACCAAACGGGGCACAAAATGAAATGGATTTTGTTTAGGTACGGAATGTATTGGCCCTCTATGTTAAAAGATTGCATAGAATTCGCTAAAGGATGTTAAGAGTGTCAGGAACATGCAGGTATTCAACATGCTCCTGCAAATGAATTAAGTTCAATAATAAAGCCATGGCCTTTTAGAGGTTGGGCACTAGATTTAATTGGGGAAATTCACCCCAAATCTTCTAAAGGTCAAAGATATATCTTAGTGGGAATATACTACTTCACAAAACGGGTCGAAGCGATACCGCTTGCAAATGTGGATTAGGAGGCTGTGATTGAGTTTATTCAAAGACACATTATATACAGATTCGGAATCCCAGAAAGTATAACCACAGATCAAGGATCAGTGTTTACTGGGCGGAAGATGCAAGATTTCGCCAAAGAAATGGGGTTCAAGTTGCTTACTTCTACACCTTACTACGCTCAGGCAAATGGACAAGTTGAAGCAGCAAATAAGATAATAATTGGTCTCATAAAGAAACACGTAGGGAAAAAACCCAAGAGTTGGCATAAAACTTTGGACCAAGCACTCTGGGCCTGTCGAACGTCGCCAAAAGAAGCTACAAACACTACACCTTTCCAATTGACGTTCGGACACGACGCAGTGCTTCCAGTTGAGATATACTTGCAATCAGTCCGAATCCAAAGACAGGCAGAAATTCCTCCAAACATATATTGGGAATTGATGATGAACGAATTGGTAGATTTAGACGAAGACAGACTTCGAGCGCTGGAGATGATAAAAAGACAAAAAGAAAGGGTGTCCAGAGCATACAATAAAAAGGGGAAAGGTAAAACATTTATTAATAATGACTTAGTTTGGAAAGTTATTTTACCTATAGATCGAAAGAATCAGGCACTAGGTAAATGGTCCCCACACTGGGAAGGACCCTTTCGAATCTTAAAAGTATTCTCGAATAACGCCTACGAGATAGAAGAGTTGGCAGAAGATCGTAGGATCTTAAGAGTAAATGGGAAGTATCTGAAAAGATACAAACCAAGCATGCACAAAGTAAAAATTGCAAAAACGTAGATATTCAGAGTATACTACGTAGGCCAAAATGGTTGAATAAACACCAAAATGGCTTCGTGTTCAACCAAGATATTTGGCAAATAAAGGAAAAAGACAAAGCAATGCCAAAATATTTTTCATTAAGAGTAGGAGAGTACATTCATTTTGGGGATTGTAGATTCAGCAACTACAGGATTAAAAGCATACTAGAAGCTAACAAAAGGAGCATTCAAAATTAGAAACAATAAAACTAAGACCTATATCGCCTCCATCAAAAAGCTTCAGACAATGCACCCTCTAGTTAATCCTTTGTTCTAGACCCTCCAAGGATAGCAGAGGCAAGCTTTCTGCCTCGAACATGTCTAGAGATCCCGACCTACGCATTCTTCTCACTATCCCCTTTTTGAGAAACATGTAGGACAACAATCTTCCATAAGGAAGGCATGTCACTACACCTTGACGAGAGGCAGCCATAGAAACAGCTTCGACAAGCTGTTTGAAGATCAGTAGTGGAAAGTTGATTTTCTTTCCCTGGAGGGCACAGAGTATGAACTCTAGATCCTCCATCATGATGTTGTCTAGATCATGGTTTCGTGGACGAAAGTTGCCCACTAAAAGCTGGTGCCAAATCCTAATGACTTATTGTCCATGAGGCCCTCAACGTAACATAGGTAGTCATGTTGATGGTGTTGTCATCAAACGCTTCCCCAAGATTGTTACATCTCAGCAGGTCAGAATTGGTTGAAAGAGTGATGGTAATGTGAGCCCTTCGAACCTCAGACACGATGGTGGTTCTCCCTTCTGGATCTATGCGCAGGGATGCAAACATCCAGAAATCTGCTAGCATATTAGGATAAACAGACCCCTCCAGGATTTCATGATAGAACTGGAGTTTTTGGTTGGCAAAGAGCACGCTGATACTGATGTGGTTCTCATCAAACTCTTCCTCAGAAAGTTTGAATTCCTTTTTTATGCAAGATTTAATGGTAGCATAAGTCAAGGGTTGCGCCATTTGAGAAAGAGAATGCAAAAGATTTTATCAAACTCTGTATTTGAAAGAATGTAAGGAGAAGAGAGCAAACTTTGATAAGAGTTTGGGGAAAGTATGAAGAAAGGAGTAAAATGCTAACGCTTTATATAGAATACGTTGGCCATAAAAGAATGGTTCGTTTTTTAGTGTTGATTGGACTGCGTTTGGTATCCCCAAGAGAAGTTATGGCCTCCGCCGTTTCCCGCCTTGGAAGTTGAAGTATAATCATGTTGAAAACTGATACACGCACGTCTCAAATAGACGTTTTGAAAAAGGTGATGTCATCATTTAATGATGGTTACGGCTAAGGGAAGTGGAAACGTCAAGTCTAGACGTGAGAGGCTGCAAAGAGTAATCATGTCACGTAGGGGCATTATTAAAGTCATTATGATAATAAAAATAATTTTGACAATTTTTAGGAATTGTTAAAATGCTACTCGTGACAACCACAGAATTTGAAGTATGGAAGATTGAAAGTTAAAATTGCATAGGCATTCCTGAGGAAGTTTGATTACAACAAAGAAAAGAACTAAGTACGAAATACAAAAAATAGTACAAGGTCCAAAGTGGCTAATTAAAATCCTTGGGAAGATTATCTTTCATATTCGAATATTGAGTCTCCCATAAAGACATATGACGTTCGATTATTGCCTGTTGTCTTTTCAGTTCTTCGATCTCTGGCACTAGCTTTTGTGCCGTCTCGAAGTGTTGAATCCCTAACTGCACCACTTCAGTCAATTCTTCCTGATGAGTTTGTTGGATTGGTGCCTGACGAGACTGGGCATTCTTTATCTTCTCTTCAAGGAGTTCAATTTCTTGTTTCCAAGATTTGATATTCGTTTCACAATCTTCATATTCCTTCTGGTTCTTCGAACGTTCAAGCTTAAGGGCGTCAGCTTTTTTTTTTTGCATCATTTGCAGCTTTCCAAGAAGAACTATGAAAAGTCACATTTGTTGTGAGTTGCTCGTCAATATTCCGTTTTCGAAGAAGATTAGATTGGAGTTGATCAATCAGAGAACCCAGTAAAACAACCACTTCCGAGACTTCCTCTGAGACCAGAAGTAAACCTACTTTCTTCAAAATATTGTTTAAGCTATAACATTTGGTGGAATCCCTGCTTAGAGCTTCGACGAGGTTGGTTTCGAAGAAATTTTCCCTTATTTGACGAAGGAGATTAGGAATATCATCCTTGTCGCCAGTATCCGCCAAGACATTAGAAGAAGTTCCAAGCCCAATGGGCGAAACATTATCAACACTCATCATGGTCTTGAGGAAGCTTACAGGATCAGTTATCTTGAGTTGCTCCACTTCTGAAGGAGTAAGCATTGCGGGGACCTGCTTCGAAGTAGTCACAGGAGTGACTATAGTGCCGAAGGTCGAAGTTTCATGAGAACCAGGTGTAGGCAGTTTGGAAGTTTCCTCTGTAGCATCTTGCTCATATATAGTATCTTCGCTTCCAGTTGGTTGTCCAGCTGCATTATCACTATCCGAACATTGAGGATTTTCCTCCATATTTTCATCTTGATGAGTAGGTGGAGACTCGTCATTTGAATGGCTTTCTTCGGCAGGCACAGTTGGAATGATTGTTGCAAGGGGATGAGCGTCTTCGAGAACTGGAGAAAGCACAGGAGATTTGTGTCGAGGAACACCTGTGTTGAACAGTTAGAATTGATAAAAATGGAAAGTTGCAAGAAATTCGTCTGTCATTCGAAAAGGCAGACATTTACCTCGAAGATTGTCAAGATCAATGTTTAAACTTGAAGTTTTGAGATCAGAAGTAGCTGTGCCAACATCATCCTACATTTACAAGGTAAGATGTAAAGTTAATCATTAGAATTAGAATTTTAAAAAAAATGATAATTATGTTGTGAAATCCAAATACCTTGGTTAGAACATTATATGGGCTTGAGTTGTGGCTCTCCATAATGGGGATAGTACTAGCAGCCTTTAAGGGTGATTCGTCAGAAGATACCTTGTCACTCGATGAAGTAAGTTTCGAGAATCAAATCATATCGAGAGGCAATTGTTTGACTATGTCCTATGATCAATCTAGTCGATCCTACGAGTAACCAAAGTATATTCTATAGTTTGGAGGACTGGCGGTTGTTTACCGGAAATCACCGTAAACACCCCCTAATTCAACCCTTGCGAATCCATTGGTGGTATTAGTTTTGACTGAAACGCTCCGTATCTTGAGTTTCGAAGAAGCAAAAGCTTCACGCCCTAGCAATGGTGGAACCTGATTCTTGTGTCAAAACTCATGCAAGATGGTTCTAAACATCCATAATAATTAGTATGAACATGAATACATGCATCGAAATCACTTATATGGTATAAAACAAAGGTTTAAGATTCAAGAAACCTTACCAATCGGTGCCACTTCGTGGGGACAACTCTGGGCACGGTTTTGCTTGCCTAAGGGCTTGGAATAATTGTTTGAGGGTTCAGGAGGATGAATCGATCCTTGGAATTGAATGAAAATGGCCGGAGGATTGCTTTTGATCATGCCCTAGTTTCTCCAAAGTTTGAAAGTTTGGTACGTGTTTTGAGGCAAGGATTTGGGTCCGTTTTGATGCTGAAGGTGTTGTGTTTATATAGAGGAAAGAATTAGGGTTGAAAGTTTGGAATCAAATCACGAGATTGGTGAGAGAAAAAATTGAGAAATATTTGATTGAAAACCATATAAATTCTTGCTATATTTGATTCAATCTCTTTCCAATCAATATATTTGATTTACTTGAGCCCCAAGAGTGATCTTGCGATTGATAAAAATCAAATCATGCACCAATTTGATTTGATTTTTCCTTGATTTAATTTGAATAAAATCAAAACAATAAATAAAATAAAAAACCAAACCATACACCAACGAAATTCGTTGGTCCTCAAGGTGTTTCTTGGGCTTTTATATGATCCAAAACAAACCCCATAATTTAATTCATTATTTTTGATATTTTACTTAATTTATTTGCAATTTAAATGAATAAAATTCAAATAAATATAAATAAAAATTCCAAAAATATGGTAACAGTCTTATAGGTCCTTATTTGGGTCATATGTATGTTTGAAATCCAAAACCTAGGCCCATTAGTCCAAAATGGAAAAATTGCTCAATTAGGGTTTTGTACATTTCTTAAAATTTGGTCAACTTGTGCAATTCATATCTTCCTCAATTTTGATCATATGAAGGTGTTCTAGGACTTTTTAGAAAGCTTAAGATGTCCTACAAATGTTCCTTTTGGTTTCATCTCAATTGATTCCTCGATGCTCATGTACCACTCCTTGAGAAAAAGTGTCTTTTTGTTGACTTTTGAAATGACTTGTAATATTTTGGCCCATATCTTTCAGGTGAAGAATTTTGTTGGGAAATTTTTGATAAATCATGTGAAAGTTATGGCTGGTCAAAGTTTAGTTGACTTTTAGCCAAAAAACCCTAATTTGGAAACTTTGAGTTTTGTTGATTTCTGACTTTTCCTGGATGAATCATGATCAACCCTGGATCAAATAATGAATTTGACCTCATATACTTGATGTTGACCAAAAATCCTGACTTTTGACTGTATGTTGACCACAGTTGACTTTTAGGTCAAACTAGTCGATTGTTGACCATTTGAACATTTGACTGAGCAAACTTGTGAACTAAAGCTCGAAACTTGGCATGGAGGTGCTTTGCAACATAAGAGACCATATGAAATCAATTTGAGACCTTGATACATCCATACTTCTTAAGAAAACCAAAACTTTAGTTTGAGGCCCCTCGATTAGGAGGAGATATGCACAACCAATCCTTGAGATGTCTTGAGCTTTTGGAAATCTGTTGAGCTTGAGCCTTGAAATATGGAGGGAAAATTTTGAGGTATGACACTAGGACATGCTGGCTACTATCGATGCTTCATTAAGGACTTCTCCAAGATAACAAAACCCCTAACTAACCTTTTAATGAAAGATGTTGAGTTTGACTTTAACGAAAAAATGCACTGAAGCCTTTAACATCTTAAAACAAGTACTGATTTCAGCTCCTATCATACAACCCCCTGATTGGACGCAACATGTCGAAATCATGTGCGATGCTAGTGATTACGCAGTTGGAGCTGTTGTAGGGCAGAGAAAAGATAAGAAGTTACATGTTATTTATTATGCAAGCAGAACCCTAGATGCCGCCCAACTTAATTACACAACCACAGAAAAGAATTGTTAGCTGTGGTGTTTGCAATTGATAAGTTCTGATCCTATTTGGTGGGAGCTAAGATTGTAGTATACACAGATCACGCAGCAATCTGATACTTGTTAAGCAAAAAGGATGCTAAGCCTAGGTTATTCAGATGAGTTCTTTTACTCCAAGAGTTTGACCTGGACATTAAAGATAAGAAGGGAACTGAGAATTCAGCTGCTGACCATCTCTCTAGGCTAGAACACCAAAAACCTGACTTAATACCTATAGACGATTACTTAACCTATGACAGACTTATAGCTAAGATAGACAAAATTGGGGAAAATAACTCTGAGATAAATAGAGAAGAAAACCCTGAAGAAGTCTCAATGATGAGATGCGTGGCTTGGTACGCCGACATTGTGAACTATCTAGCCACCGTGTCATACCCCAAAATTTGCCCGATCAGATATACGTCTCTTAACCCATCAAGAGTCAAAATTAAGAGCCATAGGGTTTGATATTTCTATTGTCAAACTCGCTCTCTTATAAATCAGGGTGAGTTAAAACAAGGGCGTAATTAGCAAGTGTTTTGGGATCTAAACATTGGACCCAATTATTACAAGGTTTCTGTCGTTTTAGATATAATTGCTTTTTACTAACATTTTTGCTTTTCTGATCATTTTTGTAATTTTTATTAACTGTTATTACCTATTGCAATTTTATTTAACTAACTAATATTATTATTTGATATTATTAAAATTATTAGTATAATTTGAATTATTACTATTAATTTTAATACTAGTATTATTAGAATTTTATTATTATTATTATTTTGGTTATTTATATATATATATATATATATATATATATATATATATATATAAATATATATATATATTTTTTAAATTAAGCTAATTGGGCAATAGGCCCATTAGGTATAAAAAAAACCTAACTTGAACAATATAAAAGGGATTCTTTTGACATTAGGAGGGGGAGACCGAAAAAAAAAAAGAAAAAACCTTTTCATTGATACTCCCAAAGCCTGATACTCCCACTTACGTATATGTTTCACAGAAAAAAAAAACAAAAGAAATCTGTGTCATACTTGAGTCAAACGAAAAAGGGTCTCTTGGTTGTTCATGAACCTTCATAAACGAGATTGAGAACAATTCGGAAAAACCACTCACAGACAACGCATTCTCCATACTTCCCTGATTGAGTCCAGGTGGTCATCGAATCTTGAAGTGCCGAGAATCACCGCATAGGCCTCTCGGTTCGAGCTTTTTTTCCAATTTCGATTTCGAGGTTTCATGTATTGTAAATGATTTCTGAGTGCGTACTTTTGTTTTCCATGAGGTGGTGGACGATCCCGGAGATTTAATTGTAATTTTATGTCTATATGAAGGAATCACCATTGTTGATTTCTAAGGTTTTGTTTTAGGTTTTTCTAGATACAGGGCAATTGCACCGAATTGAAGACTTGGTTGAAACCGCGACGGCAAGGCGAATCTAACCATGTCTTTGTTTTTGATTTATGTGGCTTGTGTGAATTTTTGAAGGATGCAGATGCTATGGCCATGGAGGTTGGATCGTTGGCAGAAAAATCGATGGATGAATGGAGAAGAAGAATAGTCCGCGCGTTCCTTTTTTTTTAATTTCAATTCATGCGTTTTTTTCATATATAATAAAGTGGGATTATTCTTTTAACATGAAACAGATGCAGCGCCTTTGGCTTGTGTGTAATCTTGGAAACGCAGGGACCTGGGTTCGATCCCAGCGTCCCACATATATTTTCCTTATTTTCTTTGGAAAAGTATGCCTACGGATCCCACGCGTGCGCTGTTGAAACATATTCTGTTAATGTTTTGAATATTACAAACTATTTTATCTAAAGAAACTCCAAAGTGATTTCATCAATTAATCATCTAAATAATTTATGGTCTCTATCAAACAAAGAGTTAAAATGATGATTCAAGATTGAGCTGACAAAGAACAAAGCTTTAAGAACATATGGATTCTCAGAAGTTAAACAAGTTACTCTTCAAAATTATGGTCCCAGAGTTACCCTTCAGAATGACAGTCCCAGAGTTACTCTCCAGAATCATGGTCCCAGAGTTACTAGTCCCAGAGTTACGTGTTCCAGAGTTACTAGTCCCAGAGTTACGTGTTCCAGAGTTACTCGTCCCAGAGTTACTAGTCCCAGAGTTACGTGTTCCAGAGTTACTCGTCCCAGAGTTACTCGTCCCAGAGTTACTCGTCCCAGAGTTACTTGTCCCAGAGTTACTCGTCCCAGAGTTACTCCTCCAGATTTACTTTGCCAAGAATAAGTCTTTGTTGAAATGGTCAAATGTCAGAACTTGCAGATTGTCAGCAGTACCAAGTCAAGCCAAGACCAAGTCCAAAGCTGCCAGCACTTCTCATGAGAAACTCTCGGCACTTCTTTCTCCTTTGCTTTGCTCTATAAATACAAGACTTATGCTTCATTCTCATGCACCAAAAATATCCACAAGCATACAAAGAAAACCAAAGTCTTTATTCACAAAGCAATCATACTCTCTATATATTATCTTTAGCTCTCACTACCATATAGTGATCAAAATATATTAAGAGTTATCATACACATTCTATATTTAAATACTCACTTCCATATGGAGAGTATTTAGGAACTTATTGTAAACCTACTAAGATCACAAAGTATATCATAGATATACAAACCAATCATTTTGTAAGCTATCTGTAAGCTATACCATTCAGAAGTGTAAGCCTGGTGAGGCTAAGAATACATAGAAGAAAAAGCCATTGTAAGAAGTATTTGATAAAGGATAATCTCACAGGGTGTGGGGACTGGACTAGCCAAGTTGGTGAACCAGGATAAGTTTTCTTGTGTTCTTTAGTTATTGTCTTGTTCTTATATTATTCATACACTATTTTATCACACACATTAACACTAATTATTTAAACCTCTAAAGACATTACTAATCACTTTCTTCTTATTAAAGGCAACCTTTTTAAATACTAAGATAAATTTTAAAAGGGACACAATCCAACCCCCTTGTTGTGTCGCACCTTATTCCATCAATTGGTATCAGAACTCCGGGCTCTGAATATACAGAACACTTAACCGTGTTAGAGTTAATCGATCAAACAGGAAATGGCTGATACAAAGTTTATAGCTGAAGGAGGATCATCACATAGGCCTCCTTACTTTAATGGTTCTGACTACTACTACTGGAAAGGTAAGATGAGATTGTTTCTACTATCTCAAGATAACAACATGTGGTCTGTGGTTGAAAATGGCAACTACACACCAATGACTACTGCAACAGACACAGTTGCGTCAGTTCCAAAAATTCAGTCACAATGGACAAAAGAAGAAAACGACAAGGTACTACTAAACTCTAAAGCTCAATTTATATTATCATGTGCTCTTAGCAGGGAAGAATACGACCGGATAGAAGAATGCACAACTGCCAAAGAAATCTGGGATGCTCTCAAAATACATCATGAAGGAACAAATCATGTTAAAGAAGAAAGAATTGATCTAGGAGTCAGAAAATTTGAAACCTTTGAGATGAAGGAAGAAGAAACCATAGATGAAATGTTCTCTAGATTCACTATAATTGTCAATGAACTAAGATCACTGGGAAAAGCTTATTCTGCTCATGAAAGAATTAGAAAAATTCTAAGATGTCTCCCAAAGATTTGGAGACCTATGGTAACAGCTATCTCACAAGCAAAAGATCTAAAGATTCTACAAGTTGAAGAACTTATAGGATCTCTTCGTGCTCATGAAAGTATCCTCAATGAAGATAAACCACAAAGAAAAGGTAAAATGATAGCTCTTAAAACCTCTCATAATTCTGCATCTCAAATCTCCACCTCACAAGGAATAACTGAAGAAGAGACCGGATTTCTATCTGAGGATGAAAATGATTTGGCTTTAATCTCTAGAAGAATTCAACAAATGATTTTAAAAAGAAATCAAAACAGAAAGTCATTTCAACCCAGGAAAGATTACCAGAAACCTGAGATTGATAAAAGCAAGATTACATGTTATGGATGCAACAAACTTGGACACTTCAAAACAGAATGCCCACTCAAAACTCATAGGAATTTTTCCTCTAAAAAGAAATCTATGCTTGCACAATGGGATGACTCAGAGAACTCTAACTCTGAAGCTGAAGATGAGGAAGCTAACCTATGCCTGATGACTAACTCCGATTCTGAAGAGGTAAGTACACTAAACTCCTGTTATACTTGCAAAGAAATAGGAATTTTATTTGACAACCTATTAGAAGATTCAAATATCTTAACTCAAAAATGCTTATTTCAAAAAGAACAAATTCATACTCTTAAAACTGAAAAAGAAGATCTAATAAAATCCAACTTAAAACATTTAGAAACCATTAAGGAGTTACAAAAGGCATATTCTTATTTGTCATTACATCAGAAAGTTATTAATGAAAAAATCAAACCTCTTAACAATCAAGATAAAATTGAAAGTCTTGAAAATCAAGTAGAAACTCTCACCAAAGATATAACCTCCTTTGTAAAATCTACTGAAACATTTCAAAAAATAATGGGATCTCAATCAGGGGTCTTTGATAAAGCTGGATTAGGATTTAAACAATCTGAAAATCAAATGATTTATGAGAATTTTTTTCTTCCAAATAAAAATAGAACCAAGACTCAAACAAAAGAAAAAACTATTTTACAGGAGAAAAACATTATCAAACCAAAATGTTGTTATTGCAAGAAAACCAATCATCTGGAAAAACATTGTTATTTCAAAAAGAAAACCAATATATCAAATTATCATATTTCTAACAACAAAGGACCCAGAGAAATATGGGTACCTAAAAGATTACTAACACATAATGCAGGAATGTCTTCTGACCCTCAAGAAAAAGCCTTGGTACTTGGACAGTGGCTGCTCAAGACATATGACTGGAGATAGGGAAAGTTTTGTCTCTTTCAAAAATAAAGAAGGAGGAACTGTAACCTTTGGAAACAATGATAAAGCAAAAATCAAAGGTATTGGTTCCATAGGTAAAAAAGGTAATATCTTTATAAACAATGTGCAATATGTGGAAGGATTAAAACACAATCTTCTCAGCATTAGTCAACTATGTGATGATGGCTATGAAGTTAGTTTTAATCAAAATTCATGCATTGTAAAAATCCCATCTTCTGACAAAATTCTTTTTCTAGGAAAAAGGCACAAAAATCTTTACACATTTTATTTAGATGATCTTTCATCTGAATCTTGCCTTTTATCTAGGGAAAAGGATAAGTAGCTATGGCACAGAAGATGTGGTCATACAAATATGAAAAATATTTCAACACTTTCAAAATTAGATCTTGTTAGAGGTCTTCCCAAACTCAATTTTGAAAAAGACTCAATTTGTGAAGCTTGCATAAAAGGCAAACAGGTCAAAAGTAGTTTTCATTCAAAAACTATTGTGTCAACACACAAACCTTTGGAACTCCTTCATATTGATTTATTTGGTCCTGTAAAAACTTCAAGTCTAAGTGGAAAAAGATATGGCTTTGTCATTGTTGATGATTTCTCAAGGTACACATGGGTACTTTTCTTAAAAAATAAAGATGACTCTTTTGAAGCATTCAAAATCTTTTGCAAAAAAGTTCAAAATGAAAGAAACTCAAATATTGTTGCTGTAAGAAGTGATCATGGAGGAGAATTTGAAAATATTTCCTTTAAAACCTTCTTTGATGAAAATGGTATATCTCACAATTTCTCCTGTCCAAGAACACCTCAACAAAATGGTGTTGTAGAAAGGAAAAATAGAACCTTACAAGAAATGGCTAGAACTATGATAAATGAATCAAATGTTGAAAAATATTTCTGGGCTGAAGCTATCAATACTTCTTGCTATGTTTTAAATAGAGTAACCATAAGGAAAATTTTGAAGAAAACTCCTTATGAACTATGGAAAAATAGAACTCCAAATATTTCATATTTTCATATCTTTGGATGCTATTGCTATATTCTTAACAACAAAGATTCTCTAGGAAAATTTGATTCAAAATCTGACAAAGGCATCTTTCTTGGTTATTCCTCAACATCAAAAGGTTACCGAATTTACAATTTGAAAAATCAATGTGTAGAAGAAAGCATGCATGTTATGTTTGATGAACTAAATGTTGCAGCTTTAGAAAATTCTCACGAGGATGAAGTAACCGATTTAGAAGCAATTCCTAACACTCAACCAACAGATACAAGCAACACTATGAACATTATCCAAGAAGCTAAAAACAACTCTGAACAACCTACAACAAATCCTCCAAAAGGATGGAAAAGTGTAACTGATCATCCTCATGAACAAATAATAGGAGACACCTCTGATCAGGTAAGAACTAGAAATTTCTTTAAAGATAACTCTAATAACATGGCAATGATATCTCAGGTAGAACCAAAGAATATCAATGATGCATTAAAAGATGAATCTTGGATGGAAGCCATGACAGAAGAATTATCTCAGTTTGAGAAAAGCCATGTTTGGAAACTAGTTCCTTACCCTCAAGATAAAACTATTATTGGTACAAGATGGGTGTTCAGAAATAAACTTGATGAAAATGGAAAAGTAATCAGAAACAAAGCTAGACTCGTAGCTCAAGGTTATAATCAACAAGAAGGTATAGATTATGATGAAACATATGCACCCGTGGCAAGGTTAGAAGCTATTCGAATTCTTTTAGCATATGCTGCTCATAAAAATATTAAACTCTTTCAAATGGATGTAAAAAGTGCATTTTTAAATGGGTTCCTAAACGAGGAAGTATATGTTCATCAACCACCTGGTTTTGAAAAACATTCTCATCCTAATCACGTTTTTAAACTAACAAAAGCATTATATGGTCTTAAACAAGCTCCTAGAGCTTGGTATGAAAGACTTAGTATTTTTCTCATTAAAAATGATTTTCTCAGAGGAAAAATTGATACAACTCTTTTCAAAAAATCACACAAAAATGACTTACTAATAGTTCAAGTTTATGTTGATGACATCATATTTGGGTCAACCAATGAAAAAATGTGTGATGATTTTTCAAAACTGATGCAAAGTGAATTTGAAATGAGTATGATGGGTGAACTCAACTTCTTTCTGGGTTTACAAATAAAACAACTCAAAAATGGCATTTTCATATGTCAAGAAAAATACATTAAAGATTTATTAAAAAAATTTGGAATGAATGAAGCAAAAATTATGGTAACACCTATGCATCCATCTTCTAATCTTGATAAAGATGAACAAGGACTATCCGTATCAGAAAAAGAATATCGAGGTATGATTGGTTCATTATTATATTTAACTGCCAGTAGACCTGACATTGTCTTTTCAGTAGGTCTTTGTGCACGTTTTCAAACTGACCCTAAGGAATCACATTTGACTGCTGTCAAACGCATCTTTCGATATCTCGTTGGTACCACTGACATTGGTTTATGGTATGAAAAAGGAAATCACATCAACTTAATAGCTTACTGTGATGCTGACTATGCTGGAGACAAAATAGAAAGAAAAAGTACAAGTGGAGCCTGTCAATTTCTAGGACAAGCTCTTATTACATGGTCTTGCAGAAAACAAAATACAATTGCTCTATCAGCAACTGAAGCAGAATATGTGTCTGCCGCAAATTGCTGCTCACAAATTTTATGGATAAAAAATCAACTAGAAGACTACTCACTTCAATACTCCAAGGTATCAATTTTTTGTGATAATACTAGTGCTATAAACTTGTCAAAAAATCCTATTCAACACTCGAGATCTAAACACATTGAAATAAAACATCATTTTATTAGAGATCATGTTCAGAAAGAAAATATAGAACTCATTTTTGTAGATACAGAAAATCAATTAGCAGATATTTTCACCAAACCTCTAGTGGAAGATAGATTTAATTTTCTAAAATTAAAATTATCTATTATCAAAATACCTAAGTAAATATTTTTTTATATATTAGGTAATAAAAAAAAATAATAAAAAAAAATATATATCACGTGTGTTTTTCTTGAGTACATATATATATATATATATATATTTTTTTTTTGCTCTTAGTAATATATATATCAGATTTTTATATTAATCAAAATATTGCCTATATTAGAGTTTTCAAAAATTCACGTGTGTTTTCTCATTGTCTTTCTCGTTTCTCTATATCTCTTCATCATTACAAAAAAAAAGCTGCCTCTTCCCATACCAATCAAATCAGCACACCTTCTACCAACTTCCCATCAAATCCTTGCTCTTCCCAACAATCTCTAATGATTCAACTTAATCTCTCTTAAACCTTTCAAATGGTATTCAAAGTTATAACTATCATTGTTCCATTTGCTGATACTATATTCTCTCTTCCTTCCAAAACACAGAAAACCCTCTCCATGGAAAAACTACCCACCAAGCGCCGCACCACCACCACTCGACAAAAAACAACCATGAAAACCACTGACTCTCGACCAACACCCACCACTCCCACCCGTCGCTCAGCACGACATGCAAACATCTCTCACGATCCAACTCCCTCTGAGCAAACTACAGAAGAATCTCAAAACCCTAATCTTCCTCTTCCCTCAACCCAGATCGTCTCTGCTCCTCAAACCACCAAACCATCCTCCTCACACGTTTCCACTCAATCAAGCGAAGGAACCTCTCTCGTCTCCTCGTCTTTCCAAGCTTATGACCATCCATCTGAAATCTCAACAAAAGAATTCATCTCTGATGATGATGTTCGCTCTCTCTACAATGAAAAATGGCGTTCACTCCCTATTGTTGCTGGAAAAACAGTCGACTTGGATAGTTACTCTATCTGGGGTTACCACATAAACGAGCTCGCAATAGCCACAGGTTGGACAAACTTTCTCCAACTCTCTGATGTCTTCTACCCTAGATTAGTTAGGAATTTTTTTGCTGCTATTGAAACCTCTGACAGTGATACACAGCTAATCTCATCTGTGAAGGGTCGTCAAATAACCCTAACCCCAGAGCTCCTTTGCGACATTTTGCATGTCCCAAACAATGGACTTCATCTCTTTAATGATGACTGGCCCTCATCTTATGACCTAGACATTGAATCCTACAGACTCTCCATCACCAAACATCAAAATGAACGCTTTGTGTCTGCCAACCTCGAACCCCTCAGCCATATCATTCATAACTTCTGTATTCACACTATCCTTCCAAGAAAAGGCAGTATGGAACGAGTCACTGATAAAGACCTCCTTGTCATCTATCATTTCTCAAAGAAAACTCCTCTCAATATAGGATATTTGGTGCTCAATTACATTAAACACACTGGTCTTAGAGCAAGAAGTGCCCCCTATGGTATGCTTCTTACCAAAATATTCAAGCACTTTAATGTTCCTCTAGATGATGAAGACTCCTTCGAAATCAACAAAATACTGGATGCCTCCAAGCTGAAGCGCATGAAAATTCCTTCACTCAAGCGAGCACCATCACCTAAACCTGAGGCCAAATCAAAGTGCAGGCGTCTTGTCAAGCAATATGCTCCAACTGAACCTTTAACAACAGGTACTGAATCTCCTAATTCTCCAAACAGCCTGACCACAAATTCTCCCATTCCATTATCTGTGGCTCTTCCAAACACTGCTGACCTAGAATCCCCACAAGACCCCTCACTGATCTCTCCTCATGCCTCTAAATCCGTATCTCCAAACCCAAAGGAAACAAATAAACAATCTCCTGTAATCACACAATGCATTGACCTCACATCTATATCACCAATCCCAGTAGAATCCTCACCACAAACAGTTGTCATCACTCAAGCTCCAGTTTCTCTCCAAACTGAAACTCTCTCAAATGTTTCAAGTCCTCCAACCCTAGAGACTTCTAACACTGACATGATCAACATTTTCGCTCTTGAAAACCTTCTCTCAAGTCCTCCTAGTGCTTCAGCTCATCAACCACCCTCACCAATATCTCCTCACACTCCTGCTTCAGCTCAGCTGTCCTCACTCATATCCATGCTTGAGGCTGAATTATTAACTCCACCCACTTCAAATCAACAAACTTCAATTATTCCCCATGTTGCCACATACACTTCCCCTACTATGACAACAAATCCTCTCTCCACGACCTTACCTCTGAACTCTCCAAATTCTTACAAAGAACCTTCTCCTAGAAGAATTCAACTCTCCTCAATCAATCATACAGACTCCAATGATCTCACTGCTCAGATTGAAGCTTTTTTTAATAACTCCGTTCAGCTATCTGAAAAAGATGATCCTATAGAATCACACGCCATGCCTTCTGTTCCACAACCTGATCCTTATGTCTTCCAAACAAACTCTCCAATATTTTCTTCTCCAAAGGAAGATGATGATAACTCCTTCAATGTTCAAACACTGCTTGCTTCGAGGTATGACTCATCACCTCCTAGAAACACCACCGATAATTCCAATACCCTTCCTCAGATTCCCATCACTTCCATCACATCCTCATTTTTTAACAACTTCCCCAGCATTGGTAATCGTCCTCCCGTTTATCCTCGATCTGCAACCTCATCTGAAACGGTTAACCCCCATCAGGGCGTCAACCTTCGATCCTACACAGCTCTCCAAAAGCAGTTAATGGCTTACCAAAAATTCTGGATTGATTATGTCACTGAACAAGTATGCCCGAGGTTTCCAGGAATGTCTCCTCCGGATCCCTCTCAGATTCAGTTTCCATTTCTGCCATTATCTTCTGAGGCAACATCTGATGATGAACAATCTGGTTCTTAATCTTCTCGTCCTCTATCTTTTGGTGCCCCCTTTCTTTTTGTATGTTTGACAAAAGGGGGAGAACAAGCTTTGACCAAAGCTTTGTCTTGTTTAAGTTCTTTGTACTTTATTTATCTTTAGTTCACTAGGACTTTGCATTATATTTAGCAGTAATCCTCTAGGATCTTTTTGTGTTTGTGTATCAAAATATTGATGTAAATCAATTAATATATTGTTCCTCAAACATTAATCAAAAACTGCTATCTAATCAACATGTGTTTCAAATGCTGATAAATTTATTTACTATATATGAACTAACATTGAGGGGGAGCATTTGCCCTTTCAAAGTATGCATCTTTTCAGGGGGAGTTTCAAAGTCCTTACTCAAAGAAATTAAAATAAAAAGTTTGTCACCATTCAAAAAGGGGGAGAATGTTGAAACATATTCTGTTAATGTTTTGAATATTACAAACTATTTTATCTAAAGAAACTCCAAAGTGATTTCATCAATTAATCATCTAAATAATTTATGGTCTCTATCAAACAAAGAGTTAAAATGATGATTCAAGATTGAGCTGACAAAGAACAAAGCTTTAAGAACATATGGATTCTCAGAAGTTAAACAAGTTACTCTTCAAAATTATGGTCCCAGAGTTACTCTTCAGAATGACAGTCCCAGAGTTACTCTCCAGAATTATGGCCCCAGAGTTACTCTCCAGAATCATGGTCCCAGAGTTACTAGTCCCAGAGTTACATGTTCCAGAGTTACTCGTCCCAGAGTTACTAGTCCCAGAGTTACGTGTTCCAGAGTTACTCGTCCCAGAGTTACTCGTCCTAGAGTTACTTGTCCCAGAGTTACTCGTCCCAGAGTTACTCCTCCAGATTTACTTTGCCAAGAATAAGTCTTTGTTGAAATGGTCAAATGTCAGAACTTGCAGATTGTCAGTAGTACCAAGTCAAGCCAAGACCAAGTCCAAAGCTGCCAGCACTTCTCATGAGAAACTCTCGGCACTTCTTTCTCCTTTGCTTTGCTCTATAAATACAAGACTTATGCTTCATTCTCATGCACCAAAAATATCCACAAGCATACAAAGAAAACCAAAGTCTTTATTCACAAAACAATCATACTCTCTATATATTATCTTTAGCTCTCACTACCATATAGTGATCAAAATATATTAAGAGTTATCATACACATTCTATATTTAAATACTCACTGCCATATGGAGAGTATTTAGGAACTTATTGTAAACCTACTAAGATCACAAAGTATATCATAGATATACAAACCAATCAATTTGTAAGCTATCTGTAAGCTATACCATTCAGAAGTGTAAGCCTGGTGAGGCTAAGAATACATAGAAGAAAAAGCCATTGTAAGAAGTATTTGATAAAGGATAATCTCACAGGGTGTGGGGACTGGACTAGCCAAGTTGGTGAACCAGGATAAGTTTTCTTGTGTTCTTTAGTTATTGTCTTGTTCTTATATTATTCATACACTATATTTTATCACACACATTAACACTAATTATTTAAACCTCTAAAGATATTACTAATCACTTTCTTCTTATTAAAGGCAACCTTTTTAAATACTAAGATAAATTTTAAAAGGGACACAATCCAACCCCCCTTGTTGTGTCGCACCTTATTCCATCATGCGCCTCCATACCCATACCATGCATCCTCAGATCTGGGCCATTGGACAGCCAGCAAACGAGATCAAACGTCCTTGTAGCGTAGGTGCACCATGGGTAGTCAAGATCCAGCCACATTGGATTATTACCAGGTTTCATTATATATTTTTCTTATTTTTGTATTGTTTATATTTAGGTTTAATTAATTACATTTAGGTTTAATTAATTTGCCTACGACTAAAATAATAGGATTAGGCTAATAATTAACATTAGGATTATTTCCTGATTATCCGATTATGTCGAGTAATTTATCTAATTATTTTAATTACAAAATCACCAAAAAAAAACTTGCCAATGCATTAGGTTTTGCCCGATCCCATTGCACTTTTAGCAGGACATTCACTCCAATACGACTAATAAAGGTTTAATTCTCTCCTCGACCCGACTAAACCTATTAGTCGCATTAGACGAGAGATAAAAATATATAATTTAAAATACATTTAATTTGCTGACCGCGACGATCGAATCTATCGATCTGAGTAACCAGTAATGCCCCATTAATCCGTTAGCTATACTGATCAAATCTATTGATCATCGCATCTAACGGTGCCATATCAAATCAGGGTTGTACGCCCAAAACCTTCAAAATACACTAAACCACGATACTACGGATTTTCATCCTTTTCAATCAGGCAACTCAAAATGCCTTTCAAATCAAATTCAAACTACGACAGGCCATTCAAAAAGCCTTCAAACACCTCCATAATCAATTCTAAGGCGTACAACCCTGTGCCCGAACTACGTTGACTCTGATTCTCCCTAAGGAGATACGTAGGCACTTGGATAACCAAGGCGAGTCCCCTTCCCCGTAAATCTCATTTTTCCCCTATTCACTTCCTTAGATATTAAACCTTAATAATTTCTGCCATAAAACTGTTACCTTAGATTCAAAGCCATAGGAAAGGGTTGAGGGTGCCTAACACCTTCCCTCGACCTGATTATAATAACTTACCCTGAATCTCTAAACTGCGTAGGGTTTCCTATTCGCCCTTCAGAATAGGTGGCGACTCTAAGTCTTAATTTTTAGGGCATGTTGCTACAACTGGCGACTCCACTGGGGATAAATCATTAATGGTGAATTATTATGCTCCTAAGGCTTAGAGGGTTTAGGTTTTGGCAGGGTTTAGATTTTTTTGGCGAACTTTTTAGGGTTTGGCTAATTTGCCAAAATTAGGGTTGTGAATCAGGATTTAGGTTTTTTCTCTTTTATTTAAATATTTAATTTAATTAATTAATTTATTTATTTATTTACGGTTTTATTTACAGTAATTTTCTTTTATAGTAATTTTTAAATGTTTATTTAATTACTTGTTTTTACTGTATCTTCTGGGATTATAAATTGCGTTAAACCTAAGCGTGGGAATTATATTTAAGACCAGAGGGGAATTACATCGCCTACGAGTCTTATTATAATTCCACTCAGAGTGGGTTGAATATCCGAAAAGGTTTGATACGAGGCTTGACCTTGTTGAGGGCTGGACTTGGTATTTGGATGATCTCTCTGGGAACCTACCCCTAAAATTCGAACCTCATGGATAAATGAGTTGTTCTAAAATCCAAAGAGACAAAAAGTCTCGGCGGATACGAACGACCCCATGAGACCTTGTAAAACATACCAATGGGAAGGGTAGGCACCCTAAGCCGTTACGTCGAACCTATGAACCTAGGGCTTATGTGCTTATGTGCTTATTATATATGCAATTTATATACTGCGAGTGTCTTGCGTTTAATCTTTGCAGGTATTTCTACGTGTTCCCTGGCCCACAGGGACTCTATTTCTAAGACCATGTCCTTCCCACGAAGGACACCTTCGTTTATGCACGTTGATTGGCCTCTCGATGGCCATGAGACCTAGTGACTGTCATGAACGGTCACTCCGCGCCTGTATCTACGCACTCCCTAACCTGTAGGGACTTTCCTTATATATCCTTGTATTCTTACAACTGTGTGTCCTTCCCACGAAGGACATCTTCGTTTACGCACGTCAATTGGCCTCTCGATGGCCATGCGATCTAGTGACTGTCTTGAACGGTCACCCCGTGCTTACATCTACGCGTTCCCTAGTCTGTAGGGATTCTATCCTTCATATGAAGGACATCTTTTGTTAGCATACGTCAATTGGCCTCTCGATGGCCATGCGATTCAGTGACTGTCTTGAACGGTCACCCCGTGCTTGCTCCTACGAACTCCCTAGCCTGTAGGGATTTTCTTTTACGTCCATGTGTTTTTACAACGACGCGTCCTTCCCATGAAGGACACCTTCATTAACGCATGTCGATTGGCCTCTCGATGGCCATGAGAGCTGGTAACTGTCTTGAACGGTCAACCCGTGCTTATTCCCGAGCACCCTCTAACTTGTAGGGTTTGGATTCCCATCTCTACATCTTTTATCCCTAGCCCGTAGGGCTTTCACTTCATCTGATATCGTCCTTAGATAAGTTGTGTTACACGCAGAGAACCTTCCCACCAAGGACAACTTCATTGGTACACGTTGATTGGCCTCTCGATGGCCATGAGACTTGGTGACTGTCTTGAACGTTCACCAGCCGCTACCTTCTGCATATTCCCTAATCTAAGGGATTTCCATTGGCGTGTCGTAACATCTATCCTGCAAGGATTTCACGAGGGTATAATGTCGCCTCCAAGGCTATCCCTAGGATTATACGTCACACGTCTGCATTGCATATAAGAAGTCCTAGTACAAAAAAAAAGGAGTCTCTTGTATACGCATGCATTTGCATTTTCATGCATTCATTTACATTGGCATTTGCATTTCTACCTTCGCCCGTATTCATACTTACCGCGCTAGCCGATTTCCCGAGACCCGCTGTCATACCCTAATTTTTGACCCCCTGAGATGTCATAATCTTTTAGACTTTTCATCAAAGACAAAATAGATACTCAGAGCAGTCACTTGTTCATCTGATACTTAGTCTAGGGTTTTGAGCCCCATCAAGGACTAAAATCAGGGATCACATTTGGGAAACTCTAGAAAACTCCAGGGGATCACTCAAAGGCATCAATCATCTTCAAATGGCTCATATAAAAATATCCATTGGGCATTACACTCCAAGCCAAGATCCATAGTCATCAATTTCATCTGGTCGACAATTAGGGTTTTTGACCTAACTCACCAAGATAGTTGACTTTTAATCAGGATATGGATCCAAAACTCAAAGCATGATTCAAGAGCTTTTATTCCCTCAATATAATCCATTCACATTACTCATTTGAAGAGGAGATTTTGATTCATCACAAAAGTCCAAGAATTCACTTCATCTGAAAAAGTCAATTGCACAGGATCACCTTTGACTTTTTGGAAATTTTGGTCAACCATGACTTTTGAAGTTTTAAATCATCAATATATGATATTTGAAGTCATTTGATCAAGGAAAATCAATCAAAAATCAAAAGTCAAAAGTTTGACTTTTCATAAGAAATTTTTCTAAGTGTTTTCAAGTGATTTTTGCCAAACTTTGGAAGGGATTTTCTCAAACTTTCACCTACAAACTGAAAAAAAACTCCCAACATGAAAGTTGTAGATTTTGATCCAATAAACAACTTTGACACATATGATGTTTTGGCTAAAAATCAATCATTGAAGAGTTATGGAGCTTCAAAGTGGCTGCCTTCACAAAACATGCAAGAAAACCCTAGTTTTCTTCAAACTTTATGGGACTTTTTCACTAATTTTCCTAAAGAATTTGGGCAAACACTAAACTAATGAATCAAAGTACATATTGAGGGTTTTCCAAATTGTGCTCAACCTTCCCCAAATTCATTTTGAGCTAAGAGATATGATTGACCAAAGTTAGGCACTTGAAGTGAAAATTATAGGTCATGTGCAATTTGAAACTTTGAAATTTTGTGCAAGTAACTTCTCTAAATGATGCTACCCGACCTCTAATGCATCTGAAAACATGCCATACATCCAAATTCATCATTGCATAAGGATTAGAGAAGATTCCCAAAAAAACAAAGGCATGTGATTATGTAATGATTGCATTTTTGAATTTATGGCAAATGATGAATCATCAAGGAATCTTGCTCTAAGCCAATTAGAACTCTCCTCTGAATCAGAAATGTTCCCTAAGATCATACAAGATCAATGGTTGGGGAAGATAGCCCGAAAATGCATCATTGCATTTGGGATATTTTCAAATTTTCTTCATGGCTAAGAAACCAAACTCACTTCACTAAGCAAGCTTGCTATGTTCAATTGCTCTGAGCCATTTTCCTATAAATAGAGGGCTCTTTCTCATTCACAAAACACACCAAAGCAACCATATTCCTTGCTTTCTCTTTCTCTTCTCATGCTTATGGTTTTTCAAAGTTCTTTGGCAAGAAGAATCGTTTTCTTCAAACCAGAGCTTATCTTTGGAAAGTAAGCATTCTAACATCTCAAGGGGGCTCATTTGAGGTGATCCAAGCACCTGGATCACTTCTGTAGGTGGAGGAACACCATTGTTGCTCTCACTTTGGAGCTGTTGCAGTTGGAGGTCCATAGAGCAATTCAGAAGGTTTCCAACAAAGCCAAGCATCCAGACACATTCCTTAGGTCATAGTGAAGCTGTTCAGATGGCTGCAGCTCATCTGTAACTCAAGATTCATCACCCTCCATGTCCACTTGAAGCTCAAATCGAAGGAGGCCCATAGAGCAATTCAGAAGGTTTGAAATCACAATAAGCATTCAGTTAGCATCACTGAGTTCCAAGGAAGCTTTTGGGATCATTCATACAAGCCCAGATGCTCTCTATCATCCTCACGACCTCCATTTTCAGAGGTAAGTTTCTCAACTCCATCTCTTTAATTCGTGTACTTCTTTGGTTAAAGCTTGATACCATTTCATTCAGCATCATCAGAGGATTAAAAACCCTCTATCATCAGTCATTTATACTTCAGTATGATCATTTAATTTAAATTTAAAATTTTAGGGTTCTTCACGTAATTTAGTTAATTCAGTAGATGTAGTTAATATAAATTCATGTTAGTTACATGTCTAGATTCGTGAGGAAATTTAGAGCAAGATTGATGTTTACATCATGCCATTTAGTTGAGAAACCAGAAATTTAGAATTTTGAAAATCCTTGAGCTCGAGGAAGAAGACGACCATGGTGGCGCGCGAAATTCAAATCTATATGCTAGGTTTATTTTATTTTGAATGGAGTGCGTTTTATAAACGAATTCATCATTTGCCCTAGTGGCCTCACATGCGCTCTTAGTCTCCTCATGCCTCAAGTCTGGGGTTCGAATCCCCCTCGCCCCAGACTTTTTGTTTCTTTTATTTTTTCAATGATTTACCACTTGTTTGAAAATATAATGAACTGGATGTGTGTCATAAACACCAAGCGCGCGTTGGCCCAGTGGTGTTATTTTGGGTTAGTAACTTGGAGGGCGTGAGTTCAATCCCTCTAGGAGACAAAACCTTATTTTTTATCACTCTTTTTCATTTAATTTCTTCACAACTTTAAACAATTATTTAACATGTCAAATTAATTCATTTTGATCTCATTTTTTACACACTTGTCATTTAATATATCTATTTTGTGAATAATCAAAAAAATCATAAAAATATTATTTATTTCATATATTTTTTATTAGGTGTAAAATAGTATGTTTTAAGTGTTTTCTTAAATACTTTGAAAATATATATCTTCATTTTGTTTTAACCTAATTATTTTGTGAATAATCTTATGATAAAACCCTAATTATTTAGGTCTTAATTAGGTATAAGATTTCATCTTTGCCTTAATTAAGTTGACTTTTGTCAATATTCAAAACTGTTTTCAGTCTCCGATTAAACAAATGATTAAGGTCTTCAAACAACAAAACCTTATATCATTTCAATCTCATTCAACAGTGAATCATTTTTAATGGGCCTCTAATAGAGTATAAGTTCCAACACCTTTTTCTTTTCATAGTTTGTTTTCAAAAAACTGTATTTATAAAATCTCCTTTCTGTTTTCAAAACATTCTTCTGGTATTTGAAGGGCATTATTCCCGGTGAAACTCTTCAGATACCTATGTGACCTTTGTCCATCTTCACTTCTTCTGTTTTCAAAAACCCTTAACTGTTTATAATAAATATTCAACTGTTATCAATAAAGCAACAAAAATTGCTGGTAAGGCTTTGTACATACATCTTCAAAGGCCTCCACTCCATCCAGGTTAGGCTTTACAAGCTTTCAATTTACAGTCTTTATTTAAATTACTGTCAAATATAGAACTGTTTATATATTTGTTTAGAACTACGTTTGAGTGTAAACCCTAGGACAGTTAAACTATATATATATATATATATATATATATATATATATATATATATTATAGGAATATGGCCTAGGATTGAGAATGTCTTCCCGGTGAAGGCTCTTTCCTAATTAGAGATCTGTAGTTCAAACCCCCAAGATGAATTATTCCCGGTGAAACATCTTGGTAAAAACCTTAGAACCCAAAATAGGACACATCCACCCAAAGAGGAATTATTCCCGGTGAAACCTCTTACCTATTTGCTTAGAGCCAAAATAAGTTCAAAACCACATAGCTTTCTCTTGTGCTATAACAAGGACCCTCGATGACCCTCGATTAGCCTCCTCTTGGGCTTTGTACAAGGACCCACAGGCTTCTTAAAAGCATTTCCAGCTTCCTCTTGAGCTTGTATAGAAGGACCCATCAGGTTTCTTATAAACATATGAACAGGTCTTTAGTTACCTTTTAGCCTATCCTGGTGAGTTTCTTCTATTCTTTAAACCAGACTTTAAACAAGCTAAGAATGTCTCAATTTCACATTGAGCACACCTTTTGGAATGAGAGACATGGACAGTCTCTGTCACCCTTATCTTCATCAATCTTCCTTAGCAGAGTCTAGGATCCATACTTGCTTATCCTCAGCAAGAGTCAGCCTTAATCTTGGGCTTTAAACAAGAAGTCTCCACTAGATAATCTTTCTGCCATCTTCAAAAACCCTGGAAAGGGTTAGCCTCCATACATTCTTTCATTTTAACAAAAACCCCTGGAAAGAGTTAGCCTCCACACATTCCTTCATTTTAACAAAAACCCCTGGAAAGGGCCAGCCTCCAAAATCACTCCTTCAAATCCAAAGATTTATTCCTTTAAGGGATAAATTCCCCAAAAGAGTCAAAACCCCTGGAAAGGGTCAGCCTCCAAAAAAAACATGATAAAAATCAGTCTTTTAATAGTCAATTTCCCCAGCTGAGTCAAAATCCCTGGAAAGGGTCAGCTTCCAAAAACATAAAAATAATAAATTAGTTTGTTAGAACCTCTAGCAGAATAAAACTCCCCCAGTGAGTCTTTCATTTTTTTAGCCACAACCTTGGGCTTTGTACAAGGCAGATAAACCATATTTCCCTGTGTCAAAGATTCCTAATCTTAAGGATCTTTTCCCCATAGAGTCTTCCATACTCAGTTTCTTTAAAAGTCCGCCACAACCTTGGGCTTTGTACAAGGCAGAAAATAATATTCCCCCTAGCTAGAGTAGCCACAACCTTGGGCTTCATACAAGGCACAAATTAATAACCATCCTCAGTAAGAGTCAGCCACAACCTTGGGCTTTGTACAAGACACACAAATAGAGTCATTCATAGTCTTAAAAAATCAGTTATCCCCAGCAGTTAGCCACAACCTTGGGCTTCATACAAGGCACACAAAAATAGAGTCTCCCTAAGTAGAGTCAGCCTCAATTCTGGGCTTTGTACAGAACACCAAATAAAATCCATCAAATAAACACTCTCCAATTAGAGTCAGCCTCAATTCTGGGCTTTGTACAGAACACGGAAACTCCTTAATTTAAATTCTCCCCAGTAGAGTTATCTTTCCATAAGTCAATAATAAATCAATCAAAAGCCTCAAGCTTGGGCCTCATTCAAGCCAGCTAAAAATCAAATCTTTCAAACAATAGATAGACATAGCTCATCTTCATAGGTAGATATTTCTCTTATCTCACCACAAACAAACAATCATTTCAAACAATCATCATATCAAACAAATCACCATTTCTCCCATTTAGGACACTGAAAGGCATGCTCTGGCAACACACCCAGACTTGTACGACCCTTTCCCTAATTTGGTTGAGAATCTTTCATTTTAGAGGCACGATGGCTGTCATACTTGATCAACCAAGTAGACTCCCCTCTTAATGAAACATCATTTTTTTTAGCTTTTCTGTCACTTTTAAAATGTTTGTGGTGGAATAGTAGAAATACCTCTCTGTAAAGATGATTTCATGTCTCTTTATTGTAAACAGAGATTTAATTCAAAGCTTCAACCTTGAGCTTCAAGCAAGGCACCAAAAATCTTTTAATTTCCCTAGTTAGTTCCCCGAACTACATTAAGCTCTGACTTCCACTAGGGATATGTAGGCATGAGGTTCACAAGGAATCTCAGCGAGCTAATAAAATACCAAAAATAGTCAGTTTGTCTGTCTGTCTGTCTGTCTTTTCAAATTAATTCAATTCTCTCTCCTAACACAAAGGAGAAACTTTCCCAATCATTAGCAGTAAACACAATCACAATGACACAGAGAAGGTTCCCGTAGAGTACTACGGATATGTAGGGTGCTTAAACTCTTCCCTATGTATAACCGACCCCCCGAACTCCAGAATTTCTAGTCTAGGTGAAATCCCCGCACTTAGCAAACTCCTAGGGTTTAGTTGAGATCTTTTTTCCCCTTTCCTACTCGTAGGACAATAAGAAAGTTCGTGTGATATCGTAGGAAGAACTGAAACAAAATTCATCCCATCCCGGGCGCATTCTCCTTCCAAATTTCGCGTGAAGGGTCTAGCGTGTCGTCCTCCCAAGTGAAATGGGGAGGTAAAAAAAACGACACCACACCCGCGAAAAATCAAAAGGATCATCAACTGTGGAGAAAGGAGGATAAACTATTGAGAACGAACGCAACCTTACAAGGAGAAAAAAGAACGCCTTCCGCGATACCAGTCGCATGTCCATGCCTTGTCGTAACAGGATTGTAAATATGATAAAGGTTATCATCGAGCAAGGATTAGTTCAACAAAAGAGTTCCCTCATAGATACACACAAGGGGTATCTAGTCATAAGGGGGTTCATCTATGAACATAGCAAAACTTACGTGGACGCTCTATGATAACTCGGGGGCAAGGGTCAGTCCAACTGAGGAAATACCCTAAACAAAGACGCATAACCACGATGGAGGGAAGGCGACATATGTTAACTCCACACCAAGGGGCAAAAGGGTCATAGGTTCTCTCTATCAATCTACAAACTCTGGAGGCTACGAACGGTGTGATACAATCCTTAGGAAAAGCAAAAGAGGTTCAGTCAAAGGAAACTCATGAAGTTTCGATACGACGAAAACCCACCGCTAACAATTTATTCACGACAGGTTTGACGTGCCCAAGGAGAATTCGAGATTACCCTTTACTTCTACAAGTTTAAAGAGCTAAGGAGTGAAACAAGGTCAATGGATCTACAAAGGAGATTACCCCTGGGATCAATAGGTTTTGCCACGCTTAACTTCAATCCTTACGATCGCTAAGTGTTACTCAAGATAAAAGTTGTACCTTCAGATTAGTAATTCTAATGGGATGACTACATAGGTTTTGGAATCGATCCATTCGCACACTTCCATTCAATTTTCAATTTCAAATTTAGGGTTATTAACAAACTTAAGGGAGAATGACGAATACAAATGATTAAGTCCAGCTAAACGTATGCTTTCAAGGTAAGACCGAGTCGAGGATGTACATGCATTGTTTTGATTCCCAAACAGTGGAGATATAAGGATGTTAATCCCTCGTTACCCCCTCGAGCCAGGAGTTGGAGTTTGTTTCTACTTTTCAAATAAACCTTGATTTTAACCAGGGGCAGGGTAGATTTCAATTAATCCAATGGTGTATTTTGGTTGTCAAGAGAATCAATCAATCCAAGCAAGGATTCAAGCAAAGGTTCAAGCATAAGGTTCAAGCATATCTTCTTCCTCGCATTCATCCAAGATTGAGGAAGCAATGGAGATAACATTCATAACATCTTCTTCCTCAATACATCATTCAAGATCGAGGACGTATCAAAGTCGAAGCTTACAAATCAAAGTCGATATGACAGTCACAACATTCAATATCCAAGGATCAAATCTCAAAAGGAGCCTTCAAAGAAAAACGCCCGCTAAGTCAAAATGGAAAATTTCAGGAAAGAAAGCAAAAATGACTTAGGCAAAAATTAGGGCATCCCGGTGGATCGAATTCAAAGGAATCGATTCATGCAAAAATAAGGGATAGAAAATAAAACAAAGGCTAAATGTGAAGGACAATCTTGTGACTGCTAAATCACCGAAGCTTCTCATCAACGCTTGGATCTTTACAACATTTTTCATCAGTGCTTGGATCTCTACTAAGGCTTCTGCTCAACATCAAAACTGAAACGATTCTCTGGCAAACAAAGTGCAATCATTGGATTAGGCGAATTTTAGGATTTGGAGAACATCAAGGAGAAAGGGGTGGGATAAATAAAATTTTGAGCCTTATATCCGTTGTTTCTTAAAACATGAACCAGGCTAAGTTACAATATTTAAAAGTCCTAATTGAGGCAAGGTTAACCACGAAAGCATATTAAGCAGGATTTTGTTATACCGACTCTGAGGTTTGTTAAAACTATCCCTAAATCACTACGCTTCTTCAAGCATTCATTTCTAAAACATCCAGTCCTAATTCATAACGGACTTCGATTTCAAAACTTGCATACACATCGCATTGGAGTTACTTCTCAAAGGGTACAACGCCATCTACGAACATACACTTAGCATCAAGGAGATCTCGAAATAGGTTAATCAAAGGCGATCATTTCTAATAAAGACTCTGGAATAGGGGAACCACATCTAGGGGGTTCTCCTAAACAGGGGCAAAATTCCAAGGATTACAATACGATCAAGGATCCTATTAACTAGGGGCATTCATCCTAAAGGTTCAATCGACTTGGGGTACACCTCGAAGCAACAACAAACAGGGGTATGTCAAACATGGTAAGAATTCAAATTCAAAAGGATAGAACACTATGGATAGTCCTCCATAGCTTGGAGATCATAGGCCTCTTTTTCCACTAAACACTGGGGCATTGGATATCAAATCCATAAGGTGAACAATTCAAAGGTTAAAGGCGTGGAGAACCCCGAAAGGTTAAAGGTGTTGAGAACCTCCAAAGGTTAAAGGTGTAGTGGACCTCGAAAAGGTTAAAGGTGCGAATTGCAAAAGGTGAAAGACGTGGAAAACATCAAAATTCAAAATCGTGGAGTAATTCAAAGAGCCAAACTGGGGAAAGGCGTACAACATAAGGAAAAGGCGTTCTCGCACTTTACAACATCCGACAAATCATTCTCCTAACTATGGTCTTCAAAATTAAAAAAAAAACAGGGATTGGGAAGTCGCGCTAGCATCACACCCCACCTTATCAAACAAACTTACAACTCCAGCGAGCTATATACGCTTTGGTTATCAACAACCTATCATGGGATCATCATGCATTACATACATTGGTTGATACATTACACCGTACCTTTTCAGGTAGTCTTCTTTAAGACAAATCCCACGATCCTTTCTAGGAACCTTTTTTAGGTAGTCTTCTTTAAGACAAATTATCGCCATTTCCAAGAACCTCTTTAGGTAGTCTTTTTCAAGACATTCTTTTCTAAAAAAACCTTTTTAGGTAGTCTTCTTTAAGACAAATTTCTATCCATTCTAAGAACCTTTCCAGGTAGTCTTCTTTAAGACAAAACTTACGATCCTTTCTAGGAACCTTTTCAGGTAGTCTTCTCTAAGACAAATCTTACGATCCTTTCTAGGAACCTTTTCAGGTAGTCTTTTTTAAGACATTCATCATCCTTTCTAGGAATCTTTTCAGGTAGTCTTTTCTAAGACATTCATCATCCTTTCTAGGAACCTTTTCAAGTAGTCTTCTCTAAGACATTCATCACCTTTTCCAGGAACCTCTTCGGGTAGTCTTCTTTAAGACATTCTTTTTCTAAGAACCTTTCTAGGTAGTCTTCTTTAAGACGAATAATCATCCATTTCCAAGAACCTTTTTAGGTAGTCTTCTTTAAGAGATTCTCTTTCTAAGAACCTTTCTAGGGAGCCTTTTCTAAGACATTCATTCTCTTTCCAAGAACCTTTTTAGGTAGTCTTTCTAAGACATCTTTTCAGCCTTTCCAGGTAGTCTTCTTTAAGACATTCCTCATTCTTCACTTAGAACCTTTTCAGGTAGTCTTTTTTTAAGACAAATTTTCATATTCATTCCAGAAACCTTTTTCAGGTAGTCTTATAGAAGACATTATCTCGTTCCACTCATTACATCAATCAACGCATACGCATAAGCATAAGCATTATCCACATACATAAACATTACCAAGTCGGCGTAAGCATAGCCGTGGTGTAGATGCAAATATGGTTTAAACAAGTTCAATAAGGAGATAAAATCCCGGGGTTGACATCAGCATCAGCATCAACATACATATATACGCATTAGCATATGCATATCATCTAGCATATTCAAATACTACGAAAGTCCAGTCTCCGACCCTCGAGTCGTGAGTTTCCAACCCTCGTGTTGTGATAGGTGTGTTTTCCGACCCACGTGTCGTGAGTTTCCAACCCTCATGTTGTGATAGGTGTGTTTTCCGACCCACGTGTCGTGAGTTTCAAACCCTCGTGTTGTGATAGGTGTGTTTTCCGACCCACGTGTCGTGAGTTTCCAACCCTCGTGTTGTGATAGGTGTGTTTTCCGACCCACGTGTCGTGAGTTTCAAACCCTCGTGTTGTGATTGGTGTGTTTCCCGACCCTCGAGTCGTGAGTTCCTAAACATATCGTTTTCTTTCTGACCCTCGAGTCGCGAGCATGATCTTCATACATCCACAGGATACCGTAAAGGATTTTATACGGATAAACTTGCTAGCGCTATAGCAAGTAAATCTTTTTCATACATGTAAGTTTGCTAGAACTATAGCAAATGATTCCTCTTATGCAGGTACGCCTGTCAGAACCATGGCATGTAATTCCTTTGGTAAGTTTGCTAGAATTATAGCAAATAATTCCTATTGGTGCAGGTAAACTTGTCCGAGCTAGGGCAAGTGACTCCTATTGGTGCAGGTGAACTTGTTAGAACTATGACAAGTGATCCTAATGGTGCAGGTGAAATTTGTCCGAACCAGGGCAAATGATCCAAATGGTGTAGGTGAAATTTGTCCGAACCAGGGCAAATAATCCTAATGGTGCAGGTGAGTTTGCGATAACCCTCGCAAATTATCCTAATGGTGCAGGTGAGTTTGTTATAACCCTAGCAAATAATCCTAATGGTGCAGGTGAGTTTGCGATAACCCTCGCAAATCATCCTAATGGTGCAGGTGAGTTTGCTATAACCCTAGCAAATAATCCTAATTGTGCACGTGAGTTTGCGATAACCCTCGCAAATCATCCTAATGGTGCAGGTGAGTTTGCTATAACCCTAGCAAATAATCCTAATAGTGCAGGTGAGTTTGCTATAACCCTAGCAAATTATCATATTGGTGCAGGTGAGTTTGCGATAACCCTCGCAAATTATCCTAATGGTGCAGGTGAGTTTGCGATAACCCTTGCAAATTATCCTAATGGTGCAGGTGAGTTTTCTATAACCCTAGCAAATAATCATAATGGTGCAGGTGAGTTTGCGATAACCCTCGTAAATTATCCTAATGGTGCAGGTGAGTTTTCTATAACCCTAGCAAATTATCCTAATGGTGCAGGTAAGCTTGTTAGAATCATAACAAGTGATCCCTCTTACAAGTCCTCGCTATGTAAGACTCAGGCTTTAGCAGGACGGTTCTTTTCTCTCAAAGGGGTTTCACAAAAGAGTCTACAACAAGATTTTCAAAGGTTTCTTCGATTGGGTTTATCACGTGAGTCCCTCGGTAGTGATATTCTCCAAAACATCGTCAATAACCAACAAAGGTTTTATTTTTCTTTTTCAATATTTACTAACATACTTCAACTAACATAGCTAATAGTCATGCATCATTCAACTATCATACCTCATTCATACATAGTGCATATAAATACATGGCTCTCATTTATTTTGAGAAGCCCGCTGCATCATGCATCCCATGCATCATAACATTTCATAAAATTCAGGTTGCCTTTTTAGGCCGTGCTACGATCAAAACACAGTGGTTCCTTCCAAAAGCACATGCTTCACACCCCAAAAGGAGAGGGATATTTACTTTAGATGGCATCTTTAAAGCCCATCTCACACATAACTTCTTCCCAAACAAATGAAAATTTCAGGGCATTCTCAGTGTTCAATCATCTTCTACCTTTAGATCACGATAGGCAGACGTGCCTATCTGACTCTCCAGGTTTAAGAAGATTGAACAAGGGGCAGCTGTCATACCCCAAAATTTTCCCGATCAGATCTACGTCTCTTAACCCATCAAGAGTCAAAATTAAGAGCCATAGGGTTTGACATTTCTATTGTCAAACTCGCTCTCTTATAAATCAGGGTGAGTTAAAACAAGGGCGTAATTAGCAAGTTTTTTGGGATCTAAACATTGGACCCAATTATTACAAGGTTTCTGTCGTTTTAGATATAATTGCTTTTTACTAACATTTTTGCTTTTCTGATCATTTTTGTAATTTTTATTAACTGTTATTACCTATTGCAATTTTATTTAACGAACTAATATTATTATTTGATATTATTAAAATTATTAGTATAATTAGAATTATTACTATTAATTTTAATACTAGTATTATTAGAATTTTATTATTATTATTATTTTGGTTATTTATTTATATATATTTTTTTAAATTAAGCTAATTGGGCAATAGGCCCATTAGGTATAAAAAAAACCTAACTTGAACAATATAAAAGGGATTCTTTTGACATTAGGAGGGGGAGACCGAAAAAAAAAGGAAAAACCTTTTCATTGATACTCCCAAAGCCTGATACTCCCACTTACGTATATGTTTCACAGAAAAAAAACAAAAGAAATCTGTGTCATACTTGAGTCAAACGAGAAAGGGTCTCTTGGTTGTTCATGAACCTTCATAAACGAGAATGAGAACAATTCGGCAAAACCACTCACAGACAACGCATTCTCCATACTTCCCTGATTGAGTCCAGGTGGTCACCGAATCTTGAAGTGCCGAGAATCACCGCATAGGCCTCTCGGTTCGAGCTTTTTTTCCAATTTCGATTTCGAGGTTTCATGTATTGTAAATGATTTCTGAGTGCGTACTTTTGTTTTCCATGAGGTGGTGGACGATCCCGGAGATTTAATTGTAATTTTATGTCTATATGAAGGAATCACCATTGTTGATTTCTAAGGTTTTGTTTTAGGTTTTTCTAGATACAGGGCAATTGCACCGGATTGAAGACTTGGTTAAAACCGCGAGGGCAAGGAGAATCTAACCATGTCTCTGTTTTTTATTTATGTGGCTTGTGTGAATTTTTGAAGGATGCAGATGCTATGGCCATGGAGGTTGGATCGTTGGCAGAAAAATCGATGGATGAATGGAGAATAAGAGTAGTCCGCGCGTTCCTTTTTTTTTAATTTCAACTCATGCGTTTTTTTCATATATAATAAAATGGGATTATTCTTTTAACATGAAACAGATGCAGCGCCTTTGGCTTGTGTGTAATCTTGGAAACGCAGGGACCTGGGTTCGATCCCAGCGTCCAACATATATTTTCCTTATTTTCTTTGGTAAAGTATGCCTACGGATCCCACGCGTGCGCCTCCATACCCATAGCATGCATCCTCAGATCTGGGCCATTGGACAGCCAGCAAACGAGATCAAACGTCCTTGTAGCGTAGGTGCACCATGGGTAGTCAAGATCCAGCTACATTGGATTATTACCAGGTTTTATTATATATTTTTCTTATTTTTGTATTCTTTATATTTAGGTTTAATTAATTATATTTAGGTTTAATTAATTTGCCTAGGAATAAAATAATAGGATTAGGCTAATAATTAACATTAGGATTATTTCCCGATTATCCGATTATGTCGAGTAATTTATCTATTTATTTTAATTACAAAATCACCAAAAAAAAACTGCCAATGCATTAGGTTTTGCCCGATCCCATTGCACTTTTAGCAGGACATTCACTCCAATACGACTAATAAAGGTTTAATTCTCTCCTCGACCCGACTAAAGCTATTAGTCGCATTAGACGAGAGACAAAAATATATAATTTAAAATACATTTAATTTGCTTACCGCGACGATCAAATCTATCGATCTGAGTAACCAGCAATGCCCCATTAATCCGTTAGCTATACTGATCAAATCTATTGATCATCGCATCTAACGGTGCCATATCAAATCAGGGTTGTACGCCCAAAACCTTCAAAACACACTAAACCACGATACTACGGATTTTCATCCTTTTCAATCAGGCAACTCAAAATGCCTTTTAAATCAAATTTAAACTACGATAGGCCATTCAAAAAGCCTTCAAACACCTCCATAATCAATTCTAAGGCGTACAACCCTGTGCCCGAACTACGTTGACTCTGATTCTCCCTAAGGAGATACGTAGGCACTTGGATAACCAAGGCGAGTCCCCTTCCCCATAAATCTCATTTTTCCCCTATTCACTTCCTTAGATATTAAACCTTAATAATTTCTGCCATAAAACTGTTACCTTAGATTCAAAGCCATAGGAAAGGGTTGAGGGTGCCTAACACCTTCCCTCGACCTGATTATAATAACTTACCCTGAATCTCTAAACTGCGTAGGGTTTCCTATTCGCCCTTCAGAATAGGTGGCGACTCTAAGTCTTAATTTTTAGGGCAGGTTGCTACAGCTGGCGATATCATACCCCCCGATTTAAGTTACCAACAGAAAAAGAAGTTCTTCAGTGATGTTAAACATTTCTATTGGGATGAACCACTCCTTTTCAAGACAGGTTTAGACAACATCTTTAGACGTTTTGTTCCTGAAGAACAAGTGATGAACGTCATCAAACATTGTCATGCGGCACCATACGGAGGACATGCGAGCATGTCTAAAACATGCGCCAAAATATTTCAAGCAGGTCTTTACTGGCCTACTATATGGCGTGATGTCCATGCTTACATTGTAAAATGTGATCGGTGTCAACGCATTGGGAACATTTCAAGACGTGACGAAATGCCCTTAAGTAATATTCAAGAAGTAGAACTTTTCGACATATGGGGTATAGATTTCATGGGACCTTTTCCATCCTCAATGGTTAATAAGTACATACTAGTTGATGTCAACTACGTGTCTAAATGGATTGAAGCCATCGCATCACCAACGAACGACACTAGAGTAGTGATTAAGTTGTTCAAGAACACTATTTTCCCTAGGTTTGGAACTCCACGTCTTGTCATAAGCAATGGAGGATCGCACTTTATATCTAGAATATTTAACAAGCTCTTAAGTAAGTACAGAGTGAAACATCGAGTAGCAACACCTTATCACCCACAAACTAGCGGTCAAGTGGAAGTATCAAATAGGGAAATCAAGCAAATCCTCGAGAAAACCGTCTCTATGTCCAGAAAAGATTTGGCTGGAAAGTTGAAGGATGCATTATGGGCCTATAGAACAACCTATAAAACCTCTATTGGGACTAACCTCTACCAGTTAGTTTATGGAAAATCCTGCCATTTACCTTTCGAACTAGAACATAAAGCCTATTGGGCTATCGAGTCTTTAAACTTAGACTACTTAACAGCTGGAGAGAAACATATCTTGGAAATTCACAAGTTAGAACAACTCCGCCTGAATGCGTATGAGAATGCCATCATATACAAAGAAAGAACCAAAATATGGCATGATAAAAAGATCATAAGGAAAGATTTCAACATAGGCGACCCAATTCTCTTGTTTAATTCCTGATTGCATCTCTTTCTTGGTAAGCTTCGCTTAAGATGGACAGGTCCATATGAAGTGTCAAAAGTTCTGAGATCTGGAGCAGTAGAAATCAAGAATAATTCATGCGCTCCTTTCATAGTGAATGGGCAGAGATTGAAGTTGTACAAAGGAGGAGAATTGCCAGTTGACTACTCTAGTCAAAGTTTTTTAGACCCGCCTGTACCTACGTGAAAAAAGTTAGATCTATATCGTCGAGCTAACGACGTTAAACAAGCTGCATGGGAGGCAACCCATGATTTCTTTTAATTTAATTTAGTTAAATTTTTATTTTTATTATTTTGATTTCTATCTGGACTGATTTGTTTGTTTATATTTTTTAGGACCAGATATTCTTTTGTTACCTTTTCAGGATGGATCACCTCGATGGTATGGAAGTTGTTTTCAGAGATGACGCACAAAGATCAGGCTTCACTGCTCTGTCTACTCGCCCTATGTTACCTACTAGGTATCCCGACCAAGCGTGTATGAAGGCGTTGGGGATAGAGATCAGTGTGAGGTATCTTTGCCATCAGCTCAGCAGGGATGAGTATGTTGATGATAACCATGTGACTCGATTTGCACATGTTTTTATTAGTTTTTAGGTTATTTTCCGGTGTTATGTCTGTTCTTGGCTCATTTGCAGGTAATGTCCCTTTTTTTGCTCTTCTGAAGAAAATGAGCGAAAAATCCAGAAAAATCGGGATTTCTAGTCGTTTTGCACACATGGCGTCCAGCTCAGTGCCCGCTGAAGAGAGCGCGGTGACATGTCCTGATTCGTCCAGGAGGATAGCTGCCACGTTCCCATGATCTCCAAGTTGGCCTACTCCGCAGCTGTCGAGCCCCTTCCGCGGGCGCGGTCTTTGCATTTTATTTCCCGCTCAGAAGGAGTTAAGGGGCATCCCTGTCTTTGCGCATCTTCAAGAACCTCTATATATAGTTTCGTTTTTCATTTTCTTCAAACTATCCAAGCTTAGTTACTACTTAAGCCATATACCATCAGTATCTGTAAAGTGACAATCCCTTCACATCGAAGAGTTGTCACGGTGTAGATTGAGTCTATAATCGGGTTTTGAGCACTTTGGTTGAAGTTCATCATACTGCTATTTACATTTACCCGCCATTTACTTCCCGCTTGTACCAAATTCAAAGACTTCGATTGAAGCAGGTTTTATTTAATTGCTTTATTTTATTGTCTTGCTTTAATTTATTTACTTCCCGCTCTTACCATGCCTACATATTTTTATAGGCTCGCTTAATTGATTTATTTTATTGTCTTGCTTTACTTTATTTACTTCCCGCTCTTACCATGCCTACACATTTTTATAGGCTCGCTTTTATTTTCATGTCTGGCTAAATTTATAAGGGTTAGAATGTAAGGATCGTTGTCACGATCGTGTTCCAAATGTTATGTTAATAGAAATACTACTAGGGATGTTTTGACCTTTAATTCAAGTTTATTGTGTTTAAATGTTTATGGGTAAGATCGAAAGCCGTCCATACTTAAGATCAAACTTGATTAGTTTTTAACCGAACTAAAAGGGAGAAAGCAGTTTGTTTGGTGAATTAGGAATCTTTGACACATTTTTTGAAAACGATTTTAAACTATTTTCGGACGCGTTTATGGGTTTGAAATCTGATTCTTGGCCAAAAGCCAAGAATCTCTTTAATTTAAATTTTCCAAGTTAAAATCACTTTTTTAATAAGACAAGTAATTAATTTCTTATAAATAGGTTTACTACTTTAACGCAATGCACACTGTTCATATGTGACAAATGAATAAGAGTAAACTTGGTTTATAGTACGCGAAAGCGACAAGTTCCCGTTAAATTATTCCTTTCTATAAGTAGGAAATATTTCCCCACAAGTAATTCTATCCATGTGTAAGTGGAATGTTGTCTGATATACATGAATTACATTCGAACCTGTTGCTTTTATCTGCTATTTACTTTATTCCTTTATTTTATTGCACTGCACTCATATCAAATATTCTCAACCGCCTTAGACAAGCACCTTAGCAATAGAGTTGATAGATTGACGATTGGTCTCTGTGGTTCGATAATCTTATATATTTCTTCGATAGGCTATGCACTTGCAGTTTTATTTTAGACTCTGATTACAGACCCGTCAAAATGTCTTGGCGAGCGAAGAAGCTATTGGAGATAGTTCATTCAGATTTGTTTTCAGTGGAAATACCAACACCAGGTGGCTGTAAGTACTTTATTACTTTTGTTGATGATTTCAATAGAAAGACTTGGGTGTATTTCTTGAAACAAAAACCAGAAGCATGTGATGCCTTCAAGACATTCAAGGCATTTATAGAAAAACAAAGTGGTTGTATAATCAAAGCATTGAGAACAGGCAAAGGCCAAGAATACCTTGCTGGTACAAGTTTCTTTGAACAATATAGAATTGAGCATCAATTAACAACAAGGTACACACCTCAACAGAATGGAGTTGCTGAAATAAAGAATAGAACGATCATGGATATGGTGAGATACATGTTGAAGGCCAAACAAATGCCTAAGGAATTTTGGGCAGAAGGTGTTGCTATTGCAGTTTATATTTTAAACAGGTGTCTACAAAGAGTGTTCGAGAAAAGACTCCCGAAGAAGCTTGGAGTGGAAGAAGACCATCAATTCGACACCTTAGAGTTTTTGGTTGTATTGCATATGCTCATTTACCAGATCAATTGAGAAAGAAGTTAGATGATAAAGGAGAAATTTGTATCTTTATTGGTTATAGTTCAAACTCAAAGACCTATAATCTTTACAATCCAGAGACAAAGAAAGTGATTATTAGTCTAGATGTTACTTTTGATGAAGGAGGAATGTGGGATTGGTCCTCAAAGTCACAAAAGATCCAATAGTAACTTTAAATTATTACGAAGAGGTGAATGAATATAATCTAACACCTGATGAGCCAAAGACATCCAACACACAACAAACAACGCCTGATGAGCCAAAAACATCTAACAGACAACAAAGGCCGCGTAGATTACCAGTCAGACTGCAAGATTGTGTTTTGGGTAACGATAATGACCCATCTGATGAGGAGATTATCAACTTTGCTTTATTTGCAGATTGTGAGCCATTTACTTTTGAAGAAGCAGATGACGATGAAAATCGGAGAAAATCCATGAATGAAGAAATCAAGGCAATAGAGAAGAACAAAACATGGGAGCTGACAGAGTTACCAACAGACATGAAAGCTATAGGAGTGAAGTGGGTGTACAAGACAAAGTACAAACCTAGTGGTGATATTGATCGCTATAAAGCAAGGTTGTTGGCAAAAGGATACAAACAAAAACCACGTATTGATTACTTTGAGGTATTTGCTCTTGTTGCAAGGTTAAATACAATTAGAATGCTTATTTCGATATCAGCTCAAAATAGTTGGAAAATACATCAAATAGATGTTAAGTATGCATTTCTTAATGAAAATCTGGAAGAAGAAGTGTATGTTGAGCAGCCTGCAGGATATGTGGTAAAAGGAAAGGAATATAAAGTCTATAGGTTGAAGAAATCATTGTATGGCTTGAAGCAGGCACCAAGAGCTTGTATAACAAGATTGATTCTTATTTTGTGAAGAATGATTTTCAGAGATGTCCTCACGAGCACACGTTATATATCAAATACATGATCCTGGAGATGTCCTTATTGTGTGCCTATATGTTGATGACTTGATTTTCACTGGAAATAATTCAGAGATGATTACAAAATTCAGGGAGGCTATGATTCAACATTTTGAAATGACAGATTTGGGCCTAATGTCCTAATTCCTTAGCATTGAGGTCATCCAACAAGATGATGGAATTTTCATTTCCTAAAAGAAGTATGCAAGTGATATTCTGAAGAAGTTCAAGATGGAGCATTCAAAGCCAGGTTACACACCCGTTGAAGAAAATGTGAAGTTGACAAGAGAAAATGAAGGAAAGAGGGTAAACTCAACCCAATATAAAAGTTTGATTGGAAGCTTAAGATAACTAACTACGACAAGACCAGATATATTATATGGAGTTGGATTGCTCAGCAGATTCATGGAAAAACCATGTGTTAGCCATTTGCAAGGAGCTATGAGGATTCTTCGATATATCAAAAGTACAGTGACTGATGGAATTTTTTATGCTAGTAATAATGATGTGGAACTTGTTGGATACACAAATAGTGATTGGGCTGGAGATATAGAAACAAGAAAAGGCACGTCAGGGTACGCATTTCATTTGGGCACTGGTGCAATTTCATGGTCTTCGAAGAAACAACCAGTTGTTGCACTTTCTACTGTTGAAGCTGGATATATTGCAGCAACCAGTTGGGCTACTCAAACGGTATGGATGAGAAGAATTTTAGAAGTGATATATCAGAAGCAAAATAGTCCTACAAAGATATATTGCGAAAACAAGTCGGCAATTGCACTGATTAAGAATCCGGTTTTTCATGGACATTCCAAGCATATTTATATTCGGTTTTACAAGATAAGAGAGTTGATAGCTGAAAAAGAAGTGGTGATCGAGTACTGTCCCACTGAAGAACAAATTGCAGACATATTTACGAAATCTCTAAAGATTGAGTTATTTTACAAATTGAAGAAAATGCTTGGAATAATACAAGCTTGATTCAAGGGAGGCAATATTGACTAAATTAAATCAAGTCTATAATATATGGTTCTATTCTTCATGATTAAGAAGATGTTTCCATTTAACCATTAAAAAATAATATTGAATATGTGTCTTATGCTTAATAGATAAAACTAAACATATACTTAGCTAGTAAATTAGAATTAGCTAGTATCACCGCCACCGTTTCTTTTAAACCGCCCATAGCTTTAGTTAGTGCATAAGAATAGTAACTTGGCACTGCCAAGGATAAGAAGCCTATTAAAGGAATGCTTGTACATGTAGTAGTGATTATCAATTATCAAAATATATATATGCAAGAGTGTTAACAAAAATATACTACCTCTCCTCTTGTTATTTTAGTTTATATATTTATATGTCCCATTGATATCAAATGTTATTATAAGTAGCTAGTGATAGTTTTACTAATGATGGGAGAAAAATAAACTTGTACTAAATGATTAAAAGTAAATAGTTAATTATTAGTGGAAGAGAAGATAATTTTTACAAAAGTATTAAAAATAAATAGTTAGATAGAGAAAAAAAATTAGTTTATAAAACTAAATAGTTTGATAGTGGAAGAGAGGTTAAAATAAAAATAATTAAAATTCAATTTTGACTCCAAAATTGTTAAGTAATTTAACAACTTTAATATATAAGATATTGATTTAATAAATATATATATATATATATATATATATATATATATATATATATATATATATATATATATATATATATATATATATATATATATATATATATATATATATATATATATTTCATGTTGAATCAATATTAATCAAATTATTACTTTAAAATTATATATTATTATTTTTAAATTAATTATTTTCCGTTGTTTAAAATTTGGCTTACTTTATATATATTTTTTCAAAAATCTTAATTCTTTTATTTATTTTGTCAAGTAATGTAGTGGCTAAAATTCAACTTTTAAAGATGAACAAGTGCAACGCTTGATATCCTTACACAACTATCAATGAAGTTGATTTAAAGGGATAATTCTGTTAGTCTCAATTTTAAAAACTAATATTTTATACTCAACTTCTATTTTTCAAAACATAAATTAGTTTGAGAAGTCAACAAAATTAACTCCAAAATATACTAAATATTAAATTTATTTATTTAAAAAATAGTATAACAATAAAATTGACTCAACATACATAAAACATTAAAATTAAAAAATTGATTTAAAAAATATAAATTTTTTAATATAGTAATTTAGTGGCCAAAATTTTATCTCTAAAGTAAATAAGTGAAATGCCCTTGTATTGAATATTTATGCTATCGAGATTTTTTGATAACTTATCAATGAAATTATATCGAAATTATTATTTATTTTTAACTTGAGATTTTAAAAATATATTTAAATTTAGTATTTCAAATTATTCTGAATATTAATGTTGGTCCACACTTAAAATTACAAGTGGCAAACGGGCATGCCCGCTCCATTTAGGCCCGCAAAAAAGTGAGGGCGGGGCGGGGAAAGCCCGCGGGCATTGAACCTTTTAGGTCTAAAAATAGTACAATTGTATGAAAAAGCTTATGCCCGCAAAAGCCCACAAAAATGGGGCGGGACGGGAGCGGGCACATTAAACAGAACGGGCCTAAAACCTTGCTCCGCCTACGAAAAAGTGCGGGTAAAACAGACTTTTCCCGCGGGACGGACCCATTTTGCCACTCTACCTAAAATTGACCTTATATGAAAGAAAGGGTTTATTTATAAATGAAAGTAGAAGAAAAAAAAGTAAAGATCAAAGCAATAGGAAATGGGCTACATTACATCCCAAAATGAAAAACCTCAATAATTTTATTGTGAAAGCTGTCCCTCGAGTCCTTTCCTTTACTGCGATTTGACAAATTAAGATGGGTTACACTCAACTTTGAATTGCAGGCCATACTAATTTCATGATAATAACTAGTCAACTCAGTAATAATAATAACAATGAGTTAGGATAAATAATTCCACTCACTTGGTCCCTTGGTTTTTTTTATTTTTTTACCACTGTACCCCTTTTTTCAAATTATAATACCACAATGCCACATATTAAAAATAAAACACCAAAATGCCACTTTTTTTCTATCAGTTCGGCTAGGGGTTGGACGAAAAAGTGAAATTTTTTTCCCCAGTTGAGTTTCGGCAAGGGGTTGGCCGACCCTTAACTGGTTTTTTTTTTCTTCGTTTTTTTTTGTTTTAATTATTTTAATTGATTTTTTAATTATAATAATTGTTTTTTAATATATTTAATGATTAAAATATATTAAAAAATTTAAAATTTAATAATTAAAAAAATAAATATACTAATTGCCACAACAAACATACCAACACACTCAAACCACACAACAACACACATGTTTGTTGGTATTAGTATATTTATTTTTTTAATTATTAAATTTTTAATTTTTTAATATATTTTAATCATTAAATATATTAAAAAACAATTATTATAATTAAAAAATCGATTAAGACAGTGGCCGAACCCTACTTGGGGAAAAAAATTTCACTTTTTCGTCCAACCCCTGGCCGAACTGATGGGAAAAAAGTGGCATTTTTGTGTTTTATTTTCAATATGTGGCATTGTGGTATTATATTTTCATAAAAGGGGTATTGCGGTAAAATATCGGTTTTTTTCTTATACCAGCTTTAGTTTAGTAGCATACTATATTGGAGTAACTTGTACTAATAATGTGATGAGTAATAATAACTTATGATGGCCTCATATGCTTCATTTGAATTTCAATTTTTTTAAGATGAAATTACTTTTATAAGTATGAAATTAATCTTGACTTATTAAGATGTTTTCGTTTAGAATTTATTTTTTCTTATAAATTAAGGAATATCTTTTAATTACAAAAGAAAAATGAAACATGCTCTGAAAGTATAAAATATTAGCTTAAAGTCAATAAACAATCTATATTAATATTGTTCAAGAAAATAAATATACAAATATGTTGAGCTTCTTAGAAATTCTTAGAAACGTAAGAGTTTCAAAATAGATTATTGAATATAATTTTTGAAAAATGAGATTAACCTTACAATTTATTTACACCAATATTTAATTTGAAGTATCGAGCTTAGTGTTATCGATAGCAGATGACAGTTAATTTGAGGTACAATGACATTAACTATAATTAAAAGAAAATAAAAAATTGAGAATTCATGAAGACAACATTAAGAATACATATTGACATACACTTATTTCTTCTCCTGACTTTTCTTTTTTCAATGATGTAATAACCCAGAAGTTTATATGGTTGACTTGTTTCACAAAAGAGAATATTAATATACAAATTAGTATGTCAGCATGATATAGTGATATTAATCAATACAAAATAAATTAGTTTTAAATATTAAATAGAATAGTGCTTGTTTTGAAAAAAAAAAACAAAATAGCATTAAATTAAAACCTCTTATTTTAAACATCAAAATATATTAAAAGCTTTCATCCCACACTGAAAGATAAAAACAACCTAAATACAAAATAATGAAAGGTTCAGTAGTTTTGTCATTCAAAAGAAAAGTAAAAGACATAACACAAACAATAGCAAGGTAGATTTATTTTCGTACTAGCTAACCTAACAATTAGGTCCTTGCATCATTGTTGAGCTGCTTCTATTGTCTAACCCTTTATGGTTTTTGTTAGAAATAATTGTCCTTCTTTCTTTGGTAGTGTAGAAGAAGAGGATGTACAAGTTTATGTTGTCACTTTCTACCCATTTTATTTGAAATAATTATTGCAATATCTTTTGGCCTAACTTATGCTCTCACAAAAATCAAATTAGATACGTTTGAATAACAGACAAGCACCTTGTGATTTATGTAAATGCACAAGAAAATTTCTTTACCTACCTCCTGACCTTCTTAGTCATCTCTGGCGAATTTATCAAAATACCTCTTGTTTCGGAAATACATTTTCAAAAACGTACTTTTATTGAAAAAAAGTGTTTTCGGAATGTACAAGTTTATGTTGTCACTTTCTACCCATTTTATTTGAAATAATTATTGCAATATCTTTTGGCCTAACTTATGCTCTCACAAAAATTAAATTAGATACGTTTGAATAACAGACAAGCACCTTGTGATTTATGTAAATGCACAAGAAAATTTCTTTACCTACCTCCTGACCTTCTTAGTCACCTCTGGCGAATTTACCAAAATACCTCTTGTTTCGGAAATACATTTCCAAAAACGTACTTTTATTGAAAAAAAGTGTTTTCCGAAATGCACTTCCGAAAACACGAAAAAAAGGTGTTTTCGGATATGCATTTCCGAAAACACTCCTTTTTTGAGTTTTCGGAGATGCATTTCCGAAAACACCCCTTTTTGGGAGAGGGGTGTCTTCGGAGATGCATATCCGAAATATTCCAACACCAAATTGGTCTTGAAATGTTTCGGATATACACTTTCGAAAGAATTCAATAATTATTAAAAATTTAAAATCAAGGTGAATCAATACAATTAATAGGTATAAAATCAAGGTGAATCAATAAAATGAAGGTGAATCAATAAAATCAAGGTGAATCAAAATTTCCTAAACAATTTTAAAGTTAAAAATTATTTTACTAACTTATATAAATCAAAAACATTTTAATTTCATAAGTAAATTTTGAATTATATAGAGTTAAATATAAAATTTATTCATTAAATAAAATTAAGACAAATTTTTTTTTTAATTTTTTTTAAACTAAATAAAAAAATGGCTTAATTGCAACTTTGATCCCCATATTTTGTCTTTTTATCGATTTTAGTCCTCCCATTTTTAAAACCATAATTTTAGTCCCCTTTTGAGAATTCCATTGAAAAAGAGATAGGAATAGGGACTAATTTTGCAGAAAAAAAGCAAAATAGAGGGACGAAAATTGCACAAAAAACTTAAAAAGGGGACTAAAATAGTGATTTTTAAAATAGAGGGATCAAAATCAAGAAAAAGACAAAATATGGGGACTAAAGTTGCAATTAAGCCTAAAAAAATATAACTCATTTTTAATTATGAATCATAATAGAAATATATAAATATATAATAATTATTATTAATTCTGTAAGTGAAATATATAAATATATAATATATAATAATTATTATAAATTAAAACACTCATTTTTTTAATTTTATAATTATTATATAAATATATTTATAATTAATATATAATAATTATTATATAAATATATAATAATTTTTATAAATATATAATAATTATTATAATTATTATATAAATATATAAATTAAAATACTCATTTTTTTAATTTTTTTTTGTAAATATATAATAATTATTATAAATATATAAATAAAAAATTATAACTCATTTTGTAAGTGAAATTATTTTAATTATTTTAATTAAAATTATTTTAAATTTTAAAATATGAATCAGAATATAAATATATAATAATTATTATTCATAACTCATAAATTATATCAAAATATATAATTATTATTATTCATTACTCATAAATTATATCAAATTTATGATATGTAAATTAATTAATATCCTAAAATTAATTTTTGGGATTTTTAAATTTTTTTTGTTTTTTCGGAGATGTATCTCCGAATTAATCAAAATTCCAATTTTTGGGATTTGTTCGGAAATGCACTTCCGAAGTCTGGAAAAATTTAGAAAAAAAATATTTCGGAAATGCATTTCCGAAGTAGGGGTAAAGTGGGGGTGTTCGCTGGGGGTGACCCCATAGGGAGGTGGGTAAAGAAAAAACCAATGCACAATACTATCATAAAAAATTAGATAATAACTAGATCATTGGTTGAACCTATCTATTATTATTATATATATTAATTCTCACTCTCAAATTTTTTTACACCTGAATTATTTATATGCTACATCATTCCATTTATGCCACATTATAAATATGTTGAATTGTCAACCACCATTCATTTTTTTTTGTTTCATATACATTTGACTAAGTTATAATATCACACAAATCTACCGAGTTATAATATCAATAATATTACAGAATTCACGTTACAAAAATTCACAATCAATCTACATTGTTGCAGCCAGAATCTGCAAAGTTATTCATACTCTCTTCAATAAAAATACATTTTCTCATAAATCTTATGACAAATTAATTGTTATGATCCAATTTCAATTTCATTCTTAATTTGTAGAAATAAAATATGATTGTTGTTTCTAAAAATTCAAGCATGCATCGAAGCATAAGCCAATCTTGTGCCTGTTTTTCTAGTGATATTGCTTAACCTTTTAGTTTACCCACGGACTTTCATACCTACAGATGTCTAGAAAGTATTTGACTATTCTCGGAATCGTGATTTAAAATCCAATTTTGTATTGGTGTTCTTTAGGTCAAGTGTTCACTAGTTCCTTTTAAGTTAAGTCCGCTACATGTACCTCTGTTTGTGGTCTAGTTATTTTCTAGAACAACATTCTTAGAGTCTAGTGGTTACTAGTCCCATTAATAAGTCCAATGTTTATTGGCATTTAGTTCAAATTCAATGGTTATTGGTCTCTTTGGTTGAGTTTGGTGGTTACTGGTTCTCTTGAGTCGAGTGTTCACTCGTCTCTCTGTCTCCTTATTCCTAGGTTAGATTCAATGTTTAGTGGTCTTCTTCGGTCGAGACCAGCAGGTGTTCTTGAAGTTCTCTTATTTTCTTGTCACCTTGCTTTTGGATCCAATGTTTATTGGTGTCTTGTTGAGTACTCTTGGGTCTTGTGGTTACTAGTTCTTCTTAGGTCGAGTGTTCACTCGTTGCCTCGTTTGTGATCCAGTTCTTTCCTGGCACATTCTTTATAGTACTCTTTAAGTCCATTGTTTACTGGCACTCTTTGGTAAGGTTTTGTGTTTACTATCCCTCCCTGTCGTTACTCTTTGACACTCTACTTACGTACACCATAAAAATTCAAGAAAGAAGAGCAAAGTTCATATACCTCTATTATTTTCCAGAGTGTAAATTTTTGGGTTCTTTTGGTATATAATCCTTTGCCACCTTGAACGTTTGAAAGCGGACGCTTTTTCAACCCTTCAGTTGCAAGAAGATTGAATAAGGGCAGTTATTGCGCCCCGAAATTTACCCTATTCATTTCAATCAAAATTAGCTTGTGTTTCATTATCATATGCATTCATACATTGAAATGGGATCAAGGTACTTTGGCATTCATTGACTTCATCAAGCTATATAAGAGGGATATTTGTCAATCAGTGCAAAGAGGATCCAATATCCTCATTCTTTTGATCACTCAATTTACAAGGGATTTTCATACTTCAAGACATCTCAATATGTCCATAACTTCATCAGATGATTGAAGATTGATAAACAATTAGAGAGAATCAACTCCTCTTATCTTTCTGGTTCTTGTGTTGATTTTGTGATTACTCAAGTATATAGCTCCTTCTTTGATCAAATTATTGAAGCATCATCCTCCCATCATCATACAAGACATCTTTTCTCAAGAGATTCCCCAAATTGCCTAAAGGAATTAAGGTTTTGAAGTTGTGCACTCTTCTCCTATCTTTTGACTGAAAATTAGGGTTTTGGTCAAAGTCAATATCCCATTGACTTTTTGAACAAAACTTGATTCCATGGTTCTCCATATGTTATAAGGTGCCTAAGGATGGAAAATTAGCCATTGATTTTAATCAGAAGGTTTTCAATTGCTCAGATGAATTCAAATCAATTGATTTGGGGAAACACCATAACTCAATCTCTGATTCTTGCACCATAACTCAACCTCTAATTATTGCATCCATGAGTTCTATGTGTTTTAAATTGGTGTAAACATGTTCATGATGTTGTTAGCTGACCAAATGATATGTTTGATGTATACAGATTGCTGCATTTGAGCTTGTGTTGTTGTTTGTTTTTCTGAGCAAAAGATGAATATTAGTTAATGTTTGTTTAAATTTCTCTATGATTTACGGTTTGTTTCGTGTTATTCTTGATGCTATGTTGTAGATCTCCACGAGATCTACAACTTTGATTCAAATTTTATTTAATTTCATGGAAAGATGAGTGTGTTATGGTGATTTGAAGTTGCTGCATCACATGAGTGTTAGGGTTTTAGTTTTCTGAGTTATTGAATGAACGTTTGAAGAAGACGATATGTGATTTGGTTGCTTTGGTGGTTTGACTTGTTAACCTGGGGCCCACGCGCCACTTGTCATTTCTTTTACTTTAGTTTTTTCTTTTATTTCTCTTCATTTTCCATTGATTTCTTGATTTTATTTCACATAGTTTTGATGATTTAAAAATTCTGGAAAAGTAAGACAATGATCCATATTGAGTCTATTTTATTTTATTTTTTGTTTTAATTTTAGAATTTTTGTGGCACATGAAATAAATTAATTATTTCAATGTGTTCTTTCCTTGAAATTTATTATTTCTTTTATATTTTAATTTTGTTTTTGATGATCCATTAATCCTAAAATTGTGCAAAATATTTGTGATGATTCTTAGAGTTTTCTATAATTTTGGATGGTCTTATACCATATTTATTGGAAGTTTAGCTTTAATTAATCAATAATGAAGTCTATTTTTTAATTTTTAGGGTTTTGGTTGATCATATGGAAAGAATGCTTTCAAATTCCAACTTCCCTTGCTTGTAAAAATCAAAAAGAAATTGTCCAGGATTCTTGGATGTTTTAGGATCATGAAAGTGATTTTTAATGTGTCTAGTTTGGTGACTTTCCCAACTAGTCTTGACAATTGGCTTTCATTTTCATCTTTCTCTAGCAATTCAAGAACTCTAAACATTTTTTCTGATATTTAGAGATCTTAGGGATGTAGTAATTAATTTGGTTTGAATTTATAAGTCTTCTTTCTATTTTTTTATCCATTTTAGAAGTGAACTTGTCCATTTGGTCTTGATGAATTTGGTTGAGTTTCATTGAGTAACTTGTGAACATATTTTAAGACCAATTCTTGGACATGTAATGATCCATTATATGCTCTCTTATCACATCAACTTTGGTCAATTTCTTTGATTATATGTAGTTGTTTGTTGATTTTTGCTTGGTTCCTCTAATTGGCCAAATTTAGTCATCTTTCTTGATATGTTCAATAAAGTGTTCTCTAAGAGCATGAGAACCAATTGACTCTACTTTATGCTTGATGCCTTTTTCTTCCATTTGATCTCGTATCTTGAGATTAGGGAATGCACTTTGTGCAACCATAAGGATTCAATATTTTCCCTCTTTCCCTAATCTCTCTCGTATGATAAGAGACTTAAGTCCATTCTTATGGACAATTCAATTACTCAATCATATCTTCTTTTCTTTCTAATCTTGAAGCTTGATTTGTCTTTCCTTTGAGGTCATGATTAAGAGATGTCTTGTTGCATTTTCTTTTGAATATCATGGATCCAATCTTGAATGATGTGCTTCTGACATATATGGTCTTGTTACTTCTTTTCTATTGCTCCTTGATTCTTTGATTGGTATTCATCTGCCAAGTCATGAGGATGACTACTTAGGAGCTATATTGTGCTCTTATGTACCTAGTCTTGCTTTTGTTGTATGGTGAGGCTAATTAAAATCTCATGATCCAATGTTTGTAATTGATCTTAGGATCACATATCCTATCTTATCTTCACTTATCGTGCTTTTATAGTCCCTTGGTTGAGTACATCATTTGCCAACTAACTTGGAGACATTTATAAGTTATATTCCTCTTGTTTGTTTGAAACCTTTGAGCTTGTTTCTTGATGGTTCTTCTTCTTATTCTTGAGCCATGTCCAAGGAATGATACTTAGTGTTTGCCACTGACCATAACACTCAAATACATCACCTCTTGCTCATTCTATTAAGCACATAGTTCTTTATGCTTGTCTCTGTTCATGGACTATATTTCTACTTATTCTTACAAGTTTCTTGTTTCAATTTTGTACATGAGTTTTTGAGCCACTATGTCTTGAATATTCTTGTTTGAGGTTACTTATGATGCAATTCTTCCCTCTTCTTGATGCTTCATGCCTTGATTTATACTTGTTCATCTATTCACATACTTGTTTGATCACACACACGCCTATTTGCCTAGTTTTGGTGTGATGTTTTGGTGTTTCTCATAATATCTTCCAACAATGTTTGTGGTGCTTAGATGTGTGATCATATGAGTCATATGCTTCTGAATTTCTTGGTTTGATGCTTATTCCCCATGATCCATCTTCATTTATTCCCTTCTCATTGCTTGTTAGCATGACATGAGGACTTATGTCCATCTAGGGTTGTTGATTTGCTTTTGCTTGTGTGTTTGGATGATTATTCTTCCTCAAGCATGTTTATATGATGATGTTGAGTTTATAACGTGTATGCTACTGAATTGTATGTCACTCCATCCCTCTCACTTCACGTCACCCCCCCTTTGGTATGCTAGGTTAATCACATGATACATGAAACCTTACTAGCTAGTTTGCACTTGTTTGCTTTTGTTTGATGCTTTTAGGTCCATACCTTCTTAGCAAAACCCATAGGAATTGTCTTAACATAAATTTGTGTTTACTTAAGAGAAATGTTTCTACCCCTTTGATGATTACCTTTTTTTAGGACTTAGGTCCATACTTGCAACTTGTTTAAGTTTTATTCTTCTTTTGCCATGCATGTTTGCTCAAGTTAGGTGATGTTTGTTGACATGTAACCTCTTAATGGTAATTTTTGGTATCCCAAAGCATGTTATACTTAGGTATCTACCTTTGTCCCACTCTTGCAGGTATGTAACCTCTTTTTCTTTTTGACCCTTATTGCCTTGATTAGAGTAAGTTAATACCTTTAACATGATAGGAATAGAACTTTATGCTTGTTGTGATAAGTTATCATAACAAGTTCATGTGGTTTTTTAACCGTCACTTCTTTGATTTGTTTCTCTACTTGTTCAAGTATAGATTGTTTTCTTTTGAGATGTTTATCTCTTATCTTAGAAGTGTTTACTTCCTTCACTTGTATTCACTACTTGTTTAAGTAATTGTTTTTGTTGCTTGAGGTGGTTATCTCTTTGTGTTTAGGCATTTTGTTTAAGATATTTAAAATTGCTTTCTTTACTTGTTCAAGTGTTGATTGCTTTCTTTTGAGATGTTTATCTCTTATATTTAAATGTTTACTTATTTCTTGTGTTGATGCCATGCTCCCTTAGAAATGTGATTCCATATTTTTTAAGATGAGTCATATAGACCTTAGGATTGATATCCATGCATGACAATATTAAGTAGATCTCCCCCTTATCCCAACTTTAGATCCACAAGCATGGCAACTTATAGGATCAAGATCCCTTTTTGTTTAGTCTTTTGCATCCATTCAAAAACGCTCTAATCACACTTAATTTCTCAAGAAAGAAAGTATCCAGATACCCCCATCTTATGAGGGGTCATCTAATATACTATCCATAAAAAATAACAACAAACCTTTCTTTCTTCTTAACTTTCAAAACACTCTAGCTTTTTTTGATTAAATAAGGGAAAAGTATTCAGATACCCCCACCTTATGAGGAATCATTTGATGTACTCTCCTAACAAAAGTATTCAGATACTCCCATCTTATGAGGGATCATCTAATGTACTATCCCCAAAAAAAATACCAACCAATTCAATTTTCTTTTTCCTTTAAGAACATGTTAATTCCTTTCTACGATAATTACGTGAGTCTCCAAAGGTCGGGCCGCAGTAGAATTTGAAATTGACATAATTCATTAAAAAACACAAACAAACCAAAACTTTTGAGCCGAACTATGGCGCTGTGATTCCTCAAAAAGGGTACGTAGGCATTAGGTCGCGGGCCTAAACAAGCAAAACTTTGCAAAATCTTTTAGACTTTTAGTTTTACACCCTTTAGATTATAATAAATTTAAGTGGATCCTGTGGAGTACCACTGACGTGAGGGATGCTAATACCTTCTCCTTGTGTAATCGACTTCCTTACCCTCTCTCTTGTTTGCGATGACCATGTTCTTTCCCACTCTTAGGTTTACTCGGTGTTTTCTTTTCCTCTCTTGGGATAAATAACATTGATGATGATTCTCTATCTATCTACGATGTTAGAAATTGCAATTTCAGAATTATTAAAGGGACATTGGGAAAGGTATCTGAGGGGCTTTGGAACTCTATGAACAGGTTGGGGATTATGAATGTTTCTGATGAATTTGATCCTGTGTTGATGTTAGAGGAGTCAAAAAGGAGGGATTCAAAAGGAGTTAAAGAGAAAAAGGGGATCGAGACATTTTAAGCATGATTATTTTCTCTTTTAATATAAGAGGAGGGTGCAATAGAACTAAGAGGAGGAGAGTTGGCAATCACATGCACAAGAGGGAAGCTGGTGTTGTGTTTTTACAGGAAACAAAAATAAGTGGCATAGAAGAGGGAGTTATTAGGGAATTGTTGGGTGGTGATAATGTTGAATGGTCAACATCGGATGCTGTGGGAGCGTCGGGTGGTATTGCTATCATGTGGAGGCAATATTTGTTCTTACTGCTATATAGCTTTAGAGGAGATAGGTATTTGGGATTGTGTGTTGAGAAGGAGGAGAGACTGTTATATTTTGTTAATGTGTACGCTTCTTGTGATTTTTCGACTAGAAGGAGAACGTGGAAGAAATTGATTGAGTTTAAACACAGTAATTTACCGAGATCATGGTGTGTGTGGGGGGGACTTTAACACAATATCCAATAAAGAGGAAAGAATAGGTATGTCTAAAAAGAGTTATAGAAAGGAAATTGGCTGCTTCAAGAATTTTATAAAGGAGATGGATCTTGTGGATCCCCCTACTTTGGGAGGAAAATTCACGTGGTTTAATAATAATGGCAAGGCTAGGAGCAGGATTGACAGATTTTGCTTTCGGATTGCTTCATGGAGAAATTGAAAGTAGCAGGGTGGTACATAGGAGGGAGATATTTATCCGACCATGCGCCGATTTGGATTAATGATAATAGGAAGGACTGGGGGCCTAAAGCTTTTAAGTTCAATAACTCTTGGCTGAAACACAAAGATTTCAATAATTTTGTGGAGAAGGAATGGGGCAAGATTCATGTTAAAGGGAGGTGGTTATGTATTGACTGAGAAATTGAAAGTTCTAAAAGGGAGGCTATCGTGGTGGAAAAAAGTGGTTTATGGATTGGTAGATCTCAACATTGACAAGGCTTGTGAGGAGATGCATGTAATACGGTGGGAGAATTGACTTTTTTGAAATGTTGCGGATAGCAAGAGTCGCCACAGACATTTATTTTATCCAATATATAGAAAGGATAAAAGAACAGAATAAAAAACCTTTTTAAAAGACTTTGAGTTCGGGGGGTAAGTTATACAAAGGGAAGGTTTAAGCACCCTTTGTATCCATGGTTATCCATGGGCTCTTAATTGCTTAGCTCGCTTTGTTTGTTTGAATTGTTGAAATGTGTAGTGTGTGATTTGAAAAGATTTGAATAAGGACTTTAGCTTGTAAATAAGCGTAGCCTTTTTAAATTGATTTGAAAAGGAAGTGTGAAAAGTAATTTGATTTGAATTTGAATAGAGCAAGCAATTAAAAGCAATTACCCTAAGTTTAAATTTCTGTTCTTTAAGTCTTTAGTTGAAAAGGGCTATCCATATCATAAAGAGGGCAGGTAGTCCTTTCATTGGATTTGAAAAGGGTCATCGGAATTATCATTTGCGATAAGACTATCCATACCATAAAGAGGGTAGGAAGTCTCAGGGAAGGATAGAATAGTCATTTTTAGGCAACTGGCGAGGATACCTTAGCAATTTGGACAATCATCATTTACCGAGGCAACATCGAGGGACAAGATCATTTTCTTGTTAGGAAACTTCGAAGGGACTACGATCTTATGATGATTTATGAACTGAGAGCGACATTTGCTTTAGGTATCCTCGGAATCGAGGGACTTGACTATTTTAGAATCGTAATTAAAAGGCAACAGGCAGCATAAGAAGGGTTACCCTAAAGGTGTGTGGGTGCAACAATCACGTGATTATATTCAGATATTTATCTTGTAATTAGAGTGATACTAGGTTAATTTTAGCAAGGCTTGCACTCCCTAGGATTACTAACCACACATAAATATAAGGCAAAAATTAAAGATCCTACGCTATTACAATAAACACCTGTGAATGCAGAAAAATAAAGACGAAAGATAAAACTAAACTATTACAAGAAAACTTATTGCGACCTATACATATTTTTCTAGAATTTTAAATGACGTAAATTAAATAAATAAATGGCATATTTAAATAAAGGCAAAATTTAAATGATAGAGATTAAAAAAATAAAAATTAAAACACGCACGTGACAATCTTAGAGTGGAGGTGAGAAGAGAAAGTCGCGATGAAATTACAGTTAAGAAAATTTAGAGGTAAAAGTATAAGCCTAAAAATAAAATGCTAGCCTAAAAAGAATGGAGAAAACACCAACCCTAAACAACATCCACCTAAGGAAAAAACCTAATGGTTAAAACCTTGCGGCTAAAAACCTAAGCCTACAGTTAATAGACAACACCTACCTAATGTGTGATTTTATAGGGTTAAGGGCGAGGTTTAGTGAATAAACCTAAAATTAATAGTTATTATTAAAATTACAACCTAAAAATAAATATTAGCCTAATTAATCTAATTATTCTAAACCTAATTTTTAATTTATTTAACCTAATTAAAACTAATTATTTTAATGTTAGTAAATTAATTATCACCTAATGTTAATTATTTTAATGTTAATGGTTAAAAGAGTAGTAAAAAAAAATAAACATGAAAAAGCTGAAAGAGAAAAGAAAGAAGTACATGGAGGGCGCTGGATCTGATGTGTGTATATCCTGGAGGTACATCGTGGGACAGCACGTATCTGGTCCTCAGATCTGGTAGCAGTGGAGATCCAACGGATTGGATGGAAGGTGCTACGTGCGTGTGCGTGTGGTGACTGTAGCGGATCTGGAAACAAGAAACACCAAAATAATTAATGGCTAACGCCTGGGTTCGAACCCAAGTTAGCTCAGTCACAAGCATCTACACTATGCCAATCATGCCAAATTATTAAGTTGCAAATTAACGCTCTCCAATAAATAAATATAAAAACGCGTGCATAAATGGCAATCCAACGTCAAATTCAAAACTGGGCCCAACGCTTGCCAATGCCTGGAGAATCAGAGCGAGAGAGAGAGAGAGATCTAGCGCGTTAACCAGCCATTAAGGTCTTGACACACGGGGAGAGAGAGATGAGTGTAGTTGACGGACCAATAGAAACACGTGAAAAGGCCACGCGTTATGGTCAAATTCCAACTCCTTGGTCTTCATCTTCAACCTCCGCACCTGCGAATTTTGCTGCGGAATCCTCCATGAATTTACCTGCGAAAAATCCTTCGAATTTCCTGCGATTTCAAAAAAATAGCATAATACGACCCAAACAAAATTAGAGTGGACCCAAATCTACCTAAAAACGCGTCTTGAGTTCAAATATGAGGTTATTTTTATCATTTGAGGACTGCATCTATGGATCCGAGAGCCCCTCACGTTTGAGCCCTAGCCATGGTCGATGAAGACTCTGGCCTTAAATCCCTCATGTAAAACGTCAAAGATGTTCTAAATGAGTTCAGAAACATGTTAAAGTTATCAAATTTCATTGAAACACGATAATATGCAGAACACAAAAAAATAAAGTATATACGTGACCTGTTCATTCTGAGTGACTCAGAACCTGCCCTTTGATCCAAACCTACCCTTTAACACCTTGGAAGAATGATATAATGTCTGGTTCGTTTTGAGAATGACCGGAAAATTTGCTTGCTCGTGCCCTAGTTTTTTAACTTTTTGAAGGCTTGGAAAGCGTTTGGAGGCTAGGTTTTTTCGTCCCTCTCTTGCATAATGATTAGCATATATATAGAGGAAGAGATTAGGGTTAAAAACTTGTAGAGAAAGCCATTGATTGATTGGAAAAATATTTGATTGGATCTTGCATGAAAAATTTCCAATATTGGCCAATTTTATTTCCATGACTTCTCTTTCACGTGTGATTTGGCTTGGTGAATCATTTTAAATATCCAAAACTTATCTCACAATATTTGATAATTAAATCATAATTTTATTTGATTTAATTTTGAATAAAAATGAATGAATTCAAAACTAAAAGAATAAAATCACAAAATATTGTATGAGATTGATTTATGGGCTCCAAGATGACTTTTAGATTGATCAAAAAAAATCTCACCATGATTTATTATTTAGTTATGATTATATTTGATTTTATTCGAATTTAAGTGATTAAATTCAAATAAAAATGAAATAAAGTCAAGAAATAAAGGATAATTTGTTAATGGGCCTCTTGTAAGCTCATAATCACGTGGAGAGTTCAAAAACTAAGGCCCAATGCTCAAAAATAACAAATTCCTCATTTAGGTTTTCATGCATTTCCTCAAAATCAACCAACTTGCGCAAGCCATAACTCTTTCAATATTTATCATATGGGGATGATCTAGGACTTTTACGAAAGCCCAAGATGTCCTTTATAAGCCACTTTGGAACAATTTTGGCATTTGGAGATTTTATCTTGAAGTTATTGGTCCTGGCAAAAAATAGTTTTTGTGAATCTTTAAAAGGACCTGTAATATTTTGGCTCATATCTCTCAAATGAAGCATTTCTGGATCTTGGACCCAACATCAAAGTTGTAGAGAATTGAATTTCCTTGAGAATGAGCTTGGGTTGGGGAATTTTTGAGAAAGTATGAGAGAGATATTATCGGTCAAAGTTGGGTTGACTTTTACTTAGAAACCCTAATTTAGCAACTTGTCCTTTTAATGATTTCTGAGCTCTCCTTGATGAATCATGATCAACCTTTGATCAAATGATGAATCTAACATTAAAATGTTGATGTTGACAAAAAATTAGGAGTTTTGACTGTACTTTGACCACAGTTGACTTCTAGGTCAAACTAGTCGACTGTTGATCATTTGAGCAGTTTAATGAGCAATCTTATGAATCAGGGCTTGAAACTTGATGTAGGGATTCTTTGGGACATTTATGGGACCATGGGGTCCATTTGAGGTATCAGAACCTGGGTCTCCTTTGAGAAAAGCAAAACCCTAGTTTAGAGGCACTTGTTTAGGAGATAGGTAGCTTTGAGCAATTGGAGATCTTTGAGCATTTAAAAGTCAGATGGACTGAAATATGATGGGCAAATTTTGGGGTATGACAATGCAATTTTTAGATAACGAGCTTGTTCATTTTGCAGGTAATGTATCGGAGGAGGTGGTCTGTAAGAGGGCTAAAGCGGAGAAAGATTTTTGGGTTAATCTTAATAAGAAGGAGGGATTACTTCGCTTAAAATCGAGGCAACTTTGGCTTTCCAAAGGAGACCGCAACACTCGTTTTTTTCACAATTCTTTAAGATATAGAAAGTTGAGGAATTTGATGTGTTCTCTTGAGTCTAGTAAGGGAAGATTAGAGGAGGTCAAGGATATCAAAGATTTTGTTTTCAACCAATTTAACGGAATCTTTAAGGAGTTAGAAGTTAATAGACTCAAACCTAAGAACCTTGGTTTGTCTTTTTTGTCTCGGGCGGATAGAGAGGAGATGGAGAGTCCGTTCTCGGAGATGGAAGTAAAGGAGGCAATTTGGTCTTGCGATGGTTACAAGATGTAGCAATCTGCTCTAAAAATTAAAATTTAGAGTCGCCACCTATTCTACCAGGGCGAATAGGAAACCCTACGCAGTTAAGAGAATTCCGGGTAAGTTATTATATTCGGGTCAAGGGAAGGTGTTAGGCACCCTTAATCCTTCCCTAAGGTTTTGAGTTTAAGGCGAAGGTTTGTGGCTAAAGATGTTAAGGTTTAGGGTTTATAGCTAAGGAAATGAATAGGGTGAAAAGTGAGATTTGAATGAATTGAGGTTTTGGGGAAGGGGACTCGCCTTGTTGCCAAGTGCCTACGTACCTCCTTATGGAGGATCAGAGTCTACGTAGTTCGGGGCGGGTTGTACGCCTTAGAATTGATATGAATGTATTTGAAGGTATTTTGAATTACCTTATCGCAGTTTTGAAATTTGTAGTTTGAAGATGAAAATGTGTTTTAATAAGGCATACAACCCTGATTATAATATGTTCTATTAATCGCGATGATCAATAGGTTTAATCACCATAATTAACATATTTAATAAAGATTTGTTAATTATTATAATCGATTGATTCGATTATCACCATTAGCAAATAAATGTGTTTTAAATAAATTATTCGAATTGTATTGAGAATTGAATTATTTTATTACTAACCATCGTAATCAATTGATTTGATTAGAACGATTAATAAATTAGCGAAGGATTGTTAATTATCCTAATCGATCGATTCGATTATAACTATTAACAAATTAAAGGTATTTTAAATGAATTATTAGTTATCGTTACCCCTCGTAATCAATAGATTTGATTAAAATAAATAACAAATTGATGAAAATTGCTAATCATCGTAACCAACAGAATCGGTTAAAACCCTTTAGCAAATAAACCTATTTGGATACATTATTTAATTAATTAAATATTAATAATCAACACGCTCATTAAATATAATCGAACCAAATATTAATTATCTAAACCTAATTCTTTATTTAAAAAAACCTAAGGTTTAAATAAGAACAATTAGAAAAAAAACCTAATCCTAATTAAATTAAAATTAAACTTAATTATTTAAAACTAACCCTAATTAAAAAAACCAAATCTACTTATTTTGAATAATTAAAATATAATCCTAACAATTAAAATGTTAATCCTAGTTTAATTAATAAAAATCCTAATTATTAAAAGGGTTTTTTAGGATTTAAATAAAAGTATAGAAACAAATAATTGTATAAAAATAAAATAGAAGAACCAGGGTTTTGATTGAATATGGCAAGGCTGGTGGTCCATGTGATGTTCCCTCGCTCCCGGTGTGTTGGATTTGGAAAGGAAGGGATCATGTGGCCCAGACTAGAGGGTGCATCGTATGCCTTCTGGATGTACGCGCATGGAACCAAGAAGCTTGTTAATTCGTAAAAAAATGAGCAGGAGCTGGGTATCGAACCCACTCCTTTATATTTCCTATTCACTTATCTTTGCCATGCGTGCTGCGTTCTTTAATTGATATTAACATGAAATAGATATAATATAATAAAAACCAAGTTAAGAAAATTTGAAGAGAAACATTTCGCGCCCAGGTTCGTCTTCCCCGTTTGCTTTTTCCGTCGTGGTTGTAGCCCTTCAACAATCAAACCTGCAAATCAGTATTGATAGACCCAGAAAAATAACCCAGATTGATCATACATGACCTCACGAATCCGATAATATCCTTGATTTTGACCGATTTTACCTTTAACTTAAAATCCCCAATTCATGAAACCGAAACCCTAGTCATGGTGAATCTTTCTCCCTGCAACGAAACTTCAATTAAATAGTCCAGATAGATTGCAAATAAGTTTATAAACATGACTATACACTCAAACGCGATTTAGGATACGTTTACGAAAGAATTCGAATTCAAAGAAAATTTGACACCACCATGAACATGGGAAGACGATACGAATTGTTTTGGTTGATGAGCAGGGTCGATTCATGCCCAAGAGGCAACGAGGATCCGATTGGGATGCTTATAATGATATGAATCGACCTATAGTGTTGTTCCTTTCCTCCTTTTGATCCACGGTTTTTGCAGCTTAGGGATAAGGTTTTCTGCAGCCAAAAAGAACCCCTCTTCTAGTAATGCGTCTTGTTATATATATGCAACAGATTCCCTTAGGTCAGAATCTTGAGATTGAATTTTATGAATCAAAAGATTTGGTTTTTTTTAAGGAATATAGAAAACTTCCAATTTAGTCTTCAATCATGCCATTCAATCATTCCACACGGTTTCTCACCTTTCCAAAATCTGATCTTTGGCTTCTAGAAGAAATTAAAGAGGAATCTTGTGATTTAATCCAATCATTTTATATTTTATGCATTTTATTCAATATTTAAATGAGTAAGAAAAATCAAATAAATATAAAATAATAATGATAAAATAGCATGGTGGATTTAAAGGCTTCTCTTGGTGTCATGGGCTTGTTTTGTTTAATTACTTAATTTAATAAAAAAACCAAAAACCTGATTTACACCTAATGCGCAATTAAAATAATAACCCAAATAAAATCAAGCCTATAATTATATATTTAAACCAATAATCCTATTATTAATAATTTCATGATAATGATATTTACACAATTATATTAATAATCTAACCTAATCCCCTTAATTAAATAATAACCAAATTAATTAATAATCCCAAAATAAGCTAAACCAATAATAATAATCTAATTATGGTTTTAATAATAATATCCCTATAAAAATAAATGGTAAAAAAATGATTAAAAAAACCTTTGGAACGAGATAAATGGGCCTAATGTCTTGGGTCCAAAATACCTGCTAATTGTAACGCCCGGAAATTTGATTATTCGCTTAATCTAGACGTTCAGAGCGTTTAGTGAAGTTTTCGTATTTTGAGACGATTTAGTCGGTATTAGTTCGGGATAGCAGATTGATATTTAATCAAGAGTTTTGATATTTTCAGTATTAGAAATATTATTGGAATAATATTTGAAGTTTTGGGAATTTTCTTAGTAATTAAGATTAGACCGGAAATATTATATATTGGTCGATTTTGGATTGTCGGTGTTATTTAAGGACACATTTGGAATTATTAAATTAAAGTCGGAAAATAATATTAAGAATAATATTATTTGTAAGTCGGAATTATTACATCGATGGAATTTTATTAAGTGAGGTATTGGTTAATTGGAGTTATTTATCTTATTGGGCCTAAATTGGTTTGTAGAAAATAATAGAGAAGAGTTGTTATATGCTAAGTGTCGCTACCGCGAAAATTAAAAGAGTCGCCACTAACATATTTATCCTGAAAAGGAAGGGAATGCCAGCAAACCACAAAACAAAACAATGGTCTCACGACCAGAGAAAAAGGGTAAGGGAGTCGGTTACGCGAGGGGAAGGTATGAGCACCCCTCGCGCCCATCGTACTCGATGGTATCCACGCCTGTGTCTAAAACTATGGGTGTGTAACAAATCTACGCTAATCTGGACTAAAATGAATGCAGAATGTAGGGAAAATAAAGGATTGTGCTCGCACGGGCCCTACCCCGCTGCCTACGTATCTGTTTTGCAGAATCAGAGCTACCGTAGCTCGGCTAACTAATTTTTGTTTGTTTTGTGTTTTTTAGGTGAACGAGTTACATTCACACTCCGCTGCTCGACCTTTGGAGACTTATGCTTGGGAATGGAGCGGAAATAACAAGCTCTTAAGAAAAGAAAATCAAAGAGTGTGGTTTGTGTTTTAAAGAATGCATGAGGAAAACCTAAGCTAAGGGGGAAAGCTTGCTACCTAATGTTATCATACAAAGGGTACATATCTAAGCTAAGCTATCAACCTACGAGGGATAAGGGAAACAAACAATAATATCACACAAACGAGCATCCGCTTGTAAAGCAAACAAACCAACGGTACTGACCAAGTGGTGGAAAAGCGGTCCCGCCATAGCCAAGGGGAGCAACTCAACCCAAGTCAACCAAGCATTAGACCTCGTGAAAATGATCGGGCCATAGACAAGAGGGCGGACCCCTCTCAGCAACCAAGCCGTCACGGATCATAAAGGAAAACGGTGCGTGCGTACACCGAGCATCAACGTCGAGCGACGCGAGCTATAGGAAAGGCGGGGGTCCGGCTGCATGAACCCTTTTCCTGACATACTCGATAACAAGATCTTGTGCAAGTTCGGAAGCGAGCAACGCGTAGCGTGCGCATACCGTACGGACTCGATGAGACTGGGCGGGGGTTGATTGCTAACCCTTTCTGCATGCCTTCCATGAGGACTTAACGGAGTGCCATATAGGACTTATTACACCGTGACTCCCTGCCGCAAAGCACAAATATAAACACACCAACAAAAACAGAGCCTCTTTCGAGGGCTTGGCCAGATGCATGTCTAAGTCCTACTTCTCATGTTAAAGGATGATGCAAGAAAGCGGTAAAAGGGACAAGGAGACAATACTGAGCGGATAGCAAATCCGCAATGAGCTAGCAAGCGTAAGCAGAGAAGTCCGAAATACTTCGCGTAAGCCATCATCAAGCAAAGCGAGTCAGAAAGCGCCGTCGTGAAAATAAATCACGAGCGACATGTGGTACACGTCGAGCATAACCACATGAGCAACCTGCAAGAGAAACAATCCAGACAATACAGGAATATACATCTCAATGAATGAGAGATCAGATGAATCGTATCAAGCATAAGTTCGTGTCCCACAAATAAAGTGGAACACGACGCAAATCAATCGCACTGGAAGCGAATTCGTGTCCCACAAGTAAAGTGGAGCACGAAGCAAGTCAAATCGCAATCAAAGGCTCTCCCGAAGTACCTCGCACATCTCAACAACCAAATAAGTAATAACAAGGAGGCACGCACCCGCCATAGAAAATAATAGAAATTAAATTCTAAGTAAATTCTAAAACAAAATCTAACAAGAGCAAATTGTTTTTTTATGACATTTTTATCAAAGAATAACAACAACAAAAATACGCACAAAAGCATTTAAATCCTAACAAGGAAAAGATTACATATATTTTTTTATTATTTTCATGCAAAAATTTAACAAAAACAATTGATTTTATATGTCAATTAAATTCTAAAATCTAACAAAATTAAGAGTTTGTTTGTTCTTATTATACTAAGAATAATGGAAAACCAAACTAGTTAAAAAGCTACATATAACATGGAAAAATATGTACATAGGGGGGTGAAAGTACTGGAAATATGGTGCAGGAAGAGGTAAGGGCGCAGGCCCATGGCTGATGGTCCAAGAGAGTGTTTTTTGTGATCAGACTAAAAAGGAACAAGGTGCACGGGCCTGTAAGGGGTGTGGAAAGCGATATCTCGCTGGGCCCAATGTCTATAGTCCATGGATTCAGATGCAAAGCAATTTTGTTGTTAGATTTTTATTTGATCCAATCCAGATTTAATAATAGTACAAGTTAACATGCTAATCCAGATTAAACATATCAAAGCTTATGCTAATTAACACCAATTCAAATTAATCAGAAAAATTGAAAGAGGGATTTTAGGGTTACGTGTCATTTGGACTCAGCTCCTTCTTCCCTCGCGAACGACGGCGGTGATTCAAACCTCTCCTCCATCTCTGGCTCCGAAACGACGGCGATGGCCAAAATCTCCGGCGAAACTTCGCCCTCTCTGTCTCACTCTCGCCTCTCAATCTCTGTTCCAAACCGAGCTCTCACCTCTCTCGATTCACATTCATTAGCGCGTTCTGTTCTCATCGTCGGAGTCGATCTGACGGCGCTTCAAGAATGACGGTGGTGGACGGAGATCCACGGTTCCTTGTTCAGGTACGCGCGTCTCTTTCCTCTCTGAGTTTGTTCTTCTTTTTGCGATGCGATTGTCATAATTGTTGTTGTTTATGGTGAAGCTGCGATTGGCGATTGATGTTGTGGAAGTAAAGTGCACGGTGTAGCGATGAAGAAGAATTTGCAGAACGAAGCTTCGTGATGGCGATGATGATTGAACTTATTGCGTGATGAAGATTTGTGGATCGATGCGATGATGAAACGAAGTTTTTCTGGATTTCGATTCTGCAGTTTTTTTGCTCACGTGATCTTGATGATGATGATGATGATCGATGAAGATTATCACAGGTTCGTTATATACTCAGTTCTCCCTTTATACCAATTCTGTTACAATCTTTTTGTTCTGATATTTTTCTCTCAATTCTTCTGTTCAATTTCTGGTGGATGATTGCCGATTGAAGAAGGTTGAAGCCGAATTGAAGATTTTCTGGAATCTCTTTTGTAGGGAGTGAATTCGGGAGATATTGAAGATTGAATCTGTGCGAAGCTTCTGCAGACTATTGATGATGATGAAGATTGAAAACGTGTCGAAGATGAAGATGATGAAAGTTCAAGATTGAAGGTGATGAAGGCGTGATGTGATGAAGAAGGTGAAGTTATTTTGATCGAGAGAGAGAGAGAGAGAGTTCTGAGAGAGAGGTGAAGTTTGTTACTGATTCGGTTCTGTTATGAGATTGAAGAAAGTCTTGGAGAAAAGTTTGTTACCGATGAAGATTCAAGATCCAGAAAATTTGTTACATCTCTTTTGTATTCCGTTATCAAATTTCTATTCTGAACTTCTCCCCTTTTTGTTAACAGGTTATCGGTTTTCCTCTTCTTGTAACATGTGCTATGCCGACCCGGTTTATTTGCAAGCTGAGATTTTGTTTGGTTTATTTACGATGCAGGGAGTTTTGGTGAGGCTACGGTTTGATGGGAAGAGGTCTTTGCAACAAGTGTGGAAACGGTGCCAAGTCGGTATATCCTTTCATATGCGGTGCTGTTGACTTTGTATTATGCTGCAGGGTTTTGGAAAGCATGATGAAGATGGAACAGGACTAAAGATTATATAAAATAGAAAATTAGTCTAGACTTAGGCATCAAAACTTCTCCATGTAATTCATGTCTTGTGATGTAATTGATGAAACTTGTAAATTCATAATGGATAGACATTTTACAAAACCGAATCATGCCGTTTATTTCAATGCTTGCAGTTAAAACCGGCACTTGCACTTATCCTTCAATAGTAACTCAAACCATAACTTGATAACAAAGAAAAAAAGTTGTTCAATGACCTATAAAACAATCCACCAATAAGTTGTAGTGGAAGAGACACTTGAATGGATCATCAAGGTAATTGAATGACCTTTCAATCTTTGGATGAATAAGGCTGAAACTCGAATTTTGTATGTTTGCATTTTGATAATCTTGAATTGTTCCTTTTAACTTGATACCAAGAAATCTCACAGAAATGCTTAAGGACTTTAATTCACTTTGATTATCCTTGAACTTAAATCTACCTCAAGTCTCAATGAACAAATTCAAATCAACTCGCATCTTCAATAAAACTCTTTATAATTTTCTTCAATTTTCAACTGACGAAATAAACGTCATTTATAACTTATGGCACAGAGAAAGAGGGCAAATTTTGGGGTGCAACAGCTGCCCCTATTCAAACTTGAACCTGACGAGTGAGAAACTGAGGTTTCGAACCGTTGAGGTGGAAGGAGATTGAATACCAGAATGAACTCGAAAATTTGCACTCTTGATCAATAGAAGATTCCATCTTGCAATAAGGAGGAATGTACCACCCCGCAAGCAGGGAGAAAAACTTCGATTGATCTGGATAATTAAGTAGCTCCAACTTGCGATAAGAAGGAACAGGCAACCCCACAGGCAGGGGGAAAAACTTCAATTGATCTGGGCATCAAGAGAAGGAACATCTCGACTGATCTGGGCATCAGGCGTAGCAGATGTCTTCCGAACAGGAATCGGGGATAGATGTCTAAGTCGATCTGGGAATCGAAAGGAGATATTCCGGTTGATCTGGACATCTCCATCTGATGCAATTAAATCATCAGGCAGATATTCCAACTGATCTGGGTATCAGCGGCTTGCTCCTTCGTAAGATCGACGAGAACCGGAGGCGGTTCCCTCAACTGAAAGTCTGGTTTATCAGGACAGGAACAATATCTCTTCCGAACTGTGTACGCCGGGAAAGGAAGTCTTTAACTGATCTAGGCTCGATGCTAGAAAATAAGTAGAACAATCCTCTTCTGAATGACAAAGTCAATCAGGTAGATATCTCCATCTGATCTGGGTATCAGTGGCTTGCTCCTTCGTAAGATCGACGAGATCCGGAGGCGGTTCCCTCAACTGAAAGTCTGATTTATCAGGAATAGGAACGGATATCTCTTCCGAACTGTGTGCGCCGGGAAAAGAAAACATCTTCAACTGATAGTAAGCATCAGGACTGGGCAGATGAGTTCTTCTTCTGAACGAAAATAAATCGTCAGGACGTAGATATTTCCAACTGATCTGAAGCATCAGCAGGCTTGCTCCTTAGGAAGATCTTGGGAGATCCGGAGGCGGCTCCTTCAACTGAACTGGAATCAGGATAGGAATAAATATCTTCAACCAATCTGGGGACATCGGGAGTAAGCATGACTTTCATCTGACCTGGCAATGTCAGGGAGAGGGAGACAAACTTCTTCTGATTTAGACATCAGGATAAGCGCCTATAATGATTAGGCGAGTTGCTCTCTGGGAGGCATTTGTATCTTGATAACTTTCCTGCAGAAAGAAACATATATGATATGATTTATGCATGATGCATGTATGAATGTTTGTGGAATAACGTTCTTAAGAAGGAAGACGCTATGCGCTTAGAGAATGCACTGCGAATGATGCATGATTCGAACGTTGTTTAGGGAGACAGCGGAGGAACACTGAATTGCTGAAGAAGTCCTTGAGAGAGTATGGAACTCTGCGGGGAGGACAAGATGAGTGGCCAAGGGTCACAACTGCGAGCTGGCAAAGATGGATCAGAAATCTGTTGGAGACGATCAAATCTAAGTGTGAGCTCTATTTGGGGAATAAATCCTGCTTGGGGGATATGAACATCCCAATTGACTGCTTGGGGAATTCCCTGGCAACTTCACTGGAGAAGCAAATTCCCGACCCACTGGGGATATGGAGATAAGAGCAAGTCATGGAGACAACTCTAATGGAGAATGACCAACTTGCTCGTGTAGAATGCGTTCCACTGGGGAATTCCTTGACGGAAACAGATTCTGCTAAGGATGCATGTGAATCTCTGCTGAGGAAAGATTCAGTGGGGAAGATGAATACTTCTGCATAACGATCCACTGAGGAGATAAGAGATCCGCTGGGGATAATGAACTTAACATAAGAACCTTTTGTTAAGGCAACTCCAATGGGGAATAAGATGACTCTCCTGGGGGAAACAGGTCAATCAGTTGTGGAGAGAAACACTCTACTGGGGAAAATGAGGTACTCGGGCAAGGAACCTCATTAAGAGCTTGCTGGGGAATCAGATACCATTCTATCGTGATTCAACTGGGGAGAAGATATTCCATCGGGGAACAAGACTCATGAAGCACGAAGATTGTATTGAGATGTGCTTTCCTGAGGAGATGAGAATCTTGGAACAAAGAAAACCTCATCTAGATGTACTCAACCAGGGAATGAGAATTTCTCATTAGGATGCGCTCAGCTGGGGAGTGAGAATCTCTCATTTGGATATATCCACCAACGCGCAAACACGGCATACTCGAAAGGATGTACCCACAATGGGCAAATGCAAGAGCAAACAGATTATCAGACATCTGAGCTTGAAACTTTTCAAACAAGCAATGGATTCACGAGTTGACAAGCAAGCAGTGATTAGAACACCAAACAAGTATCGTTCAGAGCATCGAACAGGCATTGGTTCTCCAAGAGAATTCCACCAGGAAGTGAGCTTAAGGGGTCAAGCAAGTGTTGACTTCAAAGGGACCAAACAGGCATTGACTTTCATAGTGTTCTGCATATTCGTATTGATTTTAAAGATGCCAATCAAGTAATGTACTTACAGACACATTGGAGTGTATATGACAACTATCTGCAACTGTTGGAAATCCATGACACGAAGGTCGGAAAGACAACGAATGGTTGTAAACTCACGACTCGAGGGTCGGAAAGGAATCAAACTCATGACGCGAGGGTCGGAAAAGAATCAAACTCATGACGCGAGGGTCGGAAAGGAATCAAACTCACGACGCGAGGGTCGGAAAGGAGGTAAACTCACGACACGAGGGTCGGAAAAGAGATAAACTCACGACACGAGGGTCGGAAAGGAGATAAACTCACGACACGAGGGTCGGAAAGGAGATAAACTCACGACACGAGGGTCGGAAAGGAATCAAACTCACGACTCGAGGGTCAGAAAGGAATCGAACTCACGACTCGAGGGTCGGAAAGGAGATAAACTCACGACTCGAGGGTCGGAAAGGAATCAAACTCACGACACGAGGGTCGGAAAGGAATCAAACTCACGACACGAGGGTCGGAAAGGAAATAAACTCACGACTCGAGGGTCGGAAAGGAGATAAACTCACGACACGAGGGTCGGAAAGCAAAGGACTCACAACACGGGGGTTGGAAACTCACGACTCGAGGGTCGGAAAGCAAAGGAATCACAACACGAGGGTTGGAAACTCACGACTCGAGGGTCGGAAAGCAAAGGAAGCACAACACGAGGGTTGGAAACTCACGACTCGAGGGTCGGAAAGCAAAGGAATCACAACACGAGGGTTGGAAACTCACGACTCGAGGGTCGGAAAGTAAAGGACTTTGATGTCCACATGACATGACTCTAGTTGAGGGATACCGATAACCAACTGTTGCAACCTCTGGAAGAGATTTGAAAATTGCACTGAAATGCAAAGAGATGCCACCAAAGATTGGACTTTCAGCCTCTGATCATTGAGGATGACGACCCTGATAGTTCTCAAGTTCATAAGTTGTTTAGCTCACCTGAACTTTAAATTGAACACCTCCTGATGAGGATAAAATGCCAATGCATAGTGTCTTGCCCCAGCTTGTAAGGACTTTGAAGAGATTCGTCTCGTAAGGACTTTCTGATATCTGTTTATATCAAACTGACTTGCCTCAGTATCAAGAATTTTGGCACCATGCCCCTGTCTGACTTGTATTGGAGGTAGCTTCGATTGCACTTGGGTGAATGCCCCTGATTACTCACCACTTTGAGAGATTCTTCGAATCTTGACCTGATTGCCTCAGATTGAGTAAAAACTTGCTCGACAAAGTATTCAAACGCTTTTGTGCCCCTGAGGGTTATTAGACTTTGAAATATTGCTGCCTCTGTGCAACGGAGTACTGAAGACAATTTGTCCTTCGGGAGGATAAAACTTTTCATCTGAAGTTCATGATGGAAACCTTCTTGATGTCAAGCACTTGTTCACATGCAAAGAATGTTTATTATGAGAAATATAATTCTAATGCAAAGAGTATGTTTGTCTTGAAGTTTAAAGAAACCTTTTGAAAGGATGTCGTAACATCGATCTTTATGAAAGAAAGATGGTGTGATACCAACCCAAGCATCCAGCGGATCTCCTAGGAGTCAGCTTACCGTATTCTCATGTATAGTCTGCTTTCGAATTAACCCTGCTTCAATTAGGACTTTTCAGGGTTGTAACGTGGCCAGGTTCACGGTTTTTAGAAAAAAAGGATTTTAGGCTCAAATTATTTGGTGCCCACCCCCTTCATGATGTTCTCCAATCCTAAGTTCAGTTAACTCGATGCGAGCATTCATCTTTCAAGAGGAGTCTGGAAATGATTGAGGAGTCAATGAGGTATTCTGGACACGGCAATCACTTCACCTTTCTTGATCCCTTGATTTAACATCACATGACTTTGTCCTTGATTAACAATTTCATTATTATTTCCTTTTTTTCTTTTTTTCTTTCTTTTTTTTTTCTTTTTTTTCTTTCTTTTTTTTCCTTTCTTTCTTTTTTTCTTTCTCTTTTTTTCTTTTTTTTCTTTCTTTTTTTTTGACAAGTCGTGTGATCCCGCACTACCTCTGCTTTGTTTGAAGTGATTGTGACTGCCTGAATTCTTGGTAGATGAAGAATTACCATTGTGGTATCCTCATCGTTTAACCTTACGATATGAGGGATAACCACCGCGACTCTGATGTTGGTCTCAACCTCCGGAGGTGAGGAATAATTTTGATGTCTCAACCTCCTGAGGTGAGGGATAACCGTTGTGGTTTTGACGTTTCGTCCTCCTGATGCGAGGGATAACCATTGTTGTATCCTTAAGTGCACACTCCTGATGAATTTTGAATGCTCAACCAGGTTAACTGAACACTACCCGGCCCCTGGGTTAAAAATAAGGGTTTTTTTAATAGAAAAGAAACTCCTACTTCGAAGACTCAGAGTGGTTAACGAAGGTTTCACTCCCTTATATCTCCAGTGTTTGGGAATTTGAAACAATGCCTGTACATCATCAACAGGGTTCTACTCAAAAGCATACCATTTGAGGTTATCTGTATTATGTTCATCATTCTCCCTACGGAGTTAACATGCTTTATTAACAAGAGTTGAGTATCACAAAAAGCATAGAAAAACATATAAGAGCAAAAGCGAATGGATTTTTTTGAAGACAAACATATCCAATGCATTATTATTATAGTTCAAAAACAAACAAGTTTTGCATGCAAACAGTATTGAATAAAGCAAGAAAGCTTAAACATGAACATGCATGATGAATTAGGAATTGCCAATGTTGAGGAGATCCTCTCCGTATGGACTTATTGCTTCAAAAGATCCGCTGAGTCGGAGGAGAACTTCAATTCTGGCCTTCAGGCGTGAATGATAGCCTTTGAGTCAATCAGGTCTTGAACCTTGTCTATGAATGGATGTCAGCCTTCAATCAGATAACCAAGTGGCCCTAGAATGGAAAGCACACCCAACAACAGCATATGTTTCTGTAGAACACTTTAGATTACTTCCTGGAAGAAAATTCCGACAAAGTCATACAAAAGTTGCAAGTGTCCAGATTTTAGGGATTTGAGTCGTGCCAGTGGTGCACAAACTCAAGATACAAGGCGTCTTGCTTATCCCTCGGTCGGGAGCCCCAAATAACAACGACTGGATTTGTGAATGCTTTATGGATTTGAGTTGCCAATGATGCAAACTCAAGAACACGGAGTCTTGCTTATCCCTCGGTCGGGAGCCCCAAATATAGCTGCTAGATAGAAAAGACCATCATGAATGGAGGAAACTTGTATTACTATCAGTGAACAACAATAACCTCTGCCGCTTGGCAATGAAAGTTGTTACTTGAACACACAATAGTTGTTGTGAAACAAACCTCTGGCAGTACCAATTGCAAGTGATTCTCATGAGTTACATCCTCGAGGAAGAACAAACATTCTACTGGCAGCAAATGAAATGAGATTGACCAGTAGAAACCATCATGAATAATCTCAACCATCTATGCATCGAGCAGGTCTTGAACTTTTTGTACGTTAACACCTTGTAAGGCTTGACATTATGATCAGGTGCCCCGAGAATGGAAAACACCGAGTATTGTCATCGAAATCAGGAGAGCTATCCGTTGTGAAAAAGACCCAAAGCACGAATCTTAACTAACTGCAATTTCAACAAGCATGAAAGCTATTGGACCCAAGGCATTGGGATAACATCATCTTGTTACTCATATTCTTTCCGTCTCGGTTGACAAACGAAGGCTACGGAAAAGGAAACTCCAGGAGGAAGAGGTAACTCGAGATATGAAATAGAACCTTGAGAATGAGAGGTGCCTTTGCAGATCACTCTTAATCACGGTCTGGAAGAAAATTCTGGTGAAGTCACACGGAATTTGTAAGTGCTTTAGGGATTCGAGCAATGCAAATGGTGCAATGCTCACGATAGACAATGTCTTGCTTATCCCTCGTGCGGGAGCCCCGAGCAACTTCAAAGACTTGTAGATACTAACATCACGACCAGGTTCCCCAGAATAGAACTCACACCTAGTGCCATCATCATCAAGCAGAGAACTTGTAAACATCAATACAGTATGGAACTTAACCAGTTGCAAATAAAGCAACCGTGGAAGCAAATGAGAATAAGACTTGTCTTCAAAAAGAAACCCAACTGAGCTTTCACCTTGGATAAAATCCCCACAAAGTTGTTTCATGACTGATCTTTGAGCACACAATAAGAACAAGTCAAGTCTCTGAGGCTGAAGAGTATCAAGTCTGAATAAGAAATCCTCGATCCTGAACACCTGTTATGCATGGAATGTATGAGATGCATGATATGAATGCAATGCCATGTTCATCCAATTTCCAAGGAATCCTCATGTTTTGATTTTATTTTTAAAGCAAGAGATGGAAAAGCTCAATACGAGGCTTAAAGATATGATTCCTTGGAAATGGAAGGAACATGTATGCTAGTTATTTTTTGTACATCATTTTTTTGGGAAAGTAAACATGCAATGATGCAAGGTGGTGGGATCCACAATACTGGATATATCTGATGATGCCAAGAAATCACACGGCACAAGTTCAAAGGTTCGGCATAGTTTCGGACCACCACACAAACCACAAGTCACCAACGGAACAAGTTACCATCGGAACCAGAACATATAGTCACAAACACACTGGAATAGAACACAAATTACCACAATCGAACAAGAACCATAGTACCCCACGAACAGGAACCAATAGTACACTCGAACAAGATCAACGGTAACCCACGAACAAGGACCATGGTAACAACCCTCGAACGAGAACAGCGGTAACCCACGAACGAGGATAGCGGTAACCCACGATCAAGAACAACGGTAACCCACGAACGAGAACAACGGTCACCAACAATGTACCTGTTATATGATCATTGATTCCCGCCCCACTCACGGGTAAAATCTAGGCCAAGGTAAGGTCATGAAACGCAGTATACGGTCCGCCCGAAGGTAAGCATCATCACAGCGCGGATGCGGGTGACGATAATACCTCCGTTTGAAACCACTACTCTGCTCATGGTCACATAATCCATCCCGAGACGTACACCTCGAGACAAACCATGCTCCCACTCTATCCTAGGGTTCCTATGGTGCACACATAGCCTGGGTATTGGGCCTTTTACCTCTTGAAACACCCACCCCACAGACAGAGATCCAGCCAGTCCAGAATATGATGCAGAAAAGTAAAAGCGCACATAGAATGCAATGCAAACAGGTAAATATGCAAAACAATAAAACACCCAAAGATAAACACACAAGCGCTAGGATCGACTCGCTGAGTCCGGACCAGCAACAGGTCAAGACGTCCCCAGCAGAGTCGCCAGCTGTCGCTACCGCGAAAATTAAAAGAGTCGCCACTAACATATTTATCCTGAAAAGGAAGGGAATGCCAGCAAACCACAAAACAAAACAATGGTCTCACGACCAGAGAAAAAGGGTAAGGGAGTCGGTTACGCGAGGGGAAGGTATGAGCACCCCTCGCGCCCATCGTACTCGATGGTATCCACGCCTGTGTCTAAAACTATGGGTGTGTAACAAATCTACGCTAATCTGGACTAAAATGAATGCAGAATGTAGGGAAAATAAAGGATTGTGCTCGCACGGGCCCTACCCGCTGCCTACGTATCTGTTTTGCAGAATCAGAGCTACTGTAGCTCGGCTAACTAATTTTTGTTTGTTTTGTGTTTTTTAGGTGAACGATTTACATTCACACTCCGCTGCTCGACCTTTGGAGACTTATGCTTGGGAATGGAGCGGAAATAACAAGCTCTTAAGAAAAGAAAATCAAAGAGTGTGGTTTGTGTTTTAAAGAATGCATGAGGAAAACCTAAGCTAAGGGGGAAAGCTTGCTACCTAATGTTATCATACAAAGGGTACATATCTAAGCTAAGCTATCAACCTACGAGGGATAAGGGAAACAAACAATAATATCACACAAACGAGCATCCGCTCGTAAAGCAAACAAACCAACGGTACTGACCGAGTGGTAGAAAAGCGGTCCCGCCATAGCCAAGGGGAGCAACTCAACCCAAGTCAACCAAGCATCAGACCTCGTGAAAATGATCGGGCCATAGACAAGAGGGCGGACCCCTCTTAGCAACCAAGCCGTCACGGATCATAAAGGAAAACGGTGCGTGCGTACACCGAGCATCAACGTAGAGCGACGCGAGCTATAGGAAAGGCGGGGGTCCGGCTGCATGAACCCTTTTCCTGACATACTCGATAACAAGATCTTGTGCAAGTTCGGAAGCGAGCAACGCGTAGCGTGCGCATACCGAACGGACTCGATGAGACTGGGCGGGGGTTGATTGCTAACCCTTTCCGCATGCCTTCCATGAGGACTTAACGGAGTGCCATATAGGACTTATTACACCGTGACTCCCTGCCGCAAAGCACAAATATAAACACACCAACAAAAACAGAGCCTCTTTCGAGGGCTTGGCCAGATGCATGTCTAAGTCCTACTTCTCATGTTAAAGGATGATGCAAGAAAGCGGTAAAAGGGACAAGGAGACAATACTGAGCGGATAGCAAATCCGCAATGAGCTAGCAAGCGTAAGCAGAGAAGTCCGAAATACTTCGCGTAAGCCATCATCAAGCAAAGCGAGTCAGAAAGCGCCGTCGTGAAAATAAATCACGAGCGACATGTGGTACACGTCGAGCATAACCACATGAGCAACCTGCAAGAGAAACAATCCAGACAATACAGGAATATACATCTCAATGAATGAGAGATCAGATGAATCGTATCAAGCATAAGTTCGTGTCCCACAAATAAAGTGGAACACGACGCAAATCAATTGCACTGGAAGCGAATTCGTGTCCCACAAGTAAAGTGGAACACGAAGCAAGTCAAATCGCAATCAAAGGCTCTCCCGAAGTACCTCGCACATTTCAACAACCAAATCAGTAATAACAAGGAGGCACGCACCCGCCATAGAAAATAATAGAAATTAAATTCTAAGTAAATTCTAAAACAAAATCTAACAAGAGCAAATTGTTTTTTTATGACATTTTTATCAAAGAATAACAACAACAAAAATACGTACAAAAGCATTTAAATCCTAACAAGGAAAAGATTACATATATTTTTTTATTATTTTCATGCAAAAATTTAACAAAAACAATTGATTTTATATGTCAATTAAATTCTAAAATCTAACAAAATTAAGAGTTTGTTTGTTCTTATTATACTAAGAATAATGGAAAACCAAACTAGTTAAAAAGCTACATATAACATGGAAAAATATGTACATAGGGGGGTGAAAGTACTGGAAATATGGTGCAGGAAGAGGTAAGGGCGCAGGCCCATGGCTGATGGTCCAAGAGAGTGTTTTTTGTGATCAGACTAAAAAGGAACGAGGTGCACGGGCCTGTAAGGGGTGTGGAAAGCGATATCTCGCTGGGCCCAATGTCTATAGTCCATGGATTCAGATGCAAAGCAATTTTGTTGTTAGATTTTTATTTGATCCAATCCAGATTTAATAATAGTACAAGTTAACATGCTAATCCAGATTAAACATATCAAAGCTTATGCTAATTAACACCAATTCAAATTAATCAGAAAAATTGAAAGAGGGATTTTAGGGTTACGTGACATTTGGACTCAGCTCCTTCTTCCCTCGCGAACGACGGCGGTGATTCAAACCTCTCCTCCATCTCTGACTCCGAAACGACGGCGATGGCCAAAACCTCCGGCGAAACTTCGCCCTCTCTGTCTCACTCTCGCCTCTCAATCTCTGTTCCAAACCGAGCTCTCACCTCTCTCGATTCACATTCATATGCGCGTTCTGTTCTCATCGTCGGAGTCGATCTGACGGCGCTTCAAGAATGACGGTGGTGGACGGAGATCCACGGTTCCTTGTTCAGGTACGCGCGTCTCTTTCCTCTCTGAGTTTGTTCTTCTTTTTGCGATGCGATTGTCATAATTGTTGTTGTTTATGGTGAAGCTGCGATTGGCGATTGATGTTGTGGAAGTAAAGTGCACGGTGTAGCGATGAAGAAGAATTTGCAGAACGAAGCTTCGTGATGGCGATGATGATTGAACTTGTTGCGCGATGAAGATTTGTGGATCGATGCGATGATGAAACGAAGTTTTTCTGGATTTCGATTCTGCAGTTTTTTTGCTCACGTGATCTTGATGATGATGATCGATGAAGATTATCACAGGTTCGTTATATACTCAGTTCTCCCTTTTTACCAATTCTGTTACAATCTTTTTGTTCTGATATTTTTCTCTCAATTCTTCTGTTCAATTTCTGGTGGATGATTGCCGATTGAAGAAGGTTGAAGCCGAATTGAAGATTTTCTGGAATCTCTTTTGTAGGGAGTGAATTCGGGAGATATTGAAGATTGAATCTGTGCGAAGCTTCTGCAGACTATTGATGATGATGAAGATTGAAAACGTGTCGAAGATGAAGATGATGAAAGTTCAAGATTGAAGGTGATGAAGGCGTGATGTGATGAAGAAGGTGAAGTTATTTTGATCGAGAGAGAGAGAGAGAGTTCTGAGAGAGAGGTGAAGTTTGTTACTGATTCGGTTCTGTTATGAGATTGAAGAAAGTCTTGGAGAAAAGTTTGTTACCGATGAAGATTCAAGATCCAGAAAATTTGTTACATCTCTTTTGTATTCCGTTATCAAATTTCTATTCTGAACTTCTCCCCTTTTTGTTAACAGGTTATCGGTTTTCCTCTTCTTGTAACATGTGCTATGCCGACCCGGTTTATTTGCAAGCTGAGATTTTGTTTGGTTTATTTACGATGCAGGGAGTTTTGGTGAGGCTACGGTTTGATGGGAAGAGGTCTTTGCAACAAGTGTGGAAACGGTGCCAAGTCGGTATATCCTTTCATATGCGGTGCTGTTGACTTTGTATTATGCTGCAGGGTTTTGGAAAGCATGATGAAGATGGAACAGGACTAAAGATTATAGACAATAGAAAACTAGTCTAAACTTAGGCATCAAAACTTCTCCATGTAATTCATGTCTTGTGATGTAATTGATGAAACTTGTAAATTCATAATGGATAGACATTTTACAAAACCGAATCATGCCGTTTATTTCAATGCTTGCAGTTAAAACCGGCACTTGCACTTATCCTTCAATAGTAACTCAAACCATAACTTGATAACAAAGAAAAAAAGTTGTTCAATGACCTATAAAACAATCCACCAATAAGTTGTAGTGGAAGAGACACTTCAATGGATCATCAAGGTAATTGAATGACCTTTGAAACTTTGGATGCATAAGGCTGAAACTCAAATTTTGTATGTTTACATTTTGATAATCTTGAATTGTTCCTTTTAACTTGATACCAAGAAATCTCACACAAATGCTTAAGGACTTTAATTCACTTTGATTATCCTTGAACTTAAATCTACCTCAAGTCTCAATGAACAAATTCAAATCAACTCGCATCTTCAATAAAACTCTTTATAATTTTCTTCAATTTTCAACTGACGAAATAAACGTCATTTATAACTTATGGCACAGAGAAAGAGGGCAAATTTTGGGGTGCAACACTAAGCCCAATTGAAATAATAAAAATAGGGTTTTAGAGATTGAGAAGATGAGTGATCTCACTTGGGGGAAAAGTTGAAGAGAAGGAGGCTATGTCTTGAAGGTGAGACTAGAAGCTTGAAGATGCAATTAGAGACCCATTGAGTTGCTTCCATTGATAAGGTAAGGGTGGGGTTCTTTTCTTATAATGGGGCCTATGAAACCTTGTATGTGGGAATTTAGGATTTAAGTTATTGCTATTGTTTGTGTTAATTTCTTGCTGAAAGTTGAAATGTTGTTAATGAAATATATGAATTTATGTTGCTGGAAAAAGAAAAAAAAGATAGAATTTGTTTGGGATGAGGCCGTGACGTCCGGGTCCGGCAGCAAGGCCAGCGACGCCGTTTTTTATTATGTGCTATCTAATTATGTGTGTGATAGTTCCATGCTATACCAGTATGATATACCAGTAGATTCCATTATTTTGTTTTATTTGCTAGGCGTATACCATTTTTTTCATTTTAGGCTAGAATCCATGTATATTGTTCTTTACTTTTCTCTTTCTATTTTCAAAATATATGCACTGCTAGATAATATGAAATGGTATATATATATATATATATATATATATATATATATATATATATATATATATATATATATATATATATATATATATATATATATATATATATATATATATATGAGATGAACAGTATGAAATGAATATAATAGAAATTGTAGGATAGGAAGTGTAATGACTAATTAAATACAAAACAGTCCCGTTTGATCGAAATCACCGAATTAAGCAGTATAATTAGTTGACCGGAATTTGATGAAAATTTACGTGGTAGCTAAGTTTAATTAGTACATTAACGTGGTGGTGTTCTTTTGTCGAAATTATGATATTAATCGGTCGATTAAATTAATAGTTGAAATAATTTTTTATAAGCCTATTTAATTAGAATAAATTGAACTTAGATTAACTATTCGGTTTAGCGGTAAATTACGATATCTTGAGAATTTAACCGAACGAATAGATTAATCGGTAAAGAATAGAATTGTATCCGAATTAACCGGTTGAGTTGTGTTTTTGGTGACTTGGAAGTGTAACCTGAAGACTAATAAAGTCGTGAATATTAAGGATTTAACCGGAACTTAGATAACTGATAGTGACGTAGAATATATATAATTAATTAGAGAATATTAGGTGAATAATTTTGGTTAGTTTATAGTGGGTTAGTGAGTTGATTTAACGACTAATTTATAGAGAATTATGAGACTAATGTGAATTGACTCAATGTGTTGATTTGTTGTGATATACCGAAACATGATGATATTGTGATGACTTTGTTAATGTTTGAAATTATATGTTTGTCGTGATGTGTCGAAACATGACATGTTTGTGATAATTGGTAATACGTGATGTTGTATATATATTCGTGACGATAATTTTGTGACTAAGTAAAGGTGAAATATTATGGTGACGTGAATTACCTCGTATAATGGTAATTGATTGTGATATAGGCTTATGCCTCGTGACGATATGTGATTTTGATGAGTATGTTGTGTTATCTTGTTTGTCGAGTCACATTCCATATGCATACTCTGTGACGGCCTGAAAACTATGGCAAACATGACGGCCTGAAAACTATGGCAAACATGACGGGCCAAATGGCAATTGGTGATGGGGGCTGAAGCTCCGATTGGTACCACATGCATATACATGAGTCATGTCCCATGTGTCTTATGTGATTCGTAGTTTGTGATGTTTTGTGACTATATCGTGATTGTATTTCGTGACTTGTTAAATGATGGTAGTATGTGAAGATGTGAGTTGATGATTTTATGAATAGTATGATGATATCAATATTTGTGAATGCGATTAAGTGAATATGTCTGGTGTGACTTATATGTGATGTTTTGTGACTAGATGTATGACTTATATGCGGTGATGTTTTGGGGACTATAATTGTGACTTATACTTGTGATGTAGTGTGAATTAGATTACAAAGTGAGTGACTGATATATTTATATTTAATTGATGTGAATATGATTTGTGGTGACTTGTTGTGAGATGTAAAGTATGTGAGTTTTTGAATTAGTGAAATCATGAAGTGTATAGCAATATTAATACTTGCGATGTGATGACTATATATGCCTGGATCCTAATATACAATTTATCATGCGCTCACTTATATGATTTAATATCTCACCCTTTTCTCTTGTTCGCCGTTGCCTTTATATTGGTAACGTGCAGGTGTTCGAGTATGAAGATTTAGTTGTCGTTAATCGAGTCGGTTGTCGCTCTGATACGTAGCACTCGGGGGGACGATTTATAATGTTTATGATGTTGTTGTTTATTGTGACTATCCTGGTTTATTAGGATAATATGTTAAGTGAAGTTGCTTTATTAATATGATGTTGTTTATGTGATTAAGATGTTACTTGATTCAGAAATTGAGAATTATGACTCCGTTGTTTTATTAATAAAAGAAGTTATTCTGTTTTAGAAAGTGCTATGTATCCGCTAAATGCGATGAAGTGATTTATTGTTGAAGTGAATATGTGACGCCTCATTTGTTTGTCGAGAAATTTTTAAATACTCTGATATTTTCCGCATTACAATTACCGGGTATAAATGGGGTGTTACACTAATTACACCTCATTTTAACTCAATGCAGTTTATAAGAGAATGAGTTTAACAATAGGAATGTTAAACCCCATGACCCATATTTTAATACCCCTGATGAATTAACAGACGCAGGTCGTATCGGGTAAATTTTGGGGTATGGCAGCTGCCCTTATTAAATACCTTGGATTGAATGTTGTGAGAATCTGCATGTCTCACGTTCTTTGATTGAAGGATAATTAAATAATGGAAGGCCCCTAAATTTACCTTGTACTTGAGTATGAAAGAAGAATCGTCCTGCTAAAGCCTGAGACTTACGTAGCGAGGATTTGCAGTTCGCTGTGTGAGAAATGGTCCGCTTGCTATAGTGCTAGCAAGCTTCCGCAGTTTGTATGAAAGGAAGGATTTACTTAATAGTTCTAGTAAGCCCTTGCATATATCCTGGATGAGAAAGGGATTACCTGCTATGGTTCTAACAAGCTTACCTTCGTAAAAAGGGATCACCTTCTATGGTTCTAGCAAGCTTACCTGGGTACAAGACACTCTTGCTATAGTGCTAGCAAGGTCACCTGTGTAATAAGGACTTACCTGCTATAGTTCTAGCAAGTTTACATGTATAGCAAGATTCGCTTGCTATAGTGCTAGCAAATTCACCTGCGTAAAAGGATTCACTTGCCATGGTTCTAACAAGTTTACCTGCATAAAAGGATTCACTTGCCATGGTTCTGACAAGCTTACATGCACCAAAGGGATCACTTGCTATGGTTCTAGCAAGCTTACCTGCACCAAAGGGATCACTTGCTATGGTTCTAGCAAGCTTACCTGCACCAAAGGAATTACCTGCCATGGTTCTGACAAGCGTACCTGCATAAAAGGAATCATTTTCTATAGTTCTAGCAAACTTACCTGCACCAAAGGGATCTCTTGTCATGGTTCTGACAAGCTTACCTACACCCAAGGGATCACTTTTCATGGTTCTGACAAGCTTACCTACACCCAAGGAATTACCTGCCATGGTTCTGACAAGCGTACCTGTATAAAAGGAATTACCTGCCATGGTTCTGACAAGCGTACCTGTATAAAAGGGATCATTTGCTAAGGTTCTAGCAAACTTACCTGCACCAAAGGGATCACTTGTCATGGTTTTGACAAGCTTACCTACACCCAAGGGATCACTTTTCATGGTTCTAACAAGCTTACCTACACTCAAGGAATTACCTGCCATGGTTATGACAAGCGTACCTGTATAAAAGGAATTACCTGCCATGGTTCTGACAAGCGTACCTGTATGAAAGGGATCATTTGCTATGGTTCTAGCAAACTTACCTGCACCAAAGGGATCACTTGTCATGGTTCTGACAAGCTTACCTACACCCAAGGAATTACCTGCCATGGTTCTGACAAGCGTACCTGTATAAAAGGAATTACCTGCCATGGTTCTGACAAGCGTACCTGCATAAAAGGGATTACCTGCTATGGTTCTAGCAAGCTTACCTGCATAAAAGGAATTATTTGCTATGCTTCTAGCAAACTTACCTGTATAAAAGGGATCATTTGCTATGGTTCTAGCAAACTTACCTGCATAAAAGATAGTTTTGTAAATGCACATGAACTATGTATATGCATGTGATCCTATTGTTTGCACAATGCGAATGTATGAACCGTTTGTTTATGCGTAATGTTTGATAGTATGGCGCTCGTACGTGTGTATAATCATTGCAGATGCATGATGTCTGTACATGTAAATGTTGCGCGTATGCAAATGCATATGTATGTATGCTAATGTGTATGTATATATGGTGATCCCCAGATTTTATCTCCTTATAATCCATTGAATTTGTTTAAACCATGCAACGACTATGCTCATGCCGACTAGTAATACTTATGCGTAGAAGCGGAACTTCAGGTTTTAGTCTCCTTCTAGACCATTAGGTCCTGAACCAATCCCTTAGTACCTTTTTTTTTGGAATTGTCTAGAGATGTAATGTATTAACCAATGTATGTTTTGCATGATGCTCCAATGATAGGTTGTTGATAACCAAAGCGTATATAGCTCGCAAATGTTGTAAGGTGTGAGGATGCCTTTTCCTTTTGTTGTGCGTCTTGCCCTGGTTTGGCATTTTGAATTACTCCACGCCTTTGACTTTTCGAAATTCTCCACGTCTTCAACCTTTTGCAATTCTTCGCTCCATTATCCTCTTGAAATTCTCCACACCTTTAACCTTTTGAAATTCTCCACCTTTAACCTTTTGAGGTTCTCCAACATTTTAACCTTTCGAATTGTTCACCTTATGGATTTGATATCCACTGCCCCAATATTTAGTTTCATGGAAAAAGATGCCTTTGATCTCCAAGCCATGAAGGAAGTACCCCGAGAAATAACCTTGTCATACAAATGTGATACATAGGCTTCAACGTTTAGATTGAAGGGTATGCCCTTGATCTCCAGGATATGAAGGGCTATCCATAGTGTTCTATCCATTTGGTATAAATTTCTCCCATGTTTGACATGCCCCTGATTGTTATTGCTTCGAGATGTGACCCAAGTCGATTGAACCTTAGGATGAATGCCCCTAGTTAATAGGATCTTTGATTGTATGCCCCTATAATCCTTAAAATTTCGCCCCTATTTAGGAAAACCCTCTGGACGTGGTTCCCCATTCAAGAGTCTTTGTTAGAAATGATCGCCTTTGATTAAACCAATTTTGTGATTTCCTTGAGGCTAAGTGTATATTCGTAGATGATGCCATGCCCTTTGAGAAGTAACTCCAATGCGATGCGCATGCAAGTTTTGAAATCGAAGTCCATTATGAATTAGAACTGGATGATCGGTGATGAATGTTTGAAGAAGCGTAGTGGTTAGGAACAATTTTAACAACCCTAGGAGTTAGTATAACAAAATCCTGCTTAATATGCTTTCGTAGTTAACCTTGCCTCAATTAGGACTTTTGAATGTTGTAACTTGGCCTGGTTCATGGTTTAAGAAACAACGGATATAAGGCCCAAAATTTATTTAACTCACCCCTTTCTCCTTGATGTTCTCCAATCCTAAAGTTCGTTTAATCCAATGAATGTGCTTTGTATGTAAGAGAATCGTTTCAGTCCCGATGATGAGCAGAAGCCTTAGTAGAGATCCAAGCACCGATGAAAAATGTTGTAGACATCCAAGCATTGATGAGAAGCTTTGATGATTTAGAAGTCACGAGATTATCCTTTGTATTTTGCTTTTGTTTTTCTATCCCTTATTTTTGCATGAGCCAATTCCTTTGAATTTGATCCATCAGGGTGCCCTAATTTTTGCCTAACTCATTTTTTAGTTTTCTTTTATGGAATTTTCCATTTTGACTTAGCGGCGCTTTCCTCCTTTTTTTTGAATGCTCCTTTTGAAATATTGATCCTTGGATTTTGAAAATTTTGACTACCGTGTTGACTTTGATTTGTTAGCTTCGACTTTGATACGTCCTCGATGATGTATTGAGGAAGAAGATGCTGTGAATATTGTTTCCATTGCTTCCTCATTTTTTTGATGAATGCGAGGAAGAAGATGTGTTTGCACCGTTATCTTGATCCTTATGCTTGAACCTTTGCTTCAACCTTTGCTTGACCCTTTGCTTGAACCCTTGCTTGGATTGACAGATTCTCTTGACCACAAAATACACCATTGAATTAATCGAAATCTACCCTGCCCCTGGTCGAAATTAAGGTTTATTTGAAAAAATAGAAACAAACTCCAACTCCTGGCTCGAGGGGGTTGACTACGGATCATCTCCTTATTTCTCCATTGTTTAGGGATTTGAAACAATGCCTTACATCGTCGGCTCGGTCTTACATTGAAAGCATATGTTTAGCAAAACTTAGTTATTTGTATTTCGTTATTCTCCTTTAAGTTTGTTAATAATTGAAAATTGAAATTGAAATAGAATGGAGGGGTGCGAGTGGAAAGTCGTAGCAGTGATAGAATGAAGCGAATGAATTGACTCCAAAACCTGCATGGTTACCCCATTAGAATTATTACTCAAAAGGTACGACTTTTATCCTAGGTAACACTTAGCGATCGTAAGGGTTGCAATTTTGACATGATAAACACCTATTAATCCTAGGGACAATCTCCTTCGTTAATCCAATGACTTTGTTTTACTCCTTAGTTCTGTGACTTGTAGAAGTAAAGGCTAACCTCGAACTCTCCTTGGGCATGTCAAACCTGTCGGGAATAAATTGTTAGCGGTGGGCTTTCGTCGTCCGGAACTTCATGAGTTTCCTTTGACTGAACTTCTTTCACTTTTTCTAAGGGTAGTATCACACCGTTTGCAACCTTCAGTATTTGTAAATTGATATAGAAAACCTATGACCCTTTTGTCCCTTGGTGGGGAGTTAACGTATGATGCCTTCTCTCCATCGTAATTATGCATCTTTGTTCAGGATATTGCCCCAGTTGGACTGACCATTGCCCCCCAAGTTATTGTTGAGCATCCTTGTAAGTTTTGCTATGTTCTAAGATGAACCCCTTTATGACTAGATACCTCTTGAGTGTATCTATGGGGGAACTTCTTTGTTGAACCGATCCTTGCTCGATGATAACCTTTGTTGTATTTACAATCCTGTTACGAAAAGGCCTGGACATGTGGCTGGCATGGTGAAAGACATCCTTTTTTTCCTTTGTAAGACCATTCTCATTCCCAATAATTTATCCTCCTTTCTCCATAGTTTGTGATCCTTTTGATTTTCTTCGTGAGTCTCGAAAAATCGGCTAGCACGGTAAGTACGGATACGGGCGGAGGTAGAAATGCAAATGTAAATGTATGAATGTATGAACATGAAAATGCGGATGCATGGGTATGCAGAAGACTCCTTTTTTACAATGTATGTTAGACCTCCTTATGTGCAATGCAATACAGACGTATGGTAGATATAACCCTAAGGATAGCCTATACGGGTTTAGAGACAACATTAGACCCAATGAAATCCTTACAAGATAAATGTTATGAAATACCAATAGAAATCCCTATAGACTAAGGAGTACGTGGGATATAGCACATGGTGACTGTTCAAGACAGTCACCAAATCTCATGGCCACCGAGGGGTCATTCGACGTGTACCAACAAAGTTGTCCCTTGTGGGAAGGTTCTCTATGCGGAACACAACCTATCTAAGGACGATACCGGACGAAGTGAAATCCCTACAGGCTATGGATGAAAGATGTATAAATGGAAATCACAACTCTACAAGTTAGGGGGTGCGCAGGAGCAAGCATGGGGTGACCGTTCAGGACAGTCACTAGATCTCATGGCCATTGAGAGGCCAATTGACGTATGCTAACGAAGATGTCCTTCGCGCAAAGAATGCATTCTTAGAAGTAGAATCCCTATCGGCTAAGGAGTGCGTAGATGTAGGCACAGGGTGACTGTTCAAGACAGCCACTAGGTCTCATGGCCATCGAGAGACCAATTGACGTGCGTGAATGGAGATGTCCTTCGTGGGAAGGACATGATCTTGGAAATAGAATCCCTACAGGCTAGGGAACACGTAGGAAGACCTGCAAAATTAAAACGCAAATATTCGCAGTATATAAATTGCAAACACATAATAAGCACCTAACCCTAAGTTCATAGGTTCGGCATGACGGCTTAGGGAGTCTACCCTTCCCATGGGAATGTTCTAACAAGGGTCTCATGGGGTCGTTCATAGCCTCCGAGACTTTTTGTCTCTATGGATTTTAGAACAACTCATTTGCCCATGAGGTTCGAGTTTTAGGGGTAGGTTCTCAGAGAGATCAGCCAAAATTAAAATTTAAAGTCGCCACCTATTCTACCAGGGCGAATAGGAAACCCTACGCAGTTAAGAGAATTCCGGGTAAGTTATTATATTCGGGTCAAGGGAAGGTGTTAGGCACCCTTAACCCTTCCCTAAGGTTTTGAGTTTAAGGCGAAGGTTTGTGGCTAAAGATGTTAAGGTTTAGGGTTTATAGCTAAGGAAATGAATAGGGTGAAAAGTGAGATTTGAATGAATTGAGGTTTTGGGGAAGGGGACTCGCCTTGTTGCCAAGTGCCTACGTACCTCCTTATGGAGGATCAGAGTCTACGTAGTTCGGGGCGGGTTGTACACCTTAGAATTGATATGAATGTATTTGAAGGTATTTTGAATTACCTTATCGCAGTTTTGAAATTTGTAGTTTGAAGATGAAAATGTGTTTTAATAAGGCATACAACCCTGATTATAATATGTTCTATTAATCGCGATGATCAATAGGTTTAATCACCATAATTAACAGATTTAATAAAGAATTGCTAATTATTCTAATCGATTGATTCGATTATCACCATTAGCAAATAAATGTGTTTTAAATAAATTATTCGAATTGGATTGGGAATTGAATTATTTTATTACTAACCATCGTAATCAATTGATTTGATTAGAACGATTAGTAAATTAGCGAAGGATTGTAAATTATCCTAATCGATCGATTCGATTATAACTATTAACAAATTAAAGGTATTTTAAATGAATTATTAATTATCGTTACCCCTCGTAATCAATAGATTTGATTAAAATAAATAACGAATTGATGAAAATTGCTAATCATCGTAACCAATAGAATCGGTTAAAACCCTTTAGCAAATAAACCAAAAAGAACCCCTCTTCTAGTAATGCGTCTTGTTATATATATGCAACAGATTCCCTTAGGTCAGAATCTTGAGATTGAATTTTATGAATCAAAAGATTTGGTTTTTTTTAAGGAATATAGAAAACTTCCAATTTGGTCTTCAATCATGCCATTCAATCATTCCACACGGTTTCTCACCTTCCCAAAATCTGATCTTTGGCTTCTAGAAGAAATTAAAGAGGAATCTTGTGATTTAATCCAATCATTTTATATTTTATGCATTTTATTCAATATTTAAATGAGTAAGAAAAATCAAATAAATATAAAATAATAATGATAAAATAGCATGGTGGATTTAAAGGCTTCTCTTGGTGTCATGGGCCTGTTTTGTTTAATTACTTAATTTAATAAAAAAAACCAAAAACCTGATTTACACCTAATGTGCAATTAAAATAATAACCCAAATAAAACCAAGCCTATAATTATATATTTAAACCAATAATCCTATTATTAATAATTCCATGATAATGATATTTACACAATTATATTAATAATCTAACCTAATCCCCTTAATTAAATAATAAACAAATTAATTAATAATCCCAAAATAAGCTAAACCAATAATAATAATCTAATTATAGTTTTAAAAATAACAATATCCCAATAAAAATAAATGGTAAAAAATGATAAAAAAAACCTTTGGAACGAGATAAATGGGCCTAATGTCTTGGGTCCAAAATACCTGCTAATTGCACCTCATTTTAACTCAATGCAGTTTATAAGAGAATGGGTTTAACAATAGGAATGTTAAACCCCATGACCCTTATTTTAATACCCCTGATGAATTAACAGATGTAGGTCGTATCGGGTAAATTTTGGGGTATGACACAAGAGTCCGGACCCGGACAGTTACTCGATTGAGTTCTTCAAGAGCTTTTGGACACTTCTCAAGGAGGATCTTTTGAGATTTTGTTCTGAATTTCACTCTAAAGGTACGCTTGTGAAATCCATTACCTCGTCTTTTATCACTTTAATCCCAAAGTCCAAGAATCCACAAGATTTGTTTGAATATCGCCCTATATGTTTGGTGGGTAGTCTTTACAAAATCATTTCTAATTTGTTGGCGAAAAGGATTAAAAAGGTGATTGGGAAATTGGTTTCCTCTAACCAAAACGCTTTTGTTCCAGGTAGAAACATGTTGGATGGGATATTGTTGGTGAATGAGATTCTTGATTGGTCAAAAAAGAGAAAGAAGGATTGCTTCATGCTTAAGGTTGATTTCAAAAAGGATTTTGATTCAGTTTCTTGGAATTATCTTAGACTTGTCTTGAATAATATGGGGTTTGGGGGTATTTGGATGAAGTGGATGGAAGCTTGTGTTTTTAATAGCCACATGTCCGTGTTGGTGAACGGGAGTGCTACGAAAGATTTCAAGGTTCAAAAGGGATTGCGTCAAGGAGACCCCTTGTCCCCGTTTCTTTTTGTCTTAGCTATGCAAGGCTTAACCGCCTTAGTTAGGAAAGCGGTAGAGATGGGTGATTTCTAATCGTTTAAGTACAGGGTAGCGGATCATGTGGACATTTTACAATTTGCGGACGACACTATAATTCTTGGTGAAGCTTCTACTCATAACCTTTGGACCTTAAAAGTTTTGTTGAGAGGGTTTGAACTTGTGTCGGGATTGAGAATTACTTTTTCCAAAAGCAATGTTTATGGTGTGAATATAGGAGTTGGTTTTTTTAATATGGCAACTTCTTTTCTCGCTTGTAACAAAGGAGATATTCCGTTCTTGTTTCTAAGAATTAAGGTGGGGGCGAATCCTAGAAGGAGGAATATGTGGTCGAGGGTAATTAACAACATCAAAAGTAGGCTCTCTTCTTGGAAAGGTAGAATTATTTCAATTGGTGGGAGAGTGACTCTCATTAATATGGTGCTTAACGCAATTCCTTCCTTTACTCTCACTTTTTATAAAGCACCGGGCATGGTCCTTAAATATATCAAAGGTCTTTTGAGTAACTTCTTATGGAGTGGAAACGTCAACAAACGAAGCATTCATTGGGTGAAGTGGGAAATGGTATGTAAGCCTAAGGAAAAAGGAGGTTTAGGAATTAGAGACGTGGGGGAAATTAACCAAGCACTTCTACTCAAGTGGAAGTGGAGGATTCTAACGAAAGATAGGTCAATATGGAGTAGGTTTCTGGATGTGAGATACAATGGATCGAATCTTAAGGTTCTAGCGCCGTGTGGAGAGGTTTGTAAGCCGAAAGACTCCACTGGGTAGAGGGATATGATTTCCAATGATGTGAAGGTGGACTTTAGTGACGAAGGCTTCTCGACTTGTATTCACAACGAGTTAAAGGAGGGTAATCACGTTTTATTCTGGTTTAGTTTATGGTTGGGAGATCAAACTCTAAGGAACAAGTTCCCGGATTTGTTTGATATTTCAACCAAAAAACTAGCCACTGTGTCTGAAGCTTTTTTATGGGATAATGGTAATGTTGTTTGGTATTTATCTCGCTTGTTCAGTGCCTTTAAAATTCAAGATATTCGCGTGGAGATTATTGATTTCTAGATTACCCTCTAAAGACTTGTTGTTTAGAAGAGGAGTAGCCATCAATGCTACTAACGATTGTTGTGAGTTTTGTAGGATTCAACCGGAGAATTTGAATCATTTATTATTTGCTTGTAATGTCTCAAAGTTGATGTGGCATCGTATTTTTTTGGGGATGGGGGACAATATTCCTTTATCTATAGATGATTTCTTGGTTTTTGGCAACATTCTAGAGAAGGTGAAGAGTGTAAACTCAAGATTGAAGATCAACACCATTTGTATAGCTACTACTTGGAGCTTATGGTACATGAGAAATGCTATGATCTTCGATAAGGTGTCGTATAGTTTTGATGTGGTGTATTCCAATATTATGTACTTATCTTGGAGTTGGTTAGCTAGTAGTAATCCTTTGTATTTCTCTAGTTTTTACTAGTGGTATAAAACTCCATTGGATTGTTTCAAATCCTTGTAGTTTCTTTGTTGTAAGGGTTGCACCCCTAGTGCTATTGCTTATATCAATTGATTATTGAAAAAAACATACCCACACATACCTATCAGTCACATTGATATCCCAGTATGAAATCTCCAAACCCATACAAACTAACAGACCCACCTAGCAATAAGCCTTTTGAGACATATTTTCAGTAAGTTAAGAAGCTTAAATAAAATGAAATATACAAGAAAACACGTCAAAACTCAGAAATTAAACTCATGTGATAAATAACTTAATTAACTTTGCAAGTTCATAGACACTCCAAAGACAAAACTTTAAAGAGAGAAAACTAACACAAGAAATTTTATTTAATTTTGTACTCATTTAGGTAAACTACACACATACACGCAAAGATGATATTCATTCCTAATTTGTACTCATATAGGTACAAACAATATACACATGCAGATGATATTCATCTGTTTATTTACTAAACCGAAATGATAGTTTACTTATCATTTGGTGATGGTGGAAGCACCGTAGTCTCGACGGCAGTAGTCTCAACATGGTGAATGCAAGGTGGTGTGAGGCAGGAGTCCATCTTAGGACGTTCCACCATCATAGTGGAACGTCCTAAGATTGACTCCTGCCGCACACCACCTTGTATTCATCGCGCCGAGACTACCGTTCTTCCACCACCACCAAATGCAGTTCTCATTTTTTTTCTCTTTGAAGTGTGAGAGAGAGATGAATGTGATTGAGATGTGGCAATGGTGTAAATTTATAGTGATTAAAGAGGTGTGCATAAAAGGACGGATGGTGAAGACATAAAGCTAGTAGGTAGTGAAGGGATGGTGAAGACAATGACATATTAGTAAAATTTCATGATATATTATTAATTACACTATATGCATATCAAAACAAACATTTTAAAAAATGTAGTATGATTTTTTAATTAAAAAAAACAAGTGCGATTTTCAAACATGTCACTTATTCGATATCTAGCTAGGAATTCATATGCTAGCAATTGGAGTGAACTATGGCGCTGGATTTCATCTTTGATAAAACACGTGGTCCTTTCATATTCTTTCTATTCTACTTATTTTGTTTTATAAAAAAGTAACTAGCAAATTATTATTTAAAAATTATTTTTAACTAAAAAACCATTAAAATAAATAATTAACTTGCAAAATATAAATATACAAACGTATTCGTGAAAATTCGCCGGCAACCTTTTTGCGACATATAGCACAGCTTATTATTTAGCACAGTTTTTAGTATTTTGTAGTGTGTCTTGGTTGTGTAAAACTCTATTTTTTATTACGATTTTCTTCTAAGAAAAGTAGTTTTTTTTTGTCTATATTCGTGGAATTGTCACGTCCTAAACATTGATTCTTACAAACACTTAAGAGAGTGTGTGAGTGAAAGTGAGGGAGAGGGAATCTAAGATTTAGGGAGAGCCTGAAATGAAATTAATGGGTAGTATTAGCAAAAGAAATTGAACTATGACAGTTCATATGAGACCGTCGTATACTATTGACAACTTATAATTACTAAATTTTCATTCCATTGAGCTCTTACCTTCAAGACGTAGGTTACAATGACACTGAAATGCGTTATCAGTTCTTTGTGCTCTTTTAATTTTTATATGTTTAATTGTTCATCACTTAATTTAGATCATCTTGTCTCGCACATTATTTCAACATTATGTGTGACATCTTGTTACTAATCAAACATAATTTCAATTGGCATCTGACCAGACACCATGTTCATGTTGGGTATCTAATATGTTCTTTTTAGAAGGCTCACATGGTTGTCTTTCTTAATTCCATGGATAAAAAACCTAAAAAAGTTATCATCAATGGATGGTCCCCTCCTAAAATGATAGCTAATGATGAGTGTGAATTCGTGAAACCTAAAAAGGACTGGGCACTTATTTAATATGGATCTACTCTTGGGAATTCTCGTGCCTTTGATGCCATTTATAATAGAGTTGACATAAACATCTTTAGGATCATCAACACTTGCACTAGTGCTAAAGTGGCGTGGGAAACTCTTGAAGTAATTCATGAGGAAACTTCCAAATTCAGATGTCAAGACTTTAACTACTCACTACTACAGTTGAAAACTTGAAGATGCTTGAGGTTGAACTATTGATGAATTCAATGTCCGTCTCTGAGAAATAGACAATAACCCATTTGTTCTTAGTGAAATGATGTTAGATGATAAACTTATGAGAAAGATTATAAGATCTCTGTCAAAGAGGTTTGACATGAAAGTTACTGCCACTGAGAAAACACATAAAGTCTTCATAATAAAAGTTGATGAATTGATTGGCTCTTTGCTCACCTTTGAGATGGCCATTGGTGACAAATCCAAGAAGGGGATAAATGAGTAACCTTTAAAGGCAATATTGTTGATAAAGAAGACAAAGAACACCATGACACTTAAGAAAATATTACTGAATCTATTGATATTACTAAGAATTTTAGCAAGGTCATGAGAAGACTTGATGGAAGATCTAGGATCAATGTCTCTTCAATATTCAAAAACATTGTGTATGTAACCACCTCATGGCTCATGTGTGTGTAACTACCTCATTACATCTGACTTGCAAACTCATGTGCGTAACTACCTCATGATCTCTGTTTGTCTATGCTACAAATGTGTTACGACAACTCTGACTTTTATTGCTAATATATGCTCTGACGGTTTTTCTTCTTCAACTGCTGATATATGATCTGATGGTTTTTCTTCTTCTGCTGCTAATGGTTGATCTGAGTATGGGATGACTCTGATACTTAGTGTGTTTTCTGCTTGAAGAATTGTTTTGCCTAAATTTGCTAAAGGGGGAGGGGGTGAAGTTCCTTTTAGATTGACTACATTATGCAAAACAAAATGGAGTTTGTTCAATCTTATCCTGGTGCAGAAGGGGTACATGTGGAACCCGATGTTCCAACATGTGTGTTGTTACATCTAGTCTCTTACAACAGACAAATGTGATTGCAATTATGGTTCAGAAGTATTATATCCAATATTCACTCTACAAATAGGATCTACATACTCAAGATGAAGAGTTAGTTTGAATGTTCGGATGCAACATGTGGAACTCGATGTTCCAACATATGCAGTGCATCATCTGGCCTTGACAGCAGACCATATGTATGTTGTTTGGTACGTAAGTTATAATTAGGATTCAATCATATTTTGTTGCAATTGATTTAGCAATGTTTGTTTGATTTGTTTGACAACTGGAGATTTTCAAATCATATTTAAACTTGAATTTAAAATATAAAAAATCATATCTTTTTGTTGGAGACATTTATGGGGAAGATAATATCCAACAAAATTAGCTACTTTTTGGAGTAAATCAAATCAAATATCCAATAAAGAAAAGCCTATAAGACATTGCTATATAAGGGACTCAAGTCTCATACTTGAGACATTGATTTTGTGCACAAGGTTTAGAATCTTTGTGTTAGGGTTTGAGTATTTGTAACATGTATTCCATGTTAATACCATAATAAAGGTTATGGTAAAATATTTGTATACAACATTCTATGTTTCAGTAACGTGGCATATTTGTTGGTTTGTCTTAGCTGAATTATAAATTCATCCTACAATAGGTATGGGCTTTCATACTTAGGGGGATACCTAAATAGAAATTCCTAGAATTAGGAAGAGGCATTGAATATCATAGGGTTAGTCATTACTGTATTTTTAATTTTCAGAATACTATAATAAAATAAAATATATTCGGAAAATTTATGTAAGCCCTCCAAAACCCTCCAAAATGCATCTCCATTGTAAGACTTCTGCTGAGCTTTACCCTTTTTCTTGTCGAACTTGCCATCTCTCTTTGTGAATTTTACCTTAACCGACAGACCTTCACCATTCGAAGATGGCTTGTGCTCCTTTCATTTGTTCAAATCCTTAAAGTACAAGGTTGATTGAACTTATTTGAAGTGATCATGTGATATGGGCAGTGCACACAACATCAATAGCGCTTGATCTTCATCATCGATCTTGACATCAATATTTTTAAGATAAAGACTCAGCTTGTTGAATGTATCCAACTGCTCAGCAAATACTTTGTCTTTACTCATCTTAAATGAATACATAGCTTGTTTCAGGTAGAGGCGATTGACCAACTATTTGGTCATGTACAAACTTTTGAATTTCACCCATAAATTCGACGTCATCGTCTCCTTCAAAGCCTGTTGGAGAACCTTGTCACTGAGGGTCAATAAGAAGGCACTATGGGCTTTCTCTATCATGGTCGTCTTCTCCCTCCTGTTAACGCAACGTCAATGGATGCAGCTTCTTTCAACGCTTCTAAATAACCCTGTTGAACCATTAGAGTTTTCATCTTCAAGTGCCATAGACAGAAATCGTTCACTCTGGTGAAATTTTCAATCTCATACTTTGACGACTCATCTTCCTCCATGCTCACCGTACCAATTTGTTGTGAAAAATGATGCCATGAACAAAGTATAAGCGAATTCTTGAATACCTAGAAACTTATAGATGCAAAGAGGACAATGAAATTGTTATAAAATTCTAATCTTTACTTTCTCTTTCAAACAAGATTACAATTGTTACAGAATAACAAATAACCTTTCTCACCCTAATTAGGATTTGCACTGTGTAATGGTGAGAGACTAATATGCTATTTCTAAGAAAACTAAAACACTAAACTAATTGACTTTTACTCATAGATCCATTACACAAGCTAACTTAGGGAACAAATTAACTTAAACAATTGAGCTTTAACAAAATATGAAGGATAGAAAAACACTTAGAAAGGGGGGGTTTGAATAAGTGTAGTCTAAAAACTTGAACGATAAAAACAATTTGCACAGTTATTTTTATCCTGGTTCGTTGTTAACTAAACTACTCCAGTCCACCCCCACGGAGTGATTTACCTTACCTGAGGATTTAATCTACTAATCGCAACAGTTTACAATGGTTTTCCACTTAGCCCACGACTAAGTCTTTTAGAGTATCCTGACCACCACGTGATCACTCTAATTACAACTGCTTAGACACAAGCTAAGACTTCCTAGAGTATCCTGATCAACACTTGATCACTCTAGTTACTTACAAATTAATGTAATCAATTCTAAGAGTATTACAAATGCTTTTGAAAAGCTATAATCACAACAGTGATATTTCTCTTAACGTTTAAGCTTAATCTCACTAATATATTACAACAACAATGTAGTGAGCTTTGATGAAGATGAAGTTTCTGAGCTTTGAGTTGAACAGCGTTTCAGCAAGTTTTTCAGAATAAGTTCGTTCAGGATTGGTTAACCTTGCTTCTCATCAGAACTTCATATTTATAGGCACTTGAGAAGATGACCGTTGGGAGCATTTAATGCTTTGCGTATTCCGTACAGCATTGCATTTAATGTTTCACGCTTTTGTCAACTACCTCGAGCCTTGTTCACGCTGTGTCTACTGACGTTGCCTTTAATAGCTTCCAACGTTCCTTTTGTCAGTCAGCGTAGCCTGCCACCTGTACTTTCTTCTGATATGATGTTTGTGTATACAACGTTTGAATATCATCAGAGTCAAACAGCTTGGTGCATAGCATCTTCTTGTCTTCTGACCTTGAAGTGCTTCTGAGCGTGATACCATGAGAACTTCAGTGCTTCTGCTTCTGATCTCAAGTTCTTCTGATGCTTCCATAGACCCATGTTCTAATTCTTCCTTGACCATCTTCTGATGTCTTGCCAGACCATGTTCTGATATTGCATGCTGAACCTTCTGAGACAAAGCTTCTGAGCGCTGATTTGTGCATACTCTTTATATATTTCCTGAAAGGGAAATTGCAATGTATTAGAGTACCACATTATCTCACACAAAATTCATATCCTTGTTATCATCAAAACTAAGAATATTGATCAGAACAAATCTTGTTCTAACAATCTCCCCCTTTTTGATGATGACAAAAACATATATAAATGATATGAATTTGCGATCAGAAAGAGCAGACGGCTAAAGACAATTTACACAGCTATAACATAAGCATGTGAATATGTCTCCCCCTGAGATTAACAATCTCCCCCTGAGATGAATAATCTCCCCCTGAAATTAATACTAGAAGAATTTTATAAATAAAAGACTTCCCTGAGTATTTCAGTAGAGACGTTCACAGTGCTCGATCTTCAGAACATTCATGACTTCTGATTTCTGCTTCCATAGGACAGCTTCAGAACATTGAATTTCTTTAGATCCTCAGAACATTCACAGCTTCTGATTCCTGCTTCCATCGGACAACTTCAGAACTTGAATTTCTTTGATCTTCAGAACATTCTCAGCTTCTGACTTCTGCTTCCATCGGACAGCTTCAGAACTTGAATTTCTTCAGATCTTCAGAACATCCACAGCTTCTGATTCTTGCTTCCATTGGGACAGCTTCAGAGCTTGAATTTCTTCTTACATCACTTCATGCTAGATTGTATCAGAACATTGTTGAATGTACCAGAGCATCATCAGAGCATCTCTACATCCTGAAATGTTACAGAACAAAACTAAACGACAAAAGTCAGCATGAATGAGTCAGAACATAGAATATGTTTCAGAACACACAATATGTATCAGAGCCATATAGAATGTATCAGAACAAATAGACATAATGTTTCAGATCATATTCTATCTTCTTGCTTCTGATTATGATTCTGAAGCTTCATGCTTCAAGAATCCAAGAACTTGATTCATCTTGTTGCTTCTTATATTGATCTTGAATCTTCAATTCCTGCAACAACACCACTTAAAGCATAGAACTTTGCAAGTTCTGTTAGTAATGTGGGGCCTTTTTACCCGGTAACTGATAATATTTAATCAAATCATTTATCACATATTTCTCCCCCTTTTTGTCATAACATCAAAAAGAATATAAAAGATTCAGATGTAGAAAACGACAAAGGAAAGAAACAGAATTAAACTTTTCGTTGATTAAGCAAACAGAATTACAAAAGATGTATGCAGAACAAGCAGATGCAACAAAGAAAGAAAACTACAAAGACCAAAGACTAAGACCCTAGCTTAGACAAAATCTGCGCCAGAATGTCATGAACCCCGTCAGTGCTTGTAGTTTGCCTTGCCATGAAGGAGCGAAACTAAGCGTTGGCTGCTTCTTGCGCGTCCAAACGAGAAGCCAGCATAGCTTGATTCTGATGTAGAGCTTCCAAGGTCTCCATCAGAGCTGAGGGTACACCAGAAGAAGAAGCACCAGAACTTCTGCCAACAGGGACAGTAATCTCAGCAGGACGATCTTCTGGAAGGTCTTCAGCTTCTGTACCTTCCATCTCAACATCTGAGTCTGACTCAAGAGCAGCCTCAGCATATTCTGGTTCAGGCAACTCAGAAGCTCCAACTTCCAACTTCCAGGAGCAGTCAAGGTTTGTTGGAGGAGTAGGACCAGCAACTTCAGCAGGATAAACCACTTCTGGAAAGACCATGTGAGGAGCACTTTCAGAAGGGTTCATTCTGAACCAATCAAACAACCATTGAAAATCTCTAGTCAGCACAGGATACCTTGGTCTCCATACCACGATGTCTCTGCAGAGATTTTCTTCTACCATCTCATCTGCAGGTATCCTCTCTTCAAGAACTCTTCTGTTCCTGATGAGATGGTGATAGCTGCTTTCACCAACTTCCAAGCGAAGACCACGAGCCCCAGGTGCTTCAGTCATGATCATTCTCTGGACATCCGTAGCCCTAACCAGAAAATCCTGGAAAAAGGCTTCCCAGAGGTTGCAGGTAGCATACTCGTCCAGATGATTAAGGTGAGCAGCACCCAGAATCTCCAACCAGCTATTTACATCTGAGTGTAAAAGCTCTAGAGAAGAATGAGTGGTAGGTGTTGGAGGGTTGACAGTGAATCTGGAGTCAGGAAACACAAAACTGTAGGGGTTAGGTGTTCTGGTGGGAAAAGGGTGTGAGAGCGGTGAGGAGATATCCGTGAGATGGGTTGAAGGGGAAGGGATATCAGATGGTGGAGATGGTGGTTCCAGAGAGGTGAAAGAAGAGGAAGAGGTGGTGGAAGTCTGTGAAGAGGGAGGTGATTGAGGGATACCATCAAGGGGTTGATACACACGTCTAGAGTAGTTTCCAGACATCATAGCTTCAAAGGGATTCACCTTGAGAGGGTCATAGGTGATCCTTACTCTTTTTGGTTTGTTTTCTGGTTCATCAGTTGCCTTTCTCTTTTGTTTACGATCAGTTTCTTGATTTGCAAAACTTGACGAGGGATTCATGATGAAGTTGCAGATAGTGAAAACTGCTAGGGTTTATGATATGAATGCAAAGAGAGAGAGAGAGAGAGAGAGCGAAAAAGAAACTGAATGAAAGAGAGAGAAATATAAGAGGGAAAAGAAACGTTTGAAGAGTATTAAAAGAAAAAAAATAAAAGGAAATGATGGATAGCATTTAATGTTACATGACGTGAGGAGAGATAATAATGACAAAAGAAGTGATTAGCACAGTTACCTAAGTAGGCGTTCCCTCAACTGCACGCACGCTTGTCCAGAAATAGTGAACACGTGTTTACCACCTGGATAGCCAGTTACAGCTGTTTTACTTTTAAAGAAATTCTGAATCAACTTAGACAATGAAACGTTAGTAATAACAGAATCACTACTTCTAATTGATCACAATCAGAATTTCTTATAAAAGACTAATCCAATCTCATTTCAGAAGATACTCATACATAAGATCTTCTCATCTTCTCATTCTGGGCATAAATCCATACTGATATTCTTCATAATGAACTTAAACCTATCTTTAGCAAGGGGTTTTGTAAAGATATCAGCCCATTGATGGTCTGTGTCCACAAAGTTTAAAGATATAACACCCTTCTGAACATAGTCCCTTATGAAATGATGTTTAATCTCAATATGTTTAGCTTTTGAATGTAAGATAGGATTCTTAGATAAACATATAGCAGAAGTATTATCACAGAAAATAGGAATGTTACTCTCATATATCTGATAATCTTCCAGCTGACTTCTCATCCAGAGCATTTGTGTGCTACAACCAGCAGCAGCAACATATTCTGCTTCTGTTGTTGAGAGGGCAATTGTAGCTTGCTTCTTGCTGTACAATGAGATCAGATGACTTCCAAGAAATTGACAACTTCCAGAAGTGCTCTTCCTTTCAATTCTATCTCCAGCATAGTCAGCATCACAGAATCCTACTAAGTTGTAATATTTGGATCTTCTGTAAACTAAACCAACATTAGTAGTACCTTTCAGATACCTCAGAATTCTCTTAACCGCAGTTAAATGAGATTCTCTCAGATCTGATTGGAATCTAGCACACAAACAAACACTGAAGAGAATATCAGGTCTAGAAGCCGTTAGGTATATAAGAGATCCAATCATACCTCTGTACAACTTCTGATCTACCTTCTTACTTACCTCATCCTTACCTAGGACACATGTTGGATGCATAGGAGTTTTGGCTTCTTTGCTTTCAGAAAGATTAAACTTCTTCAGAAGTTCTTTCACATACTTCGTTTGATGAACATAGGTTCCATCAGAAGTTTGGTTGATTTGAATCCCAAGGAAATACTTGAGTGCTCCCATCATGCTCATTTCAAATTCAGCCTGCATAGACTCAGCAAACTCCTTTCCAAGTGTAGCATTAGATGTTCCAAAGATGATATCATCAACATATATTTGACATATTAAAATATCCTTTTTAAAGGTTTTACAAAAGAGAGTAGTGTCCACTTTTCCTCTAGTGAAACCATTTTCCAGAAGGAAAGAACTTAAACGTTCATACCAAGCTCTCGGAGCTTGCTTTAACCCGTATAATGATTTCTTTAATTTAAAAACATGATTTGGAGACTTGGAGTCTTCAAAACCAGGAGGTTGATGGACATAAACTTCTTCATCTATATAACCATTTAAGAAGGCACTCTTGACATCCATCTGATAAAGAGTGATGTTATGTTGAGTGGCAAAAGAAATTAATAGACGAATAGATTCTAACCTGGCCACTGGTGCAAAGGTTTTTGTGTAGTCAATCCCTTCTTGCTGACTATAACCTTGAGCAACCAGTCTGGCTTTGTTTCTTACCACTTCTCCCTTCTCGCTTAGCTTGTTTCTGAATACCCACTTAGTGCCGATGATGTTAAATCCTTTTGGTCTAGGAACCAAGTCCCATACATCATTCCTTGTAAACTGAATGAGTTCTTCTTACATGGCAATTATCCAGTCTGGATCTTCTAGAGCTTGATCAACAGAAGTTGGCTCGATCAAAGAAACAAGACCTAATTGACATTCTGCATTGTTCTTAAGAAATGCCCTTGTTCTGATGGGATCATCTTTCTTCCCAAGGATCTCATCTTCTGAATGAGCTGAAGCAAGTCTAGGTGATCTTCTGACTGTTGGCTCTTCAAAAATCCTGAGATTCTCTAAAGATGCAGCAACTTGATCTTCTGATCCATTGCTTCTGAGACTGCCAGCTTCTGCAGCTTTGCTTCTTGGTTCTACTGCTTCTGATATATCAATATCAAAATCTGCAAAATTCTCAAACTGCTTTGGTTTTTCAAGACCAAGCTTATCATCAAACCTGATATTGATTGATTCTTCTACAATCAATGTTTTAGTATTGTATACTCTGTAGCCTTTAGAGCGTTCAGAATATCCAAGAAGGAAACACTTTTGTGCTTTAGAATCAAACTTACCAAGATGATCTTTAGTATTCAGAATAAAACATACACATCCAAAAGGATGGAAATATGAAATGTTGGGCTTTCTGTTCTTCCACAATTCATAAGGAGTCTTATTTAGAATAGGTCTCATAGAGATTCTATTCTGAATATAACACGCAGTGTTTATTGCTTCTGCCCAGAAATGCTTAGCCATATTGGTTTCATTGATCATGGTTCTGGCCATTTCTTGTAGAGTCCTATTCTTTCGCTCTACAACTCCATTTTGCTGTGGAGTTCTAGGACAAGATAAATCATGGGCAATACCATTTTCTTTGAAGAACTCCTCAAAGAATCTGTTCTCAAATTCGCCATTATGATCACTTCTGACCTTTATGATTTTGCACTCTTTCTCAGATTGGATCTGAGTGCAGAATTCAAAGAACACTGAATGAGACTCATCCTTGTGTTTCAAGAACTTTACCCATGTCCAGCGGCTATAATCATCTACAATGACTAATCCATATTTCTTCCCTCTGACAGATGCTGTTTTGACTGGGCCAAACAGATCAATGTGCAAAAGTTCTAACGGCCTTGAGGAAGAAACAAAATTCTTAGACTTGAATGCAGGTCTGGAGAACTTGCCCTTCTGACATGCTTCACAAAGAGCATCTGATTTGTATTTCAGATTTGGGAGTCCTCTGACCAGATTTAGTTTGTTAATCTGAGAAATCTTTCTCAAACTAGCATGGCCTAATCTTCTGTGCCAGACCCATTGCTCCTCAGAAACAGACATAAGACAAGTCACCTTCTGCTTCTCAAGATCAGAAAGATCAATCTTATAAATGTTGTTCTTTCTCTTGCCTGTAAATAGGATTGAGCCATCCTTCTGACTTACAGCCTTGCAAGACTTTTGATTGAAGATTATATCATAACCATTGTCACTTAATTGACTTATGGACAATAAGTTATGCGTTAATCCTTCTACAAGAAGTACATTAGTTATGGAAGGAGAGTTACCAAGACTTATGGTTCCAGAGCCAATGATTTTGCCCTTCCGATCTCCTCCAAACTTGACTTCTCCACCTGGTTTAAGCACCAGGTCTTGGAATGTAGACCTTTTTCCCGTCATGTGTCGCGAGCACCCAGAGTTCAGGTACCATGACATTTTGCTTTTTGTCCTCTTTGCCGCCAAGGATATCTGCAACAGAAATTATCTTCTCCTTAGGTACCCACAATTTCTTGGGTCCTTTCTTGTTAGTTCTCCTCAAGTTCTGATTGAACTTGGGTTTAGCAAAATATTTAACAGGAGGAACAACATGATATTCTTTAGGTTTGTCAGCATGATATTTCTTAGGATGTGTCACATGCTTCTTGGTGTGAACTGTGTTAAACTTCTGTGCATGTGAAGTGAGCCTAATATCATGAGCATGGCCATATTTGAACTGATCATACAGTGGCTTGTATGTGATCTTCAGATCATCAACAGGTTCAAATTTATGTGAGGTATCACCCTCATAGCCAAAACCAAACCTTCTGTTTCCAGAAACACCATATATCATAGAAGCAAGATGACTTCTGCCAATACTTCTAGATAAGAACTTTCTGAAGCTCGAGTCATATTCTTTCAGAATATGATTCATGCTAGGAATGGATTTTTCTGTTTCAGAAGGAGATCCACTGTCTTTGGATAGATTTAAAACTTTTTCCTTCAGTTCAGAATTTTCCAATTCCAGCTTCTTAGTTTCAAATTCAAACTGCTTTTTCAGCTTTTTGTATTTGATACTAAGATGAGCCTTGAGTTCCAGAAGTTCTGTTAAACTGGAAACTAACTCTTCTCTAGATAGTTCAGAAAATACCTCTTCAGAATCTGATTCTGATGTAGATTCTAATCCATCATCTTCTGTAGCCATCAGCGCGAAGTTGGCTTGCTCTTCTTCAGAGTCTGATTCTGATTCTGATTCAGAATCATCCCATGTTGCCATAAGACCTTTCTTCTTATGAAACTTCTTCTTGGGATTCTCCTTCTGAAGTTTTGGACACTCGTTCTTGTAATGTCCAGGCTCATTGCACTCATAGCAGACAGCCTTCTTCTTGTCAGATCTTCTGTCAGAAGATTCTCCTCGTTCAAATCTCTTTGAACTTCTGAAGCCTCTGAACTTCCTTTGCTTGCTCTTCCAGAGTTGGTTTACCCTTCTGGAGATCATGGACAGTTCATCTTCTTCTTCAGATTTGTATTCTTCAGGATCTTCTTCTCTAGCCTGAAAAGCGTTAGTGCATTTTTTAACATTAGATTTTAGTGCAATAGACTTACCTTTCTTCTGAGGCTCGTTTGCATCCAGCTCTATTTCATGGCTTCTCAAGGCACTGATAAGCTCTTCCAACGAAACTTCATTCAGATTCTTGGCAATCTTGAATGCAGTCACCATTGGACCCCATCTTCTGGGTAAGCTTTTGATGATCTTCTTTACATGATCAGCCTTGGTGTAGCCTTTATCCAGAACTCTCAATCCAGCAGTTAGAGTTTGAAATCTTGAGAACATCTTCTCAATATCTTCATCATCCTCCATCTTGAAGGCTTCATATTTCTGGATTAGAGCAAGAGCTTTAGTCTCCTTGACTTGAGCATTTCCCTCATGGGTCATTTTCAATGACTCATATATATCATGGGCAGTTTCCCTGTTAGATATCTTCTCATACTCAGCATGAGAGATAGCATTCAGCAAAATAGTCCTACATTTATGATGATTCTTGAAAAGCTTCTTCTGATCATCATCCATTTCTTGCCTTGTAAGCGTTACGCCACTGGCTTTCACTGGATGTTTGTAACCATCCATCAGAAGATCCCATAATTCACCATCTAGACCAATAAAGTAACTTTCCTGTTTATCTTTCCAGTATTCAAAGTTTTCACCATCAAATACTGGTGGTCTAGTATAACCATTGTTACCATTGTATTGCTCAGCAGAGCTAGATGTAGATGCAGATGTATTTGTTGGAATTTCACCAGCCATCTTTTACAGAAGCGTTTTTCTCTTCCTGAATCTTTTCTAAACACGGTTAAGTGCTTGCACCTTAGAACCGGCGCTCTGATGCCAATTGAAGGATAGAAAAACACTTAGAAAGGGGGGGTTTGAATAAGTGTAGTCTAAAACTTGAACGATAAAAACAATTGGCACAGTTATATTTATCCTGGTTCGTTGTTAACTAAACTACTCCAGTCCACCCCCACGGAGTGATTTACCTCACTTGAGGATTTAATCCACTAATCGCAACAGATTACAATGGTTTTCCACTTAGCCCACGACTAAGTCTTCTAGAGTATCCTGATCACAACCTAATCACTCTAGGAACAAATGCTTAGACACAAGCTAAGACTTTCTTAGAGTATCCTGACCACCACGTGATCACTCTAATTACAACTGCTTAGACACAAGCTAAGACTTCCTAGAGTATCCTGATCAACACTTGATCACTCTAGTTACTTACAAATTAATGTAATCAATTCTAAGAGTATTACAAATGCTTTTGAAAAGCTATAATCACAACAGTGATATTTCTCTTAACGTTTAAGCTTAATCTCACTAATATATTACAACAGCAATGTAGTGAGCTTTGATGAAGATGAAGTTTCTGAGCTTTGAGTTGAACAGCGTTTCAGCAAGTTTTTCAGAATAAGTTCGTTCAGGATTGGTTAACCTTGCTTCTCATCAGAACTTCATATTTATAGGCACTTGAGAAGATGACCGTTGGGAGCATTTAATGCTTTGCGTATTCCGTATAGCATTGCATTTAATGTTTCACGCTTTTGTCAACTACCTCGAGCCTTGTTCACGCTGTGTCTACTGACGTTGCCTTTAATAGCTTCCAACGTTCCTTTTGTCAGTCAGCGTAGCCTGCCACCTGTACTTTCTTCTGATCTGATGTTTGTGTATACAACGTTTGAATATCATCACAGTCAAACAGCTTGGTGCATAGCATCTTCTTGTCTTCTGACCTTGAAGTGCTTCTAAGCGTGATACCATGAGAACTTCAGTGCTTCTGCTTCTGATCTCAAGTTCTTCTGATGCTTCCATAGACCCATGTTCTGATTCTTCCTTGACCATCTTCTGATGTCTTGCCAGACCATGTTTTGATGTTGCATGCTGAACCTTCTGAGACAAAGCTTCTGAGCGCTGATTTGTGCATGCTCTTTATATATTTCCTGAAAGGGAAATTGCAATGTATTAGAGTACCACATTATCTTACACAAAATTCATATCCTTGTTATCATCAAAACTAAGAATATTGATCAGAACAAATCTTGTTCTAACAAAATAGACTCAATTCGATATGCTAACAAACCTAGCATACTTCAACTTCGACTACACCATTTCAGGGATTCAACTACAGCATACGAAAAAACTTCAACTGCATGCTAAGATCCCGTCGAATTGTTGAACCAAGAAGCTACTCTTCGACTAAATTAGAATTTCATCCAATATCTCACAAAGATAAATAAATTTGCAAAAGCTAGAGGAATAAATGTATGATGTATGAATTGTTAAATTCTAACTTTTTCACATTAAAATGGTATGATTTATCTCGAACCATTCCACATTAAAAAAATGAATTAATATAATTATTTATAGATCACATATAGGGTTGGAAATGAGTCGAGCTGAGTCGAACTTGGTTCAGCTCGGCTCGACTCGATACGAATTAGTTCAGATCGAAACTCGACTCGAGTTCATCACGAACTTTTTTTAGCTCGAACTCGACTCGTTCAAAGTTTACGAGAAATTCAGTTTGACTCGATAACTCGAACTCGGTTCGATTAAATAGTTCAAAAATGGAAGAAAAAAAACTAAAATTAATTTTTTTTACTAAGTGCCATTTAATTTTAAACTTTGCCCAATGAACTTTTTTTTAGAAGAGAAAATGTCTTAAAAGTCTTGGATATAACTTATGTGTGTTATGAGCTCAATATAAAGGAGAATAGGAGAAGGTAAGTAAATGTATTTTTTTAATGTGGGATTTGAATAGTAAAGTTAAAGAGAATTAAAATGATTTTTAGAGTTGAACTTATCAAAATAGTTAACTTTGAAGAATAATATGACCATTAAAACAATTTTGCTTTCATATAATATATGTTTCATCTTAAAATAATATTTGTAGTTTAAGATATTATCATTAAAAGTAAGTAATATGAGCAAATAATAACGTATAATAATTTACGTTTGTAACATATATTTTACTAAGTTGAATTTGGATTTTTTTTAATCAATAGAATTGTAAATGATTTTATCATCGTTCAAATGGTATAAATAAATATGAAAACTAAGTCTTGATGTCTTCATGAAACTTGCATATCGAGTCAGTTCATGAACCAAATAAATCGAACTATACGCGCTCAAGTTCAACTCATTTATTTTATGAACTTAATTTTGAGCTTAAGTTCGACTTATTTGGTTCATGAATGAAGTCCAATAAATTAATTACCAAATCAAGTCTTAAACTATTTTTGAGTTGGTTCGGTTCATTGTCAGTCCTAAGTCACATTTGAAGGTATATTAAAAATAATAATGCAATGTTTCGATTCTCAATTGAATGTTGTAGTTTTTAAATATTTATTTATTTTTGTAGTTAAATTCCATATCTGAATGGTCATCCGTATTTAGACCCATTAGCTTTCTTTTTTAACTATTAGGAATTAAAGAAGGACAATTTCTTTGTATACCCGTATATGGTGAAAAACACCCCTGAAAACCGCAAAATACCCTTCGGAAATGCATCTCCGAATGCACCCATATCCTAATTTTAAAGATTTTAGATATGGATCTCCGAAATCACCCTTAATTAGATTTCAATGATTTCGGATATGCATATCTGAATTCACCAAGAAGTTGTTTCGGAGATGCATACCCGAAATATGCAGATTTTCAATGATTCATTTTTTCCAAAACAACAACATAGTAGAAATAAAATTAAAACCTCCTACTATTCGATAAAATGTAACGGAAATAAAAAATACGCAAATATAGATTAAAAAATTGATACTATAATATGAAAGTAGTTGTTCGGATAAGTACTCAATGTAAAAATATTACAACACCAGATAAAAAGTCATAAATAAAACATTAATAGGCATCTACTACTACTGAGTATGCCTAATGCCTCCTATACCCTACCGCGCATGGTTCACGAATTTTATGGTCGCATGTTCCTGTCACAACAAAAACAAAAAACAATGTTAGTTAAACCGTTAGAAGAAAGTGCAATAAAAACATAAATAAAAAACAGTTAAATTATAAAGTGCAATAAAAAAAACCTCGCCCTCCCAAACTCGTCGAGCGACATGGTCATGATAGTAAATCAACACAGATGTGTCTGCAGGCCCTCCCGGGTAGCCCTCATCCTCCGCTTCATCTTCGTCTTACTCAGGGTGAACATCAGGTATATCCTCCTCCTCAAGTCCCAACTCCTCCTCATCCTCACGTACCAGACGCCCGAGACAGTCTACTCCTCGATGCAGATGAAGATCCTGCAGGTGCGTCATTCATTTAGACTGGTACTCGAACTCGACCCCGTCCCCAAGTCAATGCTTGATGTGCAGCTCTCTCACGCCGAGTTGAGGCGATCGGTGTCTCCCTACCCTGTCTAAGTCGAGCGGCCGGTGCCTGGTTGCCTGCCATTTTCTTGAAAAAGTGCAACTGGTAAGACTTTGAAACAAATTTAAAAAAAAAGGTCAGACCATATTTCGGAAGTGTATCTTCGAACCTGATCAGAGATGATTTCAGAAATGCACTTCCGAAAACACATGCGAACAATCATTTTTGGCAAACCACCATTTCTTGCCCTAACTCAATAAAATCCAATTTTTACCAACTAAACACTATCATTGACCTACAATAACTACACCCTACAACATTTTTCTAATTTTCAACAGCCCTAATAACATTTCCAACTTAGAGTTCAAAGTTATGGAAACTTACACTTTGTTTAAGCTTTGAGTTGATGTTGAATGAGGCTTTGAATGCTTATCTATGCTTGGAACGAGTTGTAGAGAAAGAAACCTTTCAATGCAAGTTGGCACATATGGGTTTGTTTGAAAAAAGTTTGTATTGAAGAGAATGAAAATGAAGGGGTGTTTGTTTGGGTTTTGGAAAAAAATGCAACAATTTTCAAAGATGCATCTCTGAAGACACCATTTTTTTTTAAAAAAAAAGTTATTTCGAATATGCATATCCGAAAACAATTTTTTTTAAAAAGGTGTTTTTGGATTTTTAAGAAAAATGTGCTTTCGGAGTTGCACATCCAAAATTTAGAGGTATTTTGGGATTTTCACAACAGGTATCTAAGAAAGCATATAGGTGTAAAAAGAAATTCTCTTAAGAATTGACTGATATTATACTATTACCATCCTACAAAACATGAAAAAAATTCTCTTCCATGTGTTGTAGCGTTGTAGGTTAAGGGTGTTATTTCACACACTCACTTACATTACAACTCATACACTCTTATTCAAATATTTAATTAGGGTTGCTCATCAAAATCGAATTACAAAAATGATAATTTAAAATATCACTGTCTTTTTCATTTCACCACAAAACTAACTAAATGTAACAGGTAGATTTAAAAATTATAATTAGAACTTCACATGAAAACTCTACAAAGTTTCAAATTTTAGCAGTTGTTTTAACATAACCACTTGTTATTACTTGATATCATAATTAATCCATACAATAAAAATTAAAAAGTAAAATGGAATGAATAAAAATATATAGAAGGATGCATTAAATGACATATATATTCATTTACAATAAAAACTGTACGTACTGGAAATGATCCAAACATGTAATAATGATATAATACTCAAAGTAATGTGTGAACTTTCACAGAAATGGCTACCCAACTTCTTATTAACATAACTAGTGTCTTACCCGTGCGTCCGCACGGGTACCCGTCGTTTTCGCGCATTTGGATTGAGAAAAATCAAAGGTATTAGTAAAAGATGATAGTAAAAGAATAAATGTTGGGGGATAGATTAGTAAAAGACTAAGTTTTACTTAAAATGGGTAAAGTTATAAAGTTACTAATATTAAAAAATTGATTATTGAAAAATAAAGTCATTAAAAGATGAAAGATAATTAAACTATAATTAAACTGATAAATGATATATTTTAAGAAAATTAAAATATAATTAAACTGATACACATATATTATATAAATATTTTAAAGTACATATGCATCAACTTAGTCTCCCACATTATTAATATTAAAAACATTCCTAGAATTGCAAAATTTAACCCTCTATCTGAATTTGTAATAAAATGCATTTCAGAAAGCAGTTTGGAATATTGATAATGTGAGGGTCTAGAGTAGACTAATATAGTCCTACAATTTCAAGGACCAAGTTAGATATTTTGTCAAAACTAAATGGGTTATATTAGAAACTTAGAGTTCCATATGTTAGGAATCTCTCCAAGTATTGCATACAAAAGTGATGATTTCCCTTCTCCAACTGGTCCACAAACTGCAATTTTATGTTTCCATTTGATTTCTAAATTCACATCTGCTAAAGTTGGAGACACTGATTCATAATCCCAAATGCAATATGAAATATTCAAATACCTATTCATGTAGGAGTTTAAGGAATATCTTAAGTTAATTTAAAATGAATAGGACCAAGTTTTAAATGATGCAATCAAAGTATGAGCTTCACTAACATGCACTCAAGAGTATACTCAATCATATGCTGGTAGGGAAGTGACAATTATTGTCTCTCTTAGGGAAGTGAGAATATTTAGTCAATACAAATGAAAATGCACATGTACCACATTTCTATATACATTGGATTAGTGATTACTAAGGCAATATGAATAATATATACATAACACATAGCTCCACTTTGGATTCTATGCAAATATAATACTACCAATATAATCAATTCGGTAAACAATTGAATGCAGCGGAAATTTTAAGGATATATCCTGGATGCATGGCCTATACGTGAAGTATAAAGTATAATTTGGGAATTTGATGCTACAGCTCCTAAAGTAAGGGAATGGATACATGAATCGGGATTCTTCCTAATGAATCAGGATTCAACATGAGTACTATCAATCTTTTTTTAAAGTGAAAAGTACATGTAATGAGTTTAAGATTCACATAGAAATTGGTTACCAATGAGTAAAATATATGCGCGAAGAGAACCACCAGAGAAAAGTGTAAAGATGCATAAACTCATATGAACCTGCTTTTCACTTTACACAAAAATAATGGTTAGTTTAACAAAGTTGACTGCACTAAGTTTAGGTGATGATTCACCATAATGAATAGGTATTCATGATGAGATTCATGTCCAGATATATACGCGATAGAGATTCGTATCGATTGTATTCAATTTAGTATTGAACTGAAATATAACTCGCGTGTACCGTAAGGGTGTGAATCCATTACACACATGAACAATTGTTACATGGGAAAGGAACACTGGGAAGAAAAGTAGAGTAGCTGGTGGAGGTAGCTCTAGTAGAGCATTTTGTCAGGTGGAGGATTGTCGCGCAGATCTCAACAATGCTAAAGATTATCACCGACATCATAAAGTTTGTGAGGTGCACTCGAAGGACAGTAAGGCTCTTGTTGGAAACACAATGCAGCGGTTCTGTCAACAATGTAGTAGGTTAGTTCTTTTTCTTTGCAGTGTATCGGTTCTTAATTTACCAGATTGCGAATAACTGAAAAAATAGTGTTTTTAGTAGTTTTTAAGGTTTAGATTGGATCTGGATTCATTCTATTTCGTGTTTTTTCATTCTATCAACAGGTTTCACTTGCTTCAAGAGTCTGATGAAGGGAAGAGAAGCTGTCGAAGGCGTTTGGCAGGCAATTTTAAAAGGAGGAGGAAAACAAATCAGGAGGCTGTTCCTAATGGAAGCTCACCGAACGATGATCAGACCAGTAGTTATCTGTTGATAAGTTTATTGAAGATACTTTCAAATATGCAGCGTAAGTATCTATTTAGTCTAAACTCTTGCAAACCTACCCATGGTTGATGATGTCATGGAGGAGAGCAGGCCTAGTACACAGAAAAATGGAAGAGATATGGCAAATGCACCGGTTCCCATTTTTGTAACCTGCAAAGAAGAGAAAATCAGAAGCTATTTTGGTATTCATTTTTAATTTTTCTTTTTAAAAAGATAGAAACTATTTTGTGTAATAGAATTCTAAGAAAAATATTGAAGACATTGCAAACTTTACAGTTCATTGTAGAGGATTGTTAGTGTTACCAACAGATGCTCAAGAAAACAAAAATATGTCAACATGCTAACAATGACAAGCAGTGGAACTTCCTGCCAAACCCTATAAAATTGAGCAGACAAATAAAATGGTTCATAATTCTTGATGATTGAAATTATATCCATGAAGCTCCAAAATGAAGCTTATAGCCAAACTTCATTCATTGATTAGAAATAAAAAAGATCTTTATCGGATTTAGATTGTGTGAAGTCACAACCTTGTGAGCGCATGTATGTAGTCAATCATATCTCGACCGTCCGATGGATGGTCCATATGTGACTAACTACGCGCACACAATCTAAATTCAAAATTTTTGTACAAAAGTAGACGTACATGTACTCGTTTACATCTTCGAGTTGAGATCTACTTGCTCCAGCAAATCGATTTCGAACACTTTGAATCTGTAATAGAGTGACAGCAAGGTTTCTAACATCCTTTTTGCAGACATCACAAGTTCTAGTACCCTTTATACTAAACCATTTAATAGCACATTCTTGGTGAGCCAAAGCAAAGTTCACCTTTGCAGCTACATTCCAACTTGAATGTCTCGCCTCCTTCAGATAATTCAGACAGAAAAATTCTACACATGGGTTGTGATGAAATTCCAATTTTGGAGAGTTATTTTGAACCCTTCCCTTCAACAATCAAGGAAAAGTTGAGCAAAAATCAGAATCAAACAAACTTCATAAAGAGAAAGGGAAGAACAGAAAACATAATTAGGTAACTTTGTTGCTTACTTCAACCAACTCCATATTTCCGTGGATTTTCTATGAATTCAGCAAAGCACCACCTACACCAGAATTTGGCTTAACACTCATATGTCTTATAAGATCATACGCCTCATCCAGTTCACCAGTGACCAAGAAGATCAACCATGCATGTGTAATGTTGAAGTGTTGGATTGATACCATGATCACTCACCATCAAGTTGTACATGGCCCATCCTTCACCCAACATATGCCCTCAACTGCAAGCTGCAAGAAACTACTTCATTATAACACATAGTAACATCGAATTACATCTAACCAAGTATCCTATTGTGGGTTAACGTCCTACTTCCATTGAATCTCAAGTTGTGCTTTTCAACTTCACCAATGAGCTAGCAACCTACAATATATATCAAAACAACTCTAAAGTTAGTATAATATCCAATGTTTGCCATGATAATTAATTTGGCTAAACCTTTATGGGACTCTGATTAATTATGAAATTTGATCAAGATCATAAACCACAGATGATATTTACAGCCAAAGAATCTGTCTTCTCACCACTAACACAATTTGGTCAAGATCATAAACCACATATGATATTTACAGCCAGGGCCGGCCCAAGACATATTGAGGCCTAAGGCGAATTTTGAATAAAATTTAATAAAAATATTTATTTTTATTTTTAAAAATTAAAATTATTTATTAAACTTCTCTAATTGATTTTATTTCATATGTATTTTAAATTATTTGTTATTTTCTATCAATAATGAAGGCAATTCATTCAATATTTATTTATATAAAATTGATCATGAATAAAATTTATTAATCTTAATATTTATAATAATTATTATTATTATTATTTTTTTTGGAAATAATGATTATATATAACCAAAAAACAATCTGTACAATGCGACCCATAGGGTCCAGCTACACACTAAGAATCATCCCTAAGGCATGATTAACTGAGCTATGTATTTTCTAAGGTTTGGCTTCATCCAAACTCTATTCACTATACTATCTATGATTTTCCTTTCTATATCTATCTCCATCTCCTTTCTATTATCTGCAAAAATATTGTCATTCCTATAATTCCAAATTTCATATGACGCCTCTGCCACAACAACTTTTAATATTTGAGCTTTCCAACTTTTGTTCTTGCTATTTTCAATCACCCATTGCAGCTCCTGTGTCCAGCCCTGAGGAGTATGGTGCATATCCATCCATTTCAAGATCGCCTGCCAAATGTTTCTTGTACCCCTGCACTCATAGAAAAGATGTTGAAGTGATTCCACTTCTTCACAGAAACTACAGGCATCATTACTTAACATCCCAAACTTTCTTAGTCTTGCCTTGGTCGCAAGACTATCATGGCAAGCTATCCGTAAAGTAAACAGGGCTCTTGGCCTAGCAACATTACCATAGAAAAGCTTCCTCCATGGCACCTTCTGTTGCTGATCCAGGAACGCATAATAGAAGTTTTTCATCGCAAACTTTCCAGTTTTTACCAAGTCCTTCCATGGTTGCATCTCTTTCACTTGATCCCTCTGTTGTAAGATGTTTTTCAGAATCCAAGAGCAGCTCTTCTTGATAGGAACCATCATAATATCCTCATCTTGCACATAGTAAGCATGCACCCAACCATCATAATATTATTATTATTATTATTATTATTAGTATTATTATTATTATTACTATTATTAACAGTAATAATAATGTGAGTTTATGATATAAAATAGTAAAATTAAAAATACTTAAATATTGTTACAATTAAACTATATTTATGTTGTATAAAAATGAGTATATATTATAAATATTATGGTACTTGATTGGGTCATATATATTATTATTGTTAATTATTGACCTAAATAATAAAAATAACTTGTTTAGCGCCTGAAGTTCGTGTTAATTTTTTTGCAGGGACTTTTGTTTTATTGATTCTCTCTCTAAATTAAATCAAAATAATGAATTAATTACCAATAATTGCTCTTATGGCCAGTAAAAAAGTGGGACCTTAATACTAATAATACATAACTTAATAACTTAATACTAGTATTAATGAAAAGAAAATATAATTGGAGGCCCAAGGCAATGGCCTAGGTTGCCTACCCCTTGGGCCGGGCCTGTTTACAGCCAAAGAATATGTCTTCTCACCACCAACACAATCAGTTTTCACCCACTTGACACAATATTTGAGTGGTAGGCCCATGGCAAAATAATCTATAGACTATAGCACTAAAAATCAGTATATACTCCCAAATGTGAGATAAGACCGTGTTTTAAATTGCAGATCATACCGGCCTCAAAATAATTAAAGAATATTATACCGAAACTTAATCTAACATATTTTAAAATTAAATATATACAAAAACAGAATATACCAGTTGGAAACTGCCTTGCTGCCGTGAATGTTGCAGCATTGATTCAAAGCAGGCTCGAAACATCGATAGATGACTGATTTGCATGCATTGCAAGTTAAATTCATGAATTTATTAAATCCATATTGAGGAAACTCCAAAACTGATGAATGAGATGGAAACAAATGCATATGTTTGAGGATCACACCATGGAAGAAATAAGCATCACTACATTTTTGCGACCAAGTTAATCTATGTTGACAAAGATCATAAGAAGAAAATTAAAGATGAATTTTATGTTAACTATCTAGATATTGAAATAGAAAAGTAACTCGCAATATCTTTTGAGAGATCGACATTGAAATCGTGCAAGAAATTAGAGGAAAACTCACATTGAACCACCTGCAGCAGGTCCAATGACATAATCCAGTTCATCATACTCTTATGAATCCTAACACGCCAGACTCTAATGAATCCTAAGTTCATTTGAATGACTATAATGGCTTCAGTTTTACTTACAAAAAGTTATCACATCTGCTTCTTTTAGATGAATAGGAACCTCACACGCCATCACAGGTGGTTCATACCTGAAACCGTAACAGTAAAAGAATCAGTTACAAATTCATTCATCGCCTAAGAAATAAAGCACCAAGTAGTATTTCAAACCTGTGTAAAAAAATGGCTTATCTTTTGAGATGATTTAACCACATACAAAATCGGCACCATTTCACCATCAACTTGAATCCTTCAACATTTCACTACACTAACCTACGATCCAAACAAATAACCATATGACTGATCAATCCACATAGCAACATCATTTCTCCGTATAGTTTAAAAAATATTACAAAATATCAAATCAAAATAATAACAATAGTACATTTCTTACATAATATTCAAGAGATTTTTAAGTTTCCAACGGTGTTGATGCACTTTCACTCTCTTTAGGAAGTATTCCAAAAACATTTTATAATGTTAGTATTGCTATAGCTTCATTCGGAGCAAATTCAGTTGGCTCAGCACCCTTATCTTTGTTGATTTTCTTCCTGGAAGTGAACATCTTGACAACTATTACCGGCAATGAAGAAAAATTAGCAAATGTATGAGCTTCATTAACATCCAACAAAAAATTCATCACAAATACCCAACTTATATAGCTCTGCAAATTCATAAGAAATACTCTTCATTAATTTAAAAATCTAAAACAGCCTTTAAGTTCTTACCACTTTAATTTGTGACTTTGACATTTTTCATACAACATACAACTAAATTTCATAGCATACAAAATATAAATCCATGGAAGATGAATGATTGGATTAGAGAATGCGAAGGGAACTGAAGATATTACTCTTCAGCCAAGGCTGCTGGCCGTTTTGCAGATGGATCAACACAAAGACACAATGGTTTTGGTAGGGAAAGTTTAATAAGATCTGCAACCTCATCGGGCATGGTTGCCGAAAAAAGCATGGTCTGCTTTTTTCTGGGACATACGCGAACCTGTAAAACAATCAAATATGCTTAATACTCCTTTCCAACAACATGACAAAATCAATTATGAAATTAACCATGTAACAACGACAATTTTTGTATCATAGGGTTAAGTAACACTCACAAGTTCTTTAATTTCAGCATCAAATCCAAGCTGCAATAGACGATCAGCTTCATCAAGGATCAAAACAGCAAGATCATCCAAATTCACCGACATAGAATTGGGTAAATGGTCTATCATGCGTCCTGGAGTAGCCACAACAACCACATGAACCTGAAATCAAAATTCAGGCCACAGTTTAACTATAGTAAATAAACAACCACATAAATAACCACATGCTTATGATCAACATAGCTTGATAGTTTGGAGAAAAAAGCTATGAAGATGAAAACAAAACAAATTTAAGAGGATTGAATAAAACATTATGCGACTCCTCTGTTGAATTTGTCTAAAGAAAACTGAGTTAAGCATATAATTGCAACTTAAATTGGTCAAATTTCGATTTAACACATTATACAATATTAAAATAGAGGTGTATATATGTATCTACAACCTGTTTTATGTTGCAATTGGCATAATCAACTACATGGTACCAGCTGCTACTTTCTGTTCACACTGTTCGCAGCATGCTTTGTTACAGCCAATGATTCAATAGGGTGTTGCCAAGCCCATTCAACCTTCATTTCAAAATCAAAGTAACGCCATGAAAACAATCGACTTAACTTGCTCAACCAACCAATCAATAAATATGAAACATTTTTTGTTAAACAAAAACAACCTCATAATACATAGAAAGCAGAATTCTATTAAAACATGAAGAGCAGCCACATTCGTTGGGAACCCATACATACATAAAACCATCTCCCAAGGACGCTTGCTCTTAGTTCTCCAAGCTCCACTCCCAATTTCACCATTGTGTTGCCTGATCCGACGCCGCAGATTAACCGTAAATCTGCAAAACATAAAATCAAACCAATTAAACAATATAAGAACTTAAATATCCACAGTAGATGAAAATAGATTAATTGCAGATTACCGTTCGAGTAAATTCCTCTCTGACTCTCTAGCGTTTATGAACAATTAGCTTAATAAGAGAAACCCAAATCGAAACGAATCGCCACCTGAAATTCAAAGCATAAAGAAAATCAAAATACTACAAAGAACCAATCAATCCGCATAACTCGAGATGACGATGTAGATGCGTCGCTAATAAGAAGTTGCCGAGTGTGTTGAGTTGTGAGCGGAAGAAGTTGTAATAAGAGAGGAAGTTGAAGATGGAAGAGAAACCATAAGGGACGGTTCTTGAAGTTGGAAGAGAAATTGTACGTGCGTTGAATATAAACAGTTACAAAATTAAAATGCAACAGCCCACAATATGGGAAAATGACGTGAAAGAAGAAGAATGGGCTGCATTAATCTTTTTTGACAATTTTGAAATTTGGAAGAGTGTGGGATTAAGGACAGTTATGATGAGAATAGTGGAAATTGAATAATAGAAGGATGTAACTGCATAAAAGAAGAAGTTAATTTTGACAATGCTGATGTGGATTTTTGTGGGAAGAGAGGCTGATGTGGCATAGGTTAGAGATGAGCAAATGGTAGACTTTTCTTATATGATAGATATATGTGTGTTGTAATGTAGGAATAGTATAAATTATAAGTAATTGATGATACCAAACTTCAATTTCAATTAAATACTTTCAATTACTATTCAATCAAAGAGCATCTAAAGATATTAAAAGAGATGCAAATAAAAAAAATGTAAATACTTTATACAAATTAGTGACCGAACTTGTTCCGCAATAGTGAATCTGAAAATTATGTTGTGTGTGGAGAATTTCCTTTTGGTGATTCATCTTGAATGGATACTTAACAATTCTATGTTATATAGTTAAACATATTCTTTCTAATTTTCCAAGGATATTTACTATAAGTTTGTGAAAAAAATGTCATGAAATAAAAAAGTAATAACTATTTTTTATATATAATAGTATTTTCTATAAGATTTGAATTTTATTTTCTGGAAAGCTAAAAGGAGCATGTTTTAAAGGAAATCCAACATCATTAATTCATTTCAAGTACAAGCTAAAAGGAGCTTCTTATAAAGCAAACTCAATATCATTCATTCATTGGACATAATAACATTAAATTACCAAAAACTAAACAACCAACAACAAGCTCATAATGTTTTATTACATTAAAACTAAACAACCAACAATGACATAATTTTTTATTACATCAAACCAAAAATGATAAAACTAATTATTAACATTTTTTTACGGTGACAGAGGCAACGACAGCGACAAAAGTGAGATTAGCGGTGTAAGCAGTGCGGTTGATGGAGACTACACCATATTAAGGAGGGTTTAGACACCCACAATTATGAATGCAATTTGGAACCATTCTTCCATACTGCCTTCCATTCAAGAAACTAAAATTTCTATCATGAACGATGTTTTGGCTAAAAGTCTTTGGTGTAATGTGGAGATTGGATTTTCTTTTTCTAATTCGGTGGGAAGATCGGGAGGATTGATTACTTTATGGAGGAAAGATAAAATGGAGGTCTTGCTTAGTTTCAAAGGGGAAGGATTCTTAGGTATTAAAGTGTGTTGGAAGGAAGAATTATATTATATTGTGAATGTTTACTCTTCGTGCGATCTTAATAAGAAGAAGGTTATATGGGATAATATCCTTAATTTGAAGGAGGCTTTTAGGGACGGGGAATGGATTATAGGAGGTGACTTCAAATCTATCAAGAATGTTAGAGAAAGAAAAGGGAGAGCGGGGGAGGCGAACAAAAGGGAGGCGGATCTTTTTGCGGAATTCATTTGTAAGAGTGCTTTGGTGGATATTCCTTGCAATGGCAAAAAGTTCACGTGGTTTAGTGGAGATGGTAAGTCTATGAGTAGGATTGATCGTTTCCTTTTATCTTACAATGTGGTGAATATTTGGGATGTTAGTGGTCAAATGATTGGTGAGAGGGATATTTCGGATCATTGTCCTATTTGGATAATGACGGATAAGTACAATTGGGGGGCAAAACCATTCAAATTCAATAATGAATGGTTTACTTTTGACTCTTTCTTACCGTTCGTAGAGAAGGAGTGGTTGAGTTTGAAGGTGGAAGGAAGAGGGGACTTTGTTTTGAAAGAAAAGCTTAAGCTCTTAAAGGACAAGCTCAAAAGGTGGAATAGGGAGGTATTTGGGAAGATCAATTTGGATATTGAGGAAGATGTCAACGACATTAATCTTGCCGATGAGAGGCTAGCTTCTACCTCCTTTTCTTTGGCTTCTTTTGAGGAAAACTTGGTTTTTAGAAAAGAGGCGACGTGTGGGTTTTGGAGGAATTTGAGAATTAAAGAGAATATGCTTGTGCAAAAGTCTAGGATGAAGTGGCTTAAAGAAGGAGATACTAATAGTGGATTTTTTCATAAGGTGATGAAACAAAGAAGAATTCACAACCACATTGGCCCAATTCTAACTTCGGGAGGCATGGTGGAGTCGGTGGAGGAAGTTAGGGAGGAGGTGTTCAAACATTTCGGGAATAAATTTGTTGAACCGGAAGTGACTAGACCGGTGTTAGATGGTGTTTATTTTAATACTTTAAGTAGGGAGGAGGCGAGGGGGCTTGAGAAACCTTTCCTATAAGATGAAATAAAAGAGGCGGTTTGGGAGTGTGGTGGTAATAAGAGTCCGGGTCCGGATGGTTACTCTTTTCTTTTCTTTAAGAAATGTTGGCACTTTATTAAAGAAGATTTCATCAATTTCTTTAATTATTTCTTTCTTGGAAGACCGATTTCTAAGGTGATCACTTCTTCGTTTTTGACGCTTGTTCCCAAATCTAATAATCCGGTCGGATTAGATGATTATAGGCCCATATGCTTGGTGGGTTGCTTATATAAAGTGGTTGCTAAGCTTTTGGCGGGAAGATTAAAAGGAGTGCTCAATTCTATTATTTCTCCGTTTCAAAGTGCTTTCGTCCCCGGTAGGCAATTGCTAGATGGAATGGTAGTGGCGAATGAGGTGGTGGATTATGCTAGAAAAGAAGGCAAGAATTGTGTTTTATTTAAGGTAGACTTTGAAAAAGCTTATGATAAGGTGAGTTGGAGTTTTTTAAGGTTTATGCTTAAAAGAATGGGGTTCGGAGAGAAATGGATGCAATGGATGGAATTAATGGCGTTTAATAGTAATATGTCCGTGCTTATTAACGGGAGTCCATCGAAGGAGTTTAAGGTGAGTAGAGGTTTGAGACAAGGGGATCCGTTATCTCCTTTTCTTTTTGTTTTGGTGGCGGAAGGATTAACGGGGCTTGTTAGAAAATCTATTGAAGTTGGTGAATTCCAAAGCTTTAATATTAAAGGTTCTTGTCCGGTAGACATTCTCCAATTTGCGGATGACACTCTAATAGTGGGAGAGGGTAATTGGAAACATATTTTGGCTATGAGAGCCGTGCTCCAGGCTTTTGAGTTAGTGTCGGGGCTTGGAAATAATTATCACAAAAGTAAGTTAATTGGCATCAATTCTAATTTACATTTTTTGGAGGCGGTTTCTCATTTTCTCTCGTGCAAAGTGGAGGATAGCAACTTTTACTTTCTCGTTATTCCTATTGGGTTTAATCCTAGGAAAGAAGCCACTTGGTATCCTCTTTTTTCAAAGTTGAAGAAACGTTTGGATGGGTGGACAAATCGTTTTTTGAATATGGGAGGAAGAATTACCCTTCTTAAGTCCGTGCATAGTTCTTTGTCCATTTTTTGGATGTCTTTCTACAAATTACCTAGTAAGGTTGCTAAGAGGATTAATGGCATTCAAAGTAAATTTTTATGGGGAGGAGTAGAAGAAAGAAGAAGAATTAATTGGATAAAGTGGGAGGATGTTACTTTACCCTTGGCCAAAGGGGGGTTAGGAGTTAAAAATATCGTTTTGTTCAACTTGGCTCTTCTTAACAAGTGGAGATGGCGGATTATTAAAGGGGCAAATTCGTTGTGGCATAAGGTGTTGAATGTTCATTACGGAGATTTGTCCTTGAAAATCTGAGGTGGAGGAGAGGATAAGAAAGTTTTCTCAAAATGTTCTTTTTGGTGGAAGGATTTAATTAAGATTATCCCTCCGCCACCTTTTGACCCTTTTGTTGCTCATTGTAGGTTCTCGATCCATAATGGGTTTTCTACCCCTTTTTGGGAAGCTAAGTGGTTGGAGGGAAGTACTTTGAATGAAGATTTCCCTAATGAACAGAAAATGGAGATTTCCAATGGATTTTGTTTTGATACTTAGTATTGGTTTGCAGATTTATGAATTTCGTTCCAACCCAACGAATTGGAAGCACTGAGACTGAGGAAGACAATATGATAAAAACAGATGAAAATTTCTGCCTAATTTGACCTTTAATGTTTTCCTTAACTCTTTAAACTTCTTTTATACTTTGTTGTTAAGATGAATTTCATTTGTTAAGTCCTAAACTTCTTTTATACTCTTTAAACATATTTTCATTTGGAGACAAAATGAAGGTGTTCAAAAATACTTTTGTTGATGGGTTACTTTTGTTGCTCATCATCGTAACTTAATTGAATAGTGTTTGAAAATACATTTTGTTGTCATTTAGTTTACAATATAAGACTCCAATTTTTTTTTAAAAAAATATTATTTTTAAATCACAACAAGTTCTTATTTATGCTAAACTATGGTTGTGAATTGGAAAATGCTTGGTACGAAGGCCAACAAGAACGAAAAGGCACGAATCGGTTATAGCCCTTACATGTAACACATAATTGCACTGCATTTATTCTATTTCATCCATGTATTTAATTACAGCCGCCGCATGTTTATGTTTTGTTGGAATTCGTCTATCAATTAGTCGTGCTATATAGAACTTCCCTTATATTACTTACTATTTGATTCTTAATCATTTATTAATTTAATTACAATGATGAATAGATTTGCATTATTAATTTAAGGGTGCAATGAAGGTTAATTACTAGCCATTTTATGAGAATTTTAGCAGTTGAAAATTGAATTAATTTCATTGTAATACAATTTGTTTATATGTACTAATTAAAGTAGTTGATATTTTAAATTAGCATCATTAAATGTATGAATAGATTTATGTGTTATATGATATAATTGATTGAAATTCCAAAAAAAAAAATTATGAATAAAAAAAATGGTTCATGTCTTAAAAGAAAATGTATAAAATGTCATACTTAATTTGATTTGAATATTTGATTATAAGAGTTTTATTAAATTCAATTATGATTAGAAATATACATAATATTTCATTTAAATTGGTTTAATTAGGTAGTTTTTTTTAGAAATTATGAATTTTTTTACAAAAATACTGTTATTTTATTCGAATTTTATTGGCGGAAGTTTGAATTTTTCTTCTTTTGAAAGTTGATTAAATTTTAATAAAAAAAATCGAATTAATTGTTTATAATAATTATTAATAACTATATTAATATAGTTTTTATGATATCATCATAAGTAATAATAAGAATTAATTATCTATTATTTAACTTGAATTTTGTTACATTATGAGTGATTGATTGATATATTCTAAAAAATTAATGAATAAAAAAACTGTCTTAAAGAAAATTTATAATAATTATTTTATGATTGATTGATATATTTAATTTGATTTTTATTTTTCTAAAATATATGATTATGAGAGTTATATTAAATTCAATTATGATCAGAAATATACATAATATTTCATTTAAATTGGTTTAATTAGGTAGATTTTTAAAAATTATGTTTTTTACAAAGTACTGTTACTTTATTCAAAATTTATTGGCAGAAGATTGAGATTTGCTTCTTCTTTGGAAAATTGAGTTAAGTTTAATAAGAAAAATCGAACTAATTTCTTATAATAATTACTAATAACTATATTAATATAGTTTTTATGATATCATTATAATTAATAATTAGAATTAATTATCTATTATTTAACTTAAATTTCGTTACATTTGTTTAATTTGTTGTCTATTATTTGATTTTAGTTGATTTTAGTGAATGAGTGATTAAAGTTTGAAGGATGTCTTGGGCTTAGGCCCTCCTTTATACAAAAAAAAAAAAAAGTTTGAAGGATGTTTTATAATTTTAAAATAGTTTTATATAAAGAAATTATTAAATGGGGGAATTTCAAGTAGAATTGTATGAATTAAATAGTATCAAAATTGTATCATAATATGAAGTAACCTTAATTATTTTATGATCACAAAAATAAAAATTAATTTATAATTATGATTCAAACATGACAATTATATTTATTTAAAATTTTAATAAATTTTATTCTCTCTTAATATAAAAATTTTATGCAGCGGAAAAAATGAAGTTATTGATCAAAAAATCAAATAATAACGGGACAAGTTTACTATTGACTCAATTATTTTTTTAAATAATGCCAAAAAAATATTTATATGAGAAAAAAATAATATTATTGATTAAAAAAATTATATATGAAATATTCTTAATTATTTTATGATCACAAAAATAAAACTAATATATAATTATTGAATTAAATAATTTTTATTTTTGAAAAAACGTAACGCACCAGTACCCATGCGAACGGACGGGTATCCATACTTAAGGATGGAAAAACGGGCAGGTTGCCCCGTCTTATGCCCGTAAAAATAATAGCGGGGTGGGCAACCCCGCCAAATGGAATAATATTAACTTAAAATATTTTAACTTTTAATATTAACTTAGGAATAATATTTTAGCTTTTAACTAAAAATAGATTAGGTGAAACAATAATATTGAGTGTTTATCATAGACTTCATTAATATTTTTAATATTAGCCATTTAATTATTTTTTATAAGTTGTACACCTTTAAATTTTGATGGTTTATTCATTCTAACAATACACCATCAACACCTAGTAATCTTTATGTATCTTCATCTCCTTCATCTTTATCAAAATTCCAGAAATTTCTAGAAAAAATTCACTTTTAATTATTTTTTTTCAAATAATAACAAACAAACAAACTATATTAGTATCAATCAACCAACTAACCCGTTATAAATTCTTCTAATCCAGACTCAATTACAAAACTCTATTGTGGAGTTAGACAATATCATTGGGGAATTGAGTCAGTGGAATAAGACTCTCAAAAATGGTTTACTGTTGTGCAATAAACTGATCTATGTCAAGTTGTTGTTGGATCTGAATGATAATGTCTTCACCAAAAAATGTAAACACTGAAGAGGCATTACTTCTATTGTTATGTGATGTTATTGAAGGAGGAAGATAAGAATTTTGTTCACGCTTTGTTTCAACAGGGTTCATCATTTATCTCTTGTTGTTTTATTTGTTTCATCATTTATCTTTTTCTATTTATTTTTGTTGTGGATATATTTGCTTGATTTTTATTATTTCAACAAAATTAATTAAAAAAATATTTTTTTTAATAATTGTTTTCTTGAATTTTTTGCAATTTTGATAAAGATGATGAAGATGGTGATGAAGATAATGAAGAAGAAAAGAGGAAGATGATGAAGATACATAATGATTATTATGTGTTGATGGTGTATTGTTAGAATGAATAGGCCATCGAGATTTAAAGGTGTAAAACTTGTTAAAAATAATCAAATAATTGAGATTAAAAATATTAATAAAGTTTATGGCGAGCACTCAACAATATTGTTTCACCTAATTTATTTAAAGTTAAAAGTTAACGAAATGGATCAAATTGGCTAAGAGAAGTGATTTTGAAGGACTTAAGTGTAACATTTATTAGATAAAAGACTAACATAAAATCTTAAATTAAGTTAAGGGATCTTGCAATGAATTAAGCCTTTCTTTTACTATTTTTATTCAATTTCAATGAGAGGGACATGAACATAAAAGTTTGCACGCCAAATATAGTCTTTCAACTTCAGTCTCAAGTTTTTTACTTGAATTTTTTTTTCAAATGCAAATTAAAAAAACTCATCATGTTATAAGTGATCTTCTCCTAACTATTGTGTCCCGGATCTAATCATCTAGAGCATATCTCTTTCATATCATATAAGTTGAGTCGTCTCAAATTTTTGAGAGGCTTTGTGTAAGAAGTTGAAGTTAGTTTAAGTTGAATCATGAAAATTTTAATAAGGTCCTACTAAGAACTTTGTAGATTTTCGTAAACGTTTGGCATATATATCCATAATGTACTTAAGGGTCCTACTGATTGATTTATTGAGATGTGCTAATGACTTATTTTATGTATTGATCTGAATATTACTTTTGACTTAAACATATTTTGTGTTTGATGTAAATAATGATTTTGGCTTTTGATGAACAATGTTAACAAAAATACATGGTTAACAAAAACACAGGTGGTTTTAAATTCTCTGATATGATTTTAATAGATACAGGTTAAAAAATGAGAAAATTTTGAAAAGCAGAGAATTGCAATTTTAAAATAGAGGAAGTTTTGACAGCGGTTATAACACCTAACCGTGGTTGTACATTGAATGCTGACCAGAATAATATAAATTACAAAATGTTCATAGTGAGATTCGAGCCTGGGACAATTAAGTCTATCAAATGATAGGATTAAATAACCGTTGTGATATCATGCACACTTTCCATAATACAACGGTCCCATGACCGTAATAGTAAGTAACACATTTACGACAATATTCTACAAAAAACGCCTTAACTCGCATGATTATATGTATTTTCCAACCGTTGTTAAATGAGTTTTCCGTAGTAGTGATAGGCATGATGAAGTAGACTGAGAAAATCACATCAAAAAGTCTTGAGCCTTGCGCTAAACCACTAGTTGACTTTCTCCATAATTCTAACAGTTTGTCAAGATGGAGCTACTTTTGCATAGAGTACAGATCAAAAGAGACGTTGTATTTTGTTTCCAACATATCAGAAGCCGAGTCAATATGGCGCTTGAGGTTTCTATTTGAAATTCAGATTTTGGTCCAATAAAATTTAAATTTTCTTCAAAGTTTAAATTATAAATTGTGGAAAGCAATAGAAAATAGTCTGACTTACCTAATTCATCAAGATGATGAATTAGTGGAAAAACTATATTCTCTTTTGGACTGAAGAAGAAAAGATAAAGATAGATATACATGTTAAAACTCAGGGACGAACCTACGTTGAAGGAAGTGTGGGCTGGTGACCCCACTAAGTTTTGAGTAATTATTCATGTATCTATGGAAATACAAGTTTTGTTAACCTATTATGTGGCCCACCGAAAAAAGATGTTCTAGATTGTGCATTGCATTTGATTCAATTACCTTAATATAATAATAAATCGATTATATTATATAGAACAATTTTAAAACTTAGAATTATAAGGGATACACAATCTTTCAATAAAGTTAAGACAATAAATCTTTGCTCTATATTTTCATACTTATTTGTAATTTTAATAAATCTAAATATTATTAGAATAGTAAATTATATATTTTAATACTAATATAATTATTATTTTTTACTTTCCATATTATACATTTGACAATCATTGAAAGAGATATATAATGTCCCCACTATTTAAAAATTTTGGGTCCGTCCCCTGTTAAAACCAATCATTAGTTGTTCATAATAAATTAGGACTTTCTAACTATTGTTTAGTTAATCACTAAGAGAGTTTTGATCTAATCTCTCTCTTTTGTATTTTTGTCTGTTTCTAATATATGAGTTCTTAATGAAAAAATTGTATTTTATATTATATCTCTTTAAGAGAATTTTCAATTATCTTATTTTAAAAAATTATTTTCAAATTTATACACTGCTAACAAATCGCTTTAAAATGTTTGAATTATACTTGTGGTGCTCACATAATTTTTTTATAATGAAAAAATTAAAATACAATATATTACCGTGATAGGTAATATTAATGATGATATCATACAATATAATAAAGCAAGATGAGAATTTTGGCAAGTTTTTCAAGTGTCATATTTTGAGAGTCTTTCTATTTTTATATTTTCTATTAATAGAAAATTTTCTATAATTATCTTTTAAATATTTAGTTAATTTATTTATTTATTTCTAACTAATATTTTTCATTAATAATAATAATAATAATAATAATTAAATTGGGCTTTGAAAACAAACAAAAAAGAGTTCAGTTTTTTTGTTATTAATTAAATCTTAAGCCATTGTTTTACTTATCTTAAAGTTTCAATCGGCTTGTAATTTTCTTAGTTTTGGTCTTGTGCCTTTGTACTTGATTGTGGTTGATATATAATATTTTTATCCCTTGCTTTCAAGAAAAAAAACATTAATTGATAAGGAATCTTTAACAATTGTTAGGTCATTTGTTCGTTTTTTTCCAATGGGCAGTCATGCCTTTTGGGTTTTCAATCTCACATAAATTAAGGTTTGAATCATTATAATATTTGTTGGCTATTGAATTCTACTCGCATTCACATCCTTGACCTTTTGTATTCTCACTATTCATAATATAAACCCTAAAATCTTGCCTCCAATATCAATCAGTTTTATCTTTCTAAACTTTTCTCTCTAAACATGATATATATATATATATATATATATATATATATATCTTCTTCATAAACTCTTTTAGTGGGGGAGACTTGTAACACCCCGTAATTTCACGAATTAATTTAATCAAGTTAAATTAACTATTCGGAAATTATTTAATTATCTGATAATTCAAAATTGGATTTTTTGGAAGAATTGTGAGAATTATTGTTATTGGGCCGTGACGTAGTTAGTAAAAGGGGAGGTGCCAGTGGAGAGGCCTTACTAACTAAATATCCTATTTTTTTTTAAATAAAATAGAATATTAGTGAAAATAAAGGAAATGGGGAAAAAGAAGGACAGAAGTCTGAGGAACTGGGAAGTACGTGAAAGGAGAAGAGCCAAGAGGAAGAGGACCTTCGAAGATTCGACTCTGAGGTAAGGGGGATTCTTCGGGTTAGTAATCCTTATGCGATTGTAGGTAGTAGGATTGATTAGGATTGTTGTTTAGTTCAATCGTACGTGTCGGGTTTGGGAATTTTGTTAGGTTTTGATGAACTCGTATGAATTAACATGATTTTGATAATACTCATGATATATGCTGTTAATATATGTCTAAAACTTGTTTGAGATGTGTGATGGTGTGAAAATTGATGATAATTGTGTGTTATATTCGTATTATATGAATTGGGGAATATGGGATAGGGTAAATGCTGTCAAAATGGTGAATTTGGCTGTGCAGGTACGTAGGAACCGGTTCCCATGTGGGACGAACCGGTTCCCCCTTATAAAAACAGAGGCGTGTGGATTCTGGGTTGCTAGGAACCGGTTCCCAGGTAGGGAAAACCCGGTTCCCCATAGTAAAAATCAGAAGCGTGTTTGGGAAGCAGCCAGGAACCGGTTCCCACGTAGGGACGACCCGGGTTCTGCTGCATTTTTTCTAAAAAATTTATCTTTAAAATCCCATAACTTTTGATCCGAGTATCCGATTTATGCGCCGTTTTGAGCATTGCGAAGCTGAGTTAATGGCCTATACGATGAATAGGTGGTATGGACGTAAAGTCCAAGTTGTTTATTTGTGATTATATTATTTATTGGGTGATGACTTTCGTGTATGCGTGTGATATGTTTGTATGAATGCTAAGAATATATACATGCTTATTGGTTATGATTTGGTGATGATAATGAGACGATGTGTTACATCGGATTGGTGATGTTGTAAGCATGTTATATGTTGCATTCATTGGCATACATTTTTGGTGATGGATCCCGATGATGAAATGGATCAAAATGGTGGGCATAATTCCCATTGTGTGGAATTTGTGCTGGTTAAACTGTATCTCGGTGATGAAAAAGATCAGTTGGATGGGTGTATCCCATGTATGGTACCACATGCATTAGTGTCAGTCCATTCATTGCATTATATTCTGATATAACTGAATGATTATGTAGTGTGTTAGAAGATGCTTATGTACTGATGCTTGCTTGTTGTAATAAATTCCGATTATATGTATGCTTGAGTGTATGACAATTTCTATGAGATTTTATTGCCTATGACTGTATAATGTTTATTAATTCGAATGAAACTCACCCTTACTTTGATGATTTCAGATTAAGGATGTAGCGGCGTCTTGATTGGGTGAAGATAGCTTGTAGGCTAGCCCGTAGTTCGTGTCGAGTCATGCTCTGATTGTAACACTGGGATCGATTAGTCTTAGCGTTACTTGAGATACTTTGTTGCTATTTTGATTATGGATTATGTATTGTGGATCTGTTTGGATATGTTCCTAACATTGTTTAAAATAAGTTTCCGCTGTGATGAACACATGTTTGAAGTTTGGTTTAATCTTAATAAAGCATGACAAACGACATTGGTATTTTTATTCATTTTAATAATTGTAGCATCCTTGATGTGTTATTACTCTGATTATATTATATTTTCCGCGGGGGTTTAGAAGGGTGTTACAGTGTCCATTTACAGTGTTGCAGTATTGCTGATGTATCAGCATTCACATGTTCCACTGTTTTATATTTTACATTGTCATGTTAATCTTTGCAGGATGATTTTAATTTTTTTTTAAATAAGCAATGGAATTATAGGGAGCAAAAGGGATGCTCCGCCCCGATACAAGAAGGAAAGCTTCTACCTCTCAAAACAAAGAAGAGGAAGAATATTCTAATAATAAAAACTACAAAGATTCACTCTCTTATAAGAGGCACATAACCACCTCCACGAGTTTAGAAAAATTCCGACATACACTCGGTAAAGCTAAAATCTTCCTCTTTAAAGATCAACGCATTACGCTTTAACCAAATAGTCCAAACCGTAGCAAGCCAAACATTACCCACAATCATTCGCTTAATTAAGCAAGGAACCTTCCCGTAGTTATAAAAAAAGCCCCAAACTCCTCAAAAGACAAAAATTCGGATATATCAAGCCACATAAACACCCTTCTCCAAATGCGAATAGAGAAATTACACAAAAAGAAGAGATGAGACAAGGTTTCCTCCTCCGAAGAACACAAAGCACATAAAGAATCAATTCCTTCCACCAAAACACCTCTTCTCACCAATTGATCCCTAGTGGCTAATCTATTGAGTAAAAATCTCCAACCAAAAAAAGAATTTTTGAAGGAACTTTGCATTTCCAAAGATAGTTTAAGGCCAATACCTTATTACTTTCCAAAGGAGGACCGGATAAAGACGCCATAAACAGGTCGTAGCAAGACTTAACGGAGAAGCACCCGTTAGTAGACAAAGCCCACAAGAAGCTATCCTCGCATTTCTCCCTAACCGAAACACAATAAAGGACGTCCATCAGAGATCTCAACGATTCTGCCAGCTGCTGGCCGGAAGCTTGAGCATCATCGGTACTGCTGCCAGCATCAACCGGGCCGCAAACAGTAGCAGCAGGCGCTGCACAGTGGTTCGGCCAACCGGAATTTAGCATACCCATAGCTGAAGTGGCCGCTGCACTCCCCTCTCCGAACCATTTAGAAAAGTTCCAGCACCAAACTCCTTCAATAAATGCCCCTACAAGATCTATAGGATCCAAAAAATTTACAGCCAAAGAGAAAAGATTAGGAAACGATTCCATCAAAGATTTTTGGCCTGCCCATGACGCCTACCACAACGGTAAAGAAGCTCCATTGCCAATTTTACATTTAATAGCACTCGTAAAATGGTCGAAAAGAAGCTTCTCGTAATTATCCGAAACAATTAAAACTCTCCACCAATAAGACTCCTTCTTATTCAAGATTGAAACATCCCCTATCAACACTTTAAGCTTCGTATTTCCATATCTAGCTTCTAACAATTCTTGCCACATCGCCTCCTTTTCCGTGAGAATACGCCACTTCCATTTACTTATTAAAGCTACATTCATTATCTCCACGTTTCTCACACACAATCCTCCTTCCTTTCGCGATTTGCAAACCGTATCCCAACTAACCCAATGGATGGGCTTGTCAATATCTACACCGCCCCATAGAAACTTACTTTGGATGGATTTAATATCTTGCAACACCTTCTTAGGAGCTTTATAAAAAGAACGAAAAAATCGAGATTGCATTGAGAACCGAATTAATCAACTCCACTCTACCCGCCATACTAAGATATCTCCCTCTCCACACATTTAACCGTTTTCTAAACAATGCTAAAAGATCCTTCCACATCGAAAGTTTCCTAGGGCTATCTCCGACTCTCACTCCAAGAAATTTAAACGGTAGAGTTCCCACTTTGCAAGTTATGAAGGATGAAGTCGCTTCCAAATACCAATCACCCACATTAATTCCATAAAGATTACTCTTGTGAAAATTAACCCTTAATCCCGACATCATTTCAAAACCTCTTAGAATAGCTTTCATACACCATAGGTTCACGGTATCTCCTTCAGCCAAAATAATAGTATCATCCGCAAATTGTAACAAATCCACCTCCTTTTTCTCTTTGTATCTAAAACCACGAAATTCCCCTATCTCCTTAGATCTTTTCATTAGAGCCGTTAGAACCTCCATGACTAAAATGAACACAAACGGAGACAAGGGATCTCCTTGTCTAAGGCCTTTCTCCACTCTAAAATCTTTGGTAGTACTCCCATTAACAAGAACGGACAAAGAATTAGTAAAGATACAACACTCCATCCACCCCATCCACTGATCTCCAAACCCCATCCTCTTTAAAATATGTCTAACAAAATTCCAACTCACTCTATCGCAGGCCTTCTCAAAATCGACTTTCAAAACCACACAACTCCTTTTCTCTCTTTTAGCTAGATCCATCACCTCATTCACAACAAGAACACCATCCATTAAGTTTCTTCCTTCAATGAAAGCCGATTGATTGATCGAAACAAGCTTCCCGATCACCCTCTTAAGCCTATTCGCCAATAACTTAGCCAAAATCTTGTACAAACTACCCACCAAACAAATAGGCCGAAATTCATTCAAGGCTTGAGGATTATTTACTTTTGGCACTAAAGTGATAAACGAAGAAGCACAAGCTTTAGTTAGTTTAGCCCTTTCATAAAAATCCTTAACAAAAAGGAGAACATCCTCCTTTAACAACTCCCAATTCTTTTTAAAGAAATCCAAAGTAAACCCATCCGGACCGGGACTTTTATTCCCGTCACACGACCAAACCGCCTCTTTTACTTCCTCTTCCGAAAATCTCCTCTCCAACCAAGACACTTCATCCTCCTCCAAAGTGTTGAAATCAAGGCCCTCCGGAACCGGTCTCTCCCTATCCTCCTCCTTATAGAACTCACAAAAATGTCTACTAACCTCCTCTTTAATATTAACAACTCCTTCTATTCTCCCATTAGAACCTTCCAAAGAAGTTATCGCTTTACGCCGATGTCTCTCCTTCAAAGAATTATGAAAGAACTTAGTCTTCTTATCTCCCTCCTTCAACCAAAGATTTCAGGACTTTAACCTAAGCATACTCTCTTTAATATTCAAATAATTCCAAAAATCTTTAGTTGCCAAACTTCTTTCTAAAACCTCCTCAACAATGTCGCCCCCTCCGTTTTCACCTCTATTTCTTTGTCAAGAGCATTAATCTTCTCCGTTGCATCCTCCACCTTCAAATCAATCCAACCAAATACCTCCCTATTCCACTCCCGGAGCCGCTCCTTAAGCTTTTTTAATTTTTCATATAACACAAAATCCCCCCTCCCTCTAACCTCCACCTTCTTCCATTCTTGAGCAACAAAAGCTTTGAAATCCTCATGCTTAAACCAAGAGTTGTTAAAGAAAAAAGGTTTTGGGCCCCAATCTAAAAGTCCCACCTTGAGACGAATTGGGGCATGATCCAAGATATCTCTTTTTTCAATTCTTTGATCAACCACCTCCCAACTCTCTATCATCTTCTTCGAAAGTAAGAATCTATCTAATCTACTCATAGCTTTGCCATTGTCCTTGAACCAAGTGAACTTCCCTCCAACACAATTAACGTCTATTAATTCCATTATCTCCACGAAGTTACGGAAATCCTCCATACCTTTCCAATTCCGTTGACCTCCCTCTCCTATCCGCTCTTCTTTTCTCAAGACTTCATTGAAATCTCCAACGACACACCATTCCTCATGATTCCTACCTCTTTTAAGATTAATCAAAGAATCCTATATGGATAGTCTATCCACCCTTTTACAAGACGCGTAGACATTTACAAGGTTAAACTCCGCTCCCTTCCATGAAACATTGATACCGACAAAACCTCTATCCACGAAACTATAATTAACCACAAGAGTTCCTTTCCTCCATAATATTACCATCCCGCCCGAGGCCCCTACGGAATGACTCGCCGTCCACTCAACATCATTATTGCCCCAAAAAGCTCCGGCTAGAACAACGTTAAAAGTTGTTAATTTTGTCTCTTGGATGAAGCACACGTCTATATTGTTTGAATGAATTAAAAAACTAACTCTTTTTCTTTTGGAAAAAGAACCACCCCCTCTAATGTTATAGGATAGAAAATTCATCGATCACTGCCTTTTAACACCTTCAAGCTCCTCATCCCCTCCTTATCTCTAAACTCCATGTCACTAATCCTCCTCTCATTCTCAACATCATCCTTATAAATCACCACCCCCAAATTAGAAATAGATTTCCACACCTTCAAACCCACATCCGATTTTGCACTCAAACGCTTGTTACATCTAATTATATCAGATTCTGCTAAGGAAGAACTAGAAAAAGACTCACCTGTAGATATCGAGTCTGTAGAAGAAGAGCCGACATTACTGTTTCCTTCAATTGGATCTTTCCCCACTCTACTGCTTCCATCTCCAGTACCTCTTTCTGTTCTGGGTGTTATGCAAGCAAAATAGGAAGAAGAGATTGTTACTTTATCACCCAATTCCACGTTCACACTTTTCTTCTTTGTCAACGATTTTTTTTTGTAACTAGGGCCTTGAGGTAATGTCGCTGGTACCACCCCCTTTGCACACACTTCTACAGGCCTCATCAAAAGATAGGGGCCCACTAAACCGGTCCAAAGAGATATCAGGCCCATTATTCTTAGATCCATTAATCCTCAGTGCTGACTCATCAAGCCCCACACGTTCTTCCAAATCCTCTAGACCTTTTGACTCCCCCACACAACTTTTTGAACCCTTTACCACCTTGTCATTAAATGCTTCCTTATTTTTTGCCTCGATAGACTCGTTCATGCCAGGAACAGATAAATCAAAAACCACCTTTTCATGATGATTCTGACACAACGTATTATTTTGAGAAGCAAGTAGACTGTCCCCTAAAAGACAGTTTGAGTTGAGAAAAAGCTCTGGCCAACAATTATTCTGAGTTGAGAAAAAGCATATTCTTACAAGCTTTGCTGGTAAACAATGGGAGATTGATTTCTAAGATTTTTGGCTTAAAATCCTAACCTTAGGGTTAGGGGCCTTGGTCTTTAGGGATTAGTTTCTCTGGTTTTTCCTTGCAAGCTATTCTGGTTTTCTGTTTTTCTTTCTTGCTTCTGCTCTCAGTTTTTAAGAATATGAGAGATATAAGAGTTGGTCAATGGCAAAGGGTAAGGGGAGGTGGAAGAAGGGAGACGAAGTGGGATATTGCGAGAGAAGGGCGGAGGACGGTTAAAGGAAATGACTCTTCGTCGTCTTTTTTCGTTACTGAATTCGGTGATAGGTGGAGGGCTAGAGATCTGTATTTCGAATTCAAGGAGTTGGGAGATATAGAGGAAGTGGTCATCCCCCCAAGAAAAGATAAATATGGTAGACTATTCGGTTTTGTTCGATTTTTGAATGTCAAGGACGGGGAGATGATGGCAACTAATTTGGACAATATTGTTCTAGAAGGGAGAAAGTTATTCGCGAATTTGCCTCGTTTCAGTAGAACTAAGGTCGCTAAGGAATGGTCATCAGGTAAAGAAGTTTCGAAGAAGGAAGCAGTTCATACGGTTCTGAAGGGCTCCGGTGGTAATAGATATGGCACTATTGCAAAGAACAGATCTTATGCGGATGTCATACAAAATAGAAGTGGTGGTTCTAATGCTACTATAGGTACACAGGTGCCCAAAACATTGTTCTATCAACCTAGCCATGAAGAATCCTCTCGGTATAGAAAGGCCTTCACAGGGAGTGTTAAGGAGCCAGGGAAGATGGTTGATTTTTCTTGAAGAAGGTATTTTTACTATTAGGGTCACTAGTTTGGGACCTAATCTTTGCCTTCTGGAGGACTTGATCGGAGGCGATGTAGAGTTGTTCATAGAAAAGAGGAAGTCTTGGTGGGAGCAGTGGTTTAGCACGATAAAGTTGTGGGAACTAAAGGATATTGACGCAGAGAGGTTGGTATGGTTAAGAATTCTGGGCGTTCCTTGTCATGCTTGGGGTGAGAGATGTTTTTCTCTCTTAGTAGAATCTAGAGGTTCGTTTGTAAGGTGTGATGAAGGAACTTCTTTGAAGAATAGGATGGACGAGGCAAAGATATGTATCAGAACTAAGATCAAGGAGAGGTTGGATGTGGTGGTTAGGCTATCCATCGAAGGGCAACTTTTTGAGGTTAGATTGATGGAGGACTTTAATGGATTCTCCGATATTCCAAGGCAAGGGCATTATCGGGAAGAGTCGGAATCTGAGACTTCTTCCTTGTCGGAGAATGGTTTGACCGATGAGGAGGAGGGAGAAGAAGATCAAGTCAGGGAGGAAGATGTTTCGCTGCAGTTTGAAGTTGATGGGACGGAAGCTCTTTTAAGGGACAGTCTACTTGCTTCTCAAAATAATACGTTGTGTCAGAATCATCATGAAAAGGTGGTTTTTGATTTATCTGTAGAATATGCTTTTTCTCAACTCAGAATATGCTTTCTCTCAACTCAGAATAATTGTATTAACTAAATATAATATTTTCACTATTAATTTTGACGTGTTTAGAACTACACCCCAAAAAAAATATGATATCATACAATTGAAATGCTTTACTTATGTACTAATAAATATCTAAATGTCTTAAATCGTTTGTTCCTAGAATTTCTTGATTTTGATTATGTTTTATAATTAATAATTGCTTAAAAATCCTTAATATATCCTTAATATAATCAAACACAATACTATGTATCCTTTTAAGCGCTTAAATGCTCTGTATTTCCTATTTTATCTCAATCACATTATTTCTTCCTCTTAAAAGAGTTATTATGCATTCCTTTTTATCTCAATCATTTATTTATTTTTCTTTCCAATAAATACAATTTAATTCAGAATTATTAGATTGTGATTTTTTTATCTCCAAGTGCAACATTTGTTTGTAATTTACAACCCAATAAATTTCTACGTATTCCTTTTTAATCTCAATCACATTATTTCTTTTTCTTAAATATTTATTAGAATAATTAGAATTATAAGTATACTTATTATATTTTTAATTAATTTTTAATAAAAATATAAGATATTTAATTTTAAAATACAATATGAATTCATAAAAATACAATATGTATTCATAATTTATTTCTCCGTGCATCGCACAGGTAAAACTACTAGTTATATATTATTTACGCTACTTTGATTTCTCAGTTGAAAAAGCTCTAAAATAAAGGAATGAGTTCATTTCTATGAATTCTTCTTAAATATTTTTATTAAAAATCTTTTAAAAAAATAAATTTTTACCAAGAGTTTTTACATTTATGTCTAATATGATTTTTTGCACATGAAAAAAAACTACAATCATACCTAACAGTGATTTGTATTGTATTGATTTGTTTTTTTCACTGAAATATACAGTGGGGGGAAAACAATTTTACAGTGTTATCCAATTCGAATGAAGTATTTTGACATCTTATTAATTAAAGTTGTTAAGTGTCTTAAGGAGTTTTTGGAGCCAAAATTAAGGGTGATTATGCAATTTCTTAAATTATTTAATTATTATATTATATTTTATTAATTATCTAGATTCATTTTATCCCACTAACTTCTAATTTTATTAGTTTTTTTTTAATTTTTCATAAAACTAAATCTTATTAATTAAAGTTGTTAAGTGTCTTAAGGAGTTTTTGGAGCCAAAATTAAGGATGATTATGTAATTTCTTAAATTATTTAATTATTATATTATATTTTATTAATTATCTAGATTCATTTTATCCCACTAACTTCTAATTTTATTAGTTTTTTTTAATTTTTCATAAAACTAAATTTATTCCACTAACTTATTATTTTATTTTTAATTTTTCTTAACCCACGTTTCCAAATTAACTCCCTCTTTTTTCTATCTAATCTATCATATAAGAAGAGTCTACCACTATCTCATCTCTAAGCTATGCCACACCAGCATCTCTTCCCACAAAAATCCACATCAGCATCTCACGGTTACATTTTTTCTTCTTCCAATTTTCTATTTCCTTTATTTTATTCAATTCAATTCAATCCAATTTTATAACCATTCATCAGCGGTTACAACCAACAATCATAGGAACGGAAACAGAAACGTTTCCATGTTCATATCCAACCATCCCAAAATCTCTCATCCTTTCTCTCTCTCTCTCTCTCTCTCTCTCTCTCTCTCGCACGGGTACCAAAATTTCCACAAATTCTAACCCTCTTCTTCTTCAATCGATCCTCATTGTGATTTTGTTCTTCTTCTGCTTCTCTTCTCTGTAACATCAATTGTGGAAGTGGAAGAACGAATTTGATGGCTTCGAACCATAGAATTAACAATAACTTATGCCATTTGTAATCGATGACGATCTTTCATCTGGTTCATCTTCTTCTTCTGATTCTGATTCTTCAGAATCTACTTCTTCAGCCTGAAAAGCGTTAGTGCATTTTTTAATATTAGATTTTAATGCAATAGACTTACCTTTCTTCTGAGGCTCATTTGCATCCAGCTCTATCTCATGGCTTCTCAAGGCACTGATTAGCTCTTCCAACGAAACCTCATTCAGATTCTTTGCAATCTTGAATGCAGTCACCATTGGACCCCATCTTCTGGGTAAGCTTCTGATGACCTTCTTTGCATGATCAGCCTTGGTGTAGCCTTTGTCCAGAACTCTTAATCCAGCAGTTAGCGTTTGAAATCTTGAGAACATCTTCTCAATATCTTCATCATCCTCCATCTTGAAGGCTTCATATTTCTGGATTAGAGCAAGAGCTTTGGTCTCCTTGACTTGAGAATTTCCTTCACGGGTCATTTTCAATGACTCATATATATCATAGGCAGTTTCCCTGTTAGATATCTTCTCATACTCAGCATGAGAGATAGCATTCAGCAAAACAGTCCTACATTTATGATGATTTTTGAAAAGCTTCTTTTGATCATCATTCATTTCTTGTCTTGTAAGCCTTACGCCAGTAACGTTCACTGGATGTTTGTAACCATCCACCAGAAGATCCCATAAGTCACCATCTAGACCAAGGAAGTAACTTTCAAGTTTATCTTTCCAGTATTCAAAGTTTTCACCATCAAATACTGGTGGTCTAGTATAACCATTGTTACCATTTCCATTGTATTGCTCAGCTGAGCCAGATGTAGATGTAGATGAAGGTGGTGGAGTCTCAACCATCTTGACTTAATGTTTTTCTCTTCCTGAATCTTTTCTAAACACGGTTAAGTGCTTGCACCTTAGAACCGGCGCTCTGATGCCAATTGAAGGATAGAAAAACACTTAGAAAGGGGGGGTTTGAATAAGTGTAGGTTTAAAACTTGTAAGATAAAAACAATTTGCACAATGATTTTTATCCTGGTTCGTTGTTAACTAAACTACTCCAGTCTGCCCCCTTGGAGTGATTTACCTCACCTGAGGATTTAATCCACTAATCACACGAGATTACAATGGCTTTCCACTTAGCCAACTGCTAAGTCTTCTAAAGTATACTGATCACAACTTGATCACTCTAGGAACAATCTGCTTAGATACCTTCTAAGACTTTCTAGAGTATACTGATCAACAACCTGATCACTCTAGTTCTTACAACTTAATGTAAACAAATTCTAAGAGTTACAATGCTTCTAATAAAGCTATTATCACAACTGTGATTTTCTCTTAAGTTTAAGCTTAAATCTCACTAAGATATTACAGCAGCAATGTAGTGAGTTTGATGATGAAGTTTGAGAGCTTTTGAGTTGAACAGCGTTTTTGCAAGTTGGTTCAAAGTTTTGATTCGTGAGTTGTAACCTTGCTTCTCATCAGAACTTCATATTTATAGGCACTTGAGAAGATGACCTTTGGGAGCATTTAATGCTTTGCGTAATCCGTACAGCATTACATTTAATGTTTCACTCTTTTGTCAACTACCTCGAGCCTTGTTTTTGCTGTGTCTACTGACGTTGCCTTTAATAGCTTCTAACGTTCCTTTTGTCAGTCAGCGTAGCCTGCCAGTCTAGTACTTGCTTCTGATCTGATGATTGTCTAAACAACGTTTGAATGTCATCAGAGTCAAACAGCTTGGTGCAGAGCATCTTCTTGTCTTCTGACCTTGAAGTGCTTCTGAGCGTGATACCATGAGAACTTCAGTGCTTCTGCTTCTGATATCAAGTTCTTCTGATGCTTCCATAGACCCATGTTCTGATTCTGCTTGACCATCTTCTGATGTCTTGCCAGACCATGTTCTGATGTTGCATGCTGAACCTTCTGAGTCAATGCTTCTTACGCTGATTTTGTGCATACTCTTTATATAATTCCCAAAATGGAAATTGCATAGTATTAGAGTACCACATTATCTCATACAAAATTCATATGCTTGTTATCATCAAAACTAAGAATATTGATCAGAACAAATCTTGTTCTAACAATCTCCCCCTTTTTGATGATGACAAAAACATACATAAATGATATGAATTTGCGATCAGAATGTCAGACGGCTAAAGACAATTACACAGCTATTGCATAAGCATATAAACATAGTGTGTGAATATGTCTCCCCCTGAGATTAACAATCTCCCCCCTGAGATTAACAATCTCCCCCTGAAATAAATACTGGAAGAATTTTAATAAATAAAGGACTTCCCTGAGTATTTTCCATTTCAGTTGAGACGATCACATATGCTTAGATCTTCAGAACATTCACAACTTCTGATTCTTGCTTCCATAGGACAGCTTCAGAACTTGAATTTCTTCTTGAATCATTTCATGCTAGATTGTATCAGAACATTGTTGAATGTACCAGAGCATCTCTACATCCTGAAATGTTACAGAACAAGCTAAACGACAAAAGTCAGCATGAATGAGTCAGAACATAAAATATGTATCAGAACATATAATATGTATCAGAGCAAAAACAAGTAATGTTACAGAGCATATTTTATAACTAAAAACATGCATCAGAACATATAAGGAATAAGAATGAGTTAAAATATCAGAACATTCTTCCTTCTTGCTTCTGATCTTGAAGCTTTACAGCACTCAGCTTGCTTCAATTTCCATGAGCTTGATTCTATACAGAATTGCTTTTCCCCATGTCTTTGCTTCTCATGTTGAGCTTTTAAAGAGGATCTTCAATTCCTGCAAAACACTCAAAGACATAGAACTTTGCAACTTCTGTTAGAAATGTGGAGCCTTTTTCCCAGCAACTGATAAAATAAATCAGATCATTTATCACATATTTCTCCCCCTTTTTGTCATAACATCAAATACATAAAAGATTCAGATGAAAAAACAAGACAAACAATATGAGAGAAGAAAAGATAGATTTCATATATTTGCCAAAGAGAACTTTATCAGAAGTACAAGAGGGATGCTAAGAAAAACAGATGCAGCAAACAAGGAAAACAACTAAGACTCAAAGACTAAGATGACCCTAGCTTGGACATGATCTTGGCCAGCATGTCATGAATCCCATTGTTGCTCTCAGACTGCCTCTCCATGAAGGTGCGGAATTCAGCATTGATCGTTCATTGCTCATCCATGCGAGAAGATAGCTCAGCCTGGTTCTTCTGAATAACTTCCAGAGTCCTTGCGAGACGAGAAGGTTCATCAGAAGAAGCTTCACAACTTCTGTCTAGAGGGATAGCATTCTGAACCGCAGCTTCTATAGTCAGACCATCACCTTGATTTTCCTCAACAGGAATACTGTCAGCAGGATGATCTTCAGCATCTGCTTCTTCCATAGAAGCATCTCCATATTCTGCAGCAGGCACCTCAGAATCTCCATTCTCAAGAGCCTGAAGAATGGAAGCCAGATTCCTTGGGGCAGAAAGACCTTCAACTTCTGGAGGATCAACAACTTATGGAATGACCAAGTTTGGGTCTTCCACAGAAGGATTTTCCCTCAGCAAGTCAAACAAGAACTTGAAGTCTCCAGTCAGAACTGGATACTGAGGTCTCCAGACCACAATATCTCTGCAAGGATTGGCTTCCATTACTGCAGCAATTCTTGCTTCCTCAAGTTCATCAGTAAAACGCTTCTCTTCAAGAACTCTCCTGTTTCTGATGGGATGATAGTAGATACCATTATCTCCCTCAAGAAGATAACCAGCATAGCCAGGAGGAGCAGCTACTAGTCTCTTCTGAACAGCCATAGCACCCACTTGAAAATCCTGGCGAAAGCTTCTCCAGAGGTTTCTTGTGGAAACATCATCAAGACCATGGAAGGAAGCATCCTTCAAAAGGTCCAGCCTACTAATCACTTCATTTCTGAACATCTCCAGGTAGATATGGGGTTCAGGTTCAGGTGGGTTGAAGGTGAATTTGTAGTCAGGGTAGAGAAGGAAGTAAGGGTTGGATTTTCTGGTAGTTAGGGGATGGGATAGAGGAGGTGGAGGTGCAGTGGTTGAAGAGGATGGAATATCTATGGGAAGGATTGAGGAGGAAGGGATATCAGTGATTTGAGTTGATGAGGATGGTATATTTATGATGGGGATTGATGATGATGGCATATCAAAAGAAGTTGGGGGATGGATATTTAGTGGTGTAGGGTTCAAGACAGGTGTAGATAGAGATGGTGGAGGTGGATTTGGTATGGTGAAGTTGTTTTGTGGTTCAGAAGGAGGCGGTTGGGTAGAAGTTTGAGGTTCAGAAGGAGGTGGTTGATATGCCTGCCTGGAGAAGTTACCAGTACGAATTGCTTGGAACGAGTCTACTTTGAGAGGATCATAAGTGACCTTCTGCCTCTTAGCTTATCTAGCAGCTTCTTCTGCAACCTTTCTCTTCAGCTTTGCTTCTTGCTTCTTCTGATCCTTCTTCTGAAGATCAGCAAGAGAAGGAAGCACTCTACCACGAATCCACGCAGGATCAACGGCAGATTGAGTCCTAACAAAAGCTTCCAAGTAATGCTTTACAGCCTTGTGAAGTTCTAAATGGAACATAGTAGCAAAGCCTTCAACAGGAACTCTTCTTGTCAGAATGTCTAGAAAGCTTGTACCAATAGAAGTTACGTTCCTGATGAGATCAAGTCTGAACAGATCAACACCATTGAAGAGTGGACCTTGAACAACTCCAAGGAATTGGGACGCTCCAGTGGTCCTTATAGAATCCAACAAATTTCCTTCTATCAGAATATCAGAGATCATTCTGGCATAAGGAATAGTATTTCTTGGAATGTGAGGACACTTCGCACGTTCTTCATCTCTAGACTCTACAATAGATGTCTTCAGATTCTCAAACAGAATGTGAGAAATGTTGAGTTCCAATCTTCTTCCAATGCAGAAGAGAGTGTATTTGTGATCAGGACTGATGTAGGCAGAGGAGGAGAATAACTTCTTTCTGTGATGAAGAGAGCTCAGAATAATTTCAGCCCACACCTGATAAAACGCCCTCAAAGTACCAGTTTTATGAGATTCAATACCGATAGCATGAGAGATTTGATGTTCAACCTGAAACCTGTTAACTCTTCCAGGAAGAGGACCAGTGCAACCTTCTTCATCCTCCAGGTTGTATAACTTCCTTATCAACTTTTCAGTAACTACAACTTCATGCCCTAACACGAAGGAGATGATTGCAGTTGGAGTAACAGTTGCATGAACCCAGAAGTCCTTCACCAGGTCAGGATAAATTGGTCCCACCAATCTATCAAGATAGTTTGACCATCCTTGTTCTAATATCCTTGCGTCAGGTTGAAAACCATTTGCTCTTAGGTTTTCAAAGTCCACAGCGGACTCATACAGAACTTCGAAATCTTCAGTGGGTATAGTGCATGTCTTTAACGGAGCATACCCATGCTTTCTGAGAAGTATTTGAGTGGAAGTGAGTCTTTCTACTGGGCTAGAGGAACTTGATGAGGAATTCATGACGAAGTGCTTGGTTACAGATCAAAAACTAGGGTTTGAGAGAGAAAAGCAAAGAGAGAGAGAGAGACACAAGAATAGAGAGAGAGAGCGAAAAAGATGAAATGAAAGTGAAGCGGGTTATTTAAACGGTTTGAATGAAAGAAAATAAAATAAAAAATAAAAGGAAATGATTACAGAAAAAACATGACATTAATATGCATTTAATGAGAAATGGCGTTAGGAGAGATAAAGTGACAAAATGAACTGATTTGCACAGTTACCTAGGGCGGCGTCTCCTCAACTGCACGCATGCTTGTCCAAAAATAGTGAACACATGTTCATTTTTCAGGAAAGACTGGTGACAGCTGTTTTGCTTTAAAAGAGCTTCTGAATCAACTTAGATAATGAAACGTTAGTAATAACGGAATCAGAACTTCAATTGATCATTATCAGAACTTCTTATAAACATAAAATCCTAACGCATTTCAGAAGATACCCATACATAAGATCTTCTCATTTTCTCATTCTGGGCATAAATCCATACTGATATTCTTCAGAATGAACTAAAACCTATCTTCAGCAAGGGGTTTTGTAAAGATATCATCCCATTGATGGTCTGTATCCACAAAGTTCAAAGAGAGAACACCCTTCTGAACATAGTCCCTCATAAAATGATGTTTAATCTCAATATGTTTAGCTTTGGAATGTAAGATAGGATTCTTAGATAAACAAATAGCAGAAGTATTATCACAGAAAATAGGAATGTTACTCTCATATATCTGATAATCTTCTAGCTGACTCTTCATCCAGAGCATTTGTGTGCTACACCCAGCAGCAGCAAAATATTCTGCTTCTGTTGTTGATAGGGCTATGGTAGCTTGCTTCTTGCTGTACCAGGAGATCAAATGACTTCCAAGAAATTGACAACTTCCAGAAGTACTCTTCCTTTCAATTCTGTCTCCAGCATAGTCAGCATCACAGAATCCTACTAAGTTGTATTCTTTAGATCTTCTGTAGACTAAACCAACATTAGTAGTACCTTTCAGATACCTCAGAATTCTCTTAACAACAGTTAAGTGAGATTCTCTAGGATCTGATTGGAATCTAGCACACAAACAAACACTAAATAGAATGTCAGGTCTAGAAGCAGTTAAATATAGAAGAGATCCAATCATACCTCTGTACAACTTCTGATCTACCTTCTTACTTACCTCATCCTTACCTAGAACACACGTTGGATGCATAGGAGTTTTGGCTTCTTTGCTTTCAGAAAGATTAAACTTCTTCAGAAGTTCTTTCATATACTTTGTTTGATGAACATAAGTTCCATCAGAAGTTTGGTTGATTTGAATCCCAAGGAAATACTTGAGTTCACCCATCATACTCATTTCAAATTCAGCCTGCATAGACTTAGCAAACTCCTTTCCAAGTGAAGCATTAGATGTTCCAAAAATAATATCATCAACATAAATTTGACAAATTAAAATGTCCTTCTTAGACATTTTACAGAAAATAGTCGTGTCCACTTGTCCTCTAGTGAAACCAATGTCCAGAAGGAAAGAACTTAATCTTTCATACCAAGCTCTGGGAGCTTGCTTCAATCCATAAAATGATTTCTTAAGTTTGAAAACATGTTCTGGAGACTTAAAGTCTTCAAAACTAGGAGGTTGGTGGACATAGACTTCCTCATCTATATAACCATTTAAGAAGGCACTCTTAACATCCATCTGCTATAGAGTGATGTTATGTTGAGTGGCAAAAGAAATTAATAAGCGAATAGATTCTAACCTGGCCACTGGTGCAAAGGTTTCTGTATAGTCAATCCCTTCTTGCTGATTATATCCCTGAGCCACCAGTCTGGCTTTGTTTCTTACCACTTCTCCCTTCTCACTAAGCTTGTTTCTGAACACCCACTTAGCACCAATGATGTTGAATCCTTTTGGTCTAGGAACCAAATCCCATACATCATTCCTTGTAAAATGATTTAGTTCTTCTTGCATGGCAATTATCCAGTCTGGATCTTCTAGAGCTTGATCAACAGAAGTTGGCTCGATCAAGGAAACAAGACCTAATTGACATTCTGCATTGTTCTTAAGGAATGCTCTTGTTCTGATAGGATCATCTTTCTTTCCAAGGATCACATCTTCTGAGTGAGCTGAGGTGAGTCTAGAAGATCTTCTGACTGTTGGTTCTTCAGAAATTCTGAGATTCTCTAAAGATGCTGCAACTTGATCTTCTGATTCTTTGCTTCTGAGACTTTCAGCTTCTGGAGCTTTGCTTCTTGGTTCTACAGCTTCTGATATGTCAATATCTATATCTGCAAAATTCTCAAACTGCTTTGGCTTTTCAAGACCAAGCTTATCATCAAATCTGATATTGATTGATTCTTTTACAACCAATGTTTCAGTATTGTATACTCTGTAGCCTTTAGAGCGTTCAGAATATCCAAGAAGGAAACATTTTTGTGCCTTAGAATCAAACTTACCAAGATGATCTTTAGAATTTAGAATAAAACACACACATCCAAAAGGATGAAAATATGAAATATTGGGCTTTTTGTTCTTCCACAATTCATAAGGAGACTTATTTAGAATAGGTCTTATAGAGATTCTATTCTGAATATAACATGCAGTGTTTATTGCTTCTGCCCAGAAGTGCTTAGCCATATTGGTCTCATTGATCATGGTTCTGGCCATTTCTTATAGAGTCCTATTCTTTCGCTCTACAACTCCATTTTGCTATGGAGTTCTAGGGCAAGAGAAATCATGGGCAATACCATTTTCTTTGAAGAACTCCTCAAAGAATCTGTTCTCAAATTCGCCACCATGATCACTTCTGACCTTTATGATTTTGCACTCCTTCTCAGATTGGATCTGAGTGCAGAATTCAAAGAACACTGAATGAGACTCATCCTTGTGTTTTAAGAACTTTACCCATGTCCAGCGGCTATAATCATCTACGATGACTAATCCATATTTCTTCCCTCTGACAGATGCTGTTTTGACTGGTCCAAACAGATCAATGTGCAGAAGTTCTAACGGCCTTGAGGAAGAGACAACATTCTTAGATTTGAATGCAGGTCTGGAGAACTTGCCCTTCTGACATGCTTCACAAAGAGCATCTAATTTATATTTCAGATTTGGGAGACCTCTGACCAGATTTAGTTTGTTAATCTGAGAAATCTTTCTCAAACTAGCATGTCCTAATCTTCTGTGCCAGACCCATTGCTCTTCAGAAACAGACATAAGACAAGTCACCTTCTGCTTCTCAAGATCAGAAAGATCAATCTTATAGATGTTGTTCTTTCTCTTGCCTGTAAATAGGATTGAGCCATCCTTCTGACTTACAGCCTTGCAAGACTTTTGATTGAAGATTATGTCATAACCATTGTCACTTAATTGACTTATGGACAGTAAGTTATGCGCTAATCCTTCTACAAGAAGTACATTAGTTATGGAAGGAGAGTTACCAATACTTATGGTTCCAGAGCCAATAATTTTGCCCTTCTGATCTCCTCCAAACTTGACTTCTCCACCAGACTTAAGCACCAGGTCTTGGAACATAGACCTTCTTCCCGTCATGTGTCGCGAGCACCCAGAGTCCAGGTACCATGACATTTTGTGCTTTGTTTTCTTTGCTGCTAAGGATATCTGCAACAGAAATTATCTTCTCCTTAGGTACCCACAATTTCTTGGGTCCTTTCTTTTTAGTTTTCCTTAAGTTCTGATTGAACTTGGGTTTAGCATGATAAGTAACAGGAGGAACAGCATGATATTCTTTGGGTTTGGCAGCATGATATCTTTTAGGTTGTGTCACATGCTTCTTGGTGTGTGTAGTGTTAAAACTCTGTGCATGTGATGTGAGCTTGATATCATGTGAGTGGCCATATTTGAACTGATCATACAATGTCTTGTATGTGATTTTCAAATCATCAACAGGTTCAAATTTATGTGAGGTATCACCCTCATAGCCAAAACCAAACCTTTTGTTTCCAGAAACACCATGTATCTTAGAAGCAAGATGACTTCTGCCAATACTTCTAGATAGGAACTTTCTGAAGCTCGAGTCATATTCTTTCAGAATATGATTGAGGCTAGGAATGGATTTTTCTGATTCAGAAGGAGATCCAATATCTTTGGATAATTTTAAAACTTTTTCCTTCAGTTCAGAATTTTCCACTTCCAGCTTCTTAGTTTCAAATTCAAATTTCTTTTTCAGCTTTTTGTATTTGATACTAAGATGAGCCTTGAGTTCCAGAAGTTCTGTTAAACTGGAAACTAACTCTTCTCTATATAGTTCAGAAAATACCTCTTCAGAATCTGATTCTGATGTAGATTCTGATCCATCATCTACTGTGGCCATCAGTGCAAGGTTTGCTTGCTCTCCTTTAGAGTCTGATTCTGATTCTGATTCAGAATCATCCCATGTTGCCATAAGACCTTTCTTCTTATGAAACTTCTTCTTGGGATTCTCCTTCTGAAGTTTTCGATATTCATTCTTGAAGTGTCCAGGCTCATTGCACTCATAGCAGACGACCTTCTTCTTGTCAGATCTTCTGCCACCAGAAGATTCTCCTCGTTCAAACTTCTTTGAACTTCTGAAGCTTTTGAACTTCCTTTGCTTACTCTTCCAGAGTTGGTTTACCCTTCTGGAGATCATGGACAGTTCATCTTCTTCTTCTGATTCTGATTCTTCAGAATCTACTTCTTCATCCTGAAAAGCGTTAGTGCATTTTTTAATATTAGATTTTAATGCAATAGACTTACCTTTCTTCTGAGGCTCATTTGCATCCAGCTCTATCTCATGGCTTCTCAAGGCACTGATTAGCTCTTCCAACGAAACCTCATTCAGATTCTTTGCAATCTTGAATGCAGTCACCATTGGACCCCATCTTCTGGGTAAGCTTCTGATTACCTTCTTTACATGATCAGCCTTGGTGTAGCCTTTGTCCAGAACTCTTAATCCAGCAGTTAGCGTTTGAAATCTTGAGAACATCTTCTCAATATCTTCATCATCCTCCATCTTGAAAGCTTCATATTTCTGGATTAGAGCAAGAGCTTTGGTCTCCTTGACTTGAGAATTTCCTTCATGGGTCATTTTCAATGACTCATATATATCATAGGCAGTTTCCCTGTTAGATATCTTCTCATACTCAGCATGAGAGATAGCATTCAGCAAAACAGTCCTACATTTATGATGATTTTTGAAAAGCTTCTTTTGATCATCATTCATTTCTTGTCTTGTAAGCCTTACGCCAGTAACGTTCACTGGATGTTTGTAACCATCCACCAGAAGATCCCATAAGTCACCATCTAGACCAAGGAAGTAACTTTCAAGTTTATCTTTCCAGTATTCAAAGTTTTCACCATCAAATACTGGTGGTCTAGTATAACCATTGTTACCATTTCCATTGTATTGCTCAGCTGAGCCAGATGTAGATGTAGATGAAGGTGGTGGAGTCTCAACCATCTTGACTTAATGTTTTTCTCTTCCTGAATCTTTTCTAAACACGGTTAAGTGCTTGCACCTTAGAACCGGCGCTCTGATGCCAATTGAAGGATAGAAAAACACTTAGAAAGGGGGGGTTTGAATAAGTGTAGGTTTAAAACTTGTAAGATAAAAACAATTTGCACAATGATTTTTATCCTGGTTCGTTGTTAACTAAACTACTCCAGTCCACCCCCTTGGAGTGATTTACCTCACCTGAGGATTTAATCCACTAATCACACGAGATTACAATGGCTTTCCACTTAGCCAACTGCTAAGTCTTCTAAAGTATACTGATCACAACTTGATCACTCTAGGAACAATCTGCTTAGATACCTTCTAAGACTTTCTAGAGTATACTGATCAACAACCTGATCACTCTAGTTCTTACAACTTAATGTAAACAAATTCTAAGAGTTACAATGCTTCTAATAAAGCTATTATCACAACTGTGATTTTCTCTTAAGATTAAGCTTAAATCTCACTAAGATATACAGCAGCAATGTTGTGAGTTTGATGATGAAGTTTGAGAGCTTTTGAGTTGAACAGCGTTTCTGCAAGTTGGTTCAGAGTTTTAATTCGTGAGTTGTAACCTTGCTTCTCATCAGAACTTCATATTTATAGGCACTTGAGAAGATGACCGTTGGGAGCATTTAATGCTTTGCGTAATCCGTACAGCATTACATTTAATGTTTCACTCTTTTGTCAACTACCTCGAGCCTTGTTTTTGCTGTGTCTACTGACGTTGCCTTTAATAGCTTCTAACGTTCCTTTTGTCAGTCAGCGTAGCCTGCCAGTCTAGTACTTGCTTCTGATCAGATGTTTGTGTAAACAACGTTTGAATGTCATCAGAGTCAAACAGCTTGGTGCAGAGCATCTTCTTGTCTTCTGACCTTGAAGTGCTTCTGAGCGTGATACCATGAGAACTTCAGTGCTTCTGCATATGATCTCAAGTTCTTCTGATGCTTCCATAGACCCATGTTCTGATTCTGCTTGACCATCTTATTTTGTCTTGCCAGACCATGTTCTGATGTTGCATGTTGAACCTTCTGAGTCAGTGCTTCTTGCGCTGATTTTGTGCATACTCTTTATATAATTCCTGAAATGGAAATTGCATAGTATTAGAGTACCACATTATCTCATACAAAATTCATATGCTTGTTATCATCAAAACTAAGAATATTGATCAGAACAAATCTCGTTCTAACAGACCGCTAATACGATTCTCATAACTCTCTCATGTATTTCTAATAGCATTGTGTTATTCATGTACATGTGTATTGAACTAAAGAATTTCTCTTATGGTTTCAGCCACAATATTCTTATGTTGATGGAGATAGATTAGTTCCTGCTGAATCTGCCAACGTGCTCACTTTTCTCTTTCCATATTTTGTATATGTTATTCTTTGTTGATAATCATGTTGAGTAGTTGTGACTGTTTTCTAAAATGACGCACACATTTCCCGTATTATTTTATAACTAATACATATTCTTTGTTCATAATTTCATCTCAAAACGGGGACTGATGCGAAAAAGTGTTGCACCTATCTATACAGGTGAAGTAATAAGTGCTACACCTATTTTGTTGTCAATAAAAGTGTTGTAGCATGGTAATGAGGGAGTTGATAAAAGCATATCCATCAACAATAAACATGGTTGATTATAAGGGCAATACAACATTGCATATAGCTATCAGGAAGGGTAGAACTCAGGTAAATTTAATTGTGCCTGCCATAATTCTTCTAACATTTTCTCAAACAATTACTTCACATATAGATAAGACCACGATTACAATAAGTGGAATGTCATTAAGATCACCACCATCTTTGTCGATTGGTATCTCTTAAAATTCGGTAGCTGTGATGATTACACCTGTAAAGTGGAATTCATTCTCTTTTTTACTTTAATGTAATCTTAATTAACTCTCATGGTTTTGAATTAGGACACTAAAGATTTTTTATACTTGATGTACAAATCTAACGATATTCAATCAAAGAGTTCATACTAATTTCTCATTTTCTGGTCACCAATAGGAGATTGTTGCTTGATGATTCAAGAGGTGTTGCAGAGGCCCTAAATGAAACAGATTGTGTTGCTGATAATTGCAGGGGTCTAACTGTAAAAATTTCTTACCAACATTCAATTGCCATTGCAGAGGCCCTATAACTAACTACTTATTTTGCAGCTCCAAGGTAAATATTATTATAGAATATATCCTTTGGGCGAGGGAGCCAAGTGGCGCCTACAGCTGCCATGACAATAAAATGTCCTGACTGCATTCACTTCTAATTTAGATCCTATTTGATGTACAATCAAACTGGCTGTGATGATTAGTCTTTTTGCTTTCAAAAATTAGTTGCTTGCCTTTAATTTGATCATATATTATATTCATATGAAATGTTTTCAAGGTTAAAGACAGTCAGCCAATTGCAAACGATGGGTCAATAGGTTCTCCAATGCAATCTACTTCATCTAAGGTATCATTTATTGTAGACATCTTGCCTGGCCTCATGCTACATGAACTTTATAATTACTCTATGATAGAAGAATAGTTTGCTTTATACTGTTTGCTATCATGAGCATTGAATGATTTGGATGTGTTTGTGGATGATCCATAGGTTATATTTTCAATTGAATTGAACAATTAGGAATAGAGAATCATAATTAGTTAATTCTTTTAGAGCCAACTCATAACCGAATTCATAACCAAATTTTGACAGAATGGAAGGGGAGAGAATTGGGCCAACACAAGGGAAACCCAACCTATATTCCTAATAGTAATTATCATCCCATACTTGACTATTCTTTCACCCGACTACGTTCTATCTAGCTAATCACATCTGAATATTTAGTTCCTCTCAACATACAAATAGTCATTTTAGAATTATAATAAACACTTTATTTATTTATTTTTGGTTGAAAATCAATCACTTTATATCCATTTGTTGATATTTTTATTTCTAATATTGTTTAAGCAGATCAACAAGCCACAGATTCAACTGTCCATCTCCCAGCAACAGCAGGATCCTTACTCTCACTAATTTTACGGACTGCAAAAATTAATCAAGGTAATATAGAACTGAAGAGATTGATTGAGTCTATTGCAAATGGTGATTCACATGTGCCTTTTAGGGACAGCAAACTGTGTTTGAGAGACCAAAAGTTATTTACAATGAAAAAGCAAGAAAGTATGTGAAGTGGATGCATATCGACAGCGCCAATTACGCAAAAGCTTTTATCGGCATAACAGTCAGTGATACACCTATCGGTCCATTCGAATATCTCGGTAGCCAAAGACTGCATGGATATTGTGATCTTTGTTGTCTTATTTAGTATCAGTTTAAGTCAGTTAGATCTAACCATTTGCATAAAAATGTAAAGGTGAGAAGTTGATTGGACCTATACGAGTGTTGTGCTACGGATGCTGTTGCGATTGTTTTTGGTTTGAGTCTCTATAGAAGGGCTTCTCATGTAGAGTGTCCAGCTATGAGAAGGGCTTCTCATGTGGAGTTGTTTTCAATCTACACATGCTGTGTGTTACAGACTCTGCTGTTTTAATGCTGCAGGTTTGTAGACTTACTTTGTTCTCCTCTCATGGATGTCAGTTTACTTCAAAAGCGTAATTACATGGCAGTGGTTTCCTCAAATGGGGTTAAAATGCTTTGGCAGAGTCCGCCCTTTGTTGGTAAGTGTTTTTTTGCCTATAATCCAAGGTTCTGCTCATGGTCCACAACAAGAAGCGGCTCTATATTGATAAAAATATAACCTGATAGAAATTATAACCAAGATTTTATTAATCTTAGCTTTGTTCTTGAAATCTATTAAGTGCTACTACTGAGTGAATGAGTGGAACTTGCCAGGTAATTTTCACAACAAAGACTGGATTCTTCTTTAGAGTGAGGCATGAATTATGAAGACACATATGTCAATTGTTACATTTTAAGCTTTGCTTTTATCCTAAATCCATTTTAACAGGTAATAGTTGGTATGTCATAAACCACCAGGATAAGTTTGTTTATCTATCGAGAAATTATTCTAAGTTCTCAAATAATTTATTATCTAAGTTACCTGGATCAAACCAAAATTAGTACTTTTGGATTAGAGTTGATTTGGACCTCCACAGTTTCACCTGTGTTTAATACAAGATTTGCCAAGAGCCCTGCACATAAACTGATACAGCAGCAAAACACATAGCTGCATCTTTGTTAAAAATGGTTGGTATCTCCAAACCTCTCTAATTGCTTCAGATTCATAGAAAACAAGCTTGCATCGCCAAAAGGTTCAGCTCGCCGTTAGTTACTACTATGACAAGCCTTCAGTCAGCACTTTCACTCCTTTCAACTTCTTTTAACCATTAATTCAACATGTTAAGTTGTTGTTCTTTAGTATGTGTTAAAATTTGGTTTTGTTAGAGGTTACAGGTTGGTGTTGGATTCAACTTTATGGTAAAACAAATTGCTGTTACAAAGTTATGGTTTCATTTTGATAATTGGAGTTGAAAAAAATTGTGTTAAAAAGTACTGATTTAATAACTGTAATGGTGGAAGATGGGGATGAAGCATTAGAGAAGAAAATAGTGATTTAAAAATATAATTTTAGATGTAAGATATTAGAATATATTATTAAATTATTATTTAATTATTATATTCAATAGTTATTTTATAAACATGAATTCAATATAAACATGAATTCAATAGTTACAAGAAAATTTCCAACATTTATAAGATTAATGCTTGCAGTTGCAAGAATTCAAGATTCTTAAATGATGAGATTTTTCATTATCTTATTTTGGATTATGCTTATCTAATGTTGTAAATAACTAGCCAAGTGGGAAAAATTGAGTGCGGATACTTCCTTCATCCACCAATAATTTAATATACACGTGTATTTAATATTAATCATTCATTTCTTCTTAATATCTTATTTAACTAGATGACTTTTATGACGAAAATTAAGTTATAGATAAGGTGTAGATAAAATTAATTACACTAAATTCAGTATTAAAACTAGAATCATATTTGTTTTTTTTTACTAAAAAATCATATTTGTGTAAACACTCTTATTTCTTTCTTATTTATAAAATTTAAATTTTTAATCGGACAAGTTTATATCAATATATATATATATATATATATATATATATATATATATATATATATATATATATATATATATATATATATATATATATATATATATATATATATATATATATATATATAATTGAACATTAAAATTAAAATTTTAACGGATCAATTCCATCCATATACGAAATAATATAGTACGGATACACACGAGTACTTATATGATACACGTATATGATACTGATATTAACACATTTAATTAAATATTAAATAATAACAAGTTTAAGTTTATTATTGATTTAAATATTTTTATACATAATTCCAAAACAAAATTATTTATATATAGAAATAATTATTCAAATATTTTTATATATGAAATAACATATTTAATTTGTAAATTAATTTTAATTATTTAATATTAACGGGAACATGAAGTTAGTGATCAAAATATTGAATATTAACGGGAATGTTAAATTAGTGATCAAAATAATGAATATTAACGGGAACATGAAGTTACTGATCAAAATATTAATATTAACGGGAACATGAAATTACAGATCAAAATATTGAATAATAACGAAAACATGAAGTTACAGATCAAAATATTGAATACTAACGAAAATATGAAGTTACTGATCAAAATATTGAATATTAATGAAAATATTAAGTTACTGATCAAAATATTGTATATTAATGGGAACATGAAGTTATTGATCAAACTATTGAATATTAATGGGAACATGGAGTTATTAATTAAAATATTCAATATTAACGGAAAGCGATGTTAGTATGTTGAAAGTAAATGTGAATAAATTTATTGCATTGGACAATCTACATTGTGTTGTCTATTCTTTATGAATGTCACGTTTTATTCTATTGTCAGTAAAACAGTAATGATTTAAGCCAAATAATTGATCTTTCCAATTTTTATTGTATAGTAATAAAATAACATATAAACTTTATTTTCTTGACTACTTTTTATTTTCAATATTCAATTTTTTTAATATTAGTATTTTTATAACTTTTTCTATTTTAACCAAAATTTAATGTTTTACTAATACCTTTTATTTTCCTTAAGTCAAATGCTTGAAAACGACAGGTACCCGTACGTTCTTTATATAAAATTATATCTTTACTGGAGATAATTAGAACTGGACAAAATATAGAGACATAATATGTTACTAACACTCACTTTTAATTTTTACCATCTATAAGATCAAAATATTAAATATTAACGGGACCATGAAGTTACTGATTAAAATATTGAAATATTAACGGGAACATGGAGTAATTGACAAAATATTGAAATATTAACGAGAAAATGAAGTTACAGATCAAAATATTGAAATATTGAAATATTAACGGGAACATGGAGTAATTGACAAAATAATGAAATATTAACGAGAACACGAAATTACTGATAATTGTTTGGAATATTAAAAAAAAACATTAAGTTACTGATAAAAATATTAACGGAACAAATTTAAAATATTAACGGGAACACGAAGTTATTGATCAAAATAATTAATATTAACGCGAACACGGACTTACTGATTAAAATAATGAATATTAACGGGAACATGAAGCTACTAATCAAAATATTAAATATTAACGGGAACAAATTTGGAATATTAACGGGAATAGGGAGTTACTGATCAAAATAATGAATATTAGCGGGAACAAGGAGTTACTAATGAAAATAATAAATATTAACAAAAATATGAAGTTACTGATCAAAATATTGAATATTAACGGGAACAAATTTGGAATAGTAACGGGAATACGCAAATACGGATCAAAATAATGAATATTAGCGAGAACATGAAATTACTGATCAAAATATTAAATATTAACGGGAACATGAAGTTACTGAATAAAATATTGAATAACAACTGAAACATAAAGTTACAAATCAAAATATTGAATATTAATGAAAACATGAAGTTAGTGATCAAAATATTGTATATTAACCGGAATATGAAGATATTGATCAAACTATTGAATATTAACGAGAACATGGAGTTATTAATTAAAATATTCAATATTAACAGGAACCAATGTTAGTAAGTTGAAAGTAAATGTGAATAAATTTATTGCATTGGACAATCGGCATTGTGTTGTTTGTTCTTTATGCAGGTCCTATTTTGTTCTACTATTGGTAAAACATTATTAATTTAAGTCAAATAATTGATCTTTCCAATTTTTATTGCATACTAATAAAACAACATATAAACTTTATTTTCTTAATTACTTTTTATTTTCAATGTTCAATTTTTTTAATATTAGTATTGTTTATAATTTTTTCAATTTTAACCCAAATTTAATCTTTTACCAATACCTTTTATTGATAAATTTTTTGAATATTAACGGGAACAAATTTGAAATATTAACGGAAACACGAAGTTATTGATCAAAATAATTAATATTAACGGAAACACAGACTTACTGATTGAAATAATGAATATTAACGGGAACATGATGTTACTGATCAAAATATTAAATATTAACGGGAACAAATTCAGAATATTAACGGAAATACAGAGTTACTGATCAAAATAATGAATATTATCGGGAACATGAAGTTACTGATCAAAATATTGACTATTTGATAGAATAGGCAATAATCATTATTAGTTTGGATTTATTATTGATTGTATATTATTGTATATTAATGAGTATTATTTGGTGTTGACCATATAGTATTAGTTACCATAGATATATCCTTGAGATGAGCATTCTGTTATAGAATGACAGCTAGGAATTCTTGTATATATATTGATTGATCATGGAATAGAAAGATCAAGGAATTATATTGTTTTATGGTATCACGAGTCCTCACCCTTTCCTTTCACTTGCTTCCGCAATCCTTTTCTAATTACCATGTCTGAAACATCATCACCTAATGTGAAAACCATGTCTGAAACTCAAAAATTCCATCCTGCCTTGTCTATCACCAATGTGAAATCCCTTATTCCTATCACGTTGGATTTAGAATCTGGGCAGTACCGCTCATGGTCGGCGTTATTCAAAGTTCAAGCACGAGTCCATGACGTGCTTGAACATATCATCCTTCCTACTGATGCAGAGGCGAAGGCTGCATATGAGAAGAACAAAGCCGACGATCTCGCTCTCTGGAAGCGTCTTGATGCAGTGGTCTTGCAGTGGATTTATGCCACGATCTCTTCCGACATCCTCACCTCCATTCTCATTGACGATGACTCGGCTGAACATGCTTGGAAAAGTGTTGCTGATCTTTTTCAAGACAATAAAAATTCACGGGCTATGTACCTTAATAAGGAATTTACCAACACAAACCTTGCTGATTTTTCGACGACAAATGCTTATTGCAATCGTCTTAAAAGTCTTGCCGATCAACTAGCCAATGTCGGAGCTCCGGTCAGTGATCACAGTATTGTTCTGAAAATGTTTCAAGGCTTGACAGAACAATACTCAAATTTTGTCACCGTGATGCAGAACAAGAAGACCTTACCTACCTTTGCTACGGCTCGGTCCAAACTTGCATTGGAGGAGACCACACTTTTGGAGCGAGCAAAGCAAGATTCTGGTTCTACTGCCCTTGTTGCTAATAATTATGCTCCTGATGTTGGTTCCTCTTTTCAACCACCACATCAAAGCAATAATTCCAATGGTCGTGCAAAGATCAACAAAAACCGCAACAATCCCAAAAACCGTAACAAAAATAACGGCGGCGGTAACAGCCAAGCTAGTGGTGGTCGCGGCAACAACCGCTGGGGTAGTCAGACCGGTGGTGGTGGACAGCATTGGAATCAGCAGCAGTGGACTCAACCTCCTTGGTGGGCGTTGATGCAAGCTCCTTGGGCCATGCCTCCATGTCCTTACCCAACTCAACCATGGGCTCATCAACCTAAGCCAAGACAGCCTGGGGTATTAGGCCCGAGACCACAGCAGCAGCAAGCCTATGCAACAACAACTCCAACGGACATCGAATCGGCAATGCATACGATGTCCCTTTCTCAACCTGATCCGGATTGGTACATGGACACCGGGGCAACGTCTCATATGACGTCCACACAAGGTAATCTTTCGTCTTATTTTAATTTGAGCAAAAATAATGGAATTCTTGTTGGTAGCGGACACTCAATTCCAATTCGCGGTTATGGACATACATCCTTACCTCCACCAAACCCACCATTATCCTTAAAAAATGTCCTTCATGCACCTAAAATCATTAAAAATTTAGTGTCAGTAAGGAAGTTTACTACTGATAATAATGTGTCTGTCATCTTTGATCCGTTTGGTTTTTCTGTGAATGATTTGCAGACGGGGACGCGCCTAATGCGATGTGATAGCACAAGTGAGCTTTATCCCATATCCTCCACAAGTCAAAATATAATTTCTCCAAATTCTATTTTCTTAGCGTCGTCCCTCTGGCATGATCGTTTGGGTCATCCGGGAGCCTCAGTTTTAGAGTCGCTTCGACAAAATAAAATGATTGATTGTACTCGTACCTCTAGGTCTATGGTTTGTCAATCTTGTGTACTCGGAAAACATATTAAGTTGCCTTTTGTTGCATCCACATCTATGACATTTATGCCTTTTGATATTATTCATAGTGATCTTTGGACATCTCCCGTATTGAGTTCTTCGGGACATCGTTATTATGTGCTTTTTTTGGATGACTATTCTAAATATTTGTGGACGTTTCCCATTGCTAAAAAATCACAAGTTTTTTCTATGTTTGCAAAACTTCAAGCACGTATTCGAACTCAATTTGAACGTGACATTAAAAATGTACAATGTGATAATGGGGGAGAATTTGATAATAATTTGTTTTGGAAATTTTGTGATTCAAATGGAATTGCATTTCGTTTTTCATGTCCACATACTTCCTCACAAAATGGGAAAGCTGAAAGAAAAATTCGATCCATTAATAATATCATGAGAACTCTTCTAATTCATGCATCTGTACCACCTTCATTTTGGCATCATGCTTTGCAAATGGCAACATATTTACATAATATACTTCCGAGTAAATTATTAGCCAATGAGTCCCCACTAAAGGTTCTATACCAAAAAGATCCATTATATTCTCACATTAGGATTTTTGGATGTTTGTGTTATCCTCTTTTTCCATCTACTACAATAAACAAATTGCAAGCTCGTTCAACTCCTTGTGTTTTTTTGGGATATCCTTTGAATCATCGTGGTTATAAGTGTTTGGATTTATCAAGTAATAAAATTATCACTTGTCGGCATGTTTATTTTGATGAAAGCAGATTTCCATTTGCTAAAATGCATGAACCACAACCTAATGCTTATGAATTTTTAGATAGTGGATTAACTCCATACACAGTCCATTATCTTCAAAATCAATCCTCATCTTTGACCCAACCCACCATAAATCCAACACCACCACCTGAATTAATCCCTACACATCAGCCCACTTCACATACCCAAAATCAACCCACACCAATTCCTCCCACAGTGGTTTCAAATCAGCTCCTTGTTGAACCACGTCCAGTAACCCGAAGCCAACATGGTATTTATAAACCCAATCCAAGATACACCTCACATCAAGCTCATTATACAACCAGTACAAAATCACCAATTCCCCATAACCCTCTTTCTGCCCTTCGTGACCCGAATTGGAAATTGGCTATGGATGATGAATTTAATGCTCTTATTAAAAATAAGACGTGGGATTTAGTACCTCGTCCACCTGATGTGAATGTTATTCGGTCAATGTGGATTTTTACTCATAAAGAAAAGTCTGATGGTTCTTTTGAGAGGCATAAAGCCCGTCTTGTAGGTGATGGAAAAACTCAACAGGTCGGCATCGATTGTGGCGAAACCTTTAGTCCGGTGGTGAAACCAGCAACAATTCGAACTGTGCTCACTCTTGCTCTATCGAAAAATTGGAAAATTCATCAGTTGGATGTCAAAAATGCTTTTTTGCATGGTGAGCTTAAGGAAACAGTTTATATGCATCAACCTATGGGGTTCAGGGACTCTGTACATCCAGATTATGTTTGTTTATTGAGAAAATCTTTATATGGGCTTAAACAGGCTCCTCGTGCGTGGTACAAGAGATTTTCTGATTTCGTTTCTGTCATTGGGTTCACTAATAGTAAATCAGATAATTCTCTATTCATTTATCAGAATGGATCTGATTTGGCCTACTTGTTATTATATGTTGATGATATTATTTTGACAGCGTCTACGGAAGATATCCGCCAATCTATAATGGCTAGTCTGAGCTCCGAATTTGCTATGAAGGACTTGGGCTCTCTAAATTATTTTCTAGGCATCAGTGTGACTCGCCATGAGGACGGTTTGTTTTTGTCACAACAGAAGTATGCTGCAGAAATAGTTGATCGTGCTGGTATGTCCGCCTGTAAACCAACTCAAACTCCGGTTAACACTAAACCGAAAGTCAGTACTAAAACAGGTAATTCGTACGGGGATCCGAAACAGTATCGCAGTCTTGCAGGAGCTCTGCAATATCTCACATTCACGAGGCCCGACATTTCTTATGCTGTTCAACAAATCTGCCTTCATATGCATGACCCCAAGGATGAGCACATGAACGCTCTAAAGCGTATCATACGCTATGTTCAGGGCACTATTCATCTTGGTTTACATCTTTATCCTTCCTCAGTGGCAGATCTTGTCTCTTATACTGATGCTGATTGGGGAGGATGTCCCGATACTAGACGATCCACATCGGGATATTGTGTGTTTTTAGGTGATAATTTGGTTTCGTGGTCATCTAAACGTCAACCTACTCTATCTCGTTCTAGTGCCGAGGCTGAATACAGAGGGGTGGCTAATGTTGTTTCTGAGTCCTGTTGGATTCGAAACCTTCTCTTGGAATTGCACTGTCCAATTCAAAAGGCTACATTGGTATATTGTGACAATGTGAGTGCTATTTATCTATCCGGGAACCCTGTTCAACACCAACGCACAAAGCATATTGAAATGGATATTCATTTTGTCAGAGAAAAAGTTGCTCGTGGAGAGGTTCGTGTCCGTCATGTCCCTTCTCGTTATCAAATAGCTGACATCTTCACTAAGGGATTGCCTCTCATTCTTTTTGAGGATTTTCGAAACAGCCTCTGCGTTCGTGACCCTCCCGCTTCGACTGCGGGGGTGTGATAGAATAGGCAATAATCATTATTAGTTTGGATTTATTATTGATTGTATATTATTGTATATTATTGTATATTAATGAGTATTATTTGGTGTTGACCATATAGTATTAGTTACCATAGATATATCCTTGAGATGAGCATTCTGTTATAGAATGACAGCTAGGAGTTCTTGTATATATATTGATTGATCATGGAATAGAAAGATCAAGGAATTATATTGTTTTACTATTAACGGGAACATGAACTTACTGAATAAAATATTCAATATTAACGAGAACATGAGTTACTGGTCAAAATATTGAATATTAACGGGAACATAAAGTTACTGATCGAAATATTGAATATTAAGGGAAAAATAATGTTTATTAATCAATATATCCCGAACTTTGGCCCAACCTATTGAAAAGAAATTTCTATATTTTACGCATTTGTTTTTAGGATAATTACTTCTACAATAATATTTATATTGAACAAAATAACATTTTCCCTATCATCTTTTATTTCCCTCAATCACAATGAGCGAAAACGACGGGTACCCGTGCAAACGCACGGGTAAGACACTAGTTAATTATTAATAAATAAATTAAAATGATAATTTATCCCAATAACTTAATTTAGTTAATTAATTAAAATTATATTTGTTTAAGAAACCTACACGTTTTTGAGGAAAACCGTTCAACACCTCAAATGCAACAGCAGTAGCACGTTCATCTCTCCCACTATTTACAACTCTTAAATAAAACTTTAATATGACAATGAATTTTATGGGAAGAAAACATGTAAAAACATTTAAATGACAACCTTAATGCTAAAACTGTGCTCCACCATTTTGTATATCTCTCCATATGTTTTAATTTTATTATTGTTTAGTAATTTTCTGTTATATATACATATATTTTTTTGTAGATGTGGATTTAAAGCATCACAAAAAAGGTTTTTAAAAGTTGAAATGTAGGAAACGATTGGTTAGAACTTAGAAAAAATATCTCTCTCTTTAAATTTATGTTTTTACTTTTCTCTTCGTCTCATTTTTTGTTATGTATTTTAAATTAGAGGTCAGTATCTTATGTAATGGTGAATTTGGTGAATTTCTCTTTTTTATTTTCTCTTCATATATTATTTTATTTTATTTACGAACGTTAAATTAGAGATCACAACCTCATGTAATTGTGAATTTTTCTATCATATTTTATGATTTTTCCTCAGACAAATATTTAAAGAAACAATAACTATATATTTTTTATTTTCTCTCACTCAATTTAAGTTGTTTTCTTTTGTAGGTACATTATAAAATAATATTAAATGGCACATTACAAGAAATATATCTTCCAGTTTAAATTTACTGTATTTATTTTTCTTTTTAATTTTAGCGTTGTTTCCTAATTTAAGTGTTATTTTTTATGTTACTTATAAGTGATTTATTTTTATTTATTTATTATTTTTATATAAATTTTATTTCAAAATATTAAATACTACTTTAAAACATCAAAATAACTAACTTATATTTAAAATTAAAAATGAAACCAATATAAAAATTATTCATAACAATATATGTCAAATTATTTTTTAAAATTATAATAATAATTATTAATATTTAAATAAAACATATCCGTGCGATGCACGGGTATTTTTTTTCTATATTTCTTATCTTATATATCTTATATTCTTATTCTTATATATAAAAAAGTTATTAAGTCTCCTAAATAACTTTTGGCGCCAAAATTGAAGGGTAATTTTATATTATTCTATATTTAATTAATATTATTTATCTCAATAACTCCCTATTTTTGTTTCAATAATTTTTTTCTTATATATAAAAGTTGTTAAGTCTCCTAAGTAATTTTTGGCGCCAAAATTAAAGGGTAATTTTATATTTTTCTATATTTATTTATTATTATTTATCTCAATAACTCCCTATTTTTTTTTTCAATAATTGTTTTTCTTGTATATAAAAGTTGTTAAGTCTCCTAAATAATTTTTGGCGCCAAAATTGAAGGGTAATTTTATATTTTTCTATACTTATTTATCTCAATTACTCCCTATTTTTGTTTCAATAATTTTTTTTTGTAATTTTATGTATTAGTTTTTAAAAAAAATTCTTACAATGAGAATAGACAGAGTTAGACTTTTTATGGCGCGGAAATACTCCAAATATTCTTCCACCTCCCCTCCATACCATGATGTCGAGTACTACTATGTAACCCTTTCCAAAGTTTATAACCCGGTTTCACACTATACTCCCCATTCTTCTCCTCGTGCCAAATTAACCTATCATCCACCACATCCATTCTTTTCAAGCAAAGATGTTGGACAAGTATACATACACTTTAAATATCTTCTTTCAAATCTATCATTTTTACGTACCCTACACATAAAACATTTAAGTGGCCAATCAACATATGTCACTTACATCAAGTAACATTTAAGATATGTTATATATAAACATCAAATAAGTTTCAAGTAATACTCAAAATATGTTATAAGTATCTAAAAGAAAAAAAAATACAACTTAACTAATTAATTAAATGTCATTGTTTGTTTGAATCATGGTACAAGATATGTGTTACATATATTAGATGATAAAGAAATTTAAAAATTAGTGATAACTTTGCCACAATCTTGTTACCTCTATAATATAGTCTCACTCTAGAATTCTAGTTTTTGGTGGAAAGGTCAACTTCATCCAGATCACCTTATTTCTAAATTCTAACATAAAAGTAAGTAGATCCTGAGTCAACTTGAAAAGTATAAGCCCTCTGTTTTTCTTTCAACAAGCATCTTACCAATTGTTGTGAAAAATTGTGACACAAATACCGATGATTTTCTCAGCCAAACTAATTCAAAATTATGAGTATAATCGCCTAGTTTCATCACATGCAAGATTTATAAGAGAACATATTCACTTAAGCTTTCATATGATGAAAGTGAAATTGACATAATACACTAACAAACATTACCCAAAGAGATGAGAATAAGTTATTGTAATGTCCTCCTTCGAAACCAATTTTAATGAACATAATCAGTTGACTATTCAAAATATATACACAAAAGATGATTACATTGCAGCATACAGACCTAAAATAACTACTATGCCAGAAACACAAATTAAAGCTTTTTAAAAGACCACTTTTAATTAGACTATAATCCACATCTTAATTTACAAAGATGTAGAGATTTGTGAAGACTTCTATGATTGAAATGCCCATGGTTGATTAATAGCTCGCACTACAAGAATTTTATATGGTGCAAGTGCAATGAACTTTTGCACCGGTGAAGTTGATGGGTTATTTTCCCATAATCCACTAGGGCCTTGAATCTACTAATCCAACAAAAATAGACCATTAATTAAACAATACTGTGTGTGTAATAGCAGAGGCTAGAGAAAATCTAATACATATAACTTTGAAATAATACAAAGGGAGTGTTGTTACATGGTAATGATTTGAATTTCTTTAATAAATTTATAAATGTCAATATGTCAACTAAATAAACTCTACACAGGAGCAATCAGTAAGATGATTTTTTTCATGCAAAGAAATTAAGAAGCCAGAGAAGGAGACAAGCTTAGCTACACAATATACAAAATATTAAATGAGAATAACAAATTATTTAATTTAAGTAAAATTATCTTCAATTAATCAGAGTATCAATTTGAGTGATAATGATTGCATAATGCAAAGTAAAACCAGCAACCTCAACTTCTTATGGTTTTCTTTAAAATCTTTCACTTGTTAATGGAGAACACAAATTTGCAGAGAAAATAATCTTCTAGACTAATGAAATACAATGAATTACATACCATCATTTCAACTCAAAAGATTAAACATGTCCAATAGAAAACTGTTATTTGTCAAAAAAAAATCAGAATATAATTTTCTTTAACTATCATAGTAGCATGAAGAATACTTGGGTTTTTTTTACTCTGGTTTGATATGCGCATAGATCATATTGGAAATGCATTACTATTCAAAAATAAAAATTACCTATCATTTAAGAATTTCTAAATACATGCATAATGAAATGTGAGAATAAATAAATCCAATAGGTATCATCTAATGCCATCTCGCACATGAAATCGAGTTTATCAAAGCAAGTTTGCAAAATAAGTTCAGTAACTAGAATTCAATTTATTTAACACCTAAATAGAGAAAAAAAATATTAAAAAATTGCATGCAATCTCATTGATAAAATTACAATAAATGTGTCACATTTAACAATTTGGTCATATGAATAGAAATTGAAAGAAATTATGCCATTTCCACATTTTAAACTATGCTAAAAACCTAATCGACTCCAAACTAAGAGATGAAAAATATCCTCTAGGGTTTGAAATTGGAGCTTGAGAAATAGGAAACTACTTATTCAATGTCAAATAAAAGTAAATGTTAGGTAGAGTGATGATATACTAAGCCTTCTACACATTTTTTTTTGTGATAATGTGTTTCAAGTGAAGGATAACATAGTGAAGGTGAAGTTGATATATCGGACCATCATGGTGAACTTAAGAATTACCAGTTATAATGGGTTAAATAATTTTTTTCACATTTTATACCAATTCTCAAAAGAATGTTTAATGGCTTTTATATTTTTTCAATAAATTACAAAATGACTCATTTTGTCAAATTAATATTCTTTTTAAAATACAAAATGACTAATTGTTGTCATAGAATTATAAATCATTAAAAAATATTCTTTGTCAAAAACACTTTGAACTACCTAACCCTTGTGTTTAATGTAGTTTGATTATTTATTGGATGTTACAAAAATAAACATAATAAATAAATATAATAAATAAATTGTTCTGGGTGTCGAACTATTTACAAACTCTATCTTTTATGACAACTGAGAAACCTCTTTCGATCAGTTGTCCAACACTTAGCAAGTTGCACTTAATTCTAGGTACATAGAGCATATCTTTGATCATAGCTTTCGCTCCATTGCTCATCTGAAAAGCTATGTTGCCCGTACCTTCTGCTTGCAACGAACTTTTTTCAACAAGTTTTACCTTACTCTTCTTTGACTCATCAAAATCTGCCAACCACACCTTTTGACCAGTCATGTGATTCGAGCAGCTTGAGTCGAGAAACCACATTTTGGATTCAACATGGTTATCTACAACTGCAGCCATAACCATCATACCACCTTCAGAAATATCTAAATCTTGGCGTGCAAAGTTCGCTCCTTAGTCCTTGCCTTTTATCGATTCATTGTCTTTCCTGTACCAACAATTTTTGGACATGTGACCCCATTTTTCAAAGTTATAGCACTGCACACCTTTTTTTATTTTCTTTGTCCTTTCGATAGTTTCCTCCTCCTCTTTTCGAGGATTCAAAAGCTCTATCATCGACATGATGCTTGTGAGGGTTCGAACAAGACTTCTTTCCTCGAGTCTGGTCGAATTTCCCTTTGAATTTGTTGGAACCACCATCATTTTTCCACGACTGGACCTGCTGTGTTTGTACTGAATCTTGAACTCCTTTTCTTTCAACAATTCTAATCTCATGCGCCTCCAACGAACCAACCAGGTCCTCCAATTTTAGGTCTTCGACTTTGTTGGATTCTTGAATAGCTATGATAACATGATCAAAGTGAGACGTCAACGTACGCAATACCTTTCTCAACTATCATCTTATTAGTTAGGGTTTCACTACAATCCTTCATGAGATGGACGAGTTTCTGGACTTTCGACACATATTCTGCAATCTTTTCATCTTCTCCCATCGATAACAACTCATATTGTCGGCACAAGGTCTGCAACTTGACAATCTTGGCTTTCTCACCTCCTTCATATTACTTCATCAAAATATCCCATGCCTCCTTCACCGATTCAACATGAGAAATCCTGTTGAAGTTCACTGAATCTACGGTTGTCTGAATGCAATACGCAGCCTTGCAATCTTTCTTCTTGACTTTGCTGTGTGTTATTTTCTGTGCTTCGGTTGCATCTGCAGCCAACGCGGGTATGTCGTCGGTACCACTTCTTGGGTTTCATGGAAGCAAAACAAGGATTGCATTTGTTTCTTCCATCGGATCCAATTCTTGCCGTATAAAGTTGGAAGAGAATTTAGAATGTCATTAGTTCCATTCATCTTTGCAGTAATTGATTCACGTTCCCTGAAACAATAACCGGAAGCTCCGGATACCAATTTGTTAGTGTGTGAGGCACTTTTAGTGATGATAGAAAGAGAGAATAATAAAGAAAATAAAGATTATATTATTCACTTGAATTATACAAATAAGGATACAACCTATAACTATTTATATATAACCCTAATTGGGTTTGGGCTTACTCAACTTGGATTATATTTAATATTAAACCTAATATTTCAATAGATACATCTTAAAAAGAAATTTGGATCCCAATCACTCACCCTTTTACTAGTTTCACATGAGTTTTGTAGAAGAGAGAAAGAAGAATAAAGTAGGTTCAAATTTGTGTGAATGAAGAGAAAAAGTGAGATAAAAAGAAAAGAGAACCAAAATTATTAGGTCTATTTTCAATTTAAACTTTGTGTTAATTTTCTATTAGAAAGGTTCTTCTTAGTTTGTTGAAGTTGGACAAGAAGTATTTTATTTGATTATATTAATATGTTTAAGGAATTAATATCTAAACTTAGGAATGCAAAATAAAATACAAAAGAGAAGAGTTATGCTACTTTTAATTGCTTAAAATATAAATTTATCCTATCCTTACAATTATATATTCATTTCTATAATTTTCATGTGCATTTTATCATCGCAAATATTAAAACATATATATGTGGATGCGTGTGTGTGCGCACACATGTGTAAGTAATCAGATTCTCTTACTAAACTACCCTGGTGAAGAAGTGGATAGTGGGTTGGGCTCATAATTTAACCTTAATTAAGAAAATAAAAAATTTGATAACTAAAACTAAAATTAAAATACAAACCTTAACTGAATGATAGACTCTCAAAAAGATTAATGCTTTGTTTTTTTTATTAGCAAGAAATATGTGTTTGCTTTGTCTTGTAAGGGTGAGAGACGAATAAGATCGTGAAGATGATGAGTGGTGGTGACCGATCAATGGTTATGATGGTGGTGGTGGTCGTCGTAGTGGTGGTGCAAGTGGCAGTCGTGGTTGAGGTGATGAAGAGTGGCGACTAGGATTTAGATGGAGGAAGGTAAAGTTGAGTGATGAGAGAGAAATATATTTTCTTTTGAGTGTTAAAACTTGTTGTGAATTCAATGCCAAGAACAAAGTATAAAATAAGGAAGAATAAAGGACAAGGAAGAAGAGGAGAACACAATATTGGTTATAACTGCTATTCTTTTACTTTCTCTTAAAACAAGATTACAAGTTTACAAGAATAACAAATAACCTCTCTCACCCTAAATTACGATTTGCAGATTAGCAATGATGAGAGACTAGTATGCTATTTATAATAAAACCTAACATACTAACTAATGGGCTTTTTCCACAAGGCCCATTACACAAGCCAACTTAATAAACAAGCTAACTTAACAAATTAGGGTTTAAACACTAAACTTAATTTAACATGCTAACAACCCTAGCATCTTCGACACAAGCATGTGAACAACCTTCGACTTCATGCTTAACCCTGTCGAACCAAGAAGCTACCCTTCGGCCATACTAGAGTTTGATCCAATATCTCACAAATCTCCACCCTGGATCTAACTCTACAACATCAAGGGAACAAACTAGCTTTCTTCATGCAGCTTTATCAACTGCATACAGTGGAAAAACTTGCAACTCGGTAATGTCTTGGTGATCATATCAGCAGCATTGTCTTCAGTCGAAACCTTCAGCACTTGGACTTCTCCACGCTCGATTACTCCTCTAACGAAATGCAGCCTCACATCAATGTGCTTAGTTCGCTCATGATAGGCTGAATTCTTCGACAGGTGTATTGCACACTGACTATCACATTTAACAGTGATACTCCGACCTTGAAGTTTCAGCTCCTTTGCAAAACCTTCAAGCCACAATGCTTCTTTTACAGCTTCAGTTAGGGCAATATACTCCGCTTCAGTGGTTGATAGAGCAACAACCTTCTGAAGTGTTGCTTTCCAACTAATTGCAGTGCCAAACATAGTGAAAACATATTCAGAAATAGATTTTCTGGAATCCATACAACCTGCATAATCAGAGTCGACATATCCTTCTATTACTGCTTTACTATCTTCACCCAAGGCTCCACCATAAATTAGGACTCTATTTAGAGACCCATTTATGTACCTTAAAATCCACTTCAATGCTTGCCAGTGAGCCTTTCCAGGGTTCGCTATGTACCTGCTTACAAGACTTACTGCATATGCTATGTCGGGTCTAGTACAGACCATAGCATACATCAAAGAACCAACTATATTAGCATATGGGATGCTATTCATATAGGCTCTTTCGACATCAGTACTGGGACACTGATCAATACTCAGCTTGAATTGAGGGTTTGTTGGAGTCACAACTGGCTTCGAATTCGACATACCAAACTTTTCAAGAATCTTCCGTAGGTATGCCTCTTGAGATAAACATAACTTAGACTTCTTTCTATCTCTTTGAATGTCAATTCCAAGAATTCTGGAAGCAGCTCCCAGATCCTTCATATCGAACTCCTTATTGAGTTCAGCCTTCACCCTCGTCACATCTTCAACATTGTTGCTTGCTATGAGAATATCATCCCCATAAAGCAACAAAATAACAAATGAATTACCAGGTCGAAATCTGAAATAAACGCAGTGGTCGAACTGACTTCTAATGAAACTTATGCGTGCCATAAACTTGTCGAATCTCCTATTCCACTGTCGAGGAGATTGTTTCACCCCATACAAAGATCTCTTTAACTTGCACACATAATCTTCCTTACCCTTTTCGACATACCCTTCAGGTTGCCTCATCAGGATCGTTTCATCTAGATCACCATACAAGAACGCAGTCTTCACATCCATCTGTTCTAGTTCAAGATCGAACTGTGCTACCATGGAAAGTAACATTCAAATGGACATATGCTTCACAACAGGAGAAAACACATCATTGAAGTCGACACCTTCTTTCTGAGTGAAACCCCTTGCAACTAACCTTGCCTTGTATCTTTTCGACGTCACTCCTTCAATTCCTTCCTTAACTTTGAAAATCCATTTACAGCTGACTAACCTTGCCCCAACAGGTTTCTTGATCAGTTCCCAAGTATGATTATCATGAAGAGATTTCATCTCATCATCCATGGCCTTCAGCCATTCAGTCTTATTTCGACTCCTCATAACTTCCTTGTAGTCTCTAGGTTCTTCGTCTAGAACCTCACTTGCAGAGATTAAGGCATAAGCTATAAGATCTGCATACCCAAGCCTCTGAGGTACCTTTATGACTCTTCTCGACCTATCTCTCGACAATAGGTAGTCATCGTCAGTTTCCTCAACTTCCTCAGCATCTTCTACTTCTTCTTCGACTTCATCAGGGATATGCAATTCAGCATCAACATGCTCCACCTCAACAGGAATCTCTACCTGTTCCAGCTCTTCGTCGGATGTTTCTGTACTTCGAACAACATCATCAATTTTCTTAAAAGCCATTTCAGCTTCATTGAAAACTACATCTCGACTGGTGATACACCTCTTGTGACCTGGCTCTAGGCACCATAGCCTATAAGCTTTGACTCCTTCTGGATATCCCATGAACATGCATTTCAGAGCTCTAGGTTCGAACTTGTCTTGCCTAATGTGAGCATAGGCTACGCAGCCAAATACTCTCAGTTTGTCGAGATCTAGTGGATGTCCCGACCAAACTTCTTCAGGTGTCTTCATATCTAACGCTGTCGAAGGACATCTGTTTATCAGATATGTTGCTGTCGAAACAGCCTCAGCCCAGAACACCTTCGTTAACCCCGCACTAGTCAACATGCATCTGACTCTCTCCAAAATAGTTCGATTAAACCTTTCAGCCAAACCATTTTGCTGTGGAGTACCTGCAGTAGTTCTATGCCTTGCAATACCAGAGGCAGCACAAAAACTGTCGAATGCCTCATTGCAAAATTCAAGGCCATTGTCGGTTCTCAATCTCTTGACCTTTCTGCCAGTCTGATTTTCAACCAGAGTCTTCCAACTTTTGAAATTCTCAAAAGTTTCATCCTTAGTCTTCTGGATGAATACCCATAATTTTCTGGAATAATCATCTACTATGGATAGAAAATACCTTTCTCCTGAATGTGATGGACACCTTGCAGGCCCCCAAAGATCAGCATGGATGTAATCAAGGGATCCATGTGTTGTTTGTTTGCCTTTGTTGAACTTCACTCTGCAAGATTTTCCAAGTACACAGGGTTCACAAAACTTCAGCTTTTCGACTTTGTCTCCACCAAGCAGATTTTGTTTCCCTAATTCGACCAGACCCCTTTCACTGACATGGCCCAATCTCATGTGCCAGATTTCTGTTTTCGACAAATGTTTCGTGGATGCAACATTTGTCGAACCACTTACAACTTCAGTCTCAAGGGTATACAAGCCTTGTTTCTTCACGCCTCTCAAGACTTCCTTCGAACCCTTCATGACTCTTAGGATACTTTTCTCTCCTTGGAAAACATATCCTTTCTTGTCGAATTCACCAAGAGAAAGCAGATTTCTCTTCAAATCAGGAACATACCTGACTTCAGTCAACAACCTTATTGACTCATCATGGAGCTTGAATCTCACAGATCCAACACCTGCTATCTTGCAAGTCTTGTTGTTTCCCAGCAATACTGATCCACCATCTTGATCATATAATTCCTCGAACAAGTCTTTGTTTGGAGTCATGTGCCAAGTGCAACCTGAATCCATAATCCACTCCTTCTTAGAGTCACTACTTGAAACCACAAGAACATCAGATGATTCGAAATCATCTTGAACAATGGCAGCGTTGCCATTATCCTTACCTCCATGATATTTCAGGCGTTCAGGGCACACCTTTCTTGTGTGACCCTCCTTCTTACAATGGTAGCATCGAATGCCAGATGCTTCGCCACTGTAAGACTTCGACTGGCTTTTGCCTTTCTTCTTGTCAAACTTACCATCCTTTCGTAAGAGTTTTCCTTTAACGGCCAAACCTTCGCCAACAGTCGAAGGTTTATGCTCCTTTCGTTCATTCAAGTCCTTAGAGTACAAGGCTGATTGAACTTCTTCAAACGTCAGGGACTCCCTTCCATACAAGAGAGTTTCTTTGAAGTGAGCTTGTGATCAAGGCAAAGAACACAATAGTAACAGCGCTTGATCTTCATCATCGATCTTCACATCAATATTTTCAAGATCAAGAATCAGCTTGTTGAACATGTCCAACTGCTCAGCCAATACTTTGTCTTCAATCATCTTGAATGAATACAAAGCTTGCTTCAGGTAGAGTCGATTTACCAGCGATTTGGTCATATACAAACTTTCAAGTTTCACCCATAACCCTGATGTCGTCGTCTCCTTTGATACCTGCCGGAGAACCTTATCACCAAGGCTTAACAAAATTGCGCTGTGTGCTTTCTCGATCATATTCGTCTTCTCTGCTGCCGTCAATTCTGCATTCATGGCTGCCTCTCCCTTCAACGCTTCCAAACAACCCTGCTGAACCAGTAGGGCTTTCATCTTCAAGCGCCACAGACCGAAATCATTCACTCCGGTGAACTTTTCAATCTCATACTTTGTTGAAGGCATCTTCTCCATGCTCACCGCACCAATTTGTTGTGAATTCAATGCCAAGAACAAAGTATAAAACAAGGAAGAATAAAGGACAAGGAAGAAGAGAACACAATATTGGTTATAACTGCTATTCTTTTACTTTCTCTTAAAACAAGATTACAAGTTTACAAGAATAACAAATAACCTCTCTCACCCTAAATTAGGATTTGCAGCTTAGCAATGATGAGAGACTAGTATGCTATTTATAATAAAACCTAACATACTAACTAATGGGCTTTTTCCACAAGGCCCATTACACAAGCCAACTTAATAAACAAGCTAACTTAACAAATTAGGGTTTAAACACTAAACCTAATTTAACATGCTAACAACCCTAGCATCTTCGACACAAGCATGTGAACAACCTTCGACTTCATGTTTAACCCTGTCGAACCAAGAAGCTACCCTTCGGCCATACTAGAGTTCGATCCAATATCTCACAAAACTGAATGAAGGTATGGAAAAGGACTAGAACAAAAGTAAACTATTGCTAAAAGCCAATTTTTCCTATCAACTTACACGGGCGGGTTTGTTACCCGTGGTTATATTTTATGTATCTAGACCCGCCCATTTTATCCAGCCTAAACCTCTTATTTCACCCGGATAACCCGTAAGCTCATGTAAACCGCCCAATTCACTTTTTTTCCCGATTTTGTTGGGTTGGGCTGGGTTGCAATTTTTTTATCCAGATCTATGTGTGAGGAGGAAAAAGATGAGCAAGTAGTGGTAGAAAGTTAGATGGGATTGAATGATCACCTGGGATGGCGAGATATACACGTGTGACGTTTGGTGGTTTATGAAAGGGGTTCGGGCTGATGTCATAGAGATGACGTTTTAGTATTTGGTGTTGACTATATCTATAGAATCTTGACATATGATTAAAGTTTTAGAAAATTAGATCGTGAGTAATAAAAAAAATAAAAATTATATATATATATATATATATATATATATATATATATATTTCACATGCTGAGTTGTGAGTGGTTTTGGGACAAAACAATGGGCACGAGTGGGACCAAATGGAAGTGGTATTGACATAATGATGATTTTCACTTTTGATTCTTTCTTTTTACTTGTTTCCATATTCTCTTTTCTTTTTCTCACTCTCCCTCACACATTCTACAATTTTGAATTTATTTGGATGAAGTACTACCTACCACTCCTTGCAACGGTTACAGGAAAGCCATTTCAATTAAATATATAAAAAAGTGATTTCAGTACATTGCCATTTTTGTTATTCAATTTATTATTTCAGCCTAACCCGTACTAATATAAATACCACTCATACGATTCTCAATCAATTACTCCATCACATCCATCAATTCAAATTTCAAAGAAACTTGAAACAATTAAAGTATTTTTCCTTATGCTAATGCTTTTTGTTTATTTTGCCACCATTTTTCAGGTTACCACTTTGGTTAATGAGTCGGGCTGCAAGTCTCAATCTTGTTTTCAGCTTGCTAATGCTACCAACGCCAAGGTTGATGAGTCGGTGCACCCAGACTGCACCGGCAGTTCTTGCTGCAAGTCTCCACCATGTTTCCAGCTCCCTAATTCTACCACCATCACGGTTAATGAGCCGGTGCACCCAAACTTCACCGGCGATTCTGGCTGCAAGTCTCCATCGTGTTTCCAGCTCTCCTAAATGGTGTCAAATTAACGGTTGAGATTTGGTGTCAAATTAAACTTTGACACCTTGGTGTCACTTGATCCTATCCCATATATATATATATATATATATATATATATATATATATATATATATATATATATAAATTATTGGCTTTTATTCTAATAAATAAATTGTATAAATCACTATAACATACCCTTCTAAATTTTGCAACTGATTTTTTAAACATAAAAAAAGTGTCATCTGTAATGGAGTTTGAGATTCTGATTACAACAACTAAATAAATTTAGCTTCCTAACTAAACATTTGTAAAAGATGGTTGGTTAAATATGGCAATTTGAAAGAGGATGCTTCAACATGAAAAACATTGAAAATTTTGGGAGTGTTTCATTACTATTCTAATTATTACTAGTATTTAAGTGTTTTTAAAAGTTTTATCAACATCTATATATTGGGTTTATTCTTCTTTAACAACCTCAGTACCTCATTTATTAACTGCACATTATTAGTGGTTTATAATCAAATTCATTACTTCTTCATCCAAGTCATTGTAATACCAAATTAAAAGAGAATAAAAAATAAATATAACAGAAGACAAGAAATAATTAAAAAGGTTTATTTAAAAAATTGTACTCATATAGATACTGCTATCATTTTCATTACATAATAACATGATAATAGTTATCACTTAGGGGTGGAAGGGTGGTAGTGGTGGTGGTAGCACAGTGAGAGCTCTTGCAGCAACCGGCTGTTAGTAAAATCAATTCAAGTCATATGGAATCGAGGCTAGAATCGTGAACGAAATCCCTTTCCTTAAAGTATTTCAAGAACTCTCAATATGTATTAGAGTTTGAACGCGGGAATACCCAGGATAATTAAGCCTTTTGTCGAGTTTGCGTAAGACCGACGAAAAACTCGAATGCAAGGAAGAGTGTCTGAAAGAAGATTTATGATTTTTGTGTATTTCATTTTGGATTCATAAATGTGTATTTATAGGCCATGCATGTGTTGTTTCAAAAGTTTATAACTCTTGATGAAACAACACATTTTCACCATATATTGCAATGGTTCATCTATAATGACACAGGGCACCCCTTCATGAAATGTTGTAAATTTGAACTCAAAAAACAAATTTATGCAACAACCAAAATTCTATTCCCATTTTTTGTCACATTAGAACACGCTATGGTAATTATTATTTTATAATTTCTAACAATCCCCCACTTGTTCTAATAATGACAAAAAAATCATTCCAGAAATAAAGATATAAAGAGTGTTAATACAGTTAGGTATCTTTCGATTTAAAACTTAACCTTAGTGAGAATAACGCAAATTTTAATCGGAATATTAGGTAGCAATGCTTTTAAACCATTAATCCATGTGATTAGACCGGCGTTACCTTACACACACTCTTTAAATGTTCTTCCTCTACATATCTCGCTTAGCACTTATTTATGGCCATATGCTATCCTGTTTCATGAATTTTTCATGAGAGAAACTCTAACTCTCACTTTGAGATGACACCATCTCGAAATTCACATAGGTGAAGTTCATATTGTGTCCTTTTCCACGGGACACGTACCCTCGGTATTGAACTTCATTAAGAGTTTTAAATAAAACCCAACCCTCGTTTTAAGGTCAATATTATCATGAAATGTTTGACAATTATCCAAATCAACGACTTGTTGTTACCCATTTAAAATCTTGAGGTTAATGTTTTGTTAACGTAAGATTTGGTTATCGTTGCTGTTAGAACTATTACTCAAAGAGTTTCAACTCCATACCTCTCGAGGTTTTTTTTATTAATTCTCTGGCCAGTGGCTTAGTAAATGAATTTCCCAAATTATAGATCGATTGTATATATGCGAGTAAATGATTACATCTTTAATCAATTTTCTCACGAATGTCTAAGGCCTCTGTGCCTAGACTTTCCATTTTACACTTATCTGAATTCTCTTGCTAAATTGGCTTGACTAACACATTGTGTTAGCACCTTTGAAACATTGTATTTAGCCAATGGAACTTCCGACAGAAGGTCCCTCAACCATTTAACTTCTTTGACTAGTGGAAGCAAGATCCACACACCAGGCTCCATGGTCAAGAGGGTGATGCATGTTTGTTTCCTGCTCTTCCAAGAAATCTCACCTCCAACTAGTGTAAATATCCACTCAGTTGTAAATTTATGATCTCCAACACTCGATATCCAACTCATATTGGGATATCCTTCTAATATGATAGGAAACCTACCAAAATGAATATCAAGGTTTTGGTTTTAAAAGATAATAAAAATCCTTGTGATGGTCTTCCAATGCTCACCATTTGGATTGCTAGTAAATCTACTCATTTACTAAGTGCAAATAATATGTCAGGTCTAGTACATTACATTAGAGAACCAATTGAACTTGCGAATTCTAATATAGCCACAACTCTTCCATCATCATTTTGACAGTAAGATCAAATTGAATATTCAGTTTCTTGAAACGTGGCAGTTTGAACTTATCAAGAACTTTCTCAACAAAGTGTGTTTGACTAAGTTCATAACCCCCACTATTTTTGCTTTACTTTGATCGAAAATGGTGTCTATCATTTCAAGATCTTTTCATCTTGAATGTCGAATCTAGAAACCTCTTTGTTTCTAAAGTTCCATTTAACTCATTGATAATGATTAACATATAATCAACATGGAGACAATAAAATCATAATTTTCTCAAACAACTTTGTGTATAAAACACTTGTCACAAGAATTAGATGAAGAAATATTTTTTAGATAATCATGTATGATGATGCAAGAAGGTTTTTAGGTGAAGTGAGAGATGAAATTATGAGCAATTTAAAATAGTATAGTATGAATTGCAATTAGTACCTTAGTTATATTCACTTCTCTCAAATTTCACTTGAACTTTTATGTTCAGCCTTCTTGGTCAACTTCATCACTGATGTGAATGATACTTTTGATTCTTTTCAAGTCAAATGGAATCGAGGCTAGAATCGTGAACAAAATCACTTTCCTTATAAGTATTTCAAGCACTCTCAATATGTCTTAGAGTTGGAACGCAAGAATATCCAGGATACTTCAGCCTTTTGTCGAGTTTGCGTAAGACCGACGAAAAACTCGAATGCAAGGAAGAGTGTCTGAAAGAGGATTTATGATTTTTGTGTATTTCATTTTGAATTTATAAATGTGTATTTATAGGTCATACATGTGTTGTTTCATAAGTTTGCAACTCTTGATGAAACAACACATTTTCACCATATATTGCAATGGTTAATCTATAATGACACAAGGCACCCTTTCATGAAATGTTGTAAATTTAAATTCAAAAAACAAATTTATGCAACAACCAAAATTCTATTTCCATTTTTTGTCACATTAGAACATACTATGGAAATTATTATTTTATAATTTCCAACACTGACACCAGTGCACTCAGGGTACGTTGGTTCAGCCGGCAGAGTGGTGGTAGTGGTCGTAGCACTGGGAAGTAAACAGTGAGGGGTGTTGCAGTACCAGGACCAGTGCACTCTGGGTGTGCTGGTTCAGCAGGCAAAGTGGTAGTGGTAGTAGAACCATCCACCATTGTAGAAATAACCAAAGCAATAAAAACCAAAAGATTGTTCCACTTTTCATTTTTTTCTTTCTTTCTTCAAGTTAGAGATGGATGTGAATGTTGAGGCTGACATGATGTAAATTTATATTGCAATGCATAGTAATGAAAGCTAGGTTCTTCAATCAAAATAGACATGTACTTGAAAAAAGAAAGAAAAATAGCAGATCAAATAATTCATTGGTGAAGAGAGAAAGATACACAAACACGAGATATCTCCTAAATAAAAAAGGGAAAAGAATATCAAAAGATATTTTATCAATTTCACGTGTATACTCCTGATTGGTTCTTTAGGATTTCCTTTCAATAATTTGCAAGGTGAATGTGGGTGGGAGGTCACGAGCATTAACTATGTCTCATGTAGCATTCAAAATTTATTATCTGCCTTATTAACTCAAGGTCATGATGTCATGGAGTTATACACCAATTCTATTTTATCTGCCACAGTAGTACCTTGAATTCACATGAATTTTTTACATTAGCTTTTATAAACTATATTACTTTTTTAATTTGTATAAATAACAACAATAGATATACTACAAAACATAAGAGAGATTTATAAATAAAAGTTTCTTTTATTAATAAACTCTAAAAATTTATAAATGACAAGAGAGATATAATATTATTAGTGATATTATATGTTACTCCATATGACATAGAATTCATAAGAGTGACGGAGAGGAGTGAAAAAGGGTTCCAATGTACGGTGGCGGGCACCACGGAGGGAGCCGTGAGTGAAGGTGAAGAAAAAACAGTTCAGAAATTGGATTCCACAATGAGATTCCTACCGGAATGGACCCAGAAATTTTAAGCAGTAGGGACAATATAAATAAGTATTTTGTCTTTTTAGTTAAACATCATATTTAAATTGTGCATAATTTTTAAGAAACTGAATAATTGAATTGGTTTTAATGATTAAATTAATATAACTTATCAAATATTTTTGTAAAATATGATTAATAATGTAAAACTCAAAAAATAAAAATATATTTAGAAAATATATATACTATATTAATATTTTAAAATATAAAAAAAAATATTTTTGTAAGACGAGAATTCATATCAAATTTTATAATATTGATTGTTGAAAAATCTCCCAAACAGTTTTTTTCCCGATCATAACAGATATACTTAATATAAAATAAGTATACAAATATAACACATGATACATTTTTACTAATACAAACTTTATAATAAGATTAACAATGCCTTTCGATTTTAAACTTTCAAATTTTACTATAAAATAACATTTTATACTATCATAGTATCATATAACTTAAATAAAAATAATATTTTATTACTATATTAAATGAAATTAATGTTTGAAAAAGATGTTTACCAAGATGGCAATGCCTACAACTTACATTTTTTTAGTGGGACCATGTATATAAATATATTACATGGGACAATTATGCAAAGTTTAGCTACATTAATAGTTTTGAAAATTAATCAAATTTGTTAAAATAAATAAGTAACTTGTATAGTAAGTTATTTAAAAGATAATGGGGGCACCAACCCACACATGGTACAACGTGAGCCCGTCCCTGGATTCCTATTAGGAAAAGGGCTTTTGGGAGCAAGATCTATCGGAGAAGATCACTTTGATCAATGTGTCGGAGTTCCCCGATAGCCTTAAAGCGAGAGATTTGTTCAACCTGATCGGATGTATTGGTAAAGTGGTGGAAGTATCTATAGCGGCAAGAAGAAACAAAATAGGAAAGAGGTTCGGCTTTGCAAGGTTTAAGGAAGTGGAAGACGAGAGACGTTTGGTTGTTGCTCTGGATAACGTTCAAATTTTGAGGAAGAAAATACATGCGAATGTCCCCAGATTTGAGAGGAACAAGAACCCTATTGTTAGGCAAAAATGGGGGAAGATACCGCTTGGAGAGACGTCAAGGCAAGGGGCGGTGGAGATCATTGGAAGAGCGTGAAGAGGAACGTTAGTGTTTGTGATGCTGGTAAGAATAAGAGATCCTTTGTGGAGGTCGTGAGCAATCAGGTGTCCATTCAAGAAGAGAGAAATCAAGGGGAGATATGTTCTGTGGTTTTCTCTACTTTAGAGGACGTAAAGAAGAGGTTTCGCAGGGCATACGTAGGCAGGGTGGTGATTCCAGGTTCTACTTATCATATGCAGACCAAATTGGAGATGGAGGGTTATTATGCGATAAAGATAACTCCTTTAGGCGAGTCATTATGTTTGTTGGAAGAATCGAAAGAAGGCGTGATAGACGATATCATTGGAGAAGGAGAATCATGGTGGAAGATGTGTTTTCAAGAGGTGAGAAGATGGGTAGAAGAGGACACCGATGGAGAAAGGGTGGTGTGGATAAGGGCCTATGGCATTCCTGCTGACGCTTGGAATGTAGGTTTTTTCGAAGCCATTGACAATTCCAAGGGAAGTTTTGTTTGCATAGATGAAAAAACTTCTAATGGGAATTGCTGTGACATAGCAAGATTCAAGGTGCGCATTCCTCTATCCTTCAGCTTGGAGGAATCGGTGCGGGTGGATATTGATGGCAAGCATTTCAACAGTGTACTTAAGGAGGAAGCTATTGTCCACATTGTAAACTCAGGTATTTAAAAAACTCAAATCTCTGGCTCTGCTTCTGATTCAGAAGCAGTTTAGACAGGTGTAAATTTCGAGGATGCCGATAGCATTGAGGCATTTTCTAAAAGGGGGGATTCAGTGGGTTCGGTGATAGGGGATTTCTTTGATGTGAAAGGGAAAGGAGGAAAAGAATCATGGGGAGGTTTGCAAACTCAACATGTAGAAATGGCAGGCGTAGATAAAACTGACTTCAATGTCGTAGGGAAGTCACAGCAATCCGGGATGTTTTCGAAGGAAGCAGTTCCATGTGTTTGCTCTGCGAAGAAGAGTGATACGGGGGTGAAGTGCTCGATAGGGGATTCTTCTACAGGTTCGGATTATGGCTATACACCAGGTGAAGCTAAAACCGTAAATGTTGCATGGGCCGATATGGAGGGTACTGTCATACAGGGTAAATGTGTTTCAGCAGAGGTTGTCCCGAAATCAAAAGGTCTATTTAACAAAGTTGTAGGTTTCGCTAAGAAGAAAAAGAATAGTCGCTCCAAGAAGATAAAGTTTAAGAATATATCATATTTCAATGGTTTTTTGCATAAGAAAAATAAATGGAACGTTAATAAAATCAAAAAGAAGGAGGTAGCATCAAATGGAAATGGATCGGAGATAAGGAGCCAACCTGTGTCGGATAATTTTTTGCATATACAGCATGAGAAAAGGAAATCAGTGGCGTATGTTAGGGAGACCGCTAATCTACAGCAGAAGGAGAATAGTAATTCTCCATTCCAGTCTGTTCCTACTGTTTGCATTGGAAGAAATAATGTTGTTTGCCATGGATATCAAAGGGAATTTGTGGATATATGCAACAATAATGGAAGGAAATGGAGGCATGTGGACAGTGAGGCGGGGGTAAAAATTTGGAATGAAATGGAGGCTTTGGGAGTGGTGTTTCTAGGCGGGAGAAATAGTATAATTAGTAGGATTGAAGAATTAGAGAAGTAGCTATGGAGAGAAATATTAAAAGGAAGGAGGAAAAAATGATTTGAAATGATAATCAGTTCTTTGAATATCAGAGGGGGAGTAAATATCCTTAAGAGAAGAAGAATAAGATCATTGATTTTGAAGGGCAAGGCAGATTTGTTCATGATGCAAGAAACAAAGATTACTAATTTACAAGATGGTGTAGCAAAAAGTTTTTGGAGCAATTTCGGAACATGATATTGTTTTTCCAATTCTTCGGGGAGGTCCGGAGGACTTTTAACTATGTGGAAGGAATATGTGATGGAGGTGATTAGTAGTTTTAAAGGGGAAGGGTATCTTGGTATCAAAGTTATGAGGAAGAACAAAATTTATCATGTGGTGAACGTTTATTCACCGTGTGATTTGTGCAAAAAAAGAATTCTTTGGAGGAAGTTGGTGGAGTTGAAGGGGGAGTTTGATGATGGTGAGTGGATCATATGAGGAGACTTTAATGCTATTAAGGTCCGAAATGAAATGAAGGGGAGGGTGGTGGCGGCAAACTATAATGAGATGAATCTTTTTACAAACTTCATAGAGGAAACTAGATTAGTGGATATTCCTTGCAAAGCAAAAAAGTATACTTGGTATAGTGGGGATGGAATGTCAATGAGTCGGATAGATAGATTTCTCATCTCGGATGATGTGATAAATGATTGGGGGGTGGTGGGACAAAGTGTGGGAGAAAGATACATTTTCGATCATTGCCCTATTTGGCTCGTGTTGGACAACAATAATTGGGGTCCTAAACCTTTTAGGTTCAACAACGAGTGATTTTCTTTTAATTATTTCCTTCCTTTTGTAGAGAAAGAATGGAAAGGGTTCAAGGTGGAAGGTAGGGGAGATTTTGTTTTGAAAGAAAAACTCCATCTTCTTAAAGAAAGACTCAAATGGTGGAATAAGGTGGTTTTTGGTAGAATTGATTTGGAAGTAGAGGAAGGAGTTAAGTGTAACACCCCATTTCCCCTTCGTAATTTAAATCATAAATCAAAGTAATTATAAATTCAATCAACATCTAATGGGATGCTACAACATCAAACCAATCACAAATATGCTCAGTTTTTTAAACCAAAATACATAACACATTAGTGCGGATGAACCGACTTCACAATCAAATTATTTTTTCAAACTTCGTTTTATTAATGCAACGGAAATAATCAATGTATAACAATTATCATCTTCAAAACAATTGACAGTACCAACAACTGCAACATAATCAAAGAGAGTTCAAGGCCCCTCAAAACTTCCAAAAACAAATCATAAATAAAAAGGATTGCAAAAATAAGCGTTCGTTCCCTGGCGTTACGCATCAGAGAAAACCCCACTCTACATAAGCAACTGTAAGATCAACATCTTCCAAGCTACTCCGAAAGCGCACTAATCCTCTATACCTGCACGTTATCCACGTGGAGGCAACATTCAAACAGAAAGGGTGAGATATCATAACAATATAAAAGAAAGCATAATAATGAGCAGATAGCAATTTAAGTTCACATAATCATACTTCTTTACCTCACATATTTACCTTCTTTTAAGTCATCATAAGACACAATAACTCGTCATCAAAGAATACCACAACACACAACAATCATCATGATAAAACATAAATATCTTCTTCAACATTCAACAAGACATCAAGTTAATAATAATAATAATAATAATAATAATAATAATGCAATAGGACTGACTTCTCCTAAGATGCATGTGGTACCAACAGGGCATAAGCCCTCTCAAAAATGTCAGATAATGGGTAATAACAAGGCATAAGCCTTCAACAACAGGGCATAAGCCCTCAACGTTTTGCCAATTCAGGGCAACAACAAGGCATAAGCCTTCAAAAATGCAATATATGCAACATCTACATGCGACAACAGGAATATGCAACCACAAGGCATAAGCCTTCAACACTTGCCAATCCAAGCCAACAACAACATTGTCGTACTGCAATATAATTATGCAATAACAGAGCATCAACCCTCAACATTACGCAATTCCAAGGCAGCAACAGCAACATCATCATACAATATATTATGCAATTTATCCACACTTCATTTAAACAATATCATCACTTCAATCACAACAACATTCCTCATATTTCATATCGCACTGACAAACAAGGCATAAGCCTCCAACAGAAGAATGATAATTTAGTGTTATCAAAGTTATCATCACATTAAAGAGAATGCTTTTAACTTTCCAATGGTCCAAACGACGCGTCAAACGTACACCCGAGTCTAAAGTTATTAATTTTCAAAGTTGTGACAAAACTACAAACACCGACATAATATACCGATGCCACAATAACTTATTACACACCAATTAAATTTATTTCCAGAACTTGAAACCATTTTTATTGAAAAGAATATCGCGTTAGCTTTCTAACGCTTTGAACGGGGACCCAAACGGAGTTACGGTTTAAAAGTTATGAATTTTCCAAGTTTTCAAAAATATGTCCAAACAGCGGTAACCGGTTACCGTCAGATTCGTAACCGGTTACACCCTGTTAGAATGCCCAAAAACTCTATTTTTCAAGCTGTAATCGGTTACCCTATAGTGGTAACCAGTTACCAGTGTACCAAAGTCAAAAAATCATATTTTTATGCTACGAAACTCAATCTCATTCACCCCAAAACCCCAAATTTGCATACCAAAACATGTTTTTCAATTCTACAAATTTATATATACATATTGCACAACATTACACTCATTCTATAGTATCAATTACACCATTTAAATCACAAATTAGTCAACAATTCATCAACAATATTAAAACCCACAAAACAACAAATTGAGAGCTCAAGAACACACAACCATGGAAACCTAATAACTATCATTCCCCATTATTATGCAACCCATTATAGAGTTAGAATCTCACCCTTACCTTAGATTGACAGTTCCTAAGCTTGAACTTTTCTCCGCCTCTAACAATGGTGCTTCTCCCTTCGAGCCCTAACCTTTGTTCTCCTCTCCTCTTCTATGTTTCTCCTTTTTACGTAATATCAATTCTAATTTTTCTTCTCTGCTTTTCCCCTATTATATTCTAGTATTATTATTATTAATCCAACTAAATAAAATAGTAATATCTCAATTTAAATAAATAACTAATATCAACTAAATATTTATTTAATTATAATATCACTAATAATATTAAATCTAATTAAAATTTTAAGTTAAATATACTAAATACCATATTTTTCCGGCACCCCTATGTTTTTACACAATTGCTCACGAACCCCCAAACAACTCTATTTCTAATTTCTAAGGACATCGCCCTACACCGAAAGGTTCCTTAAAATACGTCAATTCAACAAATAGCATACATCAACGTATAGAATAATTAAAAATAATTAACACTTAAATCGGGGCATTACATTAAGGATATTAATTTTGGGGATCAATCGTTGGAGTCGGTTGAGCTAAATTCCGAAATTGTGAAAATGAGGAAGGAAGCTACAAATCAATTTTGGACGAATTTGTGCTTCAAAGAGAACATGTTAGTTCAAAAATTAAGGTTAAAATGGCTTAACGAGGGAGACTCCAATAGTGGTTTTTTTCATAAAGTCATGAAGGATAGAAGGAGACGCAATCACATCAGTCATATTAACTCTCCAAATGGCTCGCTAAGTTCGGTTAAAGATGTAAAGGAGGAAATAGTTCGTCATTTTTCTAGCAAGTTTGGAGTAGTAGTAGAAGGAAGTCCACTTTTAGATCGGATTTTTTTTATAAGATTAGTGAGGAAGATATGAGGTGGCTCGAAAGCCCTTTTAAAAAGGAAGAGATTTTGGAAGTGATTAGGGGTTGTGGAGGTTCAAAAAGTCCCGGACCGTATGGATTTTATTTTCTTTTTATTAAAAGATGTTGGAGCTTTATTAAATAAGACTTTTTTAGGTACTTTGATTATTTTTATGGGGGGGTGAATTGTCCAAGGTGGTGTCCTCATCTTTTCTGGCGATGGTTCCTAAATCATTCAATCCTTTAGGTTTGGATGATTATAGACCTATTTACCTAGTGGGTTGTATGCACAAAGTGATAACTAAATTGTTAGAGGGGATATTGAAAAGAGTTTTGAATTCTATTATATCTCATTGTCAAAGTGCGTTTATTCCGGGAAGACAATTGCTTGTATTTTAGTGGCAAACGAGGTGGTCGACTATGCTAGAAAAGAGGGAAGTTCTTGTCTTCTTTTCAAAGTAGACTTTGAGAAAGCGTATGACAAAGTTTCTTGGGACTTTCTTCGCTATTTGTTGGTGAGAATGGGCTTTGGGGAGAAATGGAGGTAATCATTTTCAAAAGTAACATGTCGGTGTTGGTGAATAGAAGTCCAACTAAGGATTTCGTTGTTAAGAAAGGTTTAAGACAAGGCGACCTTTTATCACCTTTTCTTTTTGTTATAGTGGCAGAGGCTCTTGCTAGGTTGGTTAGAAAATCAAAGGAAATTGGTGAATATGAAAATTTTATGATTCGAAGGAGCTGTGGGGTGGATATTCTTCAATTTGCGGATGATACGTTGTTGGTAGGAGAAGGGACTTGGAAGCATGTGAAGGCTATGAAGACCATTTTAAGGGCTTTTGAACTTTTTTCGGGTCTAGGTACAAATTTTCGTAATAGTAAGTTGATTGGGATTAATGTATCACCTTATTTTTTGGAAGCCGCCGCTTTCTACCTTTCTTGTAAAATCGAAGAAAGTAACTTTTCCTTTCTAGGAATTCCTATTGTTTGCAACCCTAGGAAAGAGTCTTCTTGGATTCCACTCTTGAATAAAATGAGAAACCGACTAGTGGGATGGAAGAATCTCTTTCTCAACCTTGAAGGGAGGATTACTCTATTGAAATCAATTTTGAGTTCGCTTACCATATTTACTTTGTCTTTTTACAAGATGCCGGTTAAGGTGGTTAAAGAGTTCACTAAGATTCAAAGTAATTTCTTGTGTGGGGGTGGAGGAAAAGAGAAAGATACATTGGGTGAGTTGGAAGGAGGTGACTCTACCGTATGGGAAGGGGGGACTAGCGATAAAAAATATTGCTGAATTCAATCTTGCCCTTTTGAACAAGTGGAGATGGAGAATTATTCAAGGAAACAAATCTTTGTGGTATAAGGTGTTAAAGGCCCGATATGGCGATTTATCGATGTTAGTCTTTTGCGAAGGTAATTCTTACAAACTTTCTTCTTCTTCTTATTGGTGGCGTGATATTTTAAAGATTGAGATTTCTTCTTCTTCTTATTCATCTTTCAAGGATCCTATTGTGTCCAATTGTTTCTTTAAAATTGGAAATGATTTTAATACACTCTTTTGGGAAGCCCGTTGGTTAGGGAATTTTTGTTTGAAGGAGGAATTTCCAAAGTTATATGGTGCTTCATCTTTAAAGAAAGTATCGGTGGCGGGAATGGGGGGTGGTGTGATGGTGTGTGGTTCAGGGGAGATTTGGGTATTCCGGGTGGTGTGGTGGAGGGGCTGAATTTATCATCTCTTTATTTTGATTTGCGGAGTCGGTTAGAAGCTTTTGGAGGGGTAAATGTTGATAAGGATACGGTGTCTTGGTCTCTTGATCCGGCGAGGGGTTTCTTGGTGTCATCTTGTTACTCACATTATGCATTTTACCTTATTCCTTTTGGTCTGATTAAGAGGTGCGATGAGGCTTTGGAACTTATTTGGAAGTTGGAGGTACCCTTCAAGATTAAAGCTTTTGGTTGGAGACTTTTTGTTAATAGATTACCCACTAAAGATCTATTGGTGCATATGAAGCAACTGGAAAACTCATCGAAACAAAATAATGAAGTCGCCATCGAACATCTATTTATCCTATTCTAAGGAATGGAAAATATCGAAGAAAACCAAACAAATAAGCACAGGTCTCAGAAAACGGGTAAGGGAGTCGGTTACGTGAGGGGAAGGTACTAGCACCCCTCACGCCTGTGGTACTCCACAGTATCCACTTTTGCTAATTTTCTAATCTAAGGGTGTGTGTGTGTGTCATGCAATGTGCTATGGGAAACATGCAATGAAAGGATATACAAGATAACAAGAAACATGAAAATAGTAGGCAAACAAGATAAAGGAAAAAGTCGAACAAAACAACAAAAAAAAAAAAGTTCGAACAAAATAAAGAAAAATAGAAAAGTTCGCTCGCTATGGTGTTCGTACCCTGTGCCTACGTACCTCCAATGTGCAGTGGAGAAATCAGAGCGCCGTAGTTCGGCCCAAAAGTTTTTGTTTCTATCTCGATTCAAGTCTCCTAGAGAAACGGAACCAAGCACCCTAAGGGAGCATGCAAACAAGGAGCGTCACAAAGATCCTAGCAAACATGGCATGTGAACAGGCATCACAAATAAGAACATGCGAACAGGCATCGCAAACAGAAAACAGACATGTAACAGGCATACACGAATGTGAGTGTGTGAACAGGCATCACAAGTGATAACGCGAACAGGCATCGCAAACAACATGTAACAGGCATACATGTGCAAGTGTGTGAACAAGCATCACAAAGATATCATACGAACAGGCATCGCAGATAAGAAGATAATGAACAAGCATCACAAAGATATCATACTAACAGGCATAGCAAATACAAAGATAGTGAACAAGCATCACAAAGATATGGCCTACGATCGAGCTCCGCTCGATAATCAAGCAAATTACCGAAGTAGTAATCAAACAAATGCATAACAATGGCACACAAACGAGCTCCGCTCGTAAAGCAAACAAACTACTGGCACTGGCCAAGTAGTAGAAAAGCGGTCCCGCCATAGCCAAGGGGAGCGAATCACCCGAGTCAACCAAGCATTAGACCTCGCGAAAATGATCGGGCCATAGACAAGAGGAGCGGGTCCCTCTCAGCAACCAAGCCATCACGGATCCAAAAGGAAAACGGTGCGTGCGTACACCGAACATCAACGTCGAGCGACGCGAGCTATAGGAAATGCGGGGGTCCGATTGCATGAACCCTTTTCCTGACATACTCGATAACAAGATCTTGTGCTGGTTCAGAAGTAAGCAACGCGTAGCGTGCGTATACTGAACAGACTCGATGAGACTGGGCGGGGGTTGATTGCTAACCCTTTCCGCATGCCTTCCATGAGGACTTAACGGAGTGCCATATAGGACTTATTACACCGTGACTCCCTGCCGCAAAGCACAAATGTAAACACACTAACAAAAACAGAGCCTCTTTCGAGGGCTTGGACAGATGAATGCCTAGGTCCTACTTCTCATGGAAAATATGATGCTGCATGCCTACCCTACTTCTCATGGCAAGATATGGTGCGCGGAAGAGTAAAAGATACAAGGGGACAATACCAAACGGATAGCAAATCCGCAATGAGCTAGCAAGCGTAAGCAAAGAAGTCTGGAATACTTCGCGTAAGCTAGCATCAAGCAAAGTCAGAAGGCAACGTCGTGTAAATAAATCACGAGCGACATGTGGTGCGTATCAGACACAACCACATAAGCAACCTGCAAGAGAAACACAATCCAGACAATACAGGAATATACATCTCAATGAATGAGAGATCAGATGAATCGATCGGAAATATGTTCGTGTCCCACAAATAAAGTGGAGCACAACACAAGTCAAGTCGCATCGGAAGCGAATTCGTGTCCCACAAATAAAGTGGAACACGAAGCAAGTCGAATCACAATCGAAGGCTCTCTCGAAGTACCTCGCACATCTCAACAACTGAATCAGTAATAACAAGGAAGCACGCTATAGAAAATACTAGCAATTAAGTCCTAAGTAAATCCTAAACAAAAATCTAACAAGATTAAATTGTTTTTTTGTGACATTTTTATCTAACAATAATAGAACAAAACTATGTGACTAAACATCAAATCCTAACAAGGAAAAGATTACATGTTTTTTTATTATCTCTTTTTATCAATGCGAGAAATCTAATCAAACATAATATTTTTTATAGCATTTTATCAAAGAATTAAAACTAAGCAATATAGCAAAACATTTAAATTCTAACAAGGAAAAGATATTTTTTATCACTTAGAACAAATATAGAAAACAAAAATCTAATTCTAACTAGAAAAGAATACATGTTTTTATTATTTTTCATTATGCAAATATCTAACAAAACAATTGTGATTATAGCATTTTATCACTTAACAAAAATAAGAAACAAAACTAATTCTAATGGTGAAAAGAAACATGAGTCAGGGGTATAATGCTGAAAACAGTAGTGCAGGAAGACACAGGCGCAGGGCCCATGAGGCCAAGCCCAACAGAGGTTTTTTGTTACAGTTTTTCTTCAGCATAAAAAAAATGGTGGTGATTGGGCCCTTAGGGCGGTGAAGGTGCAGAGTTCGTGAGTAAGGCCCAAGGGAGTTTTTGTTTATCTTTCTATGTCAAAAATGGTAGCACTGGGCTCATGAGGGGTATGAAATAGCAACAAGGGCGCAGAAGGCACAATGGAGCTTTTTATTGTTATTTCTTCTCAACCAAAAACAGTAGTGTATGGACCAAGAAGGGGTGTGCGCAGCAATTTCGTGAGCCCAAGATTTTGTTCCAAGTCATTCAGATTATCATGATTCAATTAATCCTATCAAACTTTAATCACAATATTAATCCAGATTTCCAACAAATAACATTCAGATTATCCAAGATTAACATCACTTAACTAGGCTAATAACCACATTTATCATAAAATTGGATCAAAAGGGGATTAGGTTAAGAAATGTGGCTATTCACCTTATCAGACGTATCTCCTTCCCTCTCTCAATCGGCGGTGGCATCGATCCTCTCTTCGTCACCGGCAAAGTGCGACGCGAGACTTCGCCCTTACTCTCTCGTTTCATCTTCGGACTCCCTTCGTCTTTCATCTCTATATCGAATCTCCCGTTGAAACGTGAAGTTAATGGCTCAAAGAGAATGCGTGTGCTGCTGTTGTCGAAGTTCATGTTGATGAAGATGTTATTCAGAACATGATGAAGATTATTGAGATACGATGCTTGATGGTGATTGATGGAAACGTTGCGGAATCATCAGAGAAGATTTTGGATTGCGGTTCTGAATCGCATTCACTACAGGAAGAACAAAACTATTTGTTGAAATCGAATCGGCGACGCGGCGATATTGATGATGATGGATTCAGCGGTGAATGATATTGAAGGTATGAGGTTCTTCTGTGTGAATTCCTCAATCTATCTTTTGATTTTCGGCTTTCGTTTTCAAATTGAAGAATGGATAGAGTTCGTGATTCTCAGAGTCTGATTCTTCTGGTTTTTTTCAGATTGAAGATTGGACAAAGATTATCGTGAACGGTTGAAGGTTGGAGAGGTTTTTCTGTTGAAGTTTCGTTGCCGTTTGTTGGAGTTGCGATGATTCGATGCGTGATGTGATTGTTGTAAGTGATAAACAACGTTGAATTTGTGATGGTGTGATGAAGATCGATTGAGTCTATGGAGTTGAAGAAGTTATGAAGATTTGGAGATTGAATCGTTCAAAGAGTGATTGCAGAATTTTCTTGAGGATCATCGATGAAGATGAAGAGAGTCCGGTTTTGAAGATTTTCTGGGGTTTTTATGGAGATTGTGAATTGAGAAGATGAAGGTCGAAGCGAAGAAGATGGTTGTTACGATTCGGTTATGTGGTGAATCCTCCCTCCTTTTCCGATTCTGTTGTGTTATTCTGCTCTGATTTTTCTGTTATGAACTTCTCTTGTTTTTTTTTGTTATGGAGGTGATAGCTGATCGATTGTAAGGAGAGGATTTGGTGATGATGAATGCCGAAGTTTACGTTTCTGTTATGAGAATTTTCTTCCATCTTCCGTTATGCGGTTTTCTTTTTCATTGTATTAAATTTTTGAATTCTTGAACCGGTTTCTTTTGTCTGAGTTCGATTTTTATTCCGTGAATAGCTTCTGGTGAACCCATTTTTACATGGCATAGGCTTTGATTTCATACTGCAGGTTTTGGGAACAAAGACGACTCCGACGCCCTTAATTGATTTGCGTGGATTTGGCTATGACTGAATGGGGGATTATTAGATAAGATGCCTTGATCTATTTTCTCAGAATTTTCCGTACCATTTGCAAAAGTATCATCCGTGACTACCCAGAAGCAACAAGGGAGTAATACGAGATGAGGATAAGATTCGATCTCGATGGATGGTTGGGATTCGATCCCCATGGCAAAGATTGAGAATAACCATTAGATGAGGATCCACGGTTGGGATCATGAATTAGGGACGCTTTCTTGTATAATTTTCAAAAATGTAATACTTGTAATTGACACCTCGCAACTTGTGATGTATTTGACTTTGGATGAAGCTTGAAATAGTCTCATACTCTTATAATCCTTTCGAATTCGACGATACATTCTCAATATGTAAAGCACTTCTCTTTTTCTCTTCAACTTGCACTTAAACAATGCCTTATTGTTTAAATCTCAAGAACTTGAACATCAATGCTTAAAAACTTCAGTCCACCTTAATTATCTTTGAATTTAGATTCGCTTAAAATCTCAATGAATGAATTCCAATCACGTTGCATCTTAAGAAAGCTTGATTCACCTAACAAACCTCCATCTTTAAATTTCAATGGAAACTTTTGAGTTTTCAACTTTAATTCTTACAATCCAAGTTAACTTGCAATTGAAGTAACAAGTATTTAAAGAACGGTGCCTTGATTATCAATTCAATAGTAATGCCTTGAAGACGAATTTGACCTGAAGCATAAAAAAAATCTCACCATAAAATCCAATTAACCTCTGCTGGATCTCAACACACTCAGACACTCAAATGAATAGGCTCTTTATTATTTTTGATTTTTGAATGACGAAATAAACGCCTTCCATAACTTATAGCACGGAGAAAGAGGGCAAATTTTGGGGTGCAACAGCATAGAGGGATTGAATTTACTTTGTCTAACTTGAAGTGTGTTTTTTGTGATAATCTTTAGGAAAATAGGAATCATACCTTTTTTAAGTGTTATGTGATAAAATTAGTTTGGAGGGAGATTGCTTCTTGGGTAGATTTTCTGGGGTTGGTGGAGGAGGATTGTCTTCCGTCTTTTATGGAATGGTGCTCTTATGGCCGTGTTAAAAAGATTAAAGAAGGAAAATTGGGGGTGATTTGGTTGGCTACGTCTTGGATCATTTGGTTGACAAGGAATGGTTTTTGTTTTAGGAATGAGGTTTGGAATATTAACAACATGGTGTGGAATGTCAAAAATTTGGTTTGGAGATGGTCCTCTTTCGGTGATATTACTCATTCAAATTATAGCTTTTACTATTTTAGCAAAGACTCTTTGTCTTTTATGTCGTAAATATATTTAGTTTGTAATATCGTTTTGGGTCAATCATCGACCGCATTGTGTATCAAGGTTGGAGAACCCTTAGTTCTCCCGTTAATATATTGCTTGCTTACACAAAAAAATGTTACTCCATCCATATTAAATTATAAGTTATTTTATAAAAATAATTTATTTTAATTATAACTTACTTATTTTACAATTGTAATATTAATAAAAAAATATTCTTTAATATTTATTATTATTTTTCTTTAAATTTTCTTAATTTCTCCTTGTTCTTATATGTCGTTGTAATACGGTGAACTGACTTTAAAGAAAATGTTGTGGATAGCATGAGTCACCACCGACTTTTATTTTATCCAATAAGAAAGGCTAAAAGAACAGGAAAAGACCCTTTAAAAAGATTTTGAGTTCAGGGGGTAAGTTATGCAAAGGGAAGGTGTAAGGCACTCTTTGCATCCATGGTTATCCATGGGCTCTTAATTGCTTAGCTCACTTTTGAATTGTTTGAATTGTTTGAAAAGTGTTTAGAAAAGATTTTTTTGAATAAGGACTTTAGCTTGTAAATAAGCGTAGCCTTTTTGAATTGTTTTGAAAAAGAGGTGTGAAAAGGATTTTTGATTTTTAGAGCAAGCAATTAGTAGCAACTACCCTAAGTTAGAAAAATTGTTCTTTTAGTCTTTCGGGCGAAAGGGTCTATCCATACCATGAGAGGGCAGGAAGTCTTTCAATTGGATGTTTGAAGGGTCATCGAGAATAATCACTCGCCACAAGACTGTCCCATGCCATAAAGAGGGCAGGTAGTCTAAGGGAAGGATGTAATAGTCATTTAAGGCATCATACGAGGATACCTTAGCAATTGGGACAATCATCTTATTTTTTCCGAGGCAGCATCGAGGGACTAGATGATTTTCATTCTTTAAGGTAACCTTGCTTGAGGTATCCTCGGAATCGAGGGACTTGACTATTTAGTACTATTAGAGGCAACAGAATCATAAGGCAACAAGGCAACCAGAGGGATTACCCTAAAGGTGTGTGGGTGCACAATCATGTGGTTAACTTCGATGACATTTATCTTGTAATTTAGGTGATCTACGTTCAATTCATGGTTACCACTCCCTAAATTACTAACCACGCAATAATAAAATAAAAGCAGAAATAAAATTTCCTACGCTATTACAATAAACACCTGCGGGGATGGGGGAAATTAAAAGGCGGAAAAATAAGAGGGACTAATAATTAGTTTTAAACATCCTTGGACGCTTTGATCTTCCTCGAACCCTCGATCGACTCTGAAACTCGATCGACTCTGAAAATTAAAAGAAAAAAATAATAGGGTGAGTGTAGGAGGGATTCATTGACTATTCGAGGAAAACCCTATTTTGGATAAAAGGCAAAAATAAAAGTAAAATAATATTTAAATAGGAAAAGAATTAAAAACTTAGCTTTTGATCCGATATGGCGCGTAATCGGAGGATACTGGGGTAACCCTGAAAATTTGCACAAAAGAAAAGAATTTTTAGTGCATGAAGGATCTACAAACCTTAATTGATCAAAGATCTATAAACCCTAAAAAGTTTACAAACCCTACCCCTAAACCTAACGGGTTTATTCAAGAAACTTATTGTGAACTAAAGGTTTTGTAAGGCTAAAAAATGCGTTAATGGATAACACCTACCAATAGCAGTGATTAGTGATTATGATAAAATCAGGGTTTAAGGCATAAAATAAATTGTTACCCTAAATTATGACTCTAACATAAACATTAGTTTTAAAAAACCCTAAAAAATAATTATTTTTAATGTTATAAAAAATCGAGTTTTCGATTAAATAATATTAAAACAATTTTTGTAATTATAAAAGAAATTTATTATTATTAAAAGGAATTTGGAGTAAATAATAAACTAACTAAAAAAAGAATAAATAAATAACTAAAAAGAATTATGAATAGAAATAATTAAAAAAAAATTAGAAAAAGAGACTTAGCTGGGATCAAGTGTGGTGCTCCATTGAGGGTGTATGGTAGTCGTGCGCTCTTGATCTTTCAGGTTGATCTTCATTGACGATCCAATGGCCAGAGATCGAAGGTGTACCATGGCGCTTGCTAGGTGGCTACACTAAATCTGTAAGAGAACACAAACAAACAAAGAAATAAAGTAATGTGTAGGACGCTGGGATCAAACCCAGGTCCTTTGGGTTACAACTCTCTTACCATGACCAATCGTGCTGCACATTCAAGTTGTAAACAAAGCCAACTAAAATCAATAAAATGGATTCAAAACGAATAATTTGTTAATTCAAAAAAACGAAGTCAGAGTGGGGCCCAGGTGCCATTGACTAGCCAATGGGAAACGGAGAGAGAGAAGGGAGACTTTGACTGGCCAATCACCTTGATCCACGCACACCAACCACTGTTCCTCTTCTTCACTAATCCTGCGTAAAAAAACAGCTGCGGAATAGATACGGAAATCTGGACTTTTGCTACGATAATTTCGTAGCTATCCCTGCAAGATTCCAAATTCTTCAAAACAGAAGTTAACGCACAATCAAAGCACCCAGATTACATAATTAAGGTGCTACGAACACTATGGTGGTGTTTATTTGGATCGACACGCCCTGTAGAAGCAGAAACGAAAGGAAACAAAATTCATGCCCTAGCCATGGTAGATTGCATGATATGCGTTAAAGCTTCTACTTGAGTGCTCGAATCTCTTCTAAAATATGTCACAAACTCCAATTGATCGTTAGATTGAATGGAAATAGTCATATATACGTAAAACTAAAAGTGTAAAGGATGAATGCATATGAACACTATGAGGCCAAGGTTTTACGCGTTCAAGGGACCATGCTTTGATCCTTACCTGCCTTTTGATACCTCTTGAGAACACCTGAATGGTTGGTTTGAACTTTTGATGGCTGCAGCAATGAAAACGAGTAAATTCAAGTTTGTGGTGTTTTGTGACTTGAAACCCTAGCCTCTTTGTGTCCAATTTTTTCGTCCTCATTCCTTGTAGTCTTGTTGTATATATATGGGAGAAAGATTAGGTCAACCAAGTTGGAAAGAAATCATAGGATTGATCATTTAGAAATTTTTTAAAAAATTTGATTGAAAATCTCATAGAAAACTTTCTATTTTTATTCAATCTCCTTCCATTCAACTATATATTATTTGCTTGAGACCCAAGAATGATTTGGTGATTGGAGAAAACAAATCTTTCATTAATGTGGATCTATTTTATTTTTCCTTGATTTATATTGAATAAAAATAAAAAATAAATAAAATAAAAATCCAAATCCTTCACCAACGAAAATCCAATGGTTTCTAGGTGTCTCTTGGGCTTTTATATGATCCAAAATAAAGCCCCATAATTTAATTCAATATTTTTGGAATTTTACTTGATTTATTTGCTATTTAAATGAATAAAATTCAAATAAATAGAAATAAAAATGCCAAAAATATAAGGATGACTTTATAGGCCCTTTTATGGATCATATGTGTGATTAGAATTCAAAACTTAGGCCCATTAGTCCAAATATCCAAAATTGGCCAAAATGACTTTCATGCCTTTCTTGAATTTCGACCAACTTGTGCCAAGCATATCTCCGTCAATTTTTATTGTATGGAAGTGTTCTTGAACTTTTTAGAAAGCTTAGAGTGTCCTCTAAATTATTCTTTTGGTTTCATCACAAATAAATATTCCATGCTCAAGTTATGAGCTTTGACCCAAAAGGTGTTTTTGTTGACTTTTTTGGAGGACCTGTAATGTATTGGCTCATATCTCTTATGTGGAAGCATTTTTTGACCTTGGGCCCAACATCAAAGTTGTACAGAATCAAATTTCCTTGAGAAAGTAGGAGAGAGTTATGGCTGGTCAAAGTTCGGTTGACTTTTACCTAAAAACCCTAATTTAGCAACTTTGTACTTTTGTGGATTTCTGATCTTTTCTTGATGAACCATGATCAATTCTTGATCAAATGGTGAATGATTATTCAAAATAAGGATGTTGACAAAAAATCAAGAGTTTTGACTGTACTTTGACCACAATTGACCTTTAGGTCAAATCAGTCGAATATTGACTTTCTAAGCAATTGAGTGATCAACTCTTTGAATTGAGACCTGAATTTTGTCATGGAGGTAATTTGGAATATGATGAACCATATGAGATGCCTTGGAGCTTTTGATCCATTGATTTTCTTCAGAACAATAAAAACCCTAGTTTTCTTGAACCTTTGTTTAGGAGGGGTGTCTTTGAGCCACGTGCCTTGACTTGAGTTTGAAGAAGAGAAATAGTATGAGCAAATTTTGGGGTATGAAAGCTTCCCCTGTTCAATCTTATTATACCTGAGGATGTAGATTGGCATGCGTGCCTGTCGGAATTTGAAGGTAGAAGATGATTGAACACTAGAATACCAAGAAATTTGCCCTTGATGATGCAGGGACTTTTTCGGGAATGGGCTTGAAGATGCCATCTAGGCAGAGTGTTTTCGGAGATGGGCTTAAAGATGCCATCCAGGCCTTGAGAGAAAGTTTACTGGAGATGGGCTTAAAGATGCCATCCAGCTTGATAGGCTTGAGAGTCAGAATACGTCGTACGTTAGACCGTATCTGAAGGATAGCCGTATGTTAGACTAAATCCGTTATAAGCGTCAGAGTAAGTCGTATGTTAGACTATACCTTTTTAGAACGAGTCGTACGTTAGACTGGGTCTAGTTTGCATCGGCAGATGTCTGGAAAACCGTGCGTTAGGCTGAAGGATGTGTCGTACGTTAGATCAGATCCAATTTGCATTTGATAAATGTCTGGAAAGTCGTGCGTTAGGCTGAAGGACGAGTCGTGCGTTAGACTGAACCTAATTTGCATCGGTAGATGTCTGGAAAGTCGTGCGTTAGGCTGGAGGATGGGTCGATTCATACGTTAGACTATGTCCGATTGCATCGACAAATGTCTTGAAAGTCGTACGTTAGGCTGTAGGATAGGTCGTACGTTAGACCAGGTCCCCTGTGTTGGTAATTGTCAGAATACACCGTACGTCAGGTTGTATCCTAGGATGAGTCGTATGCTAGACTGAATCCTTTGTATTGAGAAGTACTAGAATGGGCCGTATGTTAGGCTGTATTTGAGCTCGGTGTGTTGAGAAGTGTTTGTTGAAGATGGGCTTGCAGATGCCATCTATTTTTGGAGATTGATCGTGCCAGCACCGTTTGTAACAACCCTTACTAACCCCGCGGCAATATAAAACAATATTCAGAGTACATGAAATAAGGGTGCCACAATTCGAAATAAATAACATCATTCAGTCATGTCATGCATTCACTGAGGTAATCACCATAAATTAAAACGTTTCATGTTAACAGAACGGAAATTAAATCAAACGGACTAAGTTTAACATCTTTAAAACTTATCCTTCAAAACATCAAAACATAACTAGAGTTATCAAACATAAACTCTAAAAATCGCGTCCCCAGTGTTACAACTATCAGAGCATGACACCTGACGCTACTAAAATAACTGACTCATGAGCTAATCCTCACCGAGTCGGACAGCCGCTATCCTCAATCTGAAAATGACAAGATGTAAGGGTGAGTCTCATCATAATTAACAAATGTTATAAGGTTATAAAGCAATAACACATCACAGTTGCATCATTCACCCAATTGTTTCATAAACAGACATTCAAAACAAGTCAAACAACAATCAACACATCATCAACATTTACAACACTGGAATACATCCAATCATGTTATAAATTATGCATATGTATGGACTGACACTATGCATGTGGTACCAACATCATCAAATGGGAATAACCCATGACCGATCCAACATCATCAAGATACGGCCCTGCCAGCACAGATTCCACACAATGGGAATCATGCTCTTCACTGATCCTACACACCCTTATGGATACAGTATCATCAATGAACATGAATGAATGCAACATATACAACATACTTATACCATCATCTTCATCATCATCAACATCATCATCATCATTCAAGTATGTTCATATATATTAACATCATTCAATCACAATTCCATCATCATCATATATAAAGCATACACGTACTTGCACCAATCATCATCATCAATAAGAAATAGCATACGTGTATTTTCATCATTCTAAAACCAATCATTCATCATCATATAAATTATTCTATAAGGTTCGTTTAGCTCGAAACGGCACATCAAACGGACCAACAGTTAAAAAGTTATGTATAGCTAAACTTTTTAAAATGTCCCAAACATCAACAGCACGCGGCGCCAGCTTGGTTCGCAGCGCGAACTGAGCGTCCCAAAAATCCTTGGCTCTCTGCCAAGCTATTCGCGGCGCAAACATCTGCACGCGGCGCGAAACGAGAAAAAGTTACGCCTTCGCGGCGCCAACACGGGTACGTGGCGCGACCTGTGCGTATCACAACTTCCTGGCATTCTGCCCACCTATTCGCGGCGCCAACCCTATGCACGCGGCGCCAACCGGAGATTTCAGAAACCCAAACCTGCAGAAAAACAGCATTCTACACATTCCAAACTCACCCAATCCATACCAGTACGAACCTAGGGAAGTGGAATGCACAAACAACACAAAATACACCTCATAATACACCAATTACACATCAATTGAGACCATAACAACACAGACATCATGGATTCAAACATAGGGATCAAACATCATGCAATTCGACTCAATCCCTAAATCTATCATATGACTCAATTGACCCGAATTCTACATCTATTCAGTATTATCAACCCTTAACCCGATAATAGATGATAATCAGACAAGTCCCCCCCCTTACCTTAGCCAAATTCTTGATCCTTGGTCTCTCCTCTTCAGTTCTCCTTCACGTTCCTCGTTCCCAAAACTTCTGTTCTTTCACGTTCTTTCTTTTCCCCAATCCTTTATTATTTTATGAAAATAATAATATTAAGGTTAGTAAAAACTTTACTATATCACACCCCCATTCTTCAAAAGGTTGAGGAATGTCAAAATTGCAATGATTATCCTTATTCCATCAAGAGATCAAGAGATGACGATACCACAATGGTAGTCCTTCATCAATCAAAGGATGAGGCAGTCACAATCTTTCAAGCAAATCAAAAGCAACACAACATCACACGACTTGTTCAAAAAAAAAAGGAGAATTAAAAAAAAAAAAAAAAAGAGCCCGCTAAGTCAACAACATGAAAATGAGTGACTTAGGCAAAAGTTAGGGCATCCCGCTGGACTCCAAAATAAAATTCAAAAGAATTTGTCCAGGCAAAAGTTAGGGAAACAAAAAAGGAAAAGCAAAGCAGAAGCGAAAAAACAAGGATCCTCATCAAAAGAACAAAGTCGTGTGATAATGAATCAGAAGAATAAAAGGTGAGCGACCGCCATGTCCAAAAAACCTCATTGATTCCTCAACCACTCCAAATTCCTTGTGAGGAATGAACACTCATGTCGAGTTAATTGAACCTAGGAATGGAGAACATCACGAAGGGGGTGGGCACCAAATAATTTTGAGCCTAAAAAATCCTTTGTTTTCTAAAAAACCGTGAACCCGGCCAAATTACAACCCTTAAAAGTCCTAATTGAAGTAGGGTTTATTTTGAAAGCGCACTCCAATAAGATAGCGTTTAATTGACTCCCAATGAAGCGAGACTCATATCCATGTTGGTATCGTACGTTTGCTTTGTCTTCCATATGCAAAAATCGAGGTTGTGTCAACTAGTGATCCATTCACAAGAGGTCGCAACCTCATTCCATAAAAAGTTTTCTTTAAACTTCAAGACTAACATAGGCTTTGCATTAGAATTATCATTCTTAGAATTAACATTCTTTTGCATGCAAAATATGTGCTTAACATCAAGGGAGTTACCATGATGAGAATCAGTGAGTGACTTGATCATACCGGAGTACAAGAGACTTAAGAACTCCGAGGAGGAAAAGCTAATCATCTCAAATGTTGACCATCAAGGGGCAAGTTATCCAAAGAACTCCGTTGGGCATGAACAGTTAATGCTTTCCTTGATTACCTTGAGGAGAAGAGTTTGAAGACTCCGTTGAGCGTGGTAAAGTTGTTTCCACGTTTGTTTGACTTCAAAACAAAGAAAGCTTGAGGATTCTAGTAAGAAGTACCTAATCAGGGGCAATTGAATCGAGGTTCGACCTCTCAAATTCAGCATATCAGGGGCAATCATGTCGATAAATCTCTTCAAGCTTTGATCAATCTGGGGCAATCATGTCGAGGAATCTCTCTTGAGCTCAACCAATCTGGGGCAGTTACGTCGAGATTCAACAAATCTCTCCAAGGATCCTTTAGGGAACATTCCTTCATGGGTCAAGAAACTTGGGGCACAACCTTGAGTTATATCATTGCTCCCGAATATAGGAGCTTATTTCCCCTGGAACCTTGGCCTCTCCCCAAGCATGGAGTTTATTTCTCCCGAGAGTTTGTTCCATTCCTCAAACATAGGAGTTTATTTCTCCTAGGAGTTGTCCTACTTCCTTAACCAAGGCTCATTACCTGGATTTCTCATCCCAACATGGTGAATCAAGGGAATCTCCTTAAGCTGAAAATCCTCCAAGCAGTGGCACATGGTGAGAAGTCAGAAATTATTCTGCAAGTCAAAGAAGGCGCATCTTACAAATCAAAGTCCAATATCTATTGGCATCTGTACATAATTCTTAACACTAAGGGGACTCTCCCTGGTGTTTACCTCACTAATGCCTTTATTTGGCACTCTGCATATAGCGTTCACTGCATATAACATTGCATCCTCAAAAGCGTAGCATATCCATCAAAATGGAGCATTACGCCATAGAAAAATTCAAACATGCATACAAAGCATAAGCCAGATAATACAAATCCGCACCCAATCAAGACAATGATACATCCCCACAGAAAATGTTGTCCTTACAAACTCCGATTGATATCTGCTACTACATTACAAATCTCCTCAAGCCACGGTGCCGATACTTGGTATCCTTAATCCCCAAAAGAAGTCTCATCTTCTCTCTCCAATGTGGATCGGTTACAATGTTTTTCTTCGTCAGAATCGTTGTCTCCGAGGTTATTTCCCGTGTGCTGCGTGCAAATTAGAGTGCGAATGAGGGTGGGCATTCAACCCATCTCATTTTTCAATCGTTTGAATAACCATACTTGGTGTGTGGCAATTCGAACGACTGCCACTCTTGAAGAGCTACACCCCGCCTTTGGCCTGAGGGATTAATGTAATTCTTATGCTTCGCAAGCATCAACATCTTCGTGATTATGTCTTTTGATCGAGTCTAGTCGTCACTAGTCTTCGTGGTCCTCTTCCCTCGTACGGGAAAACTTTTTAGATCCAACCCCCGTGTTGTGTATCCTTTGCCTTCCGTCCTGGCAAACCATTTCAAAACTAATTCCCAATCCCCAACCTCAGTGTTGATATTATTTCTTTCTTCCCTCGACCTCAGTGTCGATACCTTTCTTTTCCAACCTCAGTGTTGATGTCTATCCTTTCCTTGTCCAACCTCAGTGTTGATGCCTATCATTCCTTCGCCGACCTCTGCGTCGATGCCAATCGTCATTCACAACCTCAGTGTTGACGTCCTCGACCTCAGTGTCGACGCCTTTCCTTTCACAACCTCAGTGTTGATGTCCCCGACCTCAGTGTCGATGCCTTCCCTCTCCCAACCTCAGTGTTGATATGCTCCAACCTCAGCGTTGATGTCCCCCAACCTCAGTGTTGATACGCTCCAACCTCAGCGTTGATGTCCTCCAACCCCAGTGTTGATGTTTATCCCTTCTTTCAAGTCTTGTGGATCGTAGGTCCGTTGACCTTATCCTCATCTTTGCCAATTCTTGTGGATCGTGGGTCCGTTGACCTTATCCTCATCTTTTTCATTTCTTGTGGATCGTAGGTCCGTTGACCTTATCCTCGTCTTTTTCAATTCTTGTGGATCGTGGGTCCGTTGACCTTATCCTCATCTTTTTCATTTCTTGTGGATCGTAGGTCCGTTGACCTTATCCTCGTCTTTTTCAATTCTTGTGGATCGTGGGTCCGTTGACCTTATCCTCATCTTTTTCATTTCTTGTGGATCGTAGGTCCGTTGACCTTATCCTCGTCTTTTTCAATTCTTGTAGATCGTGGGTCCGTTGACCTTATCCTCATCTTTTTCATTTCTTGTGGATCGTAGGTCCGTTGACCTTATCCTCGTCTTTTTCAATTCTTGTGGATCATAGGTCCGTTGACCTTATCCTCGTCTTTTTCAATTCTTGTGGATCATAGGTCCGTTGACCTTATCCTCATCTTTTTCAATTCGTGTGGGTCGTAGGTCCGTTGATCTTACCCTAGATTTGAGTCGTGGATCTGTTGATCCCACCCCGGTTTCGAGTCATTTACCCTTGCTTTCAATTTCTGAGTCGGTAGATCCTATCATTCCATCGGACCCGTATTTTCCAACCACAGTTTCATACAACAATCATTTCCATTGAGAACCTTGTATTGGCACCTTGGCTACGTTACAAGCTACCTCATTTCAACCCCTTACCATAAACTTCCCCACTAGAAAAACAAAATGCTCTTTCCCCAGCAGATATCAAAACAAAAATAATAAAGATAACATCATACCATCTTCTCTTCAGGACAAATTTCTGGTACTTTGATATTTAATCTTCTTCAACCTTCAATGTTCGAAAGGCTGGCGCCAATCTCACCTTCAAGTTTAAGACGATTAAATAGGGGCAGCTGTCATACCCCAAATTTGTCCTACCCTTAATTTATTTCTAACTGGCTTAGACTTTGCATTCATGTAAATACCTCCACTAGGTCATTTAACACATCATGCATCATTAATCAATAATTGGCATCGGGATCAAGGATCATTGAATTAAGGATCAAGAATCAGAATTTACTTCCTTATAATTGCATCCATCAAAACAAGTATCCAAGGTATTAGGATCAAGGGTCTTGTTGAGTAACAGTTCTCTATTGCTATCTATAATACAAGAAGTTGGGTTTTTCTCTCCTCTGTTGGATGCTATTGGGCAAGATCTCATTACCTTCATAAATTGGGGCTCTGTTGGTGTTCACTTGTGGTGCGAATTGTATGGGTCAATTAATGTCTGCTCGGATTTCTCAGTGAAGGATATTGGCAAAATGTTGTGGATATTGTGGAGATCATTAAGGTAATCAAGCGGCTTCATTCAAATTGGTGCACAAAAAGGAAGGATTAAATTTGTTTAAGGTTTGATAGATCGGTTCGAGTTTAAGATTTAAATTCAAAATAACAAATGATGGGAAATTCAAATTTTATTTGAGAATATAAGACAAGAATCATCATTCAAGTGTTCATTCAAATCCAAATCCACACACTTCAAATATATATTACAAGCCAAAGACCCAAAACCACTCGGTTCCAATTCACACTCCCATTCCAATATTCATCACAAAAACTCATTACAAAAAAATCCAATTCATCTTACATCAAAAATTACATAAGTATAAGAAATGTTACAACAAAATTTATGGTTTTCTTGAGTTCTTTATTCCTAATCCTAAACTTCTTTCTTTGATTCTTCAAGTCAATTCCACTTCATTCCTTCTTCAAACTCCAAATTCATGTTCATACCTACATCTGCATAAAAGAAAAAAACAGTCCCATGTTTAGCTCAGTACCAATCATACTAACTACACCTAAACCATATCCAATGAGTATAGTTCATAAATTCATAACAATTCCAAACCATGCTTCCAGCACCTGTTAATAACCAGCATACATACTTACTGATCCATTTCTTTTCTAACCACTAACAGTTGCAGCCATCAATACACGCACACAGAACTCGTCCTCATCTTCACATCACAAACACCCAGCCAAACCGTAAATTCTACAAGCCATGCTCACCATGCTTCCGAATCGAGCCAGGTCCATAAACCTGCAGAGTCAAATCACATCAGTTCAAACAAAAGGCAAACATTCAGAAAAAAACCATACATATTCACTACTTCCAAAAAAGGCAAATACTGATTCAAGAAAATTATCAACACAGTGTTCACTATAATTGACTAACAGTCCAATCCCTAACAATTTCCCACCTTCCAAACCTATAACAGAAAAACAGAGTAGTGATTGACTTCTAGAAATACTCATCGGACCTGCACATTCCATTAATAAACTCAACCAGTTTTGCATACACACAAATAGATACGTTGCAGCCCTGTACACCATTGAACCCTTCAAAATAACTAAACCAAAAGAAACCAGTCCCCAACCAATTTCTAGCCCTTAACTTCACTTAACCCCCACTGTCGATTAATACTAATCCCTCCAAACTCTCTTTCAAACTCCATTCTCCTAACTGACTTTAATAACTAACCTAACAGTTTCACTTCCCAACTCTCTATAACAGTTCCATAACCACCTTTTAACAGACTGTAACCGAATCAATAACTGAATCCAAACCAACATAACTAATTGAGTCAGCTTTCTAACAAACTAACTCAGTGAGTGAACTAACCGACTCATTCTCAACTAACTTCAAAATCGTTCAATCCTCACCATTCATTTCATAACAGAACCGAGCTAATCCTAAGGCTCACACTTCATCCCCTCAGCCTATATAACCACCCTTCCCTCCACAATTCAAAGATTCACGCCATTTTCACCTCTTCTCTTCCCACGCCATTTCCTCCACCATTTCTCACTCTCTGAATTCAGAACCACTCTCCATCTTCAATTCTCCAAATCCTTCTCTTCACCTTCAATCATCAATCATCAGAAACCTTCCTCACCCTCAGCACTCCCTCAACGCAACAACAAACAACAACTCGATCTCATACTGATCACACGCTTGTCATACCCCAAAATTTACCCGATATATTTCACATTTTGATGATTTATTAAGGGGGTTAAAAATTAAGAGCCATAGGGTTTAATATACCTATTATTAAACTCGATCTCTTATAAAATTCCCTTATAAATTGGTTTAAAATGAAATAAGGGTGTAAATAGCAAAGTCTTTCTAAATCCAATTGATACTTGGCCCATGCCTAAATTGCTTCTTAAAAAAAAGGGAGAAAGATAAGGGGGTGTCTTTTAAGGAATAGAAAATTTGGGTTCAACATTAGGCCCATTTAGATTTATTAAAGTTTTCTATGAATATTAATTTTTCAACAAGTTAGTATTTATTTAAAATTTTATTAATCTAACTTGATGGTTAATTGAACCTAATTTTAATTATTAGTTGGTAATTAATTTTTTTTTCTTACCATGTCATTGTTATCATTTATTTGTAAAAAAAAAAGGTAAAAAAGAGGAAGAAAATTGTTCTTTCGAGAGGTTGACCAAGTCAACTAGAGTTACAAAGAAAAAATTCTGTTCATCTTCTCCCATTGGAGCAGCGCCGCCCCACCACCATCAACAACAGAAAACCAAAAAAAAGAAAAACCCAAGCCCAGTGAATCAAAACGCAAAAAGGGAATCAAAAATCTAAAATTAACAGAATCAGAATTCATTCAAATCTTGACATAAATAAAAATCAAAATTTTTTTATTGATATGAAACGGATGTTACAATCAAAAGGGGGAATTCATAGTACACAACAGATCTTAAATCTAATGTTTCCTAATTGAATCTCTAGCTAAACCCTAACTATAAAACTAAAAGGAGAAAACAGAAACAGGGAGAGGACTTCTCACACACACCACAAAGGCCAATCCCCACGCGGTACAAAATTTCTCCACACACGTACACATTCATACAGTAATCACAGGGGAGATCAGAAAGCAAAGAAGAACAGATCTGCCACCTCCGCCTCGAAGCCGTACGGAGATCGCAAATACCCATGCCGGAAACAATCGCACAAATCGTCGAACCGCGATGAATGCAGCACCGCACTAAACGACCGTGCGGCCACCTCCCTATCGGACCTCCCTGCAACGCCGCCGCCTTGAAGCAAATCCGCACTCCGCACGATTTCGAAGCAAATCCGGTAACCACCGCTTTTTCTCCTTTTAACTTGTGTTGGATTAATTGATTTATCAATAGTTTGAATTGCTCTGCGGAATAATTTTTTTGTGTGGTTGGAATCAATGGAGAGGGTGGAGGTCTTAAGAGAGTTTTAGCGATCTGAAAGCAAAAAGAGTGAGAGAGGGTTAGGGTATCGTGAGAAGGGGCTGTTGGTTTCTACCCAAATTTATTTCAATGTTTATTCATTTTTTTCTATTTAATTTTGTATATCTCTTTTTGTTTTTCTAATGCCATGTGTAAACCATTCATTGGTTGATGTTTAAAATTTTCTTTTGAGATATGAGAAGCACACCCACGTTTCTCCCTTTCTCTATTTTTTCAATTGTTGTTTTATTTTTTTTATTTAAACAAATTTCAATGAGTCAAATGTCTTTTAATTTTCTTTTTATTATGATTATTATTAAAACAAAAAAAAACAATAAAATATACGTAACACAAAAATGTTTTAACCCTTTTAAAAGTTCAAAAATACTTATATTCCTTTTTTGTCCATATATAAAAATATTTAATTAATAAAAAATAATTAATTTCTATTTGATAATTTTAATATTTGTTTAAATGTTTTTTTCGGATAATTCAATATAATTTTCTTCCCGAACCGACTATACCTATTAGTCGCATTAGGCTAGAAATAATTTGAATCAATTTAATTTATTTAATAACAATGATTTAATTAATATGTTTATTAATAATCCAAATAACTCTAATTTAATTCTCTCCTCGACCCGACTAAATCTATTAGTCGTATTAGACGAGAGATAAAAAATACATAAAATTAAAATACATTTTAATTTGCTGCCCGCGACGATCAATCTATCGATCTGAGTAACCAGCAATGCCCCTTAATCCGTTAGCTATACTGACCAAATCTATTGGTCACCGCATCTAACGGTGCCATATCAAATCAGGATTGTACGCCCAAATCTTAAAACACACTAAACCACGACACTACGGATTTTCATCCTTTTCAATCAGGTAATTCAAAATACCTTCGAACTTCGCATTTCAAAACTGCGATAGGCCATTCAAAAAGCCTTTAAAACAGTTTCCAACCATAACAAATCAAATTCAATTCTAAGGCGTACAACCCTGGGCCCGAACTACGTAGACTCTGATCCTCCCTAAGGAGGTACGTAGGCACTTGGCAACAAGGCGAGTCCCCCTCTTCCAAACTCTAATCATGTTCAAATAATTAGCCTTTAACTCTATTTACTGTCTGTCATCTTTCTTTATCTTTTGCCACAAACCTTCATCTTTGCAATGTTAACCTTTAGGAAAGGGTTTTGGGTGCCTAACACCTTCCCTTAACCCGAATATAGTATCTTACCCCGATCTCTATACTGCGTAGGGTTTCCTATTCGCCCTTCAGAATAGGTGGCGACTCTAAATCTATAATTTTTAGGCAGGTTGCTACAGCTGGCGACTCTGCTGGGGAACACTATAATGGTGAATACTATGCTCCTATAGGTTTTAGGTTTAGGCAGGGTTTAGGTTTTGGCGAACTATTTAAGTTTTTGGCAAACTTTTTAGGGTTTGGCTAATTCACCATTTTTATGGTTTGTGTTTCGTTTTATTTTTATTTATTTCTGCCTAAAATTATTTAATTATGTATCTTTATATATTTGCATTTAATTGCATAGATGTTATATTATATGCACTATTGTGTTATTATGTTGTGTTAAAACCCTAAGTGTGGGAGTTAACTTTGAGATCAATAGGGGAGTATGAATCTCCTACGAGTCTCATTGATAACTCCACTCGGAGTGGGTTGAGTATTCGGAAATGTCCAAAACGAGGCTTGACTTTGTTGAGGGCAGGACTGAATACTTGGCTGATCTCTCCGAGAACCTACCCCAAAAATTCGAACCTCATGGATAAAATGAGTTGTTCTAAAATCCGAAGAGACAAAAAGTCTCGGAGGCTACGAACGACCCCATGAGACCTTCTAGAACACCCCCTATTAAAAGGTTGGCTCCCGAGAGCCGCTACGGCGAACCTATGAACCTAGGACTATTGTGCTTCTATGCTCATGATATGTTTGCAATTTATATATTTCGAATATCTATATGTTTCAATTTTGCAGGTATCCCTACATAATCCCTAGTCTGTAGGGACTCTAATTTCTAAAGACCACGTCTTTCCCACACAGGAAATCTTCGTTTACGCACGTCAACTGGCCTCTCGATGGCCATGCGATTCGGTGACTGTCTTGAACGGTCACCCCCCGCTTACATCTACGTGTCCCCTAGCCTGTAGGGATTCTATTTCTAAAAAAATCACATCCCTCATACGAAGGACAACTTCTTTAGCATGCGTTCGATTGGCCTCTCGATGGCTATGAGATCTAGTGACTGTCGTGAACGGTCACTCCATGTTTGCTTCCGCGCACCCTCTAACTTGTAGGATTTGGATTTCCATCTATATATCATGATCCACAACCCTTAAGAGGTTTCCTTGGGTTTATACCTTAAAATGTGTGGGGCATCCTTATAGTAACCCCCACTCTATAACACATTGCATTGCATGAAGGAAAAACCATAAAATAAAATATATTCGCATACCATTGCATCATATGAGTTTATCATTCATACATGACATACATTTCTACCAGGAGCTCATTCGCATCTTAACTTGTATTTGGAATCAGAGACTGCAAATTTGATTTCCCGACATTCGAGGTTAATCATGGAGCAAATTCAGACAGACATGGCAGAGATTAGGGCTCAGATGGGGACTACTATGGGCCAATTTTTGGAAGCTATCCAAACCGTTACCCGTGGACAAGAAGAGTTAAGGCAACCTGTTCAGAGGCCGGATGTTACTGTTGATCCAAGTGGCGTTAATCGAAAAGTCGTCAATCCTATCCAAGAGGTCCCCTTGAATCAGAATGTTAGAAACACTATGCAAGTTCCCGTCAACGAGGCTCAGCACCGTGAAAATCTTTCTGTTTCGTCATATGATACCTTTAAGTTTCCAATGGATGAAGATGAGGGTAAGCTTCGTCTTTTGGATAAGAGATTGAAGGCTGTTGAGGATCGTGATTGCCTTGGTCTGGATGCTGCTAGTCTATGCTTGGTGCCTGATATCAAGATTCCTCCGAAGTTCAAAGTCCCTAACTTTGAGAAGTACAAGGGTACCACTTGCCCAATAACACACATCAAGGCATTTTGCAACAAGATGGCTCCTTATGCAGAAAATGATAAACTTCTAATGCACTTATTTCAGGATAGTCTTAGTGGGGCATCTCTTGAATGGTATACCCAGCTTGAAAGGACCAACATCCGCACTTGGAAAGATCTAGCCAAAGCCTTTTTCAAGCATTACAAACATAACAGTGATATGGCTCCTACCAGAATTCAGCTTCAGGGTTTGACTCAGAAGGTCGACGAATCCTTTAGAGAGTATGCACAAAGATGGAGGGAGCTAGCTTCCAGAGTCCAACCTCCCCTTTTGGAACGAGAACTTGTAGACATGTTCATGGACACTTTACAAGACCCCTATCTGAATCGAATGGTTGGATGTGCCGCTTCTGAATTCTCAACTTTGGTTGTCATAGGGGAAAGAATTGAGCACGGTCTTATGACTGGTAAGATTCAGAATGCTGCTACTAATTTTGAATTCCCAGAACAGGATGGTGAAGAAACAAGTACAGTTTTCGAAGTTGAAGAGAAAGATCATGCTTATTCTCCAGTTCAGATCCCTTGCTATCAGATGACAGAAATTATTCCTGATCAGGATGCTCCACAAATATGTGCTGCAACTATTAGCCAACCACCAGTTCAATTTGTGCAACAGGAGCCTGTTCTATATGATCAATCAGTTAAGTGTGCTCGACAACAACAGCAGAGATATAGACAAAATCGCCGACCACAGGGTGGGCAGAATCAAAGAAGGCCAAGAAAGGTATATGAACCAATTCCAATGCCGCATAGTCAGTTGCTCTCTCATTTACTCCGAAGTTCTTTAGTGGAATTAAAACAGCTTGGGCCTCCTCCTTTTCCTTATCCTGAAGGATATGATCCCAACGCCTACTGTGAGTTCCATTCAGGGGCACCTGGACATTTGATTGAAGGTTGCAACGTATTCAAAGGCACAGTTCAAAACCTCATTGATTCCAAGGCAATCTGCTTCACGCCAAACGGTCTGCGCATAAATTGAATTTCCCACGCCTGAGCAGAGGTCGAGATTGCAAGATGTACCTTCTAAAGCAATAGATCCAGACGGAGTCAAGTCTCTTTAATGTTGGCAATTTGAGTTTCATTCTGCATTCTCATTTGTAATTTTCTTGTTTCGTTAAGCACTTTCTCGTATGCAAAACTAGTTTGTTTTTGAATAATAATCATAATACATTGAATATTTTTGTCTTGAAACAATCCATTCGCTTTTATTTTCTTGTTGTACTCAACTCTTGTAAATAAAAAAAAAAGAGCAAGTAACTCTGGAGGGAGGATGATGAGCGTAATACCAAGAATTTCAAACGGTGCGCTTTCGAATAAAACCTTGCTAATGATGTACAGGCATTGTTTCAAATCCCCAAACACCGGAGATATAAGGGAGATAGACCCTCGTTAACCCCTTTGAGCCTTGAAGTAGAAGTTTCATTTCTATTCAGAAAAAAACCTTCATTTTTAACCCAGGGGCAGGGTAGTGTTCGGTTAATCTGACCGAGTGTTCAAAACTCATTAAGGGTATGCATCTAAAGATACCACAATGGTTATCTGTCAAAAGGTTGAGGAATGTCAAAACCACAATGTTTATCCTTTATTCTTCAAGAGGTCAAAAGATGACAATGCCACAATGGTAATTCTCCATCAATCATGGAATGAGGTAGTCGCAATCACTTCCAGCAAATCAAAGACAATGCAAAGTCACGCGACTTGTAAAAAAAAAAGAAGAAAAAGTGAAAGGCAAAAAAAATAATGATAAAATTTCCAGGTGAGGACAAAGTCGTGTGACTATAAAATCAAGGAAGAAAAGGTGAGCGACTGCCATACCCGAAGATCCTCATTGATTCCTCAACCATGCTAAAATTCCTTTAGAGGGATGAACACTCAGGTCGAGTTAATTGAACTTAGGATTGGAGAACATCACGGAGAGTGGGTGGGCACCAAATATTTTTGAGCCTTAAATCTTTTTTCTAAAACCGTGAACCCGGCCACGTTACAACCTTCAAAAGTCCTAATTGAAGTAGGGTTTATTCGAAAGCATACTAAACGAGAGTACGGTAATCTGACTCCTGCGAGGCTTGCTGAAACTTTTGAGTTGGCATCATACCACCTTTCATAAAAATAAAAAAATCAATGTTACGACATCATTTCAAAAAAATTTTAAGTTTCAAGACAAACATAAACTTTGCATTAGAATTATCATTCTCATAATAAACACCCTTGGCATATGAACTAGTGCATGACATCCAAGAAGATTCCATAATGAATCTCTGATAAAAAGGTGCATCTTCCCCAAGAATAAGTTGGGGGCAAACATATCTCAAAGTGGATTACCCTAAGGAGAAGAGAAGCAGTTGAATACTCCGTTGAGTAAGAATGCAGTTAACATGGAGGCTATCATTTCTAATAAAGACTCTTGAATGGGGGAACCACGTCCAGGAGGTTCTCCACACCAGGGGCAAAATCCCAATGATCACAAGGGTATACAAAGATCCTATTAACTAGGGGCATCCACCCTAAGATCCAATCGACTTGGGGCGAGTCTCGAAGCAATAATACTCAGGGGCATATCTTTTACAAAATCCAAAAATGGGGCAATCACTCAAGGTTCGAAGAATGTCTCAAAGTATTGAGTAATCAGGGGCTGTTACTCAAACGTGGCCGAAACCATCTCTAAACTATGATTGGTCAGGGGCACTATTCCATAGTCCATAACACTGGGGCAATCTATTTCGATGGCACAAATCTCTGAAAATCCTCTCGAGGCGATCTCTTCAAAAGCCCTGCAGACTGGAGCTAGACAGTAGGCAGGGGCACCTCCTCCTTTTCAATTATTTGATCCAGTCAAGTTCAGGCGCACGCTAAACAACTTGTGTATACAAAGAGAATGTCAGGAAGTCATGATCTTTATCCTTAGCAAGAATCGAGATTTAAATCTAGATGGTTGGTGTTCCTCAACAGTCAGAAGATTTCATCCTTTGAGCTCCTGATAGATGTCATTGCATACCACATTGCATCCTCCAAAATGCATAGCATTTCCACTTAGGTGGAGCATTACGTTTAGTTTCAAACATGCATCAAAGCATAAGCCAAATTCAAGTTCTTATCAAACACCCTTTACATCCTCAGTTAGGTCAGGGTCACTTCTCCAAAAGAACTCCTTATTCCTCAACTATCCCGAGTAGTATTCCCCACAGGTTTTTCTCAAATCATTTATTCTTAATGGTGCTTTCTTGCAAGCTTTCCCGACCTTATGCCACTTTATCCCCTGAAATACAAATTTTTTCCAAAGAAATCAATGCCAAAACCATACAATTTGGAGTTTTCCGGTAACCTTACCGATGCCAGTAACCTTACTGAGATTTTCTTTCCAATCCCCTGATTGATGTTTTCCGGTAACCCTACCGATGCCAGTAACCTTACTGAGATTTTCTTTCCAATCCCCTGATTGATGTTTTCCGGTAACCCTACCGATGCCAGTAACCTTACTGAGATATTCTTTCCAATCACCTGATTGATGTTTTCCGGTAACCTTACCGATGCCAGTAACCTTACTGAGATTTTCTTTCCAATCCCCTGATTGATGTTTTCCGGTAACCCTACCGATGCCAGTAACCTTACTGAGATTTTCTTTCCAATCCCCTGATTGATGTTTTCCGGTAACCCTACCGATGCCAGTAACCTTACTGAGATATTCTTTCCAATCACCTGATTGATGTTTTCCGGTAACCTTACCGATGCCAGTAACCTTACCGAGATATCTTTCCAACCACCTGATTGATGCTTTCCGATAACCTTACCGATGCCAGTAACCCTACTGAGTGTTTATTTTCCAATCGCCTGATTGACGTATCCCGGTAACCTTACCGATGATAACAACTTTGCCGTTCATACATACCCATTCGCGCACACGCATCATTTACATATGTGAACATGCATACATTTGCATTGAACAACAATAGGATCATAGGCATACGCATGATGCATACGCATTTACAAAATAATCCTCTATACAGGTAAACTTGTCCGAACCAGGGCAAGTGATGCTTATTAACGCAGGTGAGCTTGCTAGAGCTATAGCGAGTGATCCTTTCGGGGTTATACAAACCATGGAGACTTACTAGAACTATAGTAAGTGGGGTTCATAAACTACGAAAGCTTGCTAGCAATATAGCAAGTTGATCACACAAACTGACTGCGAGTCCTCGCTATGTAAGACTCAGGCTTTAGCGGGACAATTCTTTTCCCTCACACTCAAGCACGAGGTAAATTTAGGGGTCTTCAATTATTTAATAATTCTTCGATCCAAAAAGCGTGAGACCTGCATATTCTCACGCCATTCAATCCAAGATAATTAAATAGGGGCAGCTGTCATACCCCAAAATTTACCCGATATATTTCACATTTTGATGATTTATTAAGGGGGTTAAAAATTAAGAGCCATAGGGTTTAATATACCTATTATTAAACTCGATCTCTTATAAAATTCCCTTATAAATTGGTTTAAAATGAAATAAGGGTGTAAATAGCAAAGTCTTTCTAAATCCAATTGATACTTGGCCCATGCCTAAATTGCTTCTTAAAAAAAAGGGAGAAAGATAAGGGGGTGTCTTTTAAGGAATAGAAAATTTGGGTTCAACATTAGGCCCATTTAGATTTATTAAAGTTTTCTATGAATATTAATTTTTCAACAAGTTAGTATTTATTTAAAATTTTATTAATCTAACTTGATGGTTAATTGAACCTAATTTTAATTATTAGTTGGTAATTAATTTTTTTTTCTTACCATGTCATTGTTATCATTTATTTGTAAAAAAAAGGTAAAAAAGAGGAAGAAAATTGTTCTTTCGAGAGGTTGACCAAGTCAACAAGAGTTACAAAGAAAAAATTCTGTTCATCTTCTCCCATTGGAGCAGCGCCGCCCCACCACCATCAACAACAGAAAACCAAAAAAAAGAAAAACCCAAGCCCAGTGAATCAAAACGCAAAAAGGGAATCAAATCTTAAACAAAATCAAATCTAAAATTAACAGAATCAGAATTCATTCAAATCTTGACATAAATAAAAATCAAAATTTTTTTATTGATATGAAACGGATGTTACAATCAAAAGGGGGAATTCAGAGTACACAACAGATCTTAAATCTAATGTTTCCTAATTGAATCTCTAGCTAAACCCTAACTATAAAACTAAAAGGAGAAAACAGAAACAGGGAGAGGACTTCTCACACACACCACAAAGGCCAATCCCCACGCGGTACAAAATTTCTCCACACACGTACACATTCATACAGTAATCACAGGGGAGATCAGAAAGCAAAGAAGAACAGATCTGTCACCTCCGCCTCGAAGCCGTACGGAGATCGCAAATACCCATGCCGGAAACAATCGCACAAATCGTCGAACCGCGATGAATGCAGCACCGCACTAAACGACCGTGCGGCCACCTCCCTATCGGACCTCCCTGCAATGCCGCCGCCTTGAAGCAAATCCGCACTCCGCACGATTTCGAAGCAAATCCGGTAACCACCGCTTTTTCTCCTTTTAACTTGTGTTGGATTAATTGATTTATCAATAGTTTGAATTGCTCTGCGGAATAATTTTTTTGTGTGGTTGGAATCAATGGAGAGGGTGGAGGTCTTAAGAGAGTTTTAGCGATCTGAAAGCAAAAAGAGTGAGAGAGGGTTAGGGTATCGTGAGAAGGGGCTGTTGGTTTCTACCCAAATTTATTTCAATGTTTATTCATTTTTTTCTATTTAATTTTGTATATCTCTTTTTGTTTTTCTAATGCCATGTGTAAACCATTCATTGGTTGATGTTTAAAATTTTCTTTTGAGATATGAGAAGCACACCCACGTTTCTCCCTTTCTCTATTTTTTCAATTGTTGTTTTATTTTTTTTATTTAAACAAATTTCAATGAGTCAAATGTCTTTTAATTTTCTTTTTATTATGATTATTATTAAAACAAAAAAAAACAATAAAATATACGTAACACAAAAATGTTTTAACCCTTTTAAAAGTTCAAAAATACTTATTTTCCTTTTTTGTCCATATATAAAAATATTTAATTAATAAAAAATAATTAATTTCTATTTGATAATTTTAATATTTGTTTAAATGTTTTTTTCGGATAATTCAATATAATTTTCTTCCCGAACCGACTATACCTATTAGTCGCATTAGGCTAGAAATAATTTGAATCAATTTAATTTATTTAATAACAATGATTTAATTAATATGTTTATTAATAATCCAAATAACTCTAATTTAATTCTCTCCTCGACCCGACTAAATCTATTAGTCGTATTAGACGAGAGATAAAAAATACATAAAATTAAAATACATTTTAATTTGCTGCCCGCGACGATCAATCTATCGATCTGAGTAACCAGCAATGCCCCTTAATCCGTTAGCTATACTGACCAAATCTATTGGTCACCGCATCTAACGGTGCCATATCAAATCAGGATTGTACGCCCAAATCTTAAAACACACTAAACCACGACACTACGGATTTTCATCCTTTTCAATCAGGTAATTCAAAATACCTTCGAACTTCGCATTTCAAAACTGCGATAGGCCATTCAAAAAGCCTTTAAAACAGTTTCCAACCATAACAAATCAAATTCAATTCTAAGGCGTACAACCCTGGGCCCGAACTACGTAGACTCTGATCCTCCCTAAGGAGGTACGTAGGCACTTGGCAACAAGGCGAGTCCCCCTCTTCCAAACTCTAATCATGTTCAAATAATTAGCCTTTAACTCTATTTACTGTCTGTCATCTTTCTTTATCTTTTGCCACAAACCTTCATCTTTGCAATGTTAACCTTTAGGAAAGGGTTTTGGGTGCCTAACACCTTCCCTTAACCCGAATATAGTATCTTACCCCGATCTCTATACTGCGTAGGGTTTCCTATTCGCCCTTCAGAATAGGTGGCGACTCTAAATCTATAATTTTTAGGCAGGTTGCTACAACGCTCAACAGAAATTCAAAGCAAAAGAAGAATTGGAGAAGAAGCGAAGAAGAGAATCGTAGAAAGGAATTCGAAGATCAAAAAAAGCGGTGAAGGCATTACCTGGATTTCTAGCAATTGTTTCTGGTATTTTCTTATCCATTTGAGCGTCTTCAAGAACCGTCATCACCGGTAAGTTCTTCGATCGCTCGCTCTTGCGCATTACCTGCTTGATTCTTGACACCGTTATGTAGAATAAGTCTCCACAGTCGTTTCCCCTAAGGTTTCATGACTTGATGACATTCCTGTGCGGTTTAATTCGAATTCTAGAACTTAGGGTTTCATAATGAGGTTATTCGATTCGGTCAAATGGAGAGTTTTTTCGTGTAATCCGTTGATAGAATCAGATTCGGAATGTGATTTTAGGATAGGCTCATGTAGGAAGGTTGCTGATTCATGGCCATTTCGCGGCGGCTGTGATGGTGAAGGCCGCCGGAAGTTGATCGTTTGAGGGAACGTAGAAAAGAGATAGGGTGAAAGATTGAAGTCTGCATAGTTCTTTTAGGCTAAACGCACCGTTTTTGCTCTTTTTCTTCTCTTTCTAATATTTCTGAAACAAGCATGGACCGAAAATCCCTTGGGCCGAGGACGCCATGAAATTACTAGATACGCCCCCTCTGTCCTGAGCCCAGCATCATCGTTTTTGCACATAAGAAAATCTGAACAAAAAACTATTGGGCCTCTGGACTAGGCCTGCGCCCAGATTGCTTTCTACACCATTAAAATCAACATACACCCCCTTTGCTCTAGTAAAAACAAATAATAAAAATTGATTTTCTCTAATTCTTTTTGCAATTAATTCATTTTTCTTTTGAACAAAAAATATAACAAAAAACATTTTCACCCAATTAGACTTTTTAGAATATTATTTTCTTTTAATTGTTTTTAATTGTTGCTTCTTTTCACTTGTAGTTGGTTGATCAAGAATAAAAATAATAGTACTTTTATTTCATTTTTGCACTATATTTTGACTTGTTACTTCATGCTTGTGTGTAACTTTGTACCATTGTATCATTCTTCATTTTTGTTTCTCATTGTGGCTTTAACTTTCATGTTCCTTCATTCCTAACCTTTAGGTAGAAACCATGACAACATTAGGTAGAAATTCCTTTCATACTTAGGCTAGTTTCTTTTTCTTTTACAACACTAAAACATCTAAAAATATTCAAAATAAAATCCCCATAAAAAATACAAAGAAAACACCTAAAAAAACATTAATAAAAAAGTGAAAATCATTAAAAAGGGAATGGAAGCTTGGATCTCCCTTGCTTTAGGGAATCATTCGAGTGCTTGGATCTCCCTTGCTTTAGGGTTCCATTCGGGCGTAAGTTCCCAAATTCTAAAAGACACAAACCAAAGAGTAACTCGAGTTTCCCTTGCTTTAGGGATTTCCTCGAAACACTCAAACTCTCTCTCTTTCTCTCCTTTCTTAAGGGCATTGTTATCTCCGCTCTATTGCATCCTAGGTCGATCCCTTATACAAGAGCGCGAACGTTAACGCCGCCCAACTAAAAAACACAAAAACAAACAGAAAATATTGAGCCGAACTACGGCGCTCTGATTCCTGAAAAGGATACGTAGGCATCAAGTCGCGGGGCTTGAACGAGCACATTTGTAAATATTCCTTCTTTTCCCCGTATTTCTTTTTGCATGCATTCACATATAGGTAGACATAGTACACACCCTTTAGATAGAAACAAACATAGGTGGATACCATCGAGTATGATGGGCGCGAGGGGTGCTAATACCTTCCTCTTGCGTAACCGACTCCCGTACCTTGATTCTCTGGTCGCAAGACCCTGTTCCTTCCCTTGTTAGGTTTCCTGGTATTCCTTTCCCTTATGGGATAAATATATTAGTGGCGACTCTGTTCATTTTTCGCGAGCGTGCGACAGTCAGCACCGTTCATAGTAACTGGATTAGACTTTGAAAATGATCGTGTCTACGCCGTTCGTGATGATAGAATTAGATCTTTGAAAGATGATCGTGTCTACACCGTTCGTGATGATAGAATTAGATCTCTTGTCGTGTCAGCACCGTTCGTAGTAACTGAATTAGACTTTGGAGAAGTTGATCGTGTCCACACCGTTCGTGATGATGGAATTAGATCTCTTGTCGTGTCAGCACCGTTCGTAGTAACTGAATTAGACTTTGGAGAAGTTGATCGTGTCCACACTGTTCGTGATGATGGAATTAGATCTCTTGTCATGTCAGCACCGTTCGTAGTAACTGAATTAGACTTTGAAAATGATCGTGTCTACACCGTTCGTGATGATAGAATTAGATCTTTGAAAATTGGAGATTTTGTTCCTCTACTTGTACTTGTATCCTGAAAAAGTAAAGTTAGTCTTTATGCAACGTCATGATGCATGTATTAAGTGACGAGTCTCTCAAAATAGATGAGAAACTTGTATGTTTATCATGAAGTAATGTATGCACTGTATGAATATGTATGTGATGTATGATTATGCTTTATTCTGCATGGTCGGAGAGCTTGAAACTCTTTAGTAATGGGATTTTGATGCCCGATCTTGTATTGAAGATGTGCAGCTAGGGATTTATGATTTCTACTTGGGGATAAGCGATTTGAATGATTGATCTTGATGCACCCTGACTGGGGATAAGAGAGATGAATAAACCATGTTTTGGAGAAGTACTGGAGAATCGGCAGTGTTGAAGATGTAAACTTTGTTGAGGAGTTAAGTCTTTGTTGGAACAAGAACATTTGAAGATATTTTCTTCAATGATTACTCTGTGGGGATATGATTCTGTGAAACCAGCTTTGTGGGAAGGCATGAATGCTTTGAATATTGCCCCCAGTGGTTTATAGCTCTTGCTATTCTTGGACTTATATGGATTAGGACACACCACTGAGTATTGATCAAGATGTCAAACTGGAATTGCATAGATTTGCCCCTGCTAGTAGGGACTTTGGAAAGATTCGCCTCGCGAGGACTTTATGAGATGTGCACTATGGGCGACATGCCCCTAATAATCATAGGCCCAGGACAATGTCCCATGATGATTGGGAAGTAGCTTCAGATCTTCTTGGATGCATGCCCCTGATTATTTTGGCATCCTCGAGAGATTCTCGGAATCTTGACTTGATTGCCCCAGATTGATTGGATAAACCATGTCATGCCCCTTGTATACTGAAGTGATTTTGTCTGTCGGGATAACTTTCAGTTATTAGTTGTACCATGTGCAAATTCTTCCTGATGCTAACATTCGAAATTATGTAGCAAAATATGTTTAATAATGAATTCATGAGATGCAGTGCATATGTCTGTCTTGAGTTTTTTTGAAAAACGTTAAAATTGGAGATGTAAAAGCGTGAAATTTGTAAAAACATGATGTTTGTAAAAACGAAATATCAACTCAGCATTTGTGGTAAACCTTAAGGAGTCAGGATACCTTTTTTGGTGACAGTATGCTTTCGAACTGACCATGCTTCAGTTAGGACTTTCAAGGGTTGTAACGTGGCTTGGTTCACGGTTTAAGAAACAAAGGATAACGGCTCAAAATTTATTTGTACCCATCCCAATCTTCGTGATGTTCTTCGATCCTATGCTCAGTTAATTCTATGTTTCAGCCTTTAGCACAGCTTGAAGTTGTAACATTGATGTTTGATGATGGTTAGAGTATCAGAGGTTTAATTTGGACAGGCAGTCATCCTTTGTTGTAATACTTTCTTTTTATCGAGAATTTGTAGTGACCTTTTTTGAGATGTTTTCTTTTGTCAAGGATTTTTAACAATCTCCTTTTTTACTTTGTTATTCCTAACTTTTGCCTGAACTGTTTATTTTGAGATTACAGTCAGCGGGATGTTTCAATTTCATATAAGTCTCCTTTATAGGTTTTGACTTAATAGCTTTTTTTCTTTTGATAGATGTTGAGTGCCTGACTTAATGATTACGGGAAACCATCATTATTTGTGTAAAAGCGTACTGGCATGACTGAGTTAACTAAGTAACTACCCTGCCCCAGGTTATGATCAAAGGTTTTAAATTGTTCAAGAAAGAAAACTCCTACACCTTAGGCTCAAAGGGGTTGACGAGGGATTATCATCCTTATGTCTCCACTGTTTAGGAATTGAAACAATGTCTGTACATCGTCAACATAGTCCGTTCGAAAGCATACTATATGAGGTTGCGGTATCATTTTTCGTCATCCTCCCTCAAAAGGCATACAACTTTAGCGGGAGTCGAGTATCACAAAACATATGCAAAGTAAAGACGCAATTTAAAATGAGTGATAACGAAATAAATTATTCAAGACAAACATATGCAATGCACTGATGATGATTATTAAAACAGATAATGTCTATCAAGAGTCAAATGTTTAAAAAAAACAGAAAAGAAACTTGCAAATGAAATTAGATCTAATGATCCCAAAGTTCGTCCATCTAGACGTCAATCAGTCTTGTCATGACTAGGCATAAGAGCGGTGATCACCACAGGAGTTTTCAGGAGGGCTGAATTTGATTTCCCCATCATCGATGAGATCTTGAATCTTATTCTTCAATGTCCAGCATTTGTTTGTGTAATCTCCAGGACTGTTGGAATGGTACGCGCACCTCGTATTGGGTTTATAGCCAGGAGTGGAGGTGTTAGAACTCTTAGGAGCGTCCCTCAGAGTAATCAAGCTGATCTTCAACAGATGTTGTAACGCTTGATCTAATGACATGTTAATTTGGTGAATTGATGCTTAAGTGCATCTGACTTGCGTCATTGTTGTGGAACCGATGTAGAGATCAGAACTGCCCCAACATATTGGTTACGTTTATTACGACCTTTCAGGTTGTACACAGCATTAGCCTTGTCATTGATTAAGTCTTGAATCTTGTGCTTCAATTGCCAACAATCCTCTATATCATGACCAGGACTATTCGAATGATAAGCACATCTCACACGGTACTTGTACCCATAAGTAGGATTGGTAGGAAATGAATATGGAGGCAATAGAGTTATCAAGTTCTGATTGAGCGATTGTTGCAGAACTTGAGATAACGGCATGTGTGACAGAGTAAGTGATATTGCACCTGCTGATCCTTTTTCTTCTGGGTTAACAAGGTTTTTCAACTCGTCTTGCCCCTTGACCAAATTCAGAGTCCAAATTTGGAACCGGATATTATGAGCCTGAAGATTTTTGACTGATCGCTCGAGATCCATTTGTGCTGAAATAAACAGCGAGAGAGAATGGGAAGCCTGTTGCGAAAACCTGTTATGCAATGTTTATGAATGTAGATGCAATGTTTTCAAGGATCTTTAGGAAATTTAGTTTGCGACATTAGGAAATGATTTGGTCGTCTCTTCGTTTGAAGAATTCTGACTTTCGTCTTTGAGCGTCCTTATAAGCTCACCATATCGAGTGGGTCATCGCCTCTGATTCAAGATACTTCTGAATTGGAAGGTATGTGGCTAGAGGAAAATAAATCCTCTTGTCCCTTGATAGGTACTGTGTCCCTTAATTGAAAGGCTCATGGCTAGAGGAAAATAAATCCTCTTGCCCCTAGATAAGATCTCAGTCCTTGATAAGAGCACCTGAAATTGCGCGCCCTAAATCTCTAAGATCCTTGAAAGGGTTAGTTAACATGTTATGTTATGATGTTATGATGTCATGATGTCATGCGAATGCAATAAAATAGGTAAAGCATAAGGTAATAAGGACGAATGTCCTACAAGCAAATCCTGCAAGGAAATAGAAGGGTTAGTAGTACACACAAGCAAGTCACACAAATGTCCTTAGTTTTAAAGGCTTGCATGGAGTTTGACTAGGTAACTACCCTTTCCCAAAGGTACTTCTAAGGATAAGGATGATATCAGCAACAGGTTCTACCAGTTATTCAGAATTGTCAGTCCTTCTAAAGCACCCTCGGACATGATGCATTTGCACCATGCAATGATACTTTGAGAGAGAACCTATCTAAATTGTAGCATCGGGTAGCGACTAGTTCTCAACATTTGTCAAGAGTAGTCCCCCCACTACGTTCCTAAAGGCCAAGATGGGTTAAAGGGTAACTAAAGGTCCTTGAGCTCCGGCGCACCCAAAGTTACATACATAGACCTCCCTCATTTGAGAAAGGTGTACATATATCTATGGAGTCCTAACTCAAGCGTGAACTTCATATTGACTCATCTCCCACATATGTGAAAGAGGTCGCCATGACTATGCCACTCCTATCTTAAGTGTACTTGAATCCGGGTATAGGATTCGTCCTTCATTTAATTCCCAAGCAACCTTTAAAATAAAGCAAGCAAAGCAAACATTTAAGTGATCCTAAACTTTAAGGTAACCCCTCTTTTAATTCGAAAGCATCCCCAGCAGAGTCGCCAGTTCTGTAATACGGTGAACTGACTTTAAAGAAAATGTTGCGGATAGCATGAGTCGCCACCGACTTTTATTTTATCCAATAAGAAAGGCTAAAAGAACAGGAAAAGACCCTTTAAAAAGATTTTGAGTTCGGGGGGTAAGTTATGCAAAGGGAAGGTGTAAGGCACCCTTTGCATCCATGGTTATCCATGGGCTCTTAATTTCTTAGCTCACTTTTGAATTGTTTAAAAAGTGTTTAGAAAAGATTTTTTTTGAATAAGGACTTTAGCTTGTAAATAAGCGTAGCCTTTTTGAATTGTTTTGAAAAAGAGGTGTGAAAAGGATTTTTGATTTTTAGAGCAAGCAATTAGTAGCAACTACCCTAAGTTAGAAAGTTGTTCTTTTAGTCTTTCGGGCGAAAGGGTCTATCCATACCATGAGAGGGCAGAAAGTCTTTCAATTGGATGTTTGAAAGGTCATCGAGAATAATCGTTCGCCACAAGACTGTCCCATGCCATAAAGAGGGCAGGTAGTCTAAGGGAAGGATATAATAGTCATTTAAGGCATCATGCGAGGATACCTTAGCAATTGGGACAATCATCTTATTTTTTCCGAGGCAGCATCGAGGGACTAGATGATTTTCATTCTTTAAGGTAACCTTGCTTGAGGTATCCTCGGAATCGAGGGACTTGACTATTTAGTACAATTAGAGGCAACAGAATCATAAGGCAACAAGGCAACCAGAGGGATTACCCTAAAGGTGTGTGGGTGCACAATCATGTGGTTAACTTCGATGACATTTATCTTGTAATTTAGGTGATCTACGTTCAATTCATGGTTACCACTCCCTAAATTACTAACCACGCAATAATAAAATAAAAGCAGAAATAAAATTTCCTACGCTATTACAATAAACACCTGCGGGGATGGGGGAAATTAAAAGGCGGAAAAATAAGAGGGATCAATAATTAGTTTTAAACATCCTTGGACGCTTTGATCTTCCTCGAACCCTCGATCGACTCTGAAAATTAAAAGAAAAAAATAATAGGGTGAGTGTAGGAGGGATTCATTGACTATTCGAGGCAAACCCTATTTTGGGTAAAAGGCAAAAATAAAAGTAAAATAATATTTAAATAGGAAAAGAATTAAAAACTTAGCTTTTGATCCGATATGGCGCGTAATCGGAGGATACTGGGGTAACCCTGAAAATTTGCACAAAAGAAAAGAATTTTTAGTGCATGAATGATCTACAAACCTTAATTGATCAAAGATCTATAAACCCTAAAAAGTTTACAAACCCTACCCCTAAACCTAACGGGTTTATTCAAGAAAACTTATTGTGACCTAAAAGGTTTGTAAGGCTAAAAAATGCGTTAATGGATAACACCTACCAATAGCAGTGATTAGTGATTATGATAAAATCAGGGTTTAAGGCATAAAATAAATTGTTACCCTAAATTATGACTCTAACATAAACATTAGTTTTAAAAAAACCCTAAAAAATAATTATTTTTAATGTTATAAAAAATCGAGTTTTCGATTAAATAATATTAAAACAATTTTTGTAATTATAAAAGAAATTTATTATTATTAAAAGGAATTTGGAGTAAATAATAAACTAACTAAAAAAAGAATAAATAAATAACTAAAAAGAATTATGAATAGAAATAATAAAAAAAAATAGAAAAAGAGACTTAGCTGGGATCAAGTGTGGTGCTCCATTGAGGGTGTATGGTAGTCGTACGCTCTTGATCTTTCAGGTTGATCTTCATTGACGATCCAATGGCCAAAGATAGAAGGTGTACCATGGCGCTTGCTGGGTGGCTACACTGAATCTGTAAGAGAACACAAACAAACAAAGAAATAAAGTAATGTGTAGGACGCTGGGATCAAACCCAGGTCCTTTGGGTTACAGCTCTCTTACCATGACCAATCGTGCTGCACATTCAAGTTGTAAACAAAGCCAACTAAAATCAATAAAATGGATTCAAAACGAATAATTTGTTAATTCAAAAAAACGAAGTCAGAGTGGGGCCCAGGTGCCATTGACTAGCCAATGAGAAACGGAGAGAGAGAAGGGAGACTTTGACTGGCCAATCACCTTGATCCACGCACACCAACCACTGTTCTTCTTCTTCACTAATCCTGCGTAAAAAAACAGCTGCGGAATAGATACGGAAATCTGGACTTTTGCTACGATAATTTCGTAGCTATCCCTGCAAGATTCCAAATTCTTCAAAACAGAAGTTAACGCACAATCAAAGCACCCAGATTACATAATTAAGGTGCTACGAACACTATGGTGGTGTTTATTTGGATCGACACGCCCTGTAGAAGCATAAACGAAAGGAAACAAAATTCATGCCCTAGCCATGGTAGATTGCATGATATGCGTTAAAACTTCTACTTGAGTGCTCGAATCTCTTCTAAAATATGTCACAAACTCCAATTGATCGTTAGATTGAATGGAAATAGTCATATATACGTAAAACTAAAAGTGTAAAGGATGAATGCATATGAACACTATGAGGCCAAGGTTTTACGCGTTCAAGGGACCATGCTTTGATCCTTACCTGCCTTTTGATACCTCTTGAGAACACCTGAATGGTTGGTTTGAACTTTTGATGGCTGCAGCAATGAAAACGAGTAAATTCAAGTTTGTGGTGTTTTGTGACTTGAAACCCTAGCCTCTTTGTGTCCAATTTTTTCGTCCTCATTCCTTGTAGTCTTGTTGTATATATATGGGAGAAAGATTAGGTCAACCAAGTTGGAAAGAAATCATAGGATTGATCATTTAGAAATTTTTAAAAAAATTTGATTGAAAATCTCATAGAAAACTTTCTATTTTTATTCAATCTCCTTCCATTCAACTATATATTATTTGCTTGAGACCCAAGAATGATTTGGTGATTGGAGAAAACAAATCCTTCATTAATGTGGATCTATTTTATTTTTCCTTGATTTATATTGAATAAAAATAAAAAATAAATAAAATAAAAATCCAAATCCTTCACCAACGAAAATCCAATGGTTTCTAGGTGTCTCTTGGGCTTTTATATGATCCAAAATAAAGCCCCATAATTTAATTCAATATTTTTGGAATTTTACTTGATTTATTTGCTATTTAAATGAATAAAATTCAAATAAATAGAAATAAAAATTCCAAAAATATAAGGATGACTTTATAGGCCCTTTTATGGATCATATGTGTGATTAGAATTCAAAACTTAGGCCCATTAGTCCAAATATCCAAAATTGGCCAAAATGACTTTCATGCCTTTCTTGAATTTCGACCAACTTATGCCAAGCATATCTCCCTCAATTTTTATTGTATGGAAGTGTTCTTGAACTTTTTAGAAAGCTTAGAGTGTCCTCTAAATTATTCTTTTGGTTTCATCTCAATTAAATATTCCATGCTCAAGTTATGAGCTTTGACCCAAAAGGTGTTTTCGTTGACTTTTTGGGAGGACCTGTAATGTATTGGCTCATATCTCTAATGCGGAAGCATTTCTTGACCTTGGGCCCAACATCAAAGTTGTAGAGAATCAAATTTCCTTGATAATGAGCATTATTTGAGGAATTTATAAGAAAGTATGAGAGAGTTATGGTTGGTCAAAGTTCGGTTGACTTTTACCTAGAAACCCTAATTTAGCAACTTTGTACTTTTGTGGATTTCTGATCTTTTCTTGATGAACCATGATCAATTCTTGATCAAATGGTGAATGATACTTCAAAATAAGGATGTTGACAAAAAATCATGAGTTTTGACTGTACTTTGACCACAGTTGACCTTTAGGTCAAATCAGTCGACTATTGACTTTCTGAGCAATTGAGTGATCAACTCTTTGAATTGAGACCTGAATTTTGTCATGGAGGTAATTTGGAATATCATGAACCATATGAGATGCCTTGGAGCTTTTGGTCCATTGATTTTCTTCAGAACAATAAAAACCCTAGTTTTCTTGAACCTTTGTTTAGGAGGGGTGTCTTTGAGCCACGTGCCTTGACTTGAGTTTGAAGAAGAGAAATAGTATGGGCAAATTTTGGGGTATGTGTTAGCTGAAGATTTCGTTTTATATTGTTTGTCCTTCGAAGGAGTTGAGAATCGAAGGAAAGATGGTTACTGATGGCCATCCCTTAAAAAGTAAAAGAATGGCTACTGATGGTCATGCTTCGAAAAATAAAGACTTCTAAGTTCGATGAAGATAGTGAACGCTGAAAGATTAATGAAAGCATATGTCTTCGGGACTTAGACAAAATTCATAGAATATGTATTCAAGTATTACTACTTAGCGTGTTTTTTAGTAGTGTTTGTTTAATACACTGCCACGCGTCGAAGATGGACTCAGGCGGGAAGATTTGAAATTCGAAGACGGTTTCGTAACCGTTCAACAACAGATGGCTTCGCTGGAAGTTCTGATGAGAAACGTGGCAGCAGATTAGTATAGGACCGTTAAGGTCGAAACTAGTATAAATAGGAGTCTTAATGTTAGGATTCTGTGTGTTCATTTTGTACAAATCACTCACATATTTACTCAAGTATCAAGCGTTAAGAGAAAGAGTTCGCTGAGAAAATGTACGTATGACACCACCATTTTAATACATGTGTATTATCTTTTGTTTTTATCTTCCAGAATTACTGCATTTCGTTTACTTCTTGCCATTTACATTTCTGTATCTTTATTTTAACGTCATTTATTTTCGAATTACTTTCATGCTATTTACTTTCAAAGTCTTTTACATTTCTGCAGTTTAAGATTCTTTACGTTTCAATTGTCCTTTTAATTTTCTATGTTATGTTACTTATCTTTTCGTTGAAGTCACATTTATATATAACAAAGTGATTGTCAAGACTATTTGTTCTTTAATCGAACAACGCTTATTGAAGAAGACAAATAATGAATATGGTTCGAACAAACATTGATAACAATCTTCTTGACTATGTGTCCTAGGATCAATCTAGTCGATCCTGCAAGTAACCAAATCATATTTATTATAGTTTGGAAGACTAGCGGTTGTTTACCGGAAATCACCGTAAACAAATTGGCACGCCCAGTGGGACTGTGTCAAGCAGATTGTTTTAATCAATTGCTTTATTTTTGTCTAGACAATATCAAGATCTTGTATGAACCTTAGGAACGGTAAATTAAAGAACAGTGCACAACCGATTCCCAAACGAAGGTACAACAGGAAAATGGTCGTTACGGCCAGTGCAGGGGGTAATCAAGATCCCCCACAAGGTTCAGGATCAGGAGCGGCAAATTCGACTTCTACTCAAGAAACACGAGATGCAACGGGTCCAAATGGATCGAGACCTGCAGATAATTCCCAGACTATGCCTGAAAATAATACAGGACCCTCAGGGACTATTCCAGTTTCAGCGTCGACAACCGCACCCTCATCCACAAGCGCAGAGGACGTATTGTTTGCCTCGACAAATGCTGCAAACAATTTGTTTGGTCAAGGCGCGAATTCTGCTTTCGAATGGAGACCAAATAATCCATACGGAATGCCATACCAATATGGAACAGGCGTACGAGGGGCAGGACCTATATATGCCCCAACTAACAATGCGACATTTTCACCAAATGTTAGTTCAGTGGGTCGAAGTGCACATAACACTGGTTTCTCTACCCAGATGCCTCACTTTACCACAAATAACCAAGCAGCATTTCGACAAGAAATGGATGCAAGCAACCATGATATGGTAGGGGTTTTGGCCAGAGAATTGACTTCAGTGTTAAGCCCACTAATGGCAAATGTTACTACTACAAATAGAGAAAACATGGAGACTTTCCAAAAGATATCATCTCAAATGAATCGAATGGCAGAATTCATGGGGGTAACGCCACCTAAAAGGAAAGACAAACAGCCTTCGAATCAAGAAGAGAGGCCCATTTTAGAACGTGTACAAGACATAGTTCCATCATCTAGGACGGCTACTAGGGATGTAGGCCCCTCACGAAGAACGGAGGTGTTCGAAGGAACTCCAATAGTTAATTTAGAAGCTTCAAATCAAAGAACCGTCCCCGTTCGACAAGAAACGGAGGAGGAGCAACCCAGATTAAGGATTGTGGGTAGGAACGAACACCCAGATGAGATTGTTCAAAGAGTCAGAAGAGAAAATCTGGCTACAGAAAATAACTTAACTGCCATGATAGAAAGGGTTATGGCTAATAATGGCCTTAGTACTGGACTTAGACGTCCAAACTATACATCCCCAATATCAGATTATATCATGCAGACAGAATTGCCTAGGGGCACTAAGGTACCCAAATTTACAAAATTTTCAGGCGAAACGAACGAGTCAACGGTGGAACATATTGCTAGATATTTGACAGAAGCAGGAGACTTAGCGGGAAACGAGGATTTAAGGATCAAGTATTTCCCTAGTTCACTGACAAAAAATGCCTTCATTTGGTTTACTACTTTGCCACCAAATTCGATAGATGCATGGGCATACTTGGAAAGACTTTTCCATGAGCAATTCTACATGGGTCAAACTAAGATAAGTTTGAAAGAATTGGCCAGTGTTAAAAGAAAATTCACAGAAACAATTGATGATTATTTAAATAGGTTCCGTCTGTTGAAATCAAGGTGTTTTACAACAGTCCTAGAGCATGAACTTGTTGAAATGGCTGCAGGTGGTCTAGATTATTCAATAAGAAAGAAACTAGATACCCAATACCTTAGGGACATGGCCCAATTAGCAGATAGGGTTCGACAAGTCGAACGACTGAAGGCAGAAAAAGTTAGGGCGAATAAAAGTTATAAGAAAGAAAGAGTGGCATACGTCGAAGCCAAAGATGCTGAGGATGAGTCTTTCGATGACTCATATAGCCCTGAAGAAGTCGAAATAGACCTAGCTGAATTGAAAGAGGCGCCACCTTATGCTTGTAAACTGTTAAATCTTGCCAATGGAAAAAACCCAGTAGAAAACGATAAGAATGATAGGTTCCCTAAGAAAACTTATACATTCGACATTACCAAGTGTGATGAAATATTTGATTTATTGGTAAAAGATGGCCAAATGATACTACCTCCAAATTCAAAAACTCCTCCGTTGGAACAACGGAAGAAAAGAGGTTTTTGTAAATATCATGGATTTTTAGGCCATAAAACTTCTCAATGTTTTCTTTTCAGGGATCTAATTCAAAATGTTCTCAATGATGGAAGGTTGAAGTTTGCTGACAAGACCAAGAGTCATATGAGGGTCGATACCAATCCCCTAAACATTGATGACGCTAGCCTCTGCGAGGTAGAAGATATCAACATGGTGGAGGTTTCTGAAGTCGAAGTTGTGGAGACTAAAGCAATGTTCAATGGAAAGCAGGCTACTGAAAGCCTAAATGGTGACATAATCTTCAATGCTGATGTTGAAGAATCTTCCAAGGCAGAGATAACTGAAGCCTCGAAGGAAGAAAACAGCGAGGCCACTGAAGACCTCAGGATGAAACTCCAGAAAATTCAGATCTCTGAAGTTCCTCCAGCAGCGGTTAACATGGTTAGCGCCAGACGACCAGTGTCTGAATTTGGCGAACTAGAGACATGGTTGACGAGGCGAAATGGGGGCATCGAAGTTCCTCCAAGAACCGAAAGCCTCAAAGAATATCTCTGGAATTGCCACGAGAGAAATGGTGGTAAGCAATGGATGTGTCCAAGGTGTTCGATCATGCTGAATCGAAGGGTCGAAGCCAACTTCGAAAGGGTTCGACGCGAAAGGTGGGATCACCCAGGAAGAAAGCCAAATCCCCTACTACAACTGTACCCAAAGATGGAGGAAAGCTTGGTAGGATTTTTGGTCAGATGCCACAAAGAAAACACTGAAGTTGCTCTCTGCCCAAGATGTGGGGCAGTCTATGACGAAATGCTAGCACGATCATTCGAACGTGTGTATTGCTACATGAGTCAAGAAACTCAGGGGTTGCGTCCCAACCTGTACGGTTTCGACATTTGGACTCCAACAAAGAGACCTGATAGCCCACATCCTAGGACTCGAAGGGTGACGTTCAAAGTCCCTGCAAATGCGCCAAGGGATAGGTGGGTACAAGCTGATGCAAGAACCAACAAATGGCGAAGTTGGGACCAAGGTGGAAGAACTGCAATGGCATATAGGAAACAATTCCAAAGACCAAATCGAGAGGCGTATCGGTTGGAAAATTATAAAGGAAGAAATCCTATGTCTCGGTCCCAGTGGAGAAGGCATCAGAGAATAAAAAAGGCTCAGAAGGAATACAGGCCAAGAGAAGCTGGAGACTCTAGTAGCAACCAAGTCCCATACCAGGGGGCAAAGTCGAACAAACCTCCGGTGGAACGCAGACTATTCGAAGCTGAAAAACTCTTGGATGAAGAAGAGAAGATGCGTTCAAATTCTTGGAAAGAAGAGGACAGAATGACAAATGATTTTGACTCTGATGGAGTGTCATCTATAAACTTGAATTGCAATGTTGTCTCTGTACTCCCTCACGAGTTTAATCAAGAAACTGAAGTAGAAGACTGTGAAGAGGCTGATATCGAAGAAATGGCAAAACACAAACCTGTGTGTTACTATGTGCTGAATAACGGTGCAGTAGAAGAACAGAATGCTTTCTTCGAAAGGCCTGATGAGGGTATGCGAAATCATTTGAAGCCACTCTATATCAGGGCTAAGATTGAGAACGTGGGCATAAATAAAGTCCTAGTTGATGGGGGAGCAGCAGTAAACCTAATGCCTCAATACATGCTAAAAAGAATTGGTATGTTCGATACGGATATAAGGCCACATAACATGGTTTTATCTAACTACGAAGGCAAAATAGGACAAACTCTGGGAGTTGTTCAAGTCAATTTGACAGTAGGCTCAGTTACCAGGCCAACCATGTTCATGGTTATACCAGCAAAGGCAAACTACAACCTTTTGCTTGGTAGGGAATGGATTCATGGAGTAGCGGCTGTGCCCTCAACAATGCATCAGAGGGTGACAATTTGGAGAGAAGATGGTATAGTGGAGAATATCGAAGGTGATCAGAGTTACTGCATGGCTGAGGTCAACCAGGTGAACAAAAACAACTTCGACAGGAACTTGGCAAACATAGGCCCTTGTCATGCTGCAGAAGAGATGTATACCCCAAATAAAAATGCATTATACTATTTAACTTTACACCCAAATGGATTCCAATGGGATAGAGAGATCATGGATGGTCCACCAGATACAGCACCATTGGAGAATTATCCGACAGTACGGCCAACAGGCTGGGACGATGACATTAATCATGTCTGAGTCTTCGTTCTTCGAAAAGATTTCGGCCTATGTGGCCGAGAACAAAAGAAAGGCGGCTCTCGAAGCCGAACTATTAGATACAAAGATAGATGCAGTTTCAACCAAAGAAGGAATAACAGAATTGGAGATACGTGCGAGTGTCGAACTCCCTGAACACACGACTCCAGACGAAGAGATCATAAGAGAAGAACCAAACCAAAGGTTAGATGCAATATACGATGAAGAACCTTTGGGGTTCGAAAAAGACCCAATGGCGCCGAATATAAAGATGTTGGCCCAAGATCCACTTGAAGAAGTAAATCTTGGAGACAGTGATCAAAAAAGGATAACGTATATCAGCGCGAAGCTAAAACCAGAATTGAAAGCAACGGTCATCAAAATGTTGAAAGAAAACAGAGATTGTTTTGCTTGGGACTATGATGAGATGCCTGGTCTAGGAAGGGATTTAGTCGAATTAAAATTACCAATTAAAGAAGGGAAGAAGCCCATAAAGCAAACTCCCAGAAGATTCGCGCCAGAAATTCACTCGAAGATTAAAGCAGAGGTCGAAAGACTCTTACGGTGCAAATTTATCCAAACTACAAGGTATGTTGAGTGGATTGCTAATATAGTACCTGTAATTAAGAAGAATGGCTCATTAAGAGTATGCCTAGACTTTCGTGACCTTAATGCAGCTACTCCTAAGGACGAATATCCCATGCCTATAGCAGAAATGTTAGTAGACTCAGCCGCAGGTTTTGAGTATTTGAGCATGTTGGATGGATATTTGGGATACAATCAAATTTTTATAGCAGAAGATGATGTATCCAAGACAGCATTTCGTTGCCCAGGGGCAATAGGCACGTACGAATGGGTTGTGATGCCTTTTGGTTTAAAAAACGCTGGGGCAACTTATCAAAGAGCAATGAATTCTATATTTCATGACTTTATAGAAACATTCATGCAAGTGTATATAGATGACATTGTGGTAAAATCTACCTCGGGTATGAGTCATCTGGATCATCTGAGCCAATCATTCGAAAGAATGAGGAAATATGGCTTGAAGATGAACCCCCTTAAATGTGCTTTCTTTGTGCAGGCAGGTGATTTCTTGGGGTTCGTAGTCCACAAAAAAGGGATAGAAATCAACCAGAACAAGACGAAAGCCATTAGGGAAACCAAGTCCCCATCTACGAAGAAAGAACTACAATCATTATTGGGCAAGATAAACTTCTTAAGGAGATTTATCTCTAACTTGAGTGGACGTACGCAAGCTTTCTCACCTCTACTTCGGCTTAAGCAAGGAAAATTCGAATGGCGTGCTGAACATCAAGAAGCTTTCGATCAGATAAAGCAATACTTGACTTGTCCACCAATTCTATCTTCCCCAAATGGGAAGAAGCACATGCGCCTATACATTTCAGCATCAGATAAAACAATAGGCAGCATGCTTGCCCAGGAGGATGAGAATGGCATCGAAAGAGCCATTTATTACTTAAGTAGAGTACTCAATGATGCAGAGACTAGATATACTGATATAGAAAAACTCTGCCTTTGTTTGTATTTCTCCTGTATCAAACTTAAGTATTATATAAAGCCAGTTGATGTTTACGTTTCATCTCATTGTGATGTTATTAAACATATGTTATCTAAGCCAATACTACATAGTCGAATTGGCAAATGGGCTTTAGCCCTTACTGAATATTCATTAATATTTCAGCCTCTCAAGGCAATGAAAGGTCAGATTGTGTCAGACTTCATTGTCGACCATGCAGTGGTTGAGAATCATCAGCATTATGTGGACTTAAAACCTTGGAAGTTATATTTCGATGGTTCAACGCATAGAGAGGGTACTGGGGTTGGAATATTGATAATTTCTCCTGATGGAATTCCAACAAAGCTCAAGTTTAAAATCGAAGGTCCATTATGCTCCAACAATGAAGCTGAATACGAAGCATTAATTGCTGGACTTGAGGCTTTGTTAGAATTGGGGGCAACCAGAGTCGAAATTAAAGGAGACTCCGAATTGGTCATCAAACAATTGACAAAGGAGTACAAGTGCATCAAAGAGAATTTGATCATGTATTTTATCATCGCAAATAGGTTGCTCAAGAAATTCGAATACGTGGAATTAAAACATGTACCAAGGGTGAATAACCAGGAAGCAAACGACTTGGCTCAATTAGCTTCGGGATATAAAGTATCAAAAGAAAAGTTGGAGGAATTGATTGAAGTAAGAGGAAGAGCAATGTTTACTAAACTTTCGCCAAGTGATCTAGAGAACTCACAATTGGGTTATGCCAACAAAGAACAATTCGAAGTACTAAATATAGACTCATTGGCAGACACAGATTGGAGGAGTCCAATTATTAACTATCTGAAAAATCCTTCAACGGATACAGACAGAAAAATCAAGTATAGAGCCCTGTCATATTTTCTGATGGGAAACGAATTGTTCAAGAAAACTCCTGAAGGGGTATTGTTGAAATGCTTGGGAGAAGCAGAAGCATACTTGGCTCTGTCGAACATACATAGTGGGGCATGTGGTGCACATCAAGCAGGGCACAAAATGAAATGGCTCTTGTTTCGTTATGGGATGTATTGGCCTTCGATGCTAAAGGATTGCATAGAGTTCGCGAAAGGGTGCCAAGAGTGCCAAGAGCATGCAGGTATCCAACACGCTCCAGCAAACGAACTAAGTACAATAGTAAAACCATGGCCTTTCAGGGGATGGGCACTAGATTTGATTGGAGAAATTCACCCCAAGTCGTCCAAAGGGCAAAGATACATTTTGGTAGGAATAGACTATTTCACAAAATGGGTCGAAGCAATACCACTGGCAAATGTGGATCAAGAGGCGGTGATTGAGTTTATTCAGAAACACATTATATATAGGTTTGGAATCCCAGAAAGTATAACAACTGATCAGGGATCAGTCTTTATTGGACGAAAAATGCAAGATTTTGCCAGAGAAATAGGTTTCAAGTTATTTACTTCTACACCTTATTACGCCCAAGCAAATGGACAGGTTGAAGCAGCAAACAAAATAATAATTGGCCTTATCAAGAAGCATGTAGGAAAGAGACCCAAGAATTGGCATAAGACTTTAGATCAAGCACTTTGGGCTTGTCGAACATCTCCAAAAGAAGCTACGAATACAACTCCTTTCCAGTTGACGTTTGGACATGACGCAGTACTTCCAATTGAGATATGTTTGCAATCAGTAAGGATACAAAGACAAGCAGACATTCCTCCCAATGTATACTGGGAGTTAATGATGAATGAGTTAGTAGATTTGGACGAAGACAGACACGCTCCAGCAAACGAACTAAGTACAATAGTAAAACCATGGCCTTTCAGGGGATGGGCACTAGATTTGATTGGAGAAATTCACCCCAAGTCGTCCAAAGGGCAAAGATACATTTTGGTAGGAATAGACTATTTCACAAAATGGGTCGAAGCAATACCACTGGCAAATGTGGATCAAGAGGCGGTGATTGAGTTTATTCAGAAACACATTATATATAGGTTTGGAATCCCAGAAAGTATAACAACTGATCAGGGATCAGTCTTTACTGGACGAAAAATGCAAGATTTTGCTAGAGAAATAGGTTTCAAGTTATTTACTTCTACACCTTATTACGCCCAAGCAAATGGACAGGTTGAAGCAGCAAACAAAATAATAATTGGCCTTATCAAGAAGCATGTAGGAAAGAGACCCAAGAATTGGCATAAGACTTTAGATCAAGCACTTTGGGCTTGTCGAACATCTCCAAAAGAAGCTACGAATACAACTCCTTTCCAGTTGACGTTTGGACATGACGCAGTACTTCCAATTGAGATATGTTTGCAATCAGTAAGGATACAAAGACAAGTAGACATTCCTCCCAACGTATACTGGGAGTTAATGATGAATGAGTTAGTAGATTTGGACGAAGACAGACTTCGAGCACTGGAAATGATAAAAAGGCAAAAGGAAAGAGTGTCCAGAGCTTATAATAAAAAGGTGAAAGGTAAAACTTTTGTTAATAATGACTTAGTCTGGAAAGTTATTTTACCTATAGATCGAAAGAATCAGGCACTTGGTAAATGGTCCCCACATTGGGAAGGACCCTTTCGAATTTTAAAAGTATTCTCGAACAATGCTTACGAAATTGAAGAATTAGCAGAAGATCATAGGATCTTGAGAGTAAACGGGAAATATTTGAAGAGATATAAACCAAGTATGCACGAAGTAAGGATTGCAAAGACGTAGATACTCAGGGTACTACGAAAAGCCAAAATGGTCAGGCGTGTGTCAAAAAATATACTTCACATTGATCAAAATGGCTTCACAATCAGAAAGAATTATGGAAAGAAAAATCAAAGAAGACACCAAAATATTCTTTTCATTTCAAACGTAGAAGTACATTCATTACAAAAAGATCCAAAGAATAGGATCTGAAGTTACAAAAAGAAAGGAAGGCATATATATATAAAAAGATTAAACCTAAGGTAAAAACTTGCTAGTCAATCCTTTGGTTTAAATTGTCCAAAGACAACACAGGAGAAGGTTCAGCCTCGAACATATCTCTGGCTCCAGAATCACGCATCCTCCTCACTACGCCTTTCTTAAGAAAAATGTAACTAAGAAGTCTCCCGTAGGGAAGACAAGTCACAACCCCTCGACGGTCAACACCGGCAGAGACAGCTTTAACAAGTCCCTTGAAGATCATCAAAGGTATGTTAATTTTCCTCCCTCGAAGACCACAGAGGATGAACTCCAAGTCTTCAACCATGATGTTGTTTTCGTCAATCCGCCGAGGTTGGAAGTTCCCCACGAGCATCTGGTGCCAGATCCTGATGACTTTGGCACTGAAGCGATCATTGTCCATAAGAGTTCTCAGCATGAGATGAGTAGTCATGCTGAAACTGTTGTCATCAAAAGTTTCACCAGAGTTATTGCATTTTATCAGATTGGCAATAGTGGTGGGAGTAATGCTGAGACGAGCGTGTCGAATCTCAGAATCAATGGTGGTCCTACCTTCAGGATCTATGCGTAAAGACGCATTCATCCAGAATTCTGCCACCATGTTGGGGTAAATAGCACCCTCCAGGACTTCCTCAAAGTAGAAGTTTAGTTCCTGGTTAACAAACAGGGTTTCGATGGTGATGAAATGGCGAACAAGTTCATCCTCAGAGAGTCTGAACTCGCCTCTAATGAGGGCTTTGATGTCGTTAAAGAAGAGAGGTTCAGCCATTGTAAGGTAAGAAAGTTGTTCTGAAAGAGAAGTTGTGTGTTTTTTTTTTCTGTGTTTGGTTTGGAGAGAAAACGCATGAATGAGAAATGAAGTTGATATTAGACCCTTTATATAGACTGGGAATACTGAAGGGTGGGTTTTAATTGTTAATGAGTGATTGGACTGCGGTTGGTTTTCCAAAGAAAGAAGTTATGGCTTCCGCCGTTTCCCGCCCTTGGAAGTTGAGAAGTAATCATTAAACTGATGCACGCACGTCTTAAAACCGACGTTTTGGAGAAAGTGACGTCACTTTTTAATAATGATTATGGCTAGAAGAAGTGGAAACGTCAAGTCTAGAGGCAAGAGTGCTGCGAAGGATGTTCAGGTTCTACATGTTGCATTTAATAAAAGCACTGTAGGAAATCTAAAGATATATTTTGACAAGAAATTGAAAGATTTGCTAAATCAACACTGGCAAATATGATAGAGATAAATGGGAGTCAAGCGTACAAATATTATATGTCTACAGTGGTCTCGATTACAAAATAAAGGTGCAATAAGTAACAAGATCGAAAACATCTAGTTGAAATCCTCAGGGAGATCCTTTTTGATCTTCAAATATTGAGTCTCCCATGAAGACATGCGAAGTTCAATTAGTGCCCGGTGTTTCTTCAACCTTTCGATTTCTGGCACTAACTTTTGTGCAGTCTCGAAATGTTTCATTCCTGACTGCACCACTTCGAGCAAGTCTTGTTGATTAGACTTTTGTAGGACTGCTTGACAACTTTCAGCCTCCTTTATCTTGCCCTCGAGTACTTTGATTTCTTGTTTCCAAGAGCCGATTTTCTTCTCATAATCATCAATGGCCTTCTGATTTTCTGAATGTTTGAGCCTGAGGGCCTCACCTTGTTTCGTTGCGTCCATAGCAGAATTCCATGAAGAGTCATGAGAGGCCTTTGTTTCAGATAGCTCTTTTTCGACATTTTGCCTTCGAAGGATGTTAGCTTGGAGTTGCTCGAGTAGAGAGCCCAGCAGAACAATTACCTCTGAAACTTCTGTGGAAACTTGAAGCAAATCTACTTTCTTTAGAAGTTGATTTAAGTTGTGGCTCTTAATAGGGTCCCGGTTGAGAACATCTACAAGATTGACCCCAAAGAATCTTTCTTTTATTTGTCGAAGAAGACTGGGAATATCTTCCTTGTCACTAGAGTCTGCAGTTACAGCTGGTGAGACATTAAGCTCCGGAGGCGAAGGAGTATTCACATTCATGATGGCCTTTAAGAAACTAAGAGGATCAGTTTGCTTAAGTTGTTCAAGCTCTGAAGGAGTAAGCTTTGCAAGGGCAGGCGTCGAAGTCGTCTCAGGAATGGTTTTTGCGTCAAGAGTCGAAGTTCCATGAGAAACTGGTTTTTCAGGCTGAGAAATCTCTTCCATAGCATCTTTCTCCGACGCAGAATCTTCGTTGTCATGTGATTGCTGGTTCACATTGTCGCTGCCTGAGAATGGATGATCCTCTTCCAAATTTTTGCCGTAATGGGTAGGTGGGGATTCGTCAGTAGAGTGGCTTTCTTCGACTGGTTCATTAGGCAATATGGTAGCAATTGGCCTAACGTCTTCAAAGACTGGCGAAAGAACACGAGTTTGATTTTGAGAGGTACCTATGTTAAACAGAGCAAAGTTAGTCATAAAAATAAACTTTTGAGGAGTTTAGTTAACGAAAGTTAAAGTTTGACAATTACCATAAAGTTTGTCAACATCAATGGTGAGGCCAGGGTCTTTAAAACCGGAAGTAGCAGTGCCAGCATCATCCTGCAATAACAAGGTAAAATGTCAGTACAATTATTTAGTTAAAATCACAAGATAATATGTGGGACAAACCCAAAATACCTTGGGTGGAATATTGTCTGGACTTGAATTATGGCTTTCCACAACGAAAGCATTACTAGCAGCTTTCAAAGGAGACTCTTCAGAGGACGCTTTATCACCAGGAGAAACAGCTTTGGAAGGACTTGCCTTTTTCCCTTTTCTTGAAGGGGTAACAGCTTTGTGTTTTTTCTTCTGTCCTTGTCTAGTTTGAGGAGGGGATTTATCTTCGCCATCCGAACCGGTGGTCGAAGAAGCTTTACGCTTCGAACCCGTCGGGGGTTTCGAACTCTGGCAAGTGGAAAATGAGAAAGATGAGTACTAATCACAGATTGTACAAGATTGAGAGTATGAGATAAGTATGTATCGTGGGCTTCTTATCAGTGACGAGGGAGTCACTCCCACTTGGTTTATTGCTTTTAGATGTCCCAGAGTCTTTTGGGGCAGAAGCTTCCTTAATCTTCCTCCTTCGTGCAACAGCTGTAGTTGAGACTGAAATCAGTATATCAATAAAGAAAAGATAAGTCAGTCGAAAAGATTGTCTTAATCCAGACCTTCAGGTATTGGAGTCAGGACACGAACATGTTTAAGATCTATATGAAGATGTCCTTTGAAAGTATCCAAGGTATGCTTAGTCGGAACCACTCGTTCAGCGCGTTTTTTGGTACTCTCTTGAAGAATTTTGAGAGCATTCCCACACACGAACCAGTCTGGGAAAGGAGGACTTAGAGCCACACCAAAATCAGCACTTGGTAGTGGGGGGAATTTTGGAGGATTGAGTTTGAAAGCCACTTCATAACGTAGTTCTGGTCGAACATACGAGGGCAATTTCAACTTATTTAGTTTGGCGGAAAACTTTTCGCGCAAAGTAACTGCAGCCTCACGAACGGTCCGACTAAGATCATCAGGCCTATAGATAGTTTCAAAGAATTTTTGAAAAGCTTGGATTTCTTTAATATGAGTGGAAGTACCTTTTTGGAAGTTCTCCTGCACATCATTGAAAGCTGCAGTTAGTTCCTGAGCAAGGCTATCAACATCAAAAATTTGAGAGCTATAATACTCTGTCCACCATTGATGAAAATCTGGTGTAGAGTAAAAAGAAGGTTCAAAAGGAATAGGAGAAAGATTGGTGACGTCAACGTATTTGTCGATTTTTTGTTCACATTCTTCTTCAGTCAAATACAAAGTGTGGAAACACATATGGTTCCTTTTCTCATATAAGCACTTGGGTGTTATTTGAGTTAGCCCAAACTGTCTCGAGACCAAATTTGGTTGATAACACATGAGGATACATTGACCCTTTGATGGTCGAAGACGGTGGGAAAATAATCTTGGAGTCAGAAAGGCTTCCCAAATTTCCATAGATTCAGTTTGTTGATCCTGAGATGTTGGTGGAAATTTTCGAGTAAACCATTCAGGACCTATTGTTCTGTGTACAAATGGGGCCATAGAAGGATCGAACTGGTCACGCCGAGCAAACATCATCGAATACGCCAGGAAATGTTCATGAAGCTTTCCCATTTCCTCTTTTGGAGTTAGGTAAGCTAACCTGGTCCCCTCTATAGTTCGATTTTTGATTGTGCTATCCTCCTCATTGACATCTCCTCGAAAGGGAAGATGAGTTTCGAATGTAGCATTAAGCCACAGTTGCAATAGCCAGAAAGGACCAGCGTAAAGTAAACTACCAGATTTGAAATTCTTGGTGAGGTTTGCAGCTTCACTAAGGTTTTCATAAAGAGACCCTAGAAGTAGTTGGCTGAGGTTGAGCTTTTTCCCAGCATGCAATTGATTAGCCATGCAAAGGTACCTTTTCGCAACTTGGATAGACCTTGAACAGAAGGCACATCGTGAAAGCCATAATGCTAGAAAAGCAATATGCTCTTCATCAGATACTGTCGCTTCAGTGGTAATATGATGCTTCTGGATGAATGCCGTATAAGTGACTTGCGAATCGTTAAAACCAATAGTGTCATTATCCATTTCATTGGGATCGAAGGTTTCACTAGTTGGTCGAAGTCCTGTAATAGCGGCCACGTCGAAAAGCGTGGGGGTAACCATTCCACATGGGAGATGGAAGGTGTTGTGAGAAGCATCCCAAAAATGAACCGCTGCTACTAACATGGGTTGGTTGTATTCTAAACCCGTTCTTGACAGTTGAATCAAATCGTATATTCCTAAAGTTTTCCAGAAGGATCCTTTTTGTTTCTCTACCTTTTCTAGCCAGGCATAGTACAAGTCAGGATCTTTGGCTAAAGGGATTGACCTAAACACTTTTACAGAATTGGTCATATAGTTTAACCTAATTTTGGTTAAAGCTAAAGGGGTTGCGGTTGAAGTTTCCTCAACATTAGCAGATTTGCCTAAAGGAGAGCGACCGTCTTCATCTATCTTAACTTTGCTAACTAATGGTCTAGTCTTGTAGTAAGCAGGAAAAAATTTATTCACAGATTGGATACTTTCACTCGGTAACGGACCCATAAAGGCAAGAGTTTTTCCAGAGAGTTCAAAGGGAATGATTACCTGGGAAGCGTAAATAGCGCGTATTTCTTCAGTGTTAGGGTTTGGAACAAACTCTCGTTCCCCAGAACGTGTTGTTGATTGGAGCTTCAAAGCGGGTTGAAGAACATTTGAAGATGAAGCCATGGAGAAATTTCTGATTAAAAGAACAAGATTCTAAAAAGAGTGAAGATGTTTCAATTTTTCGGTGAAGAAGATGAATGAAAGGCGGTATAGAGACACAAGATCAAGTATTTAAAGGTTTAACGGAAACCTTTTTAAATCTTTTGGGTAAAGCCCAAGAGACACGTGGCGGCTGGTGATTTAATCCAACGGCGGTCGAATGAGTTAGCTTCACTCCTAGTATGTAGGAGTAATGATCAGGAAGTAAGGTTAAAACGTGGGAATGTAAGTTATGAGAAGACATCTTTGAAAATGACAAGACGTTTCGGAAACAGTGTTATCAGTGATTATGACGCTAGTCAGCAGTCTTGGAACTTTCAAGGATCATAAAAACGAAATCTTATAATGACAAGAAACGCCTATTTCTGTTGATTCTCGAAACAGGCATTTATTGGGGGCAATTTGTTAGCTGAAGATTTCGTTTTATATTGTTTGTCCTTCGAAGGAGTTGAGAATCGAAGGAAAGATGGTTACTGATGGCCATCCCTTAAAAAGTAAAAGAATGGCTACTGATGGTCATGCTTCGAAAAATAAAGACTTCTAAGTTCGATGAAGATAGTGAACGCTGAAAGATTAATGAAAGCATATGTCTTCGGGACTTAGACAAAATTCATAGAATATGTATTCAAGTATTACTACTTAGCGTGTTTTTTAGTAGTGTTTGTTTAATACACTGCCACGCGTCGAAGATGGACTCAGGCGGGAAGATTTGAAATTCGAAGACGGTTTCGTAACCGTTCAACAACAGATGGCTTCGCTGGAAGTTCTGATGAGAAACGTGGCAGCAGATTAGTATAGGACCGTTAAGGTCGAAACTAGTATAAATAGGAGTCTTAATGTTAGGATTCTGTGTGTTCATTTTGTACAAATCACTCACATATTTACTCAAGTATCAAGCGTTAAGAGAAAGAGTTCGCTGAGAAAATGTACGTATGACACCACCATTTTAATACATGTGTATTATCTTTTGTTTTTATCTTCCAGAATTACTGCATTTCGTTTACTTCTTGCCATTTACATTTCTGTATCTTTATTTTAACGTCATTTATTTTCGAATTACTTTCATGCTATTTACTTTCAAAGTCTTTTACATTTCTGCAGTTTAAGATTCTTTACGTTTCAATTGTCCTTTTAATTTTCTATGTTATGTTACTTATCTTTTCGTTGAAGTCACATTTATATATAACAAAGTGATTGTCAAGACTATTTGTTCTTTAATCGAACAACGCTTATTGAAGAAGACAAATAATGAATATGGTTCGAACAAACATTGATAACAATCTTCTTGACTATGTGTCCTAGGATCAATCTAGTCGATCCTGCAAGTAACCAAATCATATTTATTATAGTTTGGAAGACTAGCGGTTGTTTACCGGAAATCACCGTAAACAGTATGACAGTCGTCAATCAAAAGTTATATATAATTTATTTTTCGTATAAAATTAAGTATTATTTTCCTCCTTTAATGTTGTTTTTAATGGAGTTGACACAAACATCTTCATGATCATCGACACTTGCACTAATGTTAAGATGACATGGGAAACTCTTGAAGTAGCTCATTAGAAAACTTTCAAAGTTCAGATGTCAAGACTTTAACTCCTCATCACTAAAGTTGAAAACTTGAAGATACTCGATGATGAAACTATTGCTAAAATCAATGACTGTCTCCGTGAAATAGACAATAACTCCTTTGCTCTTGGAGAAATGATGTTAGACAAAAAGCCTGTGAGATGGATTATAAGATCTCTACCAAAGAAGTTTGACATAAAAGTTATTGTCGTCGAGGAAGCACAAAATGTCTTCATAATAAAATTTAATGAATTAATTTTCTCTTTGCTCACCTTTGAGATGGCGATTGATGACAAATTCAAAAAAGAAGGGTAAAATAGTAGCCTTTAAAGTCAATACTGTTGATAAAGAAGACCAAGTATCCCATGACACTGATGAAAATATTAATGAATCCATTTGCATGCTCGCTAAAAATTTTAGCAAGGCCGTGAGAAGACTTGATAGAAGATCTAGGAACAATGTCTCTTCAAATTTAAAAGACAATCAAGAACAGAATCCAAAAAGTGGTAGCTTTCAGCGTCAAGGAAAATACGGTGAAAGATAAAACTCCGCATATCCCTATAGAGCTAATGGAATCCAATATCGTGAATGTGAAGAAATTGGCATATCCAAGTTGAATGTCTGAATTTTCTTAGGAAGCAAAGAAACACTACATTGCTACCTTTTCTGGTGATGAGTGTGATGAATAAAGGTAGTATTTTCAAACGAATAGTGGTTTTACTATTAAATTCAAAGAGATTTATACTACTAAATTACCTAATGCTAACGTATTTCCTAATGATAATGGGAATGCAAGTGGTGCAGATGAGTTATTTGATGATGCATTTTCTAAAACATATAAAATACTTTATTTAAAATGGACTAGAGAATTCTAAATGATCGATAAGCAAAAGGAAATAATTGAACCTTTTCTCCAAGACAAAACCCGAATCATGATCGCTATTATTGAGTTGAAGCAATAAGTTAGGCGTCTCAATTATGAACTTGAAGGAATAATCAAATATATGTGCATGCTAAATTCTGAAGTTGATAAACCTAATGACATTTTTAGTATGGGAAAACCTGAAAAGAATATAAAGGGACTTGGATATATCGGTCGATCATCAGCCCCTGAGATTGCATTTTTTCCTCGTACACATAAAGAAAAAACCAAGATGTTTCGTATATTGTCACAACAACCTACCAAACACTATTACCAGAACACTAACGCCTCAGTCATGCCTCCATGGGTTTGTCATTATTATGGTCGACGTGGTGACATGTCGCAAGTGTACAAGAACATCAAAGTAGTAAAAAGATTGTCGAACTTCATAGACCAAAAGATAGGGCTTCAATCATTAGTTTCCTAAATATTCTCCATATTTAGAAACTAATCATACATCTTGAAAATAGAGAAAATCTCTTATCCCTAAATCAAGAGCCACATAGGATTGCATAATATTCCAAAATATTCAACAACTGTAACTAAAAACAGACTTCAATAGATCCAGTTGTACCTATCAGTCACGATGTCGGATGATCCTGCATAGGACATCTTACTCGACATATCTCTTTAGTTGAAGTGAATAGAACATCTTGTTCAACATGTTCCCATAAGTTAGTTTTACCAAACATAATGTCAACCTTATAACATAGAGAATTAACAGGTTGGAATATATGGATTTATAAAAATGGATTTTCAAAGTTTTCAAAATGTTCCAACACTTAGAAATTTTTCTAAATGTTTAAACAAATTTTTTCTCAATTTTGTTGGCCAATTTTCATGAAGATCCCGGTTGAATTTTTCAAGCAACCAACATGAAAGTTGTAGTATGTAATCTCATCTTTTCAAAAAGTCCAAGAGCATGAGTTTATCATACTTGACCTAAAAGATCAAATTTAAGAAGATGGCACCATGAAGTTGTTCTTGAGGTCCATTTTCATGTCCAACCAAGTTGTAAGTGTCATACCCCAAAATTTGCCCATCATATTTTGGCTCACATGACTTTCAACTGCTCAAGACTATACAAGATTTGGACACACTTACCTGTCTCCTAAGCAACAAGCCACAACTAAGGTTTTGCTTCTCTCCATGTAAAATCAACTTCTGATACTTCAAGTGGACCTCATAGCATCTCATATGCCTCAAAGGATCCTCATGCTAATTTCCAAGCTCTGATTCCCAAGCTTGATCAATCAACTGCTCAAATGGACAACAGTCGACCAATTTGACCTAAAAGTCAACTATGGTCAAATCAGTCAAAACTCCTGATCTTTGGTCAACATCAACATTTTGAAGTAAAAGTCATCATTTGATCAAATGTTGATCATGATTCATCAAGAAAAGTTCATAAATCAACAAAACTCAAAGTTTCTAAATTAGGGTTTTTTGACCTTAAAGTCAACTGAACATTGACCAGCCATAACTTTCACATGGAACACTAGAAATTTCCCAACCAAAGCCTAATTTGAAGGAAATTGAATTCTCTACAACTTTGTCTCTCTAATGCCAAGGTCAAAAATGCTTCATTTAAGAGATATGGTCCAAAATATTATAGGTCCTTTTTGAAACTCAACCAAAAGCAGTTTTTTGTCAAAGCCCATATCATCAAGATAAAATCTCTAAATGGGAAAAAAGTTCCAAAGTGGCTTGTAGAGGACATCTTGAGCTTTCCAAAAAGTCCTAGAACACCTTCATACAACAAACATTGAAGGAGTTATGGTTTGCACAAGTTGGTCGATTTTGAGGAAATGCACCTAATGCAAAGTGGTGAATTTTGATGTTTTGATTTATTGGGCCTAACTTTTGGATGTCAAACGTGTCCATGGGCTAAATAAACACTCTTAAGCCAATTATTTTATTTTTATAACATTTATTTTTATTTATGTGAATTTTATTCATTTAAATATTAATAAATTAAATAAAATATGAAATAATTAAATTAAATCATGAGATTTATTCTCCAATCATATCCAATGTCCCAAAATCAAATATTTGATTAAAAATTTCGTGCAAGCTTGATTGGAAAGAGAATGAAGCAAAAATAGAAAGATTTGAACGAATTTTCAATCAAATCATGTTCAAATTTTCTCTCACAAATCAACGTGATTTTCAAGCAAGTTTTTACCCTAATTTCATCCCTTATATATTCACAATATTACTGCAAGCAAGGGGAACGAAAATTAGGTAAAGAGAATAGGGTTTCTACTTCCAAAAAAATTCACTTAAAACTTGCATCATCGAGTTTTAACTTGCAGCCATTATCAATTCCAAATAATCACTTCAATCCATTCCTGAGGTAAAAGAGAGTAAGCACTGATCATTACATGTGTCCCATGCTGCCCAGAACTCGTCCTTCATGTCCTTCATGTTCCTTCATGTTTAACTTTCGTTTTGCGTACATTATCGTGTTTTGATGTAATCTAACCGTTCCTTTGAGTTCCTGGCATGATTTTAGTAAGGTTTGGATCATTGGAACAAGGCTTCAATCCAAACTAATACCGCCAATCAATTCAGGAGACCTTAATTAGGGGATTTGGGTTGTCTCTTGTTTCGTTTAATGGTTGTTTTGTAGGTTTCAAATCGTTGCCAAGAAAGAAGGAGAACTGGCGGAAAAATCCGCAAGTAAAAGCATGGCAAAAGCCGCAGCTAAATCCGCAGGAAAGATTGAAGAAGAAGGTGAACAACGTTGTTGACTCATGGACCACGCGTGATTGGCCGGTCAACCGGTCCAGCCACTCCCTCCGTTGTTATTGGTTCACGTAAGAAGACATGGGGCCCAGCTTGACTTTTTGGTTGAATTGTCCATTCAGGTCACGTTGTTTTATTTATTGATTATGTCTTGTTCCGTTATCAGCATATGAGCTTGGAGCAGCTGGCAGAGGGAAGCTACCTATTATCTACTAAACCTGGGTTTGAATCCAGGTACAACCAACCTTTTTTTCCTTTTTTTTCTTCATATTGTTCATATCTTGTTTTTTCTTTTTCCATTCTTTTTAATTTTAATTAACCCATTAGCCCTTAATTAACCATTAAGATAAATAATTAGGATTAGGTCTTTGGTTTTCACTTCACATTTTTTTAACTAATTTAATTTTAATTAGGTTATTTAATTAGTTAATTACCATAAAAAAACATAAAACCCTGAAAATGTATGATAGGTAGGTGTTGTCCATTAACAGTCATGTAGGTTTTTAACTCATTAGGTTTTTTAACCGACTTAATTAATTAGGTTTTAACTATTAATTAATTAATTTAGGATTAGGGTTAATTAATTCAAATTAGGTTTTCCTCATAACCCTATTTTTCTCAAATCCTAATTTCGTTCTATTTTCATCGATTCTTTGATTTTTCCTCGCGCGTTTAATTATTTTGAATTATGTATCTGTTTCGAGGTTGTAATAATTTTAATTAGGTTTATTTTCCGTATTTACTTTTCTTCTGATTATTATGTAAATGCCCAAAAGCCTTGTAATAATTTTTAGGTTTTAATTTTCGCGCTCGTTTCTTCCACTATTATGTAACTGCCCCAAAGCCTTGTAATAACATAGGACTTTACTTTTCTGCTATGGACTGTGATCTTTAACTGTTAGATGTATGATTAATAGGATTGTATGGCAAGACTAAAATCAACCTAGAATAACCCTAATTTTCAGGATTAAATTAATCAATCACTTTTTGTTCACACACTCACCTTTAGGGTAATCCTTTCTTATGCTGCCTTTCGATTAAATAGTCAAGTCCCTCGAATGTGGAGATGCCTTAGCCTGTTGCCTTCGATTCAAAAAATCATCATTAAGATCATAGTCCCTTCGATGTTGCTTACGACATAAATGATCTTGTCCCTCGAGTTGCCTTCGATAAATGATGATAGTCCCTTTCGATTGCTAAGGTATCCTCACATGTTGCATAAATGACTATTATATCATTCCCTAAAGGCTACCTGCCCTCTTTATGGTAGGGACAATCTTATGGCGAACGATAATCCTCGATGACCCAATACATCTAATGAAAAGACTACCTGCCCTCTTTATGGTATGTGATCTTACCGAGCAGATTAGATGGCCAGCAACAATGAAGGCTTGAAGTTCGGGATGATGGATATGAGAAAAAAGGGGGTTGTACCTGCAAGGCACTCCGATGCCAAAGTAAGTATGTATTCCACAAGGTACAACAAAGTGAAAGAGTTTTGGGGTCAAAAGATTACCTCGCCCTCTGTATGTAGAGGGCTATTTATAGAATGTTTTTTTGAGCGGATTAGACTCCTCCTTTTGGGGCGGATATTTAGGAGACGCGTGGACTGGTTGTTTGTCGAGCACGAGGGGTCCTCGTGGTCGGTTACTTGGCAAGTTTGCCCGGTCTGGTCGGACGGAAAACTGCCATATGTAATCCGACGCGTATTGGGCCGAAGGCGGGAATGGCCCAATTGACTAGATTGGGCCGGTCCAGAATAGGAGCCCCCCAAGTCATTGCTTCTGGTCAGAGGAGTGACGACTTATAGGAAGTTGATCCGGGGGTCTTTCCAGGGTCCGAGCCTAAGATATCCGAGGGAGATAGGTCGTGCGTTTCCGAGGAGAAAAAGGGTCAGGTTGGGAGTAAGGAAGTGTGTTTCCGAGGAGAAGAAGGGCCAGGTTGGGAGTAAGGAAGTGTGTCGTTTCAGAAAAGTTGATAGGGGGCGTGTCGCATTTAATGCGAAATGATGGCTAATCAATTACCTAGGTTATAGGGTTAATGATGGCCATTCCTCTGTACAGTACGGCACGTGCGGCGCGTGTGGGGCCTTTGGTAGCCTATAAATAGAAGAATCCCTCATTTTTTCCAAACTTTTCAAATTCAGTCACTTCGTTCTCCCTCCGCCGACCTTTCTTTCATGCAGTGGTGTTTGTTACAGATTCTTCAACTTTTCATCAAAACCGTACCTGTAAGTCAACCTTTAATCCTTACTTTCTGTATTTTTATGCTTCGATCGTTGTTTAGAACTGATTGCATGTGGTTAGGGCAGGTTTTTAGGAAGACTTTGATGAAAATAGATGATGAATATGGTGGCGTATGGCGGAGATAGGAGGTTTCTCCATCGTCCATGACTGCGTTTTGTTGAATTTATCTTTATATTCTAGCTTTCTGTATTGTTGATAATCGTTTGATTATGCTTTTGGTGTTTTCCTTCGTGTTCGTACGTCGTAGTTTAGATGTCCTGCGTTTTTGCCCTTTTCCCGGGCGCGAACTCTGTCTAGCTCGGAATTTGTGGTTATGGAGGGGGCAAGGACGCGGTTCATCTGGTCTCTGGGCCGTTGACGTGCCCTTTCACTCTAGAAGATGGTGGAAGGGTGGATTTGATTTAATTGTCGAATTCACTGTTCTTCCCTGTGTTTCAGGTGAAAAATGACCGATGAAACTCGTCTGACGGTATCGGACTCGTCGTCCTCTACCCCTCCAGCTCGGCAAGAGGCGCCTCAGCTGGCCTGGGTGCATCAGGAAGCACTGGACATAGAGAGTTATTTTGTGGAGGATGACTCAGATGTCTTTACCAAGGTGGGAGAAGGGTGGTCGGTTCTGATTCCGGCCGAGGATGACCGAATTTGTGATGTGTACACCCCGGATTTGATTCCCATGTATGAGATGGTGTTTCAAGATATGGGTTTTCGTGCCCCTTTCACCGAGTTTCAAGTGGCGGTGCTTAACCATTTGGAGGTGGCTCCTGGGCAGCTTCACCCCAACTCAATCGCTTTCATCCAGGCCTTTGAGTTGGTATGTACGTATTTAAAGATAGGGGCAACGATCCCTCTATTCATTTATATCTTCCGTGTTCAGCGTACAGTGAAGGATGGCCGTTATGGATGGGTGTCTTTAAAGCAGTCCAAGAAAATTTTCAAGCCTTACTCTGACTCTTTGAAGGGTTATAAGCCTTACTCTGACTCTCGTCGGTATAAGTTTAGGTTTTTCTGGTCGCGAGACCACTTCAGGTATGGGACCGATCAATATATCACCAGGCTTTCAGATTTGGACGATGATGCTGCTCTCCAGCGGCTAGTGCAGGGTCTTCCCGTAGTCGCCAAAGTGGATCGCTCGGAGATACCTATCCTTGGCGAGGACGGGGAGCCGGTCAGGGAGCCGGGGGCGATTAATATTAAGGAGCTTCCAGCCGAGGGAACTGATGAGGGGGCATTTGCCTATTTGGTTATCTGCTCCTTCTTTTTCATCCCGTCCTTTATTTTGGCTCTGTTGTTTTAATAGCTTTCTTTCTTAGTGGTTTTATGAGGGGCAGATTTCTCACATTTTTCTTTTCTTTTTGCAGAGTCAATGGATCGTTCCCGTCATGACCGGATGCTTAGGCAGGCCAGCAAGCTGAAGGGGGTTGTTAAGAAGAGTGTCGGTCCTCGGTTGGCAGCTGTGCAAAGGTCCCCGGTTGCGGGTTTGGGTGCCTCCTCCTCCTCTGCTAGTGTTGCTGGTTCCCCCCTGAGGAACTCTGATCAGGACGAGTCTTTGAGGCCAATTACGGTGCTTCCTTCTCCCCTTCGCCCACAGCCCGATCCAGACGCCTTGGTCCGCCGCAAGCGTCAGAGAACCGAAGCCGTAGACCTCACTCAGGAAGAGGCTTCTGATATCTTCACCCTCCCTTCGTGCTTTCTTCAGCCCAGATTCTTCGAAGGTGGACCCTCCTTGACTATTCCGCGTGCTGAATCTTTGCACATTGAGGGTTTGGAGCCTTCTGTTCGTCAAAGGTTCCTTGTGCAGGATGCTTCAGCCATGGTTCGGCTTCTGGAGATGGCTACCCTCTATGCTCGCTCGGCGCCTTTGTTAGCGGAAGCAGCGAGGTTGCTTCAGGAACAGGTCAAGATAAAGGCTTCTGCCTTGGAGGAGAAGGACCAGCTGCTGAAGGAACAGGGCGAGGAACTGGACGCGGTGAAGGCTCGGCTGAACGAAAGGGAGGCTGCTCTGGTGGACGTGCAAGGTCAATACACCTTGCTCTCCAGGACTCTGTATGGAACAATGCTGTCTTCCTCGGTTAGGGAGGCCTCTCTTCGCCGTTCTCAGGCTCCTCCTGAGGATGAGTCGGCAGAGGAGAAGGCTCTTTTAACCTGGGCAGACTTGATTCAATATATCAGAGTCTTGGGAAGCAACTGTGTGGCGGCGGCTGAGGACACCTATCACTCCACTGTGGCCTAGCTCAAATTGAAGAATCCGGGGGTGGAGTTGGTGATCGAAGGTACCGGGCCTTACCATTGTGTGGAGGGCGACCAGATTGTTTCTCCGGCCTTCGGGGATGAGCCCGTGACGCAGGAAGCCGAGGAGGTCCAAGTCGAGGAAGGTGTTTGAATATTTTCTATCTATGTGTCTAAGTGTGGGGCCTGCGCGCCCGTATTTTGTAATGTTGTTTTTCTGGGGGGTATGCCCCCCATTTTGATTTTGTATGCACATTCACCAGCTCGGCCTAGATGGTCGTAGTTGGGCACATTTTCGGGTTTTTTTGCCCGTTTTTATTTAAACGTACTTAGTTTTTAACGCTTATATTGATTTCTTTGGAACTTGTGCGCATGCGTTACGCGTTTTTGGGAAATGTGTTATCGGTTCCCAATGTATTTATTCCTTAAAGGTTTTGTTTGTTTCCCAAGATTATTGTTCCCTTCTCCCCTTATAAAAGGAGGTCTTATGGACCTCTCTTTCTTAATTTCACGTAGGGATGTGTGGATCTAACGGGAAGAATGTATCTTCAACCTCATGTTCATGTGAAGTGAAAAAGGCGAAGGAGAAGAAGAAGGCTTCGACCGGCTCTGCTTCTCGTTCTCATGGCTCTTTGAATTCAGATGCCCGTGCTCGGGCGACTGGTGTGAGAGTCGTGGTTGACGCGAATGGTTCCGAGACCGAGTGGGATGAAGATTGGTATCAGTATATTCACTCGGAGGAATTTGCCAATCGGGAGGAGTGAAGCGTTTTCTTCTCAATTGATGTTTGTTTTGTAATTTTCATGAACGATGAATAAAATACAGTTGCTGTTCTTTTGTGTATTTACTTTTCATTTTATGAAGGTTTGCTCGATTTATAATGTATTGATCGCCTAGTGTGTGGAACTGTGGTCGATTGCCGGGGACATGTGCCTGGCGTTCGGTGAGTCTCGGAATTCGTTGTACTGAGCTATGGGGCTCATGGCGTGAACGGTCCCCTCGCGAGCGGGGCGTTCTGCCTTCGTGGTACATGATTACGACTGGGATGCCCGGTATTCGGGCCCCCGAAGGACAAGGAGTCTGTTCGATTAAGAGAGCAGGCTTCTGTCATTTTGTTACTTTTATAGGTGCTCGACGCGTACCATGTCGCACCTGTGTTTTTAACTGTAATACTGTTTAAGTTTTTCAGCGTTCCAAGGTCGAGCGAGTTCTTCTCCTTGCAAATTCTCTAAGTAGTATGCCCCGTTTTCTGTCCTTGCTCGGACACGATAGGGGCCTTCCCAATTTGCGGCCAGTTTGCCTTCTCGGGAATCTTTGTGGTTTCTTTTTAGCACTAGGCTGTCTACTCTAAATTCTCATTTAATGACCTTCGCGTCATGTCTTAGGGCGATTTTTTGCTTGAGTGAAGCTTCGCGTAGAGCGGCCCCGGTGCGAATTTCCTCGACCAGGTCGAGCTCTTCCCTGATTGCCTCGGTGTTGCCCTCTGTCTCGAGTGGCTCTTTGATGCGTCTCGAGGGCACATGTATTTCGACGGGGATCACAGCCTCCATTCCGTACGTCAGTCGAAAGGGGGTCTCCCCTATAGTGGAGTGCGGGGTGGTGCGATAAGCCCACAGGACGCTGTGCAGCTCTTCTACCCATCCCCTTTTTATCTCGTCTAGTCTTCTTTTGAGGCCCCTCAAAATTACTCTGTTAGCAGCCTCTGCTTGCCCGTTCGTTTGTGGGTGTTCGACCGACGCGAAATGTTGCTTCGTTCCCAATTTCGTGACGAACTCTTGAAAACGCCCGTCTGTGAACTGGGTGTCATTGTCGGTGATGATAGCTAATTGTAATACGGTGAACTGACTTTATTGAAATGTGCGGATAGCAAGAGTCGCCACCGACTTTTATTTTATCCAAATTAACAGAAAGGCTAAAAGAACAGAAAAAAAACCTTTTTAAAGAAAACTGAGTTCGGGGGGTAATTTATACAAAGGGAAGGTGTAAGGTACCCTTTGCATCCATGGTTTTCCATGGGCTCTTAATTGCTTTGCTCTTTAGTTTTGAAGCCAAAAGTTTTAGAAATGTAGAAGAAGAGATATAAGGACTTTAGCTTGTAAAATGAGCGTAGCCTTATTGAAGGTTTATGAAAAAGTGTAAGAAAAAGATTTAAGCCAGAGCAAAGAAATTAAGGGCAAATTACCTGGTTAGATGAAAAATGTTCTTTTAGCCTTTCAGGGTTATCCATACCATAGGAGGGTAAGGAAGTTCTTTCATTTGGAGGTTTAAGGGTCGTCGAATTATCGTTCGCCATAAGATTGTCCCATGCCATAGAGGGGCAGGTAGTCTAAGGAAGGATCAAAATAGCCATTCGTTAGGCAACCAGAGGATACCTCAGCGCTTCGTAGGCAACTTCGAGGGACTAGATCATATTGGCGAATCGAAGGCAGCATCATTAGGGACTTATGATCTTTGAATGAACTGAGGGCAACATTGCTGAGGTATCCTCGTATTCGAGGGACTCGGCTATTCTGCATTAAAAACATAAGGCAACAGGCAACAGGCAACAAGAGGGGTACCATAAAAGGTGCGTGGGTGCAACAATCACGTGATCAGATTCAAAATAATTTATCTTGTAATTAATGATTCTAATTTAATTTGAGGTTAACACTCCCTAGAATTACTAACCACGCAGTAATATAATATGACAGATTTAAGTGCCTTCAAGGCCACACAATACAACCTCGAAGCAGATACATAATACTATGGGGATGGGGAAAAAAGGAATAATAGAACCGACAGTGCAATAGGTCTGACGCAAGTAATAATTAAAGAAAGAAAAATAAATTAGGTTAGGTTTTAGGGTTACCGACTAATCGAGCTTTGACGGTTGGCTAACCCTGAAAATTGGGGAAAAGAAAAATAAACACAAAAGGGTGAGTGTATGGCCAGTTCATTGATCAGAAAGGCAAAAATAAATAATTGAAATTAAAAGGCAAAAATAATTATTTAAGATTAAAGGCAAAAAATAAATATTAAATTAAAAGGCAAAAATAAATGTAAAAAGAAATAGAATCGGGAACTTAGCTTTGATCTGATATGGTTCGTAGTCGGAGGAAATCCTGGTGCTAACCCTAAAAAAATTGCACAAGGAAAACGTTTTCAGTGCAGGCATGATCTTCGTAAACCCTGATTAGGGTACGAATAAATTATGATTAAAATTAAATAAAAATTTAATTAATTAATTATTGGTTTTCAACCTAATTAATTAAATCGGTGAAAATAAAATTTCGATTAAATTACCTAACCTTAATATATATTTTAATAAAAATAATTATAATCAATTAAATAATTTAAACAAATTAAAACATTTAAATCAAATAAAGTCATTAATAATTAAAATAAATAACTATTTTTATTTTAAGGTTTTATATAAAAAAAAGAATTTTTGAAACCAATTTTATTAAAAGGAAAATTAAAAAGAGTTTTTTTTTAAATAGATAAATAAACAAAATAAGGAAAATAAGTTGTACAAATAGTTCAAATAAATCCCGGGTAATGACATGAATCGATTAGAAATCAGTTTCAGAGTAAGATGGTGTCCTCATTTTGGGCCAATTTTACCTATACCGAAAGACCCTAAATTCAAAGCTTCAAAACCTATCAATGGTGAATCATGCCTCCTGCGCTTAAACTCGAATTAAACCATCCACATACGTTGCAAATATCATTACTTACGTGAATACATAATCAAAACATGTTTATGGGCAAGGAATGAATGGAATCGATTTTGAAAAAGAATGATGTACAAACCGTGAATCCAGAGGTTGCTTCTGCGTGCCTGGATCGAGGGAGGCGACGTGATTATGTCCAGAAAACCTTAAGGAATTGATTATGAGACTTTGTTTGGCTTGAATCAGCCCCAAACTTCTTCTGCTACTGTCATACCCCAAAATTTGCCCTCGTGTATTTGTAAATGTCGTCTTATTTCGAGTAAGTGCCATAGCACAGTTGGTAAGGAAGTAAGGTTTGCAAGTACAGGGTCTCGGGTTCGAATCCCACTTCTAACATTTTTTTTAATTATTATTTATTTGCTTCTAACATTTTTTTTAATTATTATTTATTTGCTTCTAACATTTGTTTTAATTTTATTTTCATTTTATATTCAAAAATCACAAAAAAATCATGAAATAAAAAAAAAGAATTTGAAAAGATTTGTTCACTTTTTTTAGTTTAGAAATAATCTGATTGATTGATCAAAATAGTCACAAAATTAAAATGAATTTAATTAAATTTTAGATTTTAGATTATTGTGATTGACCAGATTAATTTATTTCCTTTTCAATTAACCTAGTTTTTTCTTATAAATACTAAGATTTTATACACTATAAAAAAGAAAAAAACCTATTCTCTCTCACTTTTCATACACTGCCAACCCTTATTCTCTACCACATTGATACACACATGAAAAGAAGTGAAAATCTGGAACAAAACTGAAACTCAGGGAACCGACTCACATACATACACGATCCACCACCTTCATCTATACAAAAGATCCACCGACTCTTACAAATCATTTTTCATTCACTTAGTTCATCAACAATTTCAATCCTCACACCTTATCTCCATTACCAATTTCATACACAATCTCAAAATATTTACAGCAACATAACATCAATGCTAACACAACATAATTTGTTTTCTTTCTTTAGCAGGAAACAAGAGGAAAAGTGAAGAGCAGTTGGAAATCAAAGCTTTGCCAAAACATACACACCAGAGATCAAATCTGCACCAATCTTGTTCATCCTAAACCAATGACAACCTTCCAAACATGATAATGATGCTCTGACGGCAACATCTTTGAAACACGGAGCCACGCCGCTCTAGATCCACATCCATCATCTTCACTGATCCAACAACAAGCATCGACGCGAGGGAAACTACGACGAACAACAGCGCCCTTCACGTATCCCTCCGCCGACATCAATAAACAACCGCAAATCCGATACTCTCCCTGGTGTACTCGATCTCGCCGTGTTCATCACCGATACTACCACCAACCTATCGACGACCTCTCTCACCGCAGATCTATAATCGGTCGTCCTCCGCTCGCAACACCGTCTTTTGATAAACCGCGCCACGATCGGTACGTTCTTGTTCTCATGTTTTGTCTCCTATATGTCATCTTTGTTTGGAGTTTGTATTGAATGGGAAAGCTTTTTTTCCTTTGATCCTTTGTGTGTGTATGGGTTATGAGGTAATGAAGAACAAATTATTGAAACATGGTGTAGGTAGAAAGAGATATAAGAAAGAAATTTGGGTTCTCTCCGTTACTGTGTTTAGCATATGTTCACTATTTTATTTTATTTTTTATTATTATTATTTTTTTTGTTCTAATTTTTAATTAACACGTGCCATGTGTCCCCGGTCTAGTGGCCTTGTTGTTCTAAAAAAAAATATTTTGAATTGGTCATGATGAAACAAATATATAATGTCCCTGTACTACTTTTTCCACTTTCTCTAACTTTTTTTTTAGATTATTATTTTTTTCTATTGTTTTATTTAATTAGGTTTTAGTGATTATTGAATTTAGGCTTTCTATACTTGTAAACTTCATACCCTTGTTACTAAAATATACCCCTTTTACCTAATTACACTTTTTAGGTTTACTTAATTATTAACATTTTATTAGTTCTTAATTTTTAGGCTTAATTAAATATGTATTTAATACTAGTATTTAATTTTATAATTAAAATAAAAAATACAAAAATATTTTAGTTTAGTTCCTCATATTATTGAAAAGACCAAAAATATTTTAGTTCTCTCTTTAAAATTTAACATTTTTTTCTTGTAATTTTCTTGATTATTTGCTAATATTTCTTTATCCTATCCGTACTAACATTTTCTTGTTTTTACGAGGTACTACCGTCGTGAGCATTGGACCGTTTTGCAGACATTCATAGCTTGCGCAAGCATGCATGGATTAATCGGAGATCTTTCCGACTATGCTCCACGTCAAACCAAAAGCTAAGTTTTGATCCTTCCTTTTTTGTTATTCAAATTACTTTTACCTTTTATTTTAATTTTTGCCTTATAAGTTTAAATTAAGGTTTATTTTCAATGCCAAAGAACTTTCATACACTCACTTCCTGCTACTTTGTTGCTAATTCTCAGATGTTCATAGTCAATGCTTGAGGCAACATATGCCCATCAACCTTCATCAATCTAAGCTAAGTTCTTTTACCCTTTTTCTTTTTATTTTTATTTTTATTTTTATTTTGACTAGAGTTAACCGTACCTGATTTCTGAACTGATAATGCACTCACCCCTATTTTATTTTCTTTTTCCTAATTTTCAGGGTTTGCCAACCGCCAAAGCTCAAATAGTCGGTAACCCTCAAATAGTCGGTAACCCTAAAACCCTGATTTATCTGTTATTATTACTTATGCCAAACCCTATTAGGGATCCGCTGGTTTCTTTTCCCCTTCCCCATATTGCTATTATTACTGTTTATATTAATTTGATGTGGTTAGTAATCCTAGGGAGTGACAATCATTTAATTGAATTAGAATCACCTAATTATAAGATAATATATTGAATTAATCACGTGATTGTTGCATCCACGCACACTTTTTGGTAACCCCTCTTGTTGCCTTGTTGCCTGTTGCCTTGTGTTTTTTGCAGAATAGCCATGTCCCTCGAATACGAGGATACCTCAGCCATGTTGCCTCGATTAAGATCATAAGTCCCTAATGATGCTGCCTTCGATACACCGATATGATCTCGACCCTCGAAAGTTGCCTACGAAAGGCTGAGGTATCCTCTGGTTGCCTACGAAAGGCTATTCTGGTTCTTCCCTTAGACTACTTGCCTCTCTATGGCATGGGACAGTCTTATGGCGAACGAACTCTCGATGACCCTTCAACCTCCAAATGAAAGGCTTCCTGTCCTTTTATGGCATGGATAGACCCTTTCACCCTGAAAGGCTAAAAGAACTGATTTTCTGCATTATTAAGGTAATTGCCCCTAATTGCCTTGCTCTGGCTAAAACTTTTTCATATTCTTTCTCATAAACCTTCAAATTGGCTACGCTCATTTACGAGCTAAAGTCCATATTCACATCTTCTACATTTCTGAACGAAAAAAGAGCAAAGCAATTAGGAGCCCATGGAAAACCATGGATGCAAAGGGTGCCTTACACCTTCCCTTTGCATAAATTACCCCCCGAACCCGTTTTCTTTTAAAAAAGGTTTTTTCCTGTTCTTTTAGCCTTGCTAATATTTGGATAAAATAAAAGTCGGTGGCGACTCTTGCTATCCGCACATTTTGATAAAGTCAGTTCACCGTATTACAGAACTGGCGACTCTGCTGGGGATTTTCGATTAAAAAGAGGGGTTACCTTAAAAGTTTAGGAATCACTTAAATGTTTTCTATTGTTTGCTTTGTTTGCTTTATTTTTGCAGGGCTGTTTTGGTTATTTTGCTGTGTGAAAGATCCTAACCCGGATCTGAGTACCTTAGGTAAATGGCATAAGATCAAGGAGACTGCACAGCGTATACTGATGTGGTTGATCTGATGGCCATCGTTAGTGTGACACATTGGTTTTTCCTGGTGTTCCTTGGGATCTGACCTGAGGAAATGCTTGGCTGCCGCGTGGTGTCATTAAGCACTAATTTGCCCTTAGAACCTTAGTTGAACTTGACTTTGGCCTATTAGAAAGTAGCGAGATAGCTGGCTTTGGTTCCGACTGAAGTTGGTTGATACTCGAAGCTACACTCATATGGACTGGACTTTCAGGACCTTCTCGGTTGGCGATTCGATTGCCGAACTGAGATAAGCGCCTTCGAGAAAGGTCAATGATATGAGCTCCCTAGAACCCGATCTTTATGTAGGACAGGTTGAACCAACTAAACTTCAGTGGGGAGGGTACTTACCTACGAACTTCATGCAAGCCTCTAAACCTAAGGGCACTTGTGTGACTTGTTTGTTTTTGCTACTAACCTTTGTTTTCCTTGCAGGTTTTGCTAAAAGACTTGTTTGCCCTTACTATCTTACGCTGTGCTTAATGCATTGCACTCGCATAACATCATGACATCATGACATCATAACATCATAACATAGCATGTTAACTAACCCTTTCAAGGATCTTAGGAATTTAGGGCGCGCAATTTCAGGTGCTCTTATCAAGGACTGAATTCCTATCGAAGGGGCAAGAGGATTTATTTTCCTCTAGCCACATGCCTTCCAATTTAGAGACTCAGTACCTATCAAGGGGCAAGAGGATTTATTTTCCTCTAGCCATGTAACTTCAAATTCAGAAGTATCCCGAATCAGAGGCGATGACCCACTCGATATGGTGAGCTTGATTCTTAAAGAAGGACGCTTAAAAACGAAAGCCAAGGCTCTTCAGACGAAGCTATGACTGACCAAATCTCTAATGTTGCTAACTAAATCCCTAAAGATCCTTGAAAATATTGCATTTGCATTCATAACATTGCATCACAGGTTTCCACCACAGGTTTCTCACCTCCTCGCTGTTTATTTCAGCATCATGAATCTCGAACAATCAGTTAAGGATCTCCAAGCTCAAAACACTGAGTTCCAAGCCTTGATTCTGAATTTGTCCAAGGGGCAAGAAGAGTTGAAAGTTATGCTGACTAAAAAGAAGAAGAAGAAGGGTAAGAATACTCAGGTGAAAAAGCTTAGACCGATCTTGCAACTCAGGGATGCTGAAGCCTCCGAAGACAGTGACGAGGATGAGCAAGATGATGAGGCTAGTATCAAAACTGAGGCAAAAAGTAACCATGATTCTGCCAAACCCTCTGAATAAAAAGAGGACTATCACCATGAGGATGAACATCCTGATGACAAATACAAGTTGCTGGAGGAACGTATGAAAGCCATGGAAATTCAAAAGATACCTGGACTGGATTTTGAGGAATTAGGACTCATCTCTGGAGTTGTTATACCTCCGAAATTCAAGATCCCAACTTTCGCAAAATATGATGGAGTCTCTTGTCCTAAGCTGCACTTGAGGTCTTATGTAAGGAAAATTCAACCTCATACTACCGATAAGAAGCTATGGATCCACTTTTTCCAAGAGAGCTTATCTGGAACTCAACTCGAATGGTACTATCAACTGGAAAGTACCAACATCAGTACCTGGGAGGATTTGGGTGTTGCTTTCTACCAGCAATACGAATATAACTCTGACCTTGCACCGACTCGCATGCAACTACAAAGCATGTCTATGGGATCCAAGGAAAGTTTTAAGGAGTATGCTCAAAAATGGAGAGAACTAGCTGGAAGAGTCAAACCTTCCTTGGCTGACAGAGAGTTGGTAGATATGTTTATGAATACACTAATGGGCCCCTTCTATAGTCATTTGCTGGGAAGTTCATCATCTGGATTCACTGAGCTTATACTGATTGGGGAACGTGTCAAGAATGGCATCCGAAGTGGTAAGATTCAAGCTGCTACATCCTCAGGTGTTGCAAAGAAACCTTTCAATGGGAGGTCAGATTCAAATGATAACCATGGCCAATATATTGGGGCAGTTCTGATCTCCACACCGACACCTCAGAAAAGTCGTCAAAGCACGCAAGACACGCCTAGACGTCATTTCACTAAGATCAATATGTCATTGGCTCAAGCATTACAACACCTGTTGAAGTTAGAGTTAATCACCCTAAAGGATCCCCCTAAGAATCCTAGTACTTCTGCTCGTAGCTATAATCCCAAAGTGAGGTGTGCATATCACTCCGATAGTCCTGGTCATGATACGAATAGTTGCTGGACATTAAGGAACAAAATCCAAGACATGATCGATGCTGGGGAAGTTGAGTTTGATCCTCCTGAGACTCCTAATGTAACTGCTAATGCTGTGGATGGCTAGAAGGATGAACTTTCAGATCATTAGTTTTACTTTTTCATTTGCTGATTTCTATTCTGTTTGTTTAAACATTCGACTTATGATAGACATTATTTTTTTTAATAATCATCATTAGTGCATTGCATATGTTTGTCTTGAATAAATCATTTCGCTATCACTCATTTTAAATTATGTCTTTACTTTTCATATGTTTTGTGATACTCAACTCCTGCTAAAGCTGTATGCCTTTTGAGGGAGGATGACGAAAACGATACCGCAACCTCATACAGTGATGCTTTTGAACAGACTATGCTGACGATGTACAGGCATTGTTTCAATTCCTAAACAGTGGAGATATAAGGATGTTAATCCCTCGTCAACCCCTTTGAGCCTAAGGAGTAAAAGTTTTCTTTCTTGAACATATTAAAACCTATGATCATAACCTGAGGCAGGGTAGTTACTCAGCTAACTCAGTCATGCCAGTACACTTTTACACAAATAATGATGGTTTCCCGTAATCATTAAGACAGGCAGTCAACATCTATCAAAAGAAAAAAAGCTATTAAGTCAAAACCTATGAAGGAGACTTATCAAAAATTGAAACATCCCGCTAATTGTAATCTCAAAAATAAACAGTTCAGGCAAAATTTAGGGATAACAAAGTCAAAAAAAAGAGGTCACTACAAATCCTCGACAAAAAGAAAGTATTACAACAAAGGACGACTGCCTGTACAAATTAAACCTCTGATACTTTAATCATCATCAAAAATCAATGTTACAACTTCAAGCTTTGCTAAGGCTTACGCGCAAAGTTAACTGAGCATAGGACCGAAGAACTTCACGAGGATTGGGATGGGTATAAATAAATTTTTGAGCCATTATCCTTTGTTTCTTAAATCGTGAACCAAGCCACATTACAACCCTTGAAAGTCCTAATTGAAGCATGGTTAGTTCGAAAGCGTACTGTCACAACAAGGGTATCCTGACTCCTTAAGATTTTCCATAAATGCTGAGTTGTTATCTTGTTTTACAAACATCATGTTTTTACAAACATCACGCTTTTACATCTCCTGTTTTAAATGTTTTTCAAAAACTCAAGACAGACGTATGCATTGCATCTCATGAATTCATTATTAAACATATTCTGCTACATAATTTCAAATGTTAGCATCAGAAAAAATTTGCACAGGGTACAACTAATGAATGAAAGTTATCCCGACAGACAGGATTACTCCAAGAAGCAATGTCTCCTACGCATACAAAGGGGCATGACATGTTTTGCCCAATCAATCTGGGGCAATCAGGTCAAGATTCCAAGAATCTCTAAAAAATGCCAAACAATCAGAGGCATATACCCAAGTGGGTCTGAAGCTGCTTCCCGATCAATTAGGGGCATCATACTAAGTACTAGGGGCATCTCACCCATAGTACACATCTCATAAGGTCCTCGCGAGGCAAATTTCTTCAATTTCCCCAATAACTGGGGCAAAACTATGCAAAGCATGTTCAACGCTTCGATCAATACTCAGTGGTGTGTCCTACTCAATATAAGTCCAGGAGTAGCAAGAGCTATAAATAACTGGGGGAAATATTCGAAGCAGTCATGCCTTCCCACAAAGCCGGTTTCACAGGATCATGTCCCCACAGAGTAATCATTAAGAAGATATCTTCAAATGTTCTCGTCCCGACAAAGACTTAGTTCCTCAACGGAGTTTACATCTTCGACACTGCCGGTTCCCCGACACGTTTCTCTTCTTCAAACAGGGTTATTCATCTCTCTTATCCCCAGTCAGGGTACATCAAGATCAATCATTCAAATGGTTCTCATCCCCAAGCAGAAATCATAAATCCCCAGCTGTGTACCTTCAAGACAAGATCAAACAGCAAAATCACAAGGACATAGAGATTTATTTTCTCAATCAAGACAACATAAATCATATTCACATATCATATATCATAAAAATATTCATACATTGCATACATTACCTCATAATGAATTCATACATAACACGCAAGTTTCTCATTTATTTTGAGAGACTCGTCGCATAATACATGCATCATGACATTACATAAAGATTAACTTTACCTTTTTCAGGATACAAGCATATGAACAAGATCTCCAATTTTCAAAGATCTAATTCAGTTACTACGAACGGTACTGACACGATCAACTCCCAGAGATCTAATTCCATCATCACGAACGGTGTGGACACGATCAACTTTTCCAAGGTCTAATTCAGTTACTACGAACGGTACTGACACGATCAACTCCCAGAGATCTAATTCCATCATCACGAACGGTGTGGACACGATCAACTTTTCCAAGGTCTAATTCAGTTACTACGAACGGTGCTGACACGATCAATATTCCAAGATCTAATTCTATCATCACGAACGGTGTAGACACGATCATCCTTCCAAGGTCTAATTCAGTTACTACGAACGGTGCTGACACGATCAATATTCCAAGATCTAATTCTATCATCACGAACGGTGTAGACACGATCATCCTTCAAAGATCTAATTCAGATACTACGAACGGTACTGACACGATCAAAGAAAGAGACAGATTTAATCATGACACTCAATTTAGAAAAGACCACGACAATGGAGTCACCGCGAATAATCATGACAACTGAGTCACGACAATGAAGTCACGACAACTGAGTCACAATAATGGAATCACGACAACTGAGTCACGATAATGGAATCACGACAACTGAGTCACGATAATGGAATCACGACAACTGAGTCACGATAACGGAATCACGACAACTGAGTCACGATAATGGAATCACGACAACTGAGTCACGATAACGGAGTCACGACAACTGAGTCACGATAACGGAATCACGACAACTGAGTCACGATAACGGAGTCACGACAACTGAGTCACGATAACGGAATCACGGCAACTGAGTCACGATAACGGAGTCACGACAACTGAGTCACGATAACGGAATCACGGCAACTGAGTCACGATAACGGAATCACGACAATGAAGTCACGACGATGGAGTCACCACAAATGGAGTCACGCCGATTGAGTCACATATCTAATCCCGGTATTCAGTTCAGAAACGATCATAACAATCGAATCAAGACAATACGACAATGGAGTCATGACAATAGAGTCACTACAATCAATTCACTTCATACTCCCAACATCCGTATGGCATCTATCAGATGGCATCTTTAAGCCCGTCTCATATATCTTTTCCAACACTTGGACGACATTTTCAAGCCCATCTCTGAAAAGTCCCTTCACCATCAGCAAGGGAAAATTTCTTGGTATTCTAGTATTCAATCCTCTTCTACCTTCAGATTCCGACAGGCACACAAGCCAATCTACATCCTCAGGTTTAAGAACATTGAACAGGGGCAGCTGTCATACCCCAAAATTTGCCCTCATGTATTTGTAAATGTCGTCTTATTTCGAATAAGTGCCATAGCATAGTTGGTAAGGAAGTAAGGTTTGCAAGTACAGGGTCTCGGGTTCGAATCCCACTTCTAACATTTTTTTTTAATTATTATTTATTTTCTTCTAACATTTTTTTTAATTATTATTTATTTGCTTCTAACATTTGTTTTAATTTTATTTTCATTTCATATTCAAAAATCACAAAAAAATCATGAAATAAAAAAAAAAGAATTTGAAAAGATTTGTTCACTTTTTTTAGTTTAGAAATAATCTGATTGATTGATCAAAATAGTCACAAAATTAAAATGAATTTAATTAAATTTTAGATTTTAGATTATTGTGATTGACCAGATTAATTTATTTCCTTTTTAATTAACCTAGTTTTTTCTTATAAATACTAAGATTTTATACACTATAAAAAAGAAAAAAACCTATTCTCTCTCACTTTTCATACACTGCTAACCCTTATTCTCTACCACATTGATACACACATGAAAAGAAGTGAAAATCTGGAACGAAACTGAAACTCAGGGAACCGACTCACATACATACACGATCCACCACCTTCATCTATACAAAAGATCCACTGACTCTTACAAATCATTTTTCATTCACTTAGTTCATCAACAATTTCAATCCTCACACCTTATCTCCATTACCAATTTCATACACAATCTCAAAATATTTACAGCAACATAACATCAATGCTAACATAACATAATTTGTTTTCTTTCTTTAGCAGGAAACAAGAGGAAAAGTGAAGAGCAGTTGGAAATCAAAGCTTTGCCAAAACATACACACCAGAGATCAAATCTCCACCAATCTTGTTCATCCTAAACCAATGACAACCTTCCAAACATGATAATGATGCTCTGACGGCAACATCTTTGAAACACGGAGCCACGCCGCTCCAGATCCACATCCATCATCTTCACTGATCCAACAACAAGCATCGACGCGAGGGAAACTACGACGAACAACAGCGCCCTTCACGTATCCCTCCGCCGACATCAATAAACAACCGCAAATCCGATACTCTCCCTGGTGTACTCGATCTCGCCGTGTTCATCACCGATACTACCACCAACCTAACGACGACCTCTCTCACTGCAGATCTATAACCGGCCGTCCTCCGCTCGCAACACCGTCTTTTGATAAACCGCGCCACGATCGGTACGTTCTTGTTCTCATGTTTTGTCTCCTATATGTAATCTTTGTTTGGAGTTTGTATTGAATGAGAAAGCTTTTTTTCCTTTGATCCTTTGTGTGTGTATGGGTTATGAGGTAATGAAGAACAAATTATTGAAACATGGTGTAGGTAGAAAGAGATATAAGAAAGAAATTTGGGTTCTCTCCGTTACTGTGTTTAGCATATGTTCACTATTTTATTTTATTTTTTATTATTATTATTTTTTTTGTTCTAATTTTTAATTAACACGTGCCATGTGTCCCCGGTCTAGTGGCCTTGTTGTTCTAAAAAAAAAATATTTTGAATTGGTCATGATGAAACAAATATATAACGTCCCTATACTACTTTTTCCACTTTCTCTAACTTTTTTTTTAGATTATTATTTTTTTCTATTGTTTTATTTAATTAGGTTTTAGTGATTATTGAATTTAGGCTTTCTATACTTGTAAACTTCATACCCTTGTTACTAAAATATACCCCTTTTACCTAATTACACTTTTTAGGTTTACTTAATTATTAACATTTTATTAGTTCTTAATTTTTAGGCTTAATTAAATATGTATTTAATACTAGTATTTAATTTTATAATTAAAATAAAAAATACAAAAATATTTTAGTTTAGTTCCTCATATTATTGAAAAGACCAAAAATATTTTAGTCCTCTCTTTAAAATTTAACATTTTTTTCTTGTAATTTTCTTGATTATTTGCTAATATTTCTTTATCCTATCCGTACTAACATTTTCTTGTTTTTACGAGGTACTACCGTCGTGATCGTGAGCATTGGACCGTTTTGCAGACATTCATAGCTTGCGCAAGCATGCATGGATTAATCGGAGATCTTTCCGACTACGCGCCACGTCAAACCAAAAGCTAAGTTTTGATCCTTCCTTTTTTGTTATTCAAATTACTTTTACCTTTTATTTTAATTTTTGCCTTATAAGTTTAAATTAAGGTTTATTTTCAATGCCAAAGAACTTTCATACACTCACTTCCTGCTACTTTGTTGCTAATTCTCAGATGTTCATAGTCAATGCTTGAGGCAACATCTGCCCATCAACCTTCATCAATCTAAGCTAAGTTCTTTTACCCTTTTTATTTTTATTTTTATTTTTATTTTTATTTTGAATAGAGTTAACCGTACCTGATTTCTGAACTGATAATGCACTCACCCCTATTTTATTTTCTTTTTCCTAATTTTCAGGGTTTGCCAACCGCCAAAACTCAAATAGTCGGTAACCCTCAAATAGTCGGTAACCCTAAAACCCTGATTTATCTGTTATTATTACTTATGCCAAACCCTATTAGGGATCCGCTGGTTTCTTTTCCCATTCCCCATATTGCTATTATTACTGTTTATATTAATTTGATGTGGTTAGTAATCCTAGGGAGTGACAATCATTTAATTGAATTAGAATCACCTAATTATAAGATAATATATTGAATTAATCACGTGATTGTTGCATCCACGCACACTTTTTGGTAACCCCTCTTGTTGCCTTGTTGCCTGTTGCCTTGTGTTTTTTGCAGAATAGCCATGTCCCTCGAATACGAGGATACCTCAGCCATGTTGCCTCGATTAAGATCATAAGTCCCTAATGATGCTGCCTTTGATACACCGATATGATCTCGACCCTCGGAAGTTGCCTACGAAAGGCTGAGGTATCCTCTGGTTGCCTACGAAAGGCTATTCTGGTTCTTCCCTTAGACTACCTGCCTCTCTATGGCATGGGACAGTCTTATGGCGAACGAACTCTCGATGACCCTTCAACCTCCAAATGAAAGGCTTCCTGCCCTTTTATGGCATGGATAGACCCTTTCACCCTGAAAGGCTAAAAGAACTGATTTTCTGCATTATTAAGGTAATTGCCCCTAATTGCCTTACTCTGGCTAAAACTTTTTCATATTCTTTCTCATAAACCTTCAAATTGGCTACGCTCATTTACGAGCTAAAGTCCATATTCACATCTTCTACATTTCTGAACGAAAAAGAGCAAAGCAATTAAGAGCCCATGGAAAACCATGGATGCAAAGGGTGCCTTACACCTTCCCTTTGCATAAATTACCCCCCGAACCCGTTTTCTTTTAAAAAAGGTTTTTTCCTGTTCTTTTAGCCTTTCTAATATTTGGATAAAATAAAAGTCGGTGGCGACTCTTGCTATCCGCACATTTTGATAAAGTCAGTTCACCGTATTACAGCTACCTTCCTTGATTTCACGTTTTCTATGCTTCAGTCAGGGGTCTTTTTTTTGCAGTCAAAACCAATCCCTCTTGCTTATGAATGCGTCTAAATATATATGGAGAGAGCCCTAAGTCAATAAAATTAGACCAAATCTTGTTGATTTTGGATATTGATACTTGATTAAAATCAAATGCAAACTTTCCAATTTTGTTATTAATCAAGCCAATATTTTTCCTTCAATATCTCACGCCTTCTTGCTACTCAAGATTGAATCTTTTGGCTTCTAGAGAAAAAAATATTATTCGTGATTTAATTCATTTATATTATATTTTAAATGATTTATTTAATATTTAGATGAATAGAATTCAAATAAATACAAAATAAAAATCCTAAAAATAAGATGGTGGATTTAAATACTTTTCTTAAGGTCATGGGCCTGTTTAGAACCAAAAGCCTAGGCCCATTGGTTCAAAATTCAAGTTTGTTCACTTTCCCTTTTGTGTATTTATCAATATTTTGCCAACTTCAACAAGTCGTAACTCCTTCAATATTTATCATGTGAAGGCATTCTGGGACTTTTTGGAAAGCCCAATATGTCCTCTACAAGCCGCTTTAGAACATATTTTCCGTTTGGTGAGTTTATCTTGATGATATTGCTCCTGACAAAAAATAGCTTTTTGCGATCTTCTAGAAGGACCTGTAATGTTTTGGCTTATATCTCCCAAATGAAGCATTTTTGGACTTGGCTTGTGAGAGAAAAAAATTATAGAGAATTCAATTTCCTTCAAATTGAGCTTTGGATGGAAAATTTCTGATGTTCCATGTGGAAGTTATGGCTGGTCAAAGTTCAGTTGACTTTCTCCTATGAAAACCCTAATTTAGAAACTTTTGAATTTGTTGATTTCTGATCTTTCCTTGATGAACCATGATCATTCCTTGATCAAATGGTGAATGATACTTATAAATAAGATTATTGTCAAAAAATCAGGAGTTTTGACTGTACTTTGACCACAGTTGACTTTTAGGTCAAATCAGTCGATTGTTGACTTTCTAAGCAATTGAGTGATCAACTCTTTGAATTGAGACCTGAATTTTGTCATGGAGGTAGTTTGGAATATCATAAACTATATGATATGCCTTGGAGCTTTTGATCCATTGATTTTCTTCATAACAACAAAAACCCTAGTTTCTTGAACCATTGTTTAGGAGGGATGTCTCTGAGTTATTGTACCTTGATCTAAGTTTGAACAAGGGAAATAGTATGGGAACATTTTGGGGTATGACACTAATGGTACCCCGAACCGGGCGAGGATGTTTCTTTTGTAGAAGCGGAGTACGTTCAAGGATGTAATTTTGGCCAGTGGCTCGGCCTCGATCCACATGGTGAAATAGTCGACCGCAACTATTAGGTACTTGTTCTGATTGCTTCCGGTCACTAATGGACCGAAGACATCCATCCCCCACCACGCGAATGGCCAGGGAGATGATAAGGACTTGAGTTCGTTGGGGGGTGCTAGGTGCATGTCCCTGAAACATTGACATTTGTCACATTTCTTCACGTATTCTTTGGCATCGTCTTGCATCGTCGGCCAATAGTAGCCTGCTCGGAGGGCTTTCCGAGCGAGTGATCTTCCTCCTAGATGTTGGGAATTGATTCCTTCGTGTATCTCTCGGAGTATGTGGGGAACTGTGCCCTCGTCTATACATTTGAGGAGGGGTATGGAAAATCCTCGCCGGTAGAGGCGATTTTCGACTAAGACGTACGAGCAGGCTCTTCTTCGGATGGTGGAGGCCTCTTTCGGATCAGTGGGCAAGATGTCACTTGTTAGGTAATTGTATACGGGGGTCATCCAACCAGACGTGTCCCCAATTGCGTTTACGAGCGACAGTGAAGATGGGGTCTCGGTACTGGGTTTTGGCAATATTTCCTGGATTACGAATTTGTTACCTCCCTTGTTTCTCGTGCTCGCCAGTTTTGATAGGACGTCTGCCCGGGAGGTGTGTTCCCTTGGGATGTGTTTTACTTTGGCGCTCCTGAATCGGGCCAGTCTTTCTTTTACGAGGGCCAAGTATTCGGCGAGGGCTTCGCTTTTGACCTGATATTCGCCTGAGATGTGGGACGCGACCAGTTGAGAGTCGGTGAACACCTCAATGAGGGTTCCTTCTCCATTTTCAAGAATGATCCCTGCTCCGCTGTTAGTTGAGCTAGAAGCACCGTCCACGTATAAGGTCTATCTTCGGACGCTGTTGTTTGTTGTTTCGGGGAAGGCCATTTCGGCCACGAAATCTGCCAAAACCTGCACCTTAATGGCTTTTCTTCCTTCGTATTTGATGTCGAACTCCGCAAGTTCCAACGAACAACGGAGTATCCTTCCGGCCATGTCGGGACGTGCAAGCAATTGTTTCACGGGTTGCTCGGTTCGCACGACTATGGTATGTGCTAGGAAATAATGTCTGAGTCTTCGGGCGCGGTTATTAACGCGAGTCCGACTTTTTCGATCTGTTGATATCTGATCTCGGGGCCTTGGAGTGCTTTGCTTGTGAAGTAAATGGGTTTCTGGCCTTCTGGGGTTTCTCGTATCAAGGCCGCGCTGACGGCCTCGGTGGATACGGCAAGATAAAGGTATAAGATTTCCCCGGCTTCTGGCCTAGATAAAACTAGCAGGCTGGATAGTGCCTGCTTGAGGTGGGAGAGGGCGCGTTCGCACTCTTCCATCCATTCGAAGGCGGTCTCCTTGCGCAGGAGTTTGAATAGCGGCAGGGCATGCTGAGCGGATTTGGCCACGAACTTGGATAGTGACGTGAGCATGTCGTTTAAGGTTTGGATTGACTTCTTCGAATTTGGAGTGGGCAAGTCCGAGAAGGTCCTGCATTTATCCGGGTTGGCTTCGATTCCTCTTTCTGTTAAGTAAAAGCCGAGGAATTTTCCTGCGCGGACGCCGAATGTGCATTTTTCTGGATTGAATCTCATTTTACACTTTCGGACTTGCTCGAAAACCCTTTTAAGGTGGGCGGCGTGATCGGTTTCCCTTTGGGATTTGACGATCATATCGTCCATATAGACTTCGAGCATATCGCCTATCTCTGCTCGGAATACTTTGTTCATCATGCGCTGGTATGTCGCGCCAGCTTTCTTCAGACCGAAGGGCATTACGTTGTAGTAATAATTGCCCGATTCGGTCATGAAGGCCGTGTATTTCTTGTCAGTTTTAGCCATGGGTATTTGATTGTACCCGGAATATGCGTCCATAAATGAAAGTAATTTAAAACTGGCAGAATTATCTACTAGTTTATCTATATTGGGCAAAGGATAAGCATCTTTTGGGCAAGCCCTATTAAGATCTGTGTAGTCAGTGCACATGCGCCATTTTCCATTTGATTTTTTAGCAAGTACAACATTAGAGAGCCAAGTGGTGTACTTGGCTTCAGATATAAAATTGGCCTCTAGGAGGTCTTTTACAGCTAGTTCGGCCGCTGCCATTTTCTCTGGCGATTGTTTTCTTCTTCTCTGGGCGACGACCTTGCAGGCGGGGTCGATAGTCAGGTGATGGCAGGCCACCTCTGGATCGAGCCCTGGCATCTCGGCGACGCTCCATGCGAATAGATCGGCGTTCTCGCGGAGGCAAGCTTTGAGTTGTCTCTTGGCCAGGTCCGGTAGGTCTGCTCCGATTTTCACTCCTTTGGTCGGATCTGCTCCGAGGACACGAGCTCGAAGTCTCCGTCTGGGATTGGCCGGAGAATCCCTTCTGGTGTTCCTGGGTTTATGCTCTACTCGGGGTCTCCCAGAAAACGACTGTCCAGGTCGACATTGTCGATGCGGGGCATTGATTTGTTGGTCTCGGAGATTACGCCGGTTGCCCCTTTGTCTTGAGCTGGTGTTTTCAGCGTGCATAGGCCTTTGGCAGATGCTTCGAAGCATCTCTTGGCAGCTTCAATATCACCATTGATCGTTGCGACTTGCCCTTTAGTCGTATAGTATTTAAGCTTGAGGTGCACGATTGAGGGGACCGCGATTAATTCGGCCAGAGTGGGGCGTGTCATACCCCAATTTTTGACCTAAGATACCACCTCATATCATTTGCATATGCATCATTTGCATCTCTAACAAATTGCATAGCTTGTGTTTGCTACTTGTGCTCAGCAGGATTAATCAAGAAATCACTCATCAGTACAAGTAACAATCAATTAGGGTTTTGTTCTCCCTTCATCTCAAATGAATCATCTTCATCAACAATCAACATTTGGTCCTCAGAGATTCATTTCAACCAGCTCAAAGGCTCTGAACCAACCAGATTAGGGTTTTGACTGAAGATAGCATACTCCTGACTTTTGCTCAGGATTTGACCCAATGACTTGGGACGTGACCTCAAGACCCCAAGTACATCATTTTGGCCTAATCTATTGGCTCAAGACATCTCCTACACAAGGATTGATCAACAGTGAAATTTCAAATCATCAGATTAGGGTTTTGAACTATCAGGGACTGAAATCAGGGATCACATTTGGGAAACCCTAAAAATCCCCAGGAAGTCAATCAAAGGTTTCAATCATCTTCAAATAATCCCTATGACAACATCCAATGGAAATTACATCTCAATTCAAGATCCACAGTCATCAATTTCATCAGGTCGACAATTAGGATTTTTGACCTAATTCACTGAACAACTGACTTTTTAATCAGGACATGGTGCCACAACTTAAACCATGGCTCAATATCCTCTAATGCTTCAATGTGATCCATTCATACCATTCATTTGGTGAGGATAGCCTGTTTCATTTGAAATCTCCAGAAACGCGATTCGTCTGAAAAAGTCAACTGTACAAGATCACCATTGACTTTTGGGGAATTTTGGTCAACCATGACCTTTGAAGTTTTGAATCATCAATATATGATGTATGAAGTCATTTGATCAAGAAAAATCAAGAAAATCAATCAAGAATCAAAAAGTCAAAAGTTTGACTTTCCATACTTAGAAAAATTCTAAGTGTTTTTCAATGGTTTTTTTCAAACTTTGGAAGGGAATTTCTCAAAATTTCACCTACAAACTGAAAAAAACTTCCAACATGAAAGTTGTAGATTTTTGATCCAATGAACAACTTTGTCACATATAATTTTTTTCCAAAAGATCAATCATTTAAGAGATATGGAGCTTCAAAGTTGGTATCTTTTGAAAATTTCACTTAAAACCTCATTTTCTTCAAAGTTCATGGATCTTTTTCACCCATTTCCTTAAAGGTCTTGAAGAAACTTTCAACTAGGGTTTTGAAGTGTGTAATATGAGCTTTCCAAAATGTCCAAGAGCATGAAAAAATATGGAGCCTAGCTATGGTTTTGAATTTTGTCATTAGAGGTCATTATGTATGAAATTACAAGCCATTTTCACTAAGTTCAATACTATATGGCCTATAATTCAAGTGATGACACACCAATGCAATAATTGGAAGATATTTTTCTGGTTTGAGATCAGAATGGAAGAGGATAAGAAGCTTGGAAGAATGACCATGGTTAAGTTACTTTAACCATTTTGCATTAAATGTAAAAGATTCCTTTTTATCTCTTAAGCCAAATCATCACTTCTTGATCAACTTGCAAAGGTCTGAGTTCAGAACTCTTGGCCTATAAATAGAGGTCCAAACTTCATTCAAATTCACACCAAAACCTCACAAAAGATAGGTTTTCTCTTTCTTTCTTGAATTACAAGTTTCTTAAGTTTCTAAGAGGTAGAAAACTCAACCTCCAAACCCTTGAAGTTATGGCCAAATTGATGATTCTAACATCTCATAAACATCATTTGGGATGTGTTTGAATCATTCACACACCCCAAAAACACCTAAAACTCAGAATCACTCTTCAACCTCCATGTTTGCATATAATGAACCTTATCATGCCAATTTCCATTCCAGATCATTTCTGTCCAAACTATCACTTCTAACACCTTCCATATACTTCATATGAATGATCCAAACACTCACATATGACCTGTAACCTCTCCATCATCAAACTCGATTCACTCTTGAAGCTTCTGCAGATCGGGTACCATGGTCATGCTCAGATGAATCCAGGTGGTTCCAAGCATCCAGACATGTTCCATAATCATCATTGAAGTTATCCAGATCATTACAAAGCAGCTGCAACACCTCTAACTCAGAATTCGATTCCCAGTTTGGCCGTTTTTAAAGGTAAGCCTCATGAACTTCAAACTCTATTCTCCATGCATCATAAATGAAATATGAACATACCATCTTGTTTCTGCACCTATGAGGATCATTAACCCTCAATCAATTGCATCATAACTTGCACATACACGATTTCACATTGAATTTCAGTTTTAGGGTTCTTCGTGTTCATCACAAAATTGATCACCTTAGAGCAAAATAAATGAATTGTGAGGTTACCATCATGTTCCTCGTGAAAAACCGAGTGAGATAGACCCTTTACTTGATCAAAACAACACAGTTGAAGGTGTGTTCTTGGCGCCATTTTTGATTCAGAAATTTCAAATGTTGAGTTTAAAATATAATCAGTTGGATACGTGTGTATTACAAGCTGCGCGCGCAGCTCAGTTGGCAAGAGTTTTGGTTGGTGAGAGAGAGGGCGTGAGTTCAAGTCCTTGTGGAGACAAAACCAAATTTTTTACAACTATTTTTCTTCATTTTCTTAACAACTTCACTCAATTAATTAACCATTCAAATCAATTCATTTTTGCTTCATTTTTTGCACACCTCTTATTTAATATATATATTTTATGAATATCAAGAAAAATCACAAAAATATATTTATTTAATACATTTTTAATTAAGTTTAAAATGACATGTTTTAAGTGTTTTTTTTAATACTTTAAAATATTGTTTTTCATTGATTTTCAAACTTAATCACTTGTAAATATTTTGTGATCAAACCCTAATCATTTAGGTGTTAATTAAGTGTAATCTTTGTGTTTATCTTAATTAATTTGATTTCTTTCATATTCAAACCGTTTTAAAACAAGCAATCACAATTCTTTTCAAAACGTAAACCATTTCTTTTTGATTTCAAAGGAAACTATTGATTAAATCCTTTTAATTGATCAATTGATTTTCAAAACGATGTGGGGCCTCTCGAATATTAGAGAGTCTAAGACCCACTCCTTTTTCTTTTTATACAGTTTTTTTTTCAAAACGAATAAACTTCTTTCAAAAACAATACTTTTCAACTGTTTTCAAAACCTCGCGTCTTTTAATAAAACAATCAACCATGTTTTATAAAAGTACCATGGGCCTCCACGTAGGTATAAGTCCCATTCCTGTACATGAAATTAGGTATTTCATTGTACACACACCTTTTTGTACATATCTCGATCAATTTGTTTTTTTTACTTCGAACAACAAATCAAAAATGAAGGTTTTCTTTAAATCTTCCCAAAAATACCATGGGCCTCCATGTAGGTATAAGTCCCGAGCCCTTTTGTAAATACTTGTTTACATAGCTTTTGAATAAACTCAAGTGGGTCTCTCCCCGAGTATAAGTCCCGAGCCCCGTGTATACAAATGGATCATGCTTACAGGTATATTTCCTTCATAAACTCCATTATATACACATACTTTGCCATATATATGTAATTGTTCATACTTGTTCATGTTTGTCCATGTTTGTTCATACTTGTTCATGTGTTTGTTCATGTTATATATGCTTGTTCAACTTAGTACAACACTAGGTTCCCCATAGCCTCCTATTGGGCTTCGTGCAAAGAATCTCCCTAGTTTAGGTTAGGACATAGAGTATGGTTTCCCGGTGAAATCGCTCTAAGAGCTCAAACCAACTATACCATGCCTCCTCTTGGGCTTCGTACAAACGACTTGTCCCTCCCATAGCCTCCTCTTGGGCTTACAATGCAAGGACCCTCGATTGTCCCTCCCATAGCCTCCTCTTGGGCTTACAATGCAAGGACCCTCGGATAGCCTCCTCTTGGGCTTCGTACAAGGACCCACGGGCTTCTTATAAGCATCCCCAATATCCAAATCAAATACCCTAGGAGATTAGACATTTATCATCTCTATGATAGGAGTATCTCTTCTATATCATCACAAACAAACAATCAATCAATCAATCAATCAAACTTTTTTGCCACAAGGCTGGCTAATCAATCAAACTTTTTGCCACCATACTGGCTGATTAATCAAAGTTTTTGTCACAAGGCTAACTTCATTGAAACTTTTGCCACAAGGCTGGCTGATTAATCAAAACTTTTTGTCACAAGGCTGACTTCATTGAAAGTTTTTGCCACAAGGCTGGCTAAAAAGCATCTTTATCATTCTAAGCACCATAAGTGGCATGGCCCAGGGCTTATAATGAAAAGATTTTCAAACAAAAAACAAACAGATGTATGTGATGATATAGATTAGATACATCGAACATTTAGATGACATTTGTCTCTTATCCTTTGCTTCCACTAGCATAAGTGGGAACTACGGTTGCTCTGACTTTCTCAACATCCCTTTGAGAATACGTAGGCACAAGGTCGTATCCTTGGCGAGCAAAACTTCTCCCTCAAACCACTCAAACCTTAGCACCCGTAGACCTCGAGCTACAGATGCTCTGATTCCCTCTAGGGGATATGTATGCAGAGGATCGCGACGATCTTTGCGAGCATAATCAAACAAACACCTTAGGTCCCACCTATTTCACAACAGAACCTCTCAATAACATGGAATGAAAAACATAGAAAAGAAACCTATAGAGTACTATAGATACGTTGGGTGCTAATACCTTCCCTTCGTATAACCAACCCTCTTACCCAAAGATCTCTCCCCCCACTTTTAAGGTTATTGCAGCTTTTTTCCTTTTCCTACTTTGGAAACAATAAAAAGTTTGGTCGGAACAAAAGAAAAATCATTTTTTTGAGCACTCGAGCCCAAAGAAGGCATCAGGTGTCTCATCCCGAGAAAAAGATACGATTTTTCCCCGCGATAGGGCGTCCGAGGATGCACTGGTATATTGATGGGCAGACGATGACCAGAAATTGGACTTTCACTACCCTTGTGGCCTCTGCCGATCCGATCGAAACTATGAGTCCCACGAACCCCCATGGCTTGGTTACCGTGCCGTTAAATCCTTGTAGATCCGACCCTACGTATGGGGTAAGGTGATTGTCGTTCAGCTGCAGCATTTTGAATAGCTGGGAGTACATGATGTCCACTGAACTTCCTTGGTCGACCAATATGCGCCGCACATCAAAATTAGCCATCCGAGCTCGGATGAGGAGTGGGATGTTCGCGTTAGGTGCTCCTCCGGGCAACTCTTCTTTGTAAAAGGATATTGAGGAAGGACTGCCTTTGGCATGGTCGAAGGTTGAGGCTATGTTTGTGCTGGCCGAGATTAGCTCGTCGAATTTGCGTTTCACGGATCCGACGGTCAGTTTGCTGAACCCCCCGCCGGATATAACCATTACGGACGGGAACATCTCCCAGGTGCTGTAGGAGGAGTTGGTGGTCGCCGCGCTGGCCCAATCAGGGAGATAAAAGTCTTCCGGCCTGGTAACGCTCATGGCCATTTGCATGGCGGGCGTGTCCTCCGCCAGTTTTTCCTCGGTGATTGGTTTAGCTTCTTTGGTAGCCTCTTGCTTTTTTGCATATTATTTCAGGTGCCCTTCCCTGATTAATATCTCTATTGCGTCCTTTAGGTGGATGCAGTCTTCAGTGTTGTGCCCGTGACCTTTGTGGAATCTACAAAATTTCGATTTATCCACGTTTGGTCGGGCGGGCATGCTCTTCGGGAACCGGACCTTGCCCGTCTGAAACTCGGCGTTTGCGCATTCGTTCAAGATGCGCTCCCTCGAAGCGTTCGACGGGGTGTACTCTCAGAATTTCCCCGCAGGGGTTTTGCAGTCCTTAGGGTCCCGAGTTTTATCATCTTTCTTTTTGTCAGTTCCTCGGCGGGGCTCATCTTGGCGTGCATTTTTACTGCTCTCTTCATGCTTGGATTTGCGGGCTGCGTGGGCTGCTTCTTTCTCTTCATACTGTATGTAGGCTTGGGCTTTGAGAAAGAATTCATCCAGGGTAGCGGGCGTTTCGATTTTGACGGCTTTAGCAAAATCTGATCGTGGTCGGAGACCTCGTTCGAGCAGGAATTTCTTCATATGGGCTGTCGTGGATACTTGTACGGCCTCTTTGTTAAATCTTTCTATGTAAGCCCGTAGAGACTCGTCCTTTCCTTAGATACTGGCTTCCAAGGATGCTTCTGACTTGAGTGTCTTCAGGAGGCCGTGAAGTGTCTGGAGAAAAGTTTTCCGAGCACCTTCCATGATGTGATGGACTCGTCGGGCAAACTTTTATACCAGGTCATGGCTCCTTTGCGCAGGGTGGTAGGGAACAAACGGCATTTAATGGCACCGGGCACTCCTCTATAGTCGAGAAGGGCGTCGATGTTCTCGATATGTTCGTCCGGATCGGTTGTACCGTCGTAGGTGCCCAGTGGAGGGGGTTTTTCGAGACCGGTTGGCAGGGGAGCCTCTAAGATTGCCTGGGATAGAGGACCATGGCGCTCCTCTTTGTCGTCACTGGCGGACGGAGAAAAAGATCGGCTCTGGCTACGCCTGCGTCGCCTTCGGTTGTCGTTGTGCCTTGTCGGGGGTGACCGGGATCTTCTTTTTGGTCGAGGGGATGGTGACCGGTGTCGGGAGCGGTGGTCGCTTGACCCTTTTTTGGAGGAAGGACCCGCGCTCTCCCTGGGGGGGGGAGATCGAGGGCGTTTCTTGGGAGCCATGTCGCGCTGAGAGCGATGTTTGTGACGGGGGGGAGTCTTTGATCGGCGTTTTTGCTCGAGCGTCCCGATCCTGTCGTTTTGTTGCTGAATGAGCGTGTTAGTCTGGGAAATAGCGGCCAGAACAGCGGTCATGGTCTGGTCTTGGGGAGTCTGACCTTTGGAGAGGAAAGGGTTGCCCAGAATCTCTTCGTGGTTGTCCGTCCCGCCTGTATTCTCGAGACGCTGGAGTGCATCGTCTTGGAGATCTCTTGGGGAGGGAGATGATGTGGCCCCGTCGCGAGGGACGGTGTTCCTGGATGGAGGTACGACGATGGAAATGTCATTCTTGGTGAGTATCGTAGCATCTAATGAAGAGGAGTCTTCGTTATTGCCAGCCATGAGTAATGATTTGGTTAAAGCTTTGGTTCCCGGGTTCTTGCAGGAGGCAAGAATGAATCAAGAAGGTGCAAAAAGAGGAACGGGGGAGCTATTGTTTCCCACAGACGGCGCCACTGATCTTACCGAGCAGATCAGTTGGCCAGCAACAAGGAAGGCTTGAAGTTCGAGATGATGGATGTGAGAAAAAAGGGGTTGTACCTACAAGGCACTCCGATGCCAAAGTAAGTATGTATTCCACAAGGTACAACAAAGTGAAAGAGTTTTGGGGTCAAAAGTTTACCTCGCCCTCTGTATGTAGAGGGCTATTTATAGGATGTTTTTTTGAGCGAATTAGACTCCTCCTTTTGAGGCAGATATTTAGGAGACACGTGGACTGGTTGTTTGCCGAGCACGAGGGGTCCTTGTGGTCGGTTACTTGGCAAGTTTGCCCGGTCTGGTCGGACGGAAAACTGCCATATGTGATCCGACGCGTATTGGGCCGAAGGCGGGAATGGCCTAATTGACTAGATTGGGTCGGTCCAGAACAGTATGGATATCCCTTTTAAACGAAAACTTAAAGAACAAGAAAGAGAATCTTTGGGTAGGTGCTCTTAAATGCTTGCTCCACATTCAAACTTTCAAATTACTTTTTCACACCCCTTTTTTAAATCAATTCAAAAAGGCTACGCTTATTTACAAGCTAAAGTCCTTATTCAAATCTTTTCAATTCACACGCGACACTTTTCAAACAATTCAAACAAACAAAGTGAGCTAAGCAATTAAGAGCCCATGGATAACCATGGATAGAATGAGTGCTTACACCTTCCCTTTGTATAAACTACCCCCCGAACTCAAAATCTTTCAAAGGTCTTTCCTGTTCTTTTTGCCTTTCCAATTGGATAAAATAAAAGTCGGTGGCGACTCTTGCTATCCGCACATTTTCAAAAAGTCAGTTCTCTCACCGTATTACAGTAAGCCATTGCAAATATGCAAGATCCATTGAATATAGGTCTTATTGCTTCTAAATCTTGCCTTAATCAGTGATTTACCCAAATCAAAAGAGCATTATCCAATTGATTTGATAATTATCTAAACTTTCATCCCATTTCAAGAAGAAAGCCATGAATTCTATTTTGGTAAAGCTCATTTTAATCACAAACCACCTTGCATTGAGCCCATGCCTTGTTTCTTCTAATCACGCACTTCCTTTGCACTACAAGCAACGCCTCTAAAAGTATCAACCACCCTAGATATGCATTGGAACCACCATGATTCATGTAACTTCATACTTGCATTTCAACCAAAACTAAAATTTCACAGGTTCATTTCTGATCAGCCCTTGGTCCTCTCATGTTTCCCTATAAATAAAGGACCTCATAACACCTTAAAACACATGGAAACACCTCAAGTCTCCCTAAACACTCTGTAATTCAGATTTGGCTTTTGAAACTCCATTAAAGCTTCAAAAATCTAATTCTTCGATTTTCTTTTCCCTTGCAAGTTTCTTGCAAATTTATCATCCAAACACCATCCACACATCATAAGTAAGATTTTGTATGCACTAATATAGAGCTGTAAGACCTTCATCACCACCTTATAATTCTCATTTTTCAAGCTTGCAAGTTGAGTTGGTTGGAACCATTAAAGAAGTTTCAGCCCTAAAGTAAGAGTTACTGCACAATTATTGAGGTTCAGGGAAGCTAAAGTGATCATCATCCATCATCGGAAGTAGCTAAAACTCCATATCCATCTCTCCACAAAATGTGAGTTTTTTGTGACTTTGAACTTCATGTTAGGAGCATCACTTTAAACATTTCTTGATACCATTATGTTTACTTAGATATAAGGAGTAAAATCCCTAAGTTATCTGGTATTGATTGTTCATATATGCTATTTAATTTATTTTAGAAGTTTTAGGGTTCTTGAATGTTTCTGGAAAATCCATGAGTTGTAGTTAATATAAATGTGTGATATGTACATTTTTGAATTCTTGATAAAATTTCGAGCAAGATTGATGTTTTGGCCAAGAAAAATAATTTTATGCCACAGTCTGTCCTGAACCCTGCCAAAAAGAGCTAAAAAGAAAAGGAATAGCCAGAAGAGCTATTTAGGATCTTTCATTGTTTATGCCGTTATAGAATTGTCAACAGAATTATATCTTAAGCAATCGAAAAATCCAAATCCCTAATTAAGAAAAAGTTACAAATCACCATTTATTTCTAAACTAAACACAACACATATGTTTGGTCATGTGTCTGAGTCTTCACATCTAAAATGTTTATTTCAAAGGATGTGTTATTCAATGAAATTATATTTCCTTATCATTCCATGTTTCACCCTTCCAGCACAGTTGTTCCTACTCCCTCAGTCATTGTGCCTGTTCCCATCTCCTTTTCTGCTTCTTCTCACCATAGCTCACCATCATCACCCTTGCTATCTCCTTCTCATATGCCTGCCTCAGCAGACAGTGCCCCTGATTCTTCTTCTGCATCTGTATAGGAGACTCTAGCTTCTCCTCAATCTATTTCCATCAGTTCAGGTCTGATTCCTTGCAACTCCTTCCTCTCATTCTACTTCACCTACCTTCCTTTTGAATCCTCTCAACTCTCATCCCATGCTTACTCGTGCCAAAAATGGTATTGTGCAGGCTAGACTTAATCCTATTCTCCTACTTACTAAACATGAACCCCCCTCTTACAAAACTGCTATCCTAGACTTAATCCTTAGTGGCTTGAGGCTAAGAAAGTTGAACACACAACTCTCCTTAACAATCAAACCTGGGTCCTCACATCTCTTCCTCCTAATAGGAAGGCTATTGGGTGCAAGTGGGTTTTTAGGATCAAGCAAAATCCTGATGGCTCTATTCAGAAATACAAGGCTAGGTTAGTATCCAAATGGTTCCATCAAGTTCATGGCTTTAACTTTCAAGAGACTTTTTCCCCTGTGGTAAAACCTGTCACAGTTAGGGTTATTCTCACATTGGCTCTTTCCAAACAGTGGCAAATTACTCACATGGATATCAACAATGCCTTCTTAAATGGCACATTGATTGAAGAGGCTTACATGCAACAACCACCTGGTTTCATCAGTTCTGATCCAAAACTGGTGTGTAAACTCAACAAGGCTATTTATGGCTTGAAACAGGCTCCTAGGGCTTGGTTTGAGAAGCTTACTTCCACCTTGCATCAATTTAGCTTTGTCACAAGCAAGTGTGACCCTTCCTTGTTCACATTCACCACCTCCACCTATACTATCTTCATGTCAGTATAAGTGGATGACATTATTGTCACAGGTACTTCTTCCACTCATATTCAAAAACTAGTCACTTAACTCCATGCTCAGTTTGCTCTCAAACAATTGGGTTCTCTTCACTACTTTCTTTGGATTGAAGTGTCTCAACTTCCTAATGGCACTCATTTCCTATCTCAAACTAAGTACACCAAGGATCTTTTGACTAAAACCAACATGAGTGAAGCTAAGAGCCTTCCTACCCCTAAGGTTTCTAACCTAAAATTAACCAAGCATGGTTCATACTATCTGTCAGACCCCACCTATTATAGGTCTGCTGTGGGAGCCCTCCAATATGCTACCATCACCAGACCTAAAATTAGTTTCTTTGTCAATAAGGCTTGCCAGTTTCTCTCTCAACTTATGCAGAGTCACATAGTGGATGTTAAGAGAATACTGAGATATCTCATAGGCACTCTGCACCATGGCCTCCATTTTCTTCCTACAAATCCTCTTAAACCCTTGCCCATCATTGCCTTCTCAAATGTTGATTGGGGATCTGATCCTGATGATAAAAAATCTACATCAGGTTCCTGCATATTTCTTGGTCCTAACCTGATTTTCTGGTGGTCTAAGAAGTAGACTCTTGTGGCCAAGTCTAGCACTGAGGCTGAATACAAAATTTTGGCCAGTACTTCCTCTGAAGTCCTCAGGATTCAGTCCCTTCTAACTGAATTACAAGTTGCAGTCTTGCCTCTTATTCTATACTATGACAACCTCAGTACAGTTGCTCTGTCCCACAACCCTGTGCTTCATGCTAAAACAAAGCACATGGAATTGGATATCTTTTTCCTTAGGGAAAAAGTTCTCAACAAAACATTCTGTGTCAAACACATTCTTGTTGCCTTTCAGAGTGCATATCTCTTGACTAAGCCCCTTTCAGCCCTCAGGTTTTTGGCCCTCAGAGACAATTTGTGGGTTGTTGACAAGGCTGCTATAACAACTGGTTCTCACAAAGAGGGCAATACCATTTGAAGGGGAAATAATGGAGTAGATACACCTTATGACTAATAATGTGTATAGAATATATCTAGTTTGATAAGCTTAGATAGGTTAGTTGAGCTGGTAGTGACAGCTGTCACTGCAGCTAGTATATAATCAATATCTACTGTAACTAACTCTCAAGAGTTTACAATTCAATTCATAACAAACTTTTCTCTCTTTCTATGCTACTCTTACATTTCTCTAATATCCACATCAATTTTATCAAATCCCAAAATGCTCTTTGGTGTTTGAGATTACATCCCATTTATGATGAATTTTAAGTGCAATCTTCTAAAGTTCCTTATCATCGCAGATGTCTTTGACACACTCAAAAGGTATGGCCATTGAAATCAAGAATTAGCCTAATAAGAATTTTTCATATCAAGAACACACAACAAATAACAGCAAATAAGGCGTATAAGAAAGCCACTTCCAGATTTGAATCGCTGGGCAGAGGATTTGTTGGTTTTGTTTCCAATTTCATGAAATTTATAGTCTGGAAGGAGTAAGGAAATGAGAAATAGGAGATTCATTTGAACTTGGAGAGAAGAAGAAAAGTTGCATTGAAAAGATGCAACCAAGGGAAGAACACAAATTTAAGGCATCTAGGGTGAAAACATAAATGATATTTTCAATTCAAAATTAACCGTGTAAGACAAAAGAGAATATTTTTTAGGGTTAAATATGTTTTTGGTCCCTGTAAATATTGCAATTATCAAGTTTAGTCCCTCTAAACATTTCCTTTAATGTTGCATCCTCCTAATATTTTCCATCCACAATAATAGTCCCCAACGTCAAGTGGAGTTAACGGACTCCTACGTGGCAGGACAGGTGTCTTTTAATTATGTTTTGATTTTTTTTTCGTTGACCTACGTGGATTAATTTCTTATAACAGCCTGATGACAAATTAGTTTAACCTAATTCCTTTCTTCATCTATCAGCTCTCTCTTCGTCCATTGTTGTTGCTTTGTTCCTTTCTTCCTTCGCGTACCCATTCTTCATCTTCCGTTCATTATTTCTCCATTTCTTTCTTCCATGGAGAAGGCAAGCTCCGATTGGTCGTTTTCATCCGCTTCGTTGAAGACCCGAACTGGTCGGCTATGTGGATGTAACAGACCGATGGTGTCTTACCTTTGCAAGAAGGGAGCAAACAAAGGGAGATTATTCTGGAGATGTCCTTTTTGGAATACTGTCGGTACTTGTGATTTGTTTATATGGGCAGATGAGATGGGAGATGTTGGAGTTGATCAAGTGCCAAAGTTGAAGTATGAGTTTGAAGAAGTGGATGCTAAGGTTTATTTGAAAGATCTGCACGGAAATCTGAAGAAGAAGAAGAAGATGCTAAAGAAGAAACTCAAGGAAGAAGAAAATTTAGGAAAAATGCTTAAGACTTGTCTTGTAGTTTCCATTATGTTAAATTTGTATTTGGCAATGAAATATATGTATTGATGAGAGTTATTGTCAAGTATTGATCAGAGGTATTGAAATGCTTATGATATGTTTAGTTGTTCAATTGTAGGGTGGTTCTAATGTGTTGACAAGGTGTTTCTTTTGTGTACTGTGGTTCTACTATAATTTTAATTGAAACAACATGTGTATTATGGTTCAATGGTTGTTATCTATTGTTAATGATGTTATGTTTTAACTGTAATTGATGGTGTTAAATTAACAGTACATAAGTTGAGAGCATAAGGCCATGGAAGAAAAAAGATGTGTGTAAATCTCATGTTAATTGTAAACACATAACAGAAATAACATGACATAGGTTTCAAAATGTGCATAAGTTGAAAGTATATTAATTGACAGTGGAGAAATAACATGACATAAGTTTAAAATGTGCATAAAGCACTACTTCAAAACATGTTATATTAATTCCAAAAGAGTGCATAAAGCACTAGTTCACTACATGTTACAGAGATTCCAAAAAGAGTGCATAAAGCACTAGTTCACATAAAGCACTAGTTCATATAAAGCATACAATATCACCACATAACAATATTACAAAAGTGTGCATATATATCATCACTTCAAAACAACAAAAGTTTGCATATATTATAGATCACCGAGTCATATTCTTCTTGATATTCTTCCAAGAGGTCTTTCCAACACCATTGTCAACTTCAAAGTCTTCATCTTGGATGACAAGTGGATCATCAGAATCCTTTCCAGGGCCAGTTATAGCACGAGTTTTCAAAGTCATTAAGCGGTCGCTTTTCCTTGTAGGTGTCCCACCATGTGTTGCTCTCTTTTTCTTGCTTGTCATAGCCTTCACCTGAAATGATAGAATTATTACACATCCTAAATCACAAGTTTCACAACATGAGTATTGAAATGAAGTATATTAAGTAATTACAGGATCACTCATAGTTTGCTTTGGAGACTCATGTTGAATTGGAGACTTTGGTATTGGAGACTTTGGCTTTTTAGCATTTGGAGACATAGCTTTTGTAGACTTGCTTATCTTTGGACGTGGACCAAAAAACATCCTGGGCTTAGTTCTCTTAATAGGTGAGGCATCATGGTTCATATCAGCATCTTGATTAATGTTATCAGTTTGGGTCCCAGGTGCACTAAAGTTCTGATCAGCATTAGGTGGTGCACTAGTGTCAACACTTAGTGGTTGAATATCAAGTATGTCATCCTGCCCATCCAACAAAGCTTCCAAATCCTCAGGAGAAAGACCACAATACATTCTTAGTGCTTCTCTTGAAGTTGTAGAAGCCTGAGTTGGAATTGCACCATCAGGTTGCCCATTGTCAGCTTGCCCATCATCATTTTGCACACTTGCAGCCTGCCCATTTTCAGCTTGCACACCACTTCCATCTTGCACATTTTCATGTGAATTACCAGCCTTGTTAGAGTTAACTGTCTTTTTACTAGGGCCAGCTTTGTTAACTGATCCCTTAGGCCTACCCTGTTTACAACATGAAATAAGTTACAAGAATTATTACATCAGTATTGGTACAAGAATTGGTACATAATTAGTATATAAGTTGCAGTTAATTACCCTTTTCTTTGGTCCTGATACCACAGGTGCAGATTGACTAGCTTCAGTGGTTCTTTCAACAGTTCTTGCTCCTTCACCAGGTACAACCACAACTTGCTTGCCCTTCTTACATGTTCTTGCATTATGGCCATATACATGACATATTTTGCATCTGTGAGTTGTGTTTGTCCTTTGCCATCTGCCTTGGGTTGACTCATCTACCTCCCTCCTCCTAAGTTTTTTGGGCCTGCCTGGACCCCTTTTGTATAGTGGTGGTAATATTTCTGGAGCATCAGTCTTGGGCCATTTATTTTGCCCGTTTATGGGTGTGACAACTTCATTATAACAGGACAAATAAGTGGACCTAAAGTAGCACTCACTAACATATTTGACAGGGTCATCTACCTTTTTGTGAATGGCAGCCACAACATGTCTGCAAGGGATACCCACCAAATCCCAGAAGTTGCATGAACAAGATTTTTTACCTAAATCTACAACAAAACTATATGTAAACTGGACATGTGTAACCTGGAACTTCAACTGTCCAGCATATGTTGGTAACCAACTAGCACTCTTTTCAATCTCTCTATCTAACCTCCTAAGTGGTTTTGACATCATCTCAAATTTGTAATTCTCTACTTTCTCCCTAAGTGTTGCAAACCTACCCATTAGGTAGTTCCTAATCCATTCAAACATAGTTATAATGGGCTTGTCTCTTTGCATTAGAATGGTAGCATTAAACGACTCACTAAGGTTATTCATTAAAACATCACATTTGGAGTACAATGGAAAAGCATGCTTACACCATTTATGTTTTGGAATTGCATTCACCCACTCAAATGCTTCAGGACTGGCCTCCTTAATCTCCATCATTTTTGCATCATGTGCTTCAAAATATGTAGCCTTGGCAGCAGCCATCATGAGATCTCTGAATAGAGTTCCACCACCAAACTTCTTTTTAAAGTTGGCGTACAAATGCCTTAAGCAGAACCTATGTTCATAAGCAGGGTATTCCTCTTCAAAAACTTGAACAAGTCCCTGACAGAAAATGAAGAACATAAATGACATAAACCATGACAGAACAAGTCAAATGAATAGCATATAGTGCAAAACTGAATTACTCAAATGACTAGCATATAGCATATAGAACATGTACAAGTCAACATGACAGAAACAAGTGCAATTACTTAGTGTGAAAAAAGTTACATATATACCTTTTGTTGGTCTGACATAAAACACCACCTCTTGTCACCAATATCTTCAATGAGAAGCTTCATGAACCAACTCCATGTTTCTTTTGACTCAGTCTCCACAACACCAAATGCAAGGGGTAGATACTGATCATTTGGGTCCCTCCCAACTGCAACCAATAAAATTCCACCATACTTGTTCTTAAGATGACAACCATCTAAACCTATGAAGGGTCTACATGATTGTGTAACTGCCTTTTTGGTCCCATCCAAACACATGTAACATTTCTCAAATCTTGGTTGCAACCCTGGCCCAGGAGTGTGAATGTTCAGTTTGAATGTATTTCCTATAGAAGCTCTCTTTAACTCAGCACCATATGACCATAGCATACTATATTGTTTGCTTGCATCACCCTCTACAACTTGTCTTGCCAACTGTCTAGCCTTAAATGCTCTGCTACCAGTTATCTCAGTAGAAAACCTAGTTCTAACATCTGCAACAACCTCAGTCAACCTCATCTTAGAATTGTGCCTCAGCCTGTCCACTATCACCTTTGCAACCCATTCAGCCTTTGCATTTTTATTGAAGAACTGCCTGCCACACTTATGCTTAGGAAACAAAGTTTTGATTTTGAATGTGGTTGACCTAAGGACTCTACTGTTAGAACAAGATTTGTTCTGATCAATTATCTTAGTTTTGATGATAACAATAATATGAATTTTGCTTAAGATAATATGGTACTCTAATCCAATGCAATTTCCTTTTCAGGAAATATATAAAGAGTACGTATAATTCAGCGCTCAGAAGCTTTGTCTCAAAGGGTTCAGCATGCAACATCAGAACATGGTCTGGCAAGACATCAGAAGATGGTCGAAGCAGAATCAGAACATGGGTCTATGGAAGCATCAGAAGAACAAGAGAACAGAAGCACTGAAGCTCTGATGGTATCACGCTCAGAAGCACTTCAAGGTCAGAAGATCAGAAGATGCTTTGCACCAAGCTGTTTGACTCTGATGATATTCAAACGTTGTATTCACAAACATCAGATCAGAAGGAAGTACAAGTGGCAAGCTACGCTGACTGACAAAAGGAACGTTAAAAGCTATTCTAGGCTACGTCAGTAGACACAGCGTGAACAAGGCTCGAGGTAGTTGACAAAAGCGTATAACATTAAATGCGATGCTGTACGGAACACGCAAAGCATTAAATGCATTCAACGGTCATCTTCTCCAACGCCTATAAATATGAAGTTCTGATGAGAAGCAAGGTTAACAACTCTGCACCAAAACAATTCAAATTAACTTGCTGAAACGCTGTTCAAATTCAAAGCTCAGAATCTTCATCTTCATCAAAGCTCACTACATTGCTGTTGTAATATATTAGTGAGATTAAGCTTAAACGTTAAGAGAAATATCACAGTTTGTGATTATCGCTTTTAAGAAGCAATTGTAATACTCTTAGAATTGATTACATTAAGTTGTAAGGAACTAGAGTGATCGTGTGGATCAGAATACTCTAGGAAGTCTTAGAGGTTATCTAAGCAGGTTGTAACTAGAGTGATCGTGTGGATCAGTAGACTCTAGAAAAGTCTTAGAGGGTATCTAAGCAGTTGTTCCTGGAGTGATCAGTGTGTGATCAGAAGACTCTGGAAGACTTAGTTGCTGACTAAGTGGAAAACCATTGTAATCCGTGCGATTAGTGGATTAAATCCTCAGTTGAGGTAAATCATCTCTGCGGGGGTGGACTGGAGTAGTTTAGTTAACAACGAACCAGGATAAAAATAACTGTGCAATTTATTTTTATCTGTCAAGTTTTTAAAGCTACACTTATTCAAACCCCCCCTTTCTAAGTGTTTTTCTATCCTTCAATTGGCATCAGAGCGCCGGTTCTAAGGTGCAAGCACTTAACCGTGTTTAGAAAAGATTCAGGAAGAGAAAAACGCTTCTGTAAAAGATGGTTGATGAAAGTGAAAAGTCTACACCTGTATCTACATCTGGCTCTGCTGAGCAATACAACGGTAACAATGGTTATACTAGACCGCCGGTATTTGATGGTGAAAACTTTGAATACTGGAAAGATAAACTGGAAAGTTACTTTCTTGGTCTAGATGGTGATCTATGGGATCTTCTGATGGATGGTTACAAACATCCAGTAAATGCCAGAGGAGTAAAGCTGACAAGGCAAGAAATTAATGATGATCAGAAAAAGCTTTTCAGGAATCATCATAAATGCAGAACTGTTTTGCTGAATGCTATCTCTCATGCTGAGTATGAGAAGATATCTAACAGGGAAACGGCCTATGACATATATGAGTCCTTGAAAATGACTCATGAAGGAAATGCTCAAGTCAAGGAGACTAAAGCTCTAGCTTTAATCCAGAAGTATGAAGCCTTCAAGATGGAGGATGATGAAGACATTGAAAAGATGTTTTCAAGATTTCAAACTCTTACTGCTGGATTGAGAGTTCTTGACAAGGGATACACCAAGGCTGATCATGTAAAGAAGATCATCAGAAGCTTACCCAGAAGATGGGGTCCTATGGTGACTGCATTCAAGATTGCAAAGAATCTGAATGAAGTTTCTCTGGAAGAGCTTATCAGTGCCTTGAGAAGTCATGAAATAGAGCTGGACGCAAATGAGCCTCAAAAGAAAGGTAAGTCTATTGCATTAAAATCAAATATCAAGAAATGCACTAACGCTTTTCAGGCTAGAGAAGAAGATCCTGAAGAATCAGAATCTGAAGAAGAAGATGAACTGTCTTTGATCTCCAGAAGGCTAAATCAACTCTGGAAGACCAAGCAAAGGAAGTTCAGAGGCTTCAGAAGTTCAAAGAAATTTGAACGTGGAGAATCTTCTGATGACAGAAGATTTGACAAGAAGAAGGTCATGTGCTATGAATGCAATGAGCCTGGACACTTCAAGAATGAATGTCCAAAACTTCAGAAGGAAAATCCCAAGAAGAAGTTTCATAAGAAGAAAGGTCTTATGGCAACCTGGGATGAGTCAGAAGATGATTCAGACTCTGAAGATGAGCAGGCCAACTGTGCGCTGATGGCGACAGAAGATGACGGATCAGAATCTACATCAGAATCAGATTCTGAAGAGGTATTTTCTGAACTTACTAGAGATGAGTTAGTTTCCGGTCTAACTGAACTTCTGGAACTCAAGTCTCAGATTAGTCTCAAATACAAAAAGCTGAAAAAGCTATTTGAATTTGAAACAAAGAAGCTTGAGTTGGAGAATTCTGAATTAAAAGAAAAACTTTTAAAATTATCCAATAATGTTGGATCTCCTTCTGATTCAGAAAAATCCACTCCTAGTCTAAACCATATTCTGAAAGAATATGATTTAAGTTTCAGGAAGTTCTTATCTAGAAGTATTGGCAGAAGTCAGCTAGCTTCTATGATATATGCTGTGTCTGGAAACAAAAGAGTTGGCATTGGTTTTGAGGGTGAAACCCCATACAAACTTGAACCTGTTGATGAAATGAAATTCACATACAAGCCATTGTATGATCAGTTCAAGTATGGCCACTCCCATGATATTAGGCACACTTCACATGCTCAAAGTTTTCACATAACACACACCAAAAAGCATGTGACACAACCTAGGAAATATCATGAAACTCACATTAAAAATTATCATGCTGTTCCTCCTATTGCTTACAATGTTAAACCCAAGTTCAATCAGAACTTGAGAAAATCTAACAAGAAAGGACCCAAGAAAATGTGGGTACCAAAGAAAAAGACTATTTCTTTTGCAGATTCTCTTGACGACAAAGAAGATAAAAGTCAACATGACATGTCTCCTGGACTCAAGTTGGTCTCAACACTTGAAGGGAAGAAAGATTGTCTTCCAAGTTCTGGTTCTTAAATCTGTTGAAGAAACTATGCTTGTAGGAGATCAGAAAAGAAAGTTTGTTAGTCTTGGAACCATCTGTTTTGTTTGTTTCTATAGCAATGATGTTAAATGCTACAGAATAGACAACTTTGAAACTTTGATTGTGGACGAATCAATAAATATCTGGTTTGATGATAAACTTGTTTCTGATGAAACAAAGCGGCTTAAGAATTTCTGCAGATACAATTTTGTCGTATCAGAAGCTGCAGAACAAAGAAGTGAATCTCCAGAAGCTGTGTATATCAGAAGTAATGGATCAGAAGATCATTCAAATTTATATCAGCACACTTCAGAAGGAGTGTTTCCTGAAGAGAAACTTGATCAGATCAGAAGCAGTGATCTGAATCTGAAGGCGTAAAGTCTAATCTGAAATTTACAGCTGTCACCTATTATCTGATGGTGAACACGTGTCTGTACGGTTAGTACAAAGCGTGCAGTTGAAAAGACGCCGACCTAGGTAACTGTATTAAATCACTTCATTTACTGTGATCTCTCTCCTAATGTCATTTCTCATTAAATGCATAATAATGTCTTTTTAAATCTTTTAAAATAACCCGCTTCATCTTCATTCCCTCTTTTTCTCTCTTTCTCTCTCTTTTGTGCATTCACTTCGTTGCATTTCTCTTCAAACCCTAGTTTTCTGATTTGATCTCAAAGAAGTATCATCATGAACTCTTCCTCCTGTTCATCTTCCTCAAAAGAAAGACCTACTTCTTCACAAATCCTGCTACGAAATTATGAATATGCTCCTTTGAAAACTTGCTTGATACCCACGAAGGACTTGGAGGTTTTATGTGAAACTGCTGTGGACTTCAGCAATCTTAAAGCGAATGGCTTTAAGTGTGATGCAAGAATCCTTGAGCAAGGATGGTCCAAGTATCTCAATAGATTGGTTGGTCCAATTTATCCTGATCTTGTGAAGGATTTCTGGGTACATGCAACGGTTACCCCAACGGCCATCATTTCATTCGTGCTAGGGCATGAAGTGGTTATCTCTGAAAAACTGATCAGGAAGCTATACAATCTGAATGATGAAGAAGGTTGGTCTGGTTTTCGATATACATCTGTTGATTGGTCAATAGTTGAAAAACAAATCTCTAAGTCTTCTGGGATTGACTCTAATAACACAGGCACCTTGAGGCCATTTTATAGAGTATGGGCTGAGATTATTCTGGGTTCTCTTCACCACAGAAAAAGGATGCTCTCCTCTTCTTACATCAGTCCAGATCACAAGCACACTCTTTTCTGCATTGGCAAAAAGACTGAGATCAACATCTCTCACATTCTGTTTGAGAATCTGAAGACTTCAATCCTTGAGTCAAGAGAAGAGGAAAGGGCGAAGTACCCTCATCTTCCAAGAACGACTATTCCGTTTGGAAGAATGATTTCAGACATTCTTACTGAAAGCAAAGTGCTGGACTCCATCAGAAAACTCAATGCATCCCATTTGCTTGGAGTAGTTCAAGGTCCCATTTTTAATGGTGTGGATCTGTTCAGATTAGAACTCATTAAAAATGTACCTTCTGTGTGCCAAAGTTTTCCTGACATTCTCTCAAGAAGAGTTGTTGCTGAAGGTTTTGCCTCCCTGTTTCAAGAAGAACTGCATCAGGTTGTCAAGTCTTACCTGGAAGATTGTGTTAGGAAGCAATCAGATATTGATCCTGCTTGGATCCGTGGCAGATTACTTCCGTCCAAGGCTGATCTTCTGAAGAAGGATCAGAAGGAACTAAAGGCTAGGCTAAAAAGAAAAGCCCAAGAAGATGAGGCTGAGAAAGCCAAGAAGTTGAGGGTCACCTATGATCCTGACAAGGTGGACTCTGAAGAACGAAGAGATAAAAGGATCAGAGATTCCTTTCGCAGAACAAGATCTTCTTCTTCTGTACAAATCTCCAGAAAGGTTTTTACTCCACCTCCTTCTGTCCCTAAACCTTCTCCCCAATCACCTCCTTCTGAACCTAAAGTAAACTTCACCTTACCAAATCCTTCTCCATCATCCTTCTCCTCTCCCATTCTAAACCCCACACCTTTAAGTATTCTTCCCCCAACTCCTTCTGATAAATCTTTCTCACCAATTCCCTTTACAAACACTCCATCCTCGTCTCAATCTATCATTTCTGATATTCCATCCTCATCAATCATTCTCTCAGATATCCCTTCTTCCTCATCCACCGTACCTCCACCTTCTATATCCCATCCCTTACCTACCAGAAAATCCAAACCTTACTGTCTTCTCTACCCTGACTACAAATTCACCTTCAATCCGCCTGAACCTGAACCCTATACCTACCTGGAACTTTTCAGACATGAGGTGATTAGCAGTCTAGACCTTCTGAAGGATGCATTCCTAAATGGTCTGGATGATGTTTCTACAAGAAATCTCTGGAGAAGATTTCGCAAGGATTTTCAAGTAGAAGCAATGGGAGTACAGAAAAGACTAGTGGCTGCTGCCCCTGGTTACCCTGGTTACCTTCTGGAGGAAGATAATGGTATATACTACCATCCTCTCAGAAATTGTGTTGCTGCTGAGGAGAAGCCCTTTGTGGATGAATTGGAAGTATTAAGACTGGCTGCTGAAATGGAAGCAAATCCATGCAGGGATATTGTTATCTTTGTTCCTGATTATTCTGTTCTGCTAGGAGACTTCAAGACTCTCTTTGACTTTCTGAGGGAAAACCCTTCTAAGAAAGACCCAAGCTTGGTCATTCCAGAAGTTGTTGACCCACCAGAAGTTGAAGGTCCTTCTGCTCCCAGGAATCTAGCTGCCATTCTTCAGGCACTTGAGAATGGAGACTCGGAAATTCCTGCTGCAGAATATGGAGATGCTTCTATGCAAGAAGCAGATGCTGAAGATCATGTTGCTAAAACTGTTCCTGTTGAGGAAATCCCTGCAAATGATCTATCAATGGAAGCTGCAGATCAACATGCTATTCCTGTGGTTGAAAGCGGTGAAGCTTCTTCTGATGAATCTTCTCGTCTTGCAAGGACTCTGGAAGATATTCAGAAGAGACAGGATGAGCAAAGCTCACTCAATGCTGAGTATAGCGCTTTCATGGTGAGGAAAGAAGGACACAACAATATGGTTCAAGAGATGCTGACCAAGATCTTGTCAAGACTAGGGCCATCTTAGATTGAGTCTGTGTTGTTTCTTTCTTTTCGTTGCATCTGTCTTTGTGCATCTGATCTTTCTTATCTTCATGTACTTCTGTACCTGCTGTTTGAACTTCAATGAAATCATCCTCTTCCTCCGTGTGTTTCGTTTTGTTTGCATCTGAATCTTTTGAAATATTCTTTTTGATGTTATGACAAAAAGGGGGAGAAGATAAATGATAAATGATTTGATTAAATCTATCAGTTGCTGGGTAAAGCGCCCACACATTTACTAACGAGAACTGCAAGTTCTATATGGTTTAAGTGTTTTGCAGGTAAAAAAGAAGTGAAGAGAATCTTCAAAGCAAACACAAGAAGAAAAACCATGGAAACTGAAGCAAGCTGAGTGCTATCAAGCTCCAGAAATCAGAAGCAAGAAAGAAGAATGAATCAGAAGCACTGATAATAGAATTTGATCCACATTTGTCTATTTGATCTGACAAAATTCTATTTGCTCTGTTATATCATTTTAGCCTATATGGCTCTGATACATATCATGTGTTCAAATATACATTTTATGTTCTGACTCGTTCATGCTGACTTTTGTCGTTTAGATTTTGTTCTGTAACATTTCAGGATGTAGAGATGCTCAGATGATGCTCTGGTACATTCAACAATGTTCTGATACAAATCTAGCATGAAGTGATGTTGGTAGAAATTCAAAGCTCTGAAGCTATCCGAGGGAAGCAGAAATCAGAAGCTGCGAATGTTCTAAAGATCCAGAAAACTCAAGTTCTGAAGTTGTCCTAAATGGAAGCAGAAATCAGAAGCTGTGAATGTTCAGAAGATCAAAGAAATTCAAGTTCTGAAGCTGTCCTAGATGGAAGCAGAAGTCAGAAGCTGTGAATGTTCAGAAGATCAAAGAAATTCAAGTTCTGAAGCTGTCCTAGATGGAAGCAGAAATCAGAAGCTGTGAGTGTTCTAGGGATCTAAGGAAATTCTAGTTCTGAAGCTGTCCAATGGAAGCAGAAGTCAGAAGCTATGAATTCTCTAAAGACAGAAGCTTATATGATCGTCTCTACCGAAATAATCAGGGAAGTCTTTTATTAAAGTTCTTCGAGTATTTATTTCAGGGGGAGATTATTTATCTCAGGGGGAGATTGTTAATCTCAGGGGGAGACATATTCATATGCTTATGCTATAGCTGTGTAATTTGTCTTTTGCCGTCTGTTCTTTCTGATCGCAAATTCATATCATTTATATATGTTTTTGTCATCATCAAAAAGGGGGAGATTGTTAGAACAAGATTTGTTCTGATCAATTATCTTAGTTTTGATGATAACAATAATATGAATTTTGCTTAAGATAATATGGTACTCTAATCCAATGCAATTTCCTTTTCAGGAAATATATAAAGAGTACGCATAATTCAGCGCTCAGAAGCTTTGTCTCAAAGGGTTCAGCATGCAACATCAGAACATGGTCTGGCAAGACATCAGAAGATGGTCGAAGCAGAATCAGAACATGGGTCTATGGAAGCATCAGAAGAACAAGAGAACAGAAGCACTGAAGCTCTGATGGTATCACGCTCAGAAGCACTTCAAGGTCAGAAGATCAGAAGATGCTTTGCACCAAGCTGTTTGACTCTGATGATATTCAAACGTTGTATTCACAAACATCAGATCAGAAGGAAGTACAAGTGGCAAGCTACGCTGACTGACAAAAGGAACGTTAAAAGCTATTCTAGGCTACGTCAGTAGACACAGCGTGAACAAGGCTCGAGGTAGTTGACAAAAGCGTATAACATTAAATGCGATGCTGTACGGAACACGCAAAGCATTAAATGCATTCAACGGCCATCTTCTCCAACGCCTATAAATATGAAGTTCTGATGAGAAGCAAGGTTAACAACTCTGCACCAAAACAATTCAAATTAACTTGCTGAAACGCTGTTCAAATTCAAAGCTCAGAATCTTCATCTTCATCAAAGCTCACTACATTGCTGTTGTAATATATTAGTGAGATTAAGCTTAAACGTTAAGAGAAATATCACAGTTTGTGATTATCGCTTTTAAGAAGCAATTGTAATACTCTTAGAATTGATTACATTAAGTTGTAAGGAACTAGAGTGATCGTGTGGATCAGAATACTCTAGGAAGTCTTAGAGGTTATCTAAGCAGGTTGTAACTAGAGTGATCGTGTGGATCAGTAGACTCTAGAAAAGTCTTAGAGGGTATCTAAGCAGTTGTTCCTGGAGTGATCAGTGTGTGATCAGAAGACTCTGGAAGACTTAGTTGCTGACTAAGTGGAAAACCATTGTAATCCGTGCGATTAGTGGATTAAATCCTCAGTTGAGGTAAATCATCTCTGCGGGGGTGGACTGGAGTAGTTTAGTTAACAACGATCCAGGATAAAAATAACTGTGCGATTTATTTTTATCTGTCAAGTTTTTAAAGCTACACTTATTCAAACCCCCCCTTTCTAAGTGTTTTTCTATCCTTCATCTACTACACAAAACAGTATAGTCACAAAGTTTCTTTTCTTTACAAACAACCCTACACCTATTAGCATCATTCTTTGCAAATGCTACCTCCCTACCAATCAAAACATTATGCTCCATAACAGCTTTCTTAAATTGCTTCAAAGATGAGAACTCCATACCTAGCTTGAACTTGAAATCTTTAGTAATTGCATCCTCTTCATTGAACCTGATCACAGGTGGCCTCTCATCACAACTATCATCAGCACCACTATCAAGTTCATCTGTCATGTACTCCTCTTCAATAACATGCTCCTTATCCATCCCACTTGTGATAAATCCAGTCCTGTGTGATTCAGTTTGTGGATGTTTATTCCTAGCAACACCATGCCTATTGATGCCTTCATCAAGTTCTATATCTGAGTCAAACATTCTCTCTTCTTCACTGTCATTGAAGTGAATATCATCAACTGAATTCTCACTGGGTTCATAATCTTCATCACTTTCCTCAGTATCACTTTCGTGCCCCTTTTGTCTTTATATGAGCCTCTCCATGTAACTCAATTCACTTGGATTAGGTTTGGACTCTGTGTAAATTTCAACATCACACTTCTTGTAGATAGCACAAGTTGCCAATGCAGATGCATCTCCATCGTTAGAAAATGGTTGAAGATCCTTCTCAAACGTCCCATTTTCATGCTTCCACCACATTTTCACTTCAGCCTCGTTGAAAGTATTGTCAATCCCTTTAATTAGGTCACGAGCTTCAAAATAAGACCAGTAGTCTGGGTCTTGACCGTCAAAAGCAAAGACGTTCCCACCTTCGTACCTAATACTCTGGTCTTTTACAAAAGACCCCTTCGTAAAAACGACAACTTTGAATTTCTCCATCCTGCAAAGAGGGTAACATAGACATTAACAAAGTGGTCCACTGTTTGCAATAAAGAGGGTATTGTCGGACAAGTGGGTTACAAACATTACAAAAATCAAAAATCATTAAACAATAGAAACTCACCTTTTGGGACCACTGAAGACGAAAACGTTGACGAAAGAGACTTGAAGATGACAACAACGTTTGACTGTAGCGATTTCTCCTTTAATGGGATGAAGAAGATGATATTTAGGGTTTTCAATTAAAATGTCAAAGGCTCTACAGTAATGAATTTAGGGTTTTCAATTTGATGTTATAGTTGGAATGAAGCTTCTCATTTACACGTATGCTGGTGTTAATCCACGTAGGTCAACGAAAAAAAAATCAAAACATAATTAAATGACACCTGTCCTGCCACGTAGGAGTCCATTAACTTCACTTGACGTTGGGGACTATTGTTGTGGATGGAAAATATTAGGAGGATGCAACATTAAAGGAAATGTTTAGAGGGACTAAACTTGATAATTGCAATATTTACAGGGACCAAAAACATATTTAACCCTATTTTTTATTGAACCAAAAATAAATAACCCTGTAAGACAAAAGAGAAAATTTGATTGAACCAAATAAAAAAAAAAGTTAATTTTGAATTTTCCTTAACATCTTATCTTCTTGTATGGTAGATATGTCAAAATGGGTGTTTAGAACCATTTTTCTCCCTTTCTATTTCCTCTTAATAATTATACCAAACATCTGAATTTAAAAATAATTGATCCTTTGCCCGTCCGATTCCCTCAAACCAAACACACCCTTAATAAACCCAATGGTTTTGTGTCATAATAATTTCCCGGCAAGAGATTGCAACTGGGCACTCAAAACCTCAGCAATGGCGCTTAAAACCCTATCCACTTTTCTAACACCTCTTTCTCTCCCAAATCACACTTTTCCTAAAATTCACACCAAACCTCCCCTCATTCTCTGCGAGTTCTCACGTCCTTCCATGCCAGAAGGAACTGGCGCTGCTGCTCCGTCCCCCGGCGAGAAGTTCCTCCAACACCATCACTCATTTGAGTCAAGTAAACTCATTCTCAAGGAGAACAAGAAGAATAAAAAGAAAGAGAAGCCTCTGAAACCTTCCAATTCCAATGCTGTTACTTCTTGCTATGGTTGCGGCGCTCCTTTACAAACTTCCGAAAGCGATGCCCCTGGTTTCGTCGATCCTGAAACCTATGAATTGGTATGTCTATTATCTAATCATCAATTGGTTGTTTCTGAATTACATAATGATGTTGTTAGTATGGTGTGAAATTGCTTGTTTGTTATTGTGTTGCAGAAGAAGAAACATCACCAGCTTAGAACCGTTCTCTGTGGGCGGTGCCGGCTTCTGTCTCATGGCAAAATGATAACTGCCGTTGGAGGACACGGAGGATACTCTGGGGGGAAACAGTTCATTACCGCAGAAGACCTTCGACAAAAGTTGACTCATTTGCGTAATGCCAAAGCTTTAATTGTCAAATTGGTAAACTTACCTGTCTCACATTTTCTTTACGTAAAATTGGTATTTCTGATTAATCCATTTTATAATGTCTATATTGTGACTCGAGTAGCCAGTATGGCGGTGTTATATTGCTATAGCGTAACAAATTTGAACAAACAATTTTTGTTCTGCGATAAGCTATTTGGTACAAAGTGTTGCCAAATAGGCTATAGCGGGAATTTTTACAACCCGCTATTTTCTGCTATCCACGGTTGACACTGATCCATAACCTTCTTATCCATAAATCATGTCTACAATTTATTAAGGCACTTGTGATCTTAACGAAAAACAGTGGCATATGTCTTTTCCTTATCCATACAAAATATTTCTTTCCCATATAACCATGTCATAAATATTACATATGTTTTTCTCAACCAATGGTAGTATAGTATTAGTATGTCACAAAAAACATTATCAATAAATGTTATCAATCCTTTTCAAAAGAAGTCTTGACTCTGTAGTTTCCTGCTATGCATTTATTATTCTCTAGTTATCATTCTGATTTACCTATGGTTATCATCCAAGAAAGCAACAAGAGCATGCTCTCATTTTTTTCGGTGGAAAAGTCTGTCAACCAAGAGTCTGAAAATTTCAAATTATCATAGAATATTTTGTAGATTCTGCAATACTTAAACTACATTTTGTTTATTTCTAATTAGCGATAATAAAATACTGAAAGGAAAAAAGCTTCTTTGTCTAATTGTCGAGACAACCACTTCTAGGTTGATGTTGTTGACTTCAATGGCAGTTTTTTGTCCCGAGTGCGAGATCTTGCTGGTGCTAATCCAATAATAATGGTGGTGACTAAGGTAATTACATGCGTGCAACTTATTGTTAATTTTAATAGGACTTTTTTGGCAAATTTATGATAAGATTTTAAATATACAACTATATGGTTATCACATTTGATTGAATGTTCTCTTTGTAGGTTGATCTCCTTCCAAGAGATACTGATTTTTATTATGGTTATCACATTTGATAGAATGTTCTCTTTGTAGGTTGATCTCCTTCCAAGAGATACTGATTTTAATTGTATTGGGGATTGGGTTGTAGAGGCTATCACAAGAAAGAAACTAAAGTATGTATCTTATTTGTATTAATTCTTGCCTTTGAAATTACTAATTTGTGACGTATTATCACACTGTTCAGTTATCTGTTATTAGAAGTTAAGATTGAGAACGTGAATTTTGCATACATTTGGCGTTTGCTGTTAAACTGTTAATAATGCTTGCGGTTAGATGAATCCATTTCTTCAATTTATTTTTTGTGGAACTTGATAACCACAGCTGATGACTTTAGCATATCAAATTTTCAATTGCTGATATTCATTGCAGTGTTCTCAGTGTCCATCTCACCAGTTCAAAATCATTGGTAGGAATAACTGGAGTGATATCAGAAATCCAGAAAGAGAAGAAGGTTTGCATTCCTTTTAACTTCAGTTCTTAATTTTTGAAGTCATCAAGAGATTTTTTGGTAAATTTGAATATACACTGCCATTTAGTATTGCATTTAAGATGACAAAACTGTTTGACAGTTACTGCCACATATGTTGATTCTGTACATAGAACTTTGTACGTAACGTTGATAATAATTTGGCATGTTTTTTGCATTGCTGTTAAATGAACTTGGCACATGTCATGGTCTGTTATATACTAGTAGCTTTTAGAGATAATCGGTGTAGGAAACTTAATTGGATGTTCTCTTCTCTAATTTGTTTTTCCTCTTGTCAAAAGCATCGTTGGAAACCGTAGAACTAAAATAGTGATGGTACATAGTGATACTTCCCCCTCCCCCCCAAATGTCATGTATCTGCATTATGCATGGTATGTACATAGGAAGATATTGAGAAAATGTCGAGATGATTTAGGGCTGAGGTGTCTTAACTCGAACTTCAAAATAAACTATGAATTTCGTATGTTTTTGATATTTTCCTATTTTTCTCTACTGAAATTCTATTTTTTCCCCTTTGTGTAGGGAAGAGATGTTTACATTCTGGTAAGTCTCTGAACTGAATTTTCATATGCTTAAAGTAGGTTATGATTGAAGAGGAGCTAATATTCTTTGATGTTTTTACTAAGTTGTTCTAGAATATGTTATATATTTCTTGGCTTACCACAAATGATAGAAGAACCAAATCAACCAATATATTAAATTGTACTCATTTCATGTATTTTATTTCCTGCTGTAAATGTGCTAGTCTAGCTCACTTGCTGGAGATTCATTTGTGGCCTTTCGTATCGCAACTCATTTGTAATATTAATCTCAAAATTTGGGTTGGGCCTAACTCATCACTACAAAACTGGCTTGTAAGGTGAGGATTGCCCCAACTTATAAACACAACATATGCCATATCTCTAAGCAATGCGGTACTAAATCCACCCCTTCAAAGCCAACACAATGAAGGTGTTAGGGGCTGCAATGAGGCAAGCCAAAGTGCCGCAATTAAGGTGGCTAGGGGCAGACCGTAATTAAGCCGGAAAGTCCAACAATTAATATTAGAATTTCTTCTGTGTAGTATGTATAGAACCCTTTGTATTTAAAGCTTCAGCTTTACCAGTTGAGCCAAGAGCTGAATTTACATATACCTTTATTTTATAGGGATCAGCTAATTGACATATACCTTTATTTTATAGGGTTCGGCTAATGTTGGGAAATCTGCTTTCATCAATGCCTTATTAAGTAAGTTATATATACATGCTTTCTAAACACTAGGATTAGGCTTATGGACTTTTTATGATTGAAAAGTTGTGAAACTTATGCATTATAACTTATATCTACATGCTTTGTATTTATAGTTACAGAAGGGATCAATTAATAATTAATTACGTAGGATCAAATTAAATCCTTAATTTGTGCAACGCTATTGCCAATTCCTAGTTATTATTATTTACAAAATAAAATCCTGTTAAATATGCTTTTTCTAACACTACCCCTCAAGCTAGAAGAGCGTATATGTCAAATGAGCCAAACATGTTGCAAATGTGGACTTAATGAACGTGTCAGCTAGCTAATGACCAAAATTTACACGACCATTTGTGATTTCACCCAAAAGCACTTTCTCCCTCACAAAGTTAGTAAACCGACGAGTTGGTTAGATGGTTGTTATGAGTTATTTTAGTTATTCATAGAAAGTCTTTAAATATCCCTCAATTAGTAGAGGGGAAAGATAGCTTTTGAATAATTGGATTTTATGTCTGGTTAATGCAGTGCTAAAGTAGAGTGCTCCTTTTTAGAACTTATGTATCTTCTCTTTCAATCTCACGACAAAAATAAGTAATCCTTCATTTGTTTGTAACCGTATTTATTTTAATCTGTTTTACACCATTATTCTTGGAATTATCTCTTGCTCAAAATAAGGATCCTAACTGGAGCCTTCATATTAGAGTGAACCAAAGCAAAAGGTGACAACACTTTTATTGGTTTGTTGACTATAAATATGATGAGTATGCTTTCCTACTTGATACACCTGACATTCAAAAAACGATGTTTTGGAAAACCTAGGAACCATATGCCACATCTAGAGTGACCCAAGTGTTCACGTGCAAAGGTTCAAGAGGAAGCAGAGCATAGGCTATTGATGGTGAAAGTTTATTTAACCCTCCATGCTCATATATTGTAGCAATCGTCTACTGTGTATGCTGTTTCCTGGACACAAACAATTATTATTGAAGAGAACTGAGTAATCAATGCTGCCAGTGTTTGCTAACAGATATTAAATTAAAAGGAAGACTAGAAACATAAACCACAACATCTAAGGAAAGATTGGGAAGGGGGTGCTTGACCATGATCACGGCCTTGAACTTGATTTTAGAATCATTCGTTAAGGTGACAAAGGGAAAAGAATTAGAGTAGATAGGCAAGAGAAAAAATATTTGTTACCAATCATGTGGTCGGAAGCACCATAGGCAAGTACCCAGGGTCCAAAGACGACTGAGAAACAAAAGCAACAAGATTACCAGACTTAGAGACTTAGAAACAACGACAAAAAGTAGACAAATGGGCTGCTTTGAATTGGAGGATTCAATTGTAATTAATGACATATATAATAACTTCCTCGGTGATTGTAGTTAGTGACGAGAGCAACATTGTAAGCTTAGATTGTTGTCTCGCCTTGGTACGACCTATGAGTGGACGGACACAACTGTTGTTCACTAACCTTGTCATAGGATGGTATTGTGGGTCCCAACAAAATTTGTTTATATACTGAATCAAGTTCGGATGGTAGACTGCCAAGAGCCAGAGCTATGAAGAATTTGCTGCGTTGTGTTGAGATTCTGCATCACTACTAGTAAATTACTAGAGGGTTTGAAAATCTACAATTAAATTATCAAAGTTACAAAGATAAGTCAGCGCATCCATATTTTCCAGCTTCAGAGACATAAGGTTAATGTATTAAATATAGCGGCACGAGTGCCGCGAGTAGACTTTCTTGGCTTTCTCCCAAGCCTCAACAAGTACAGTAGTAAATTGCGGCACTTGACTTGCCTTCATTGCAGCCTCCAACGCCTTCATTGTGTTGGATTTGAAGGGGTGGATTTATTCCCACGTTTCTTAGAGATATGGCTTGTGTAGTGTTTATAAAGCTTGGGCAGCCTTCACCTTACAAGCCGGTTTTGTAGGGATGAGTTAGGCCCAAACCAAATTCTAAGACTCCTTAACCCAAACCCCTTGTTTCCTTTATGTTGGCTTAAAAACTGACATGACTCATTATCTTTTTTAACACTAAGCCCAAAATTGAATTCTTTTCCTCCTTTCTTTTGTTTCAAGTTTCTTCCTGCACCGTTTTGAGGAATTTATACCCTTTGCAATTCCGTCTTGACGTCCCTTGCTGATTTCATCGCCCAAACATGGTGCGAGGATTTAAGGTCCTCACCTTCAATTTGATCTTTGGCCGGAGTCCTCCGACGAAGATACCTATATCAATATCTTCAGGCAAATGACTCACCTGAGAAGACATGTATCCAGACTTTGTGATATACTCATCTACACTTTCGATTTGCATCAAATCTTTCAATTCTTCAAATGGAATCACTTTGCCTTCCCGCGTACCTTTCAATCAGAGATTGTTTCAGTTTCAACCATATCAAGTCATCTTCTGTTTCACGTAGAAGATTTGAACAAGTAGATCGTCCCACCGTCCATGCTTAGCTTTGTTAATTTCACCTCCACCTTCTTTGGGGAATCTTGCACCTCGAAATATGCCTCAGAGCGCGTAATCCACCTTATTGGATTTTCTCCGTCAAACAACGACACCCTCTTCACTCCCATCTTGAATTCTGAGACAGGTTCATTAATGGAAGATGAACGCGGTCTCTCTTCAGTGAGACAATTCATAACTTTTGCAAATTCAGCCAGCGTAGTGTGATAAAACTCTTCCAAAGTTGGGTGCATTGAATCTTCCATCGTCATCATTCTCATCTCCAACACATCTACACGGTCAGTCATCTTTGGGGCATTCGCAATATTGATTCACCGTCTCTCCTCTCTGTATCCGGCAGGTCAGGCCAATGATAGGAACCATAATTTACAGGTAACAAGGTGCATGATTAATAGCAAATGTTTGAGTTTAAAGCTCTAACAATGGTGGAAATGCGGGAAGAAAATGATAAATCAGAGTTACTAGAACTCCTAACCAGATAATTTCTTCTCATATCTGTTTACTAGCAACTTTTCTGAATGAATTACACATCACCCTTCCCTCTTTTATTACAGAAAATTCCCTAAAATTTAGGGAATATGTCAACTTACTATTATCCCCACAGCTTCTACAACCTTCTAGAATCCGTGCTTGTATGATTTGGGCCCAATCTCCAATTATTGGGTCATCACACATATTGGACCTTAGTGTTCTATCAGTCTTGTATTGGATTTTTTGCCATGGTAGTCATTGTTTGCAATATTCTTGAATGCTCTGCTTTTCATTGATGTTGAACAATAAGCAAGCTATGATTTTGATGCGGCGGCCAGCAGGTTTTTTTAAAGCCAGCAGGTTAAACACCTTTACTGTGCAATAAAACAGCAGCGTACACTTGCATTATATATCTGACATTTAGCAGATATATATGTTTTATTTGTTTCATTTGGCATTCTGCTTCCACATCAATCTGTGTATAGCTTGAATGTAATTCTGTTTATATATAGACAATGATGGATGTCTTTAATTTTTCATTAAATTTCTAAATTATTCTTCATATGGCTTATAAGACAATTTCAGGTATTCATGTTCATTTTCCTCCTTTTGACCTTTTAATATTTGATGCTAGAGACAATGGCTATAAACGATCCAGTGGCTGCATCTGCACAAAGATACAAACCAGTACAGTCTGCTGTTCCTGGAACTACCTTAGGGCCAATTCCAATTAATGCTTTCCTTGGAGGAGGGGTATGTCTTTCTGATTTATATAGGCCAAAGAGCTGTCCAATCCTTTGTTTTTATTTAAATTGTTTTTCCCTATCAAATGCAGAAACTGTATGACACTCCAGGAGTTCATCTCCACCATAGGCAAACTGCAGTTGTTCATTCCGAAGATCTATCCTCCCTTGCTCCTAAAAGCCGACTGAGGGGCCTATCTTTCCCGGTATGTTTCAAAAACTGTTACGTCATTATACAATCATAAGTAAATTTAACTTATCCTCATTGCTATGGTTAGAGTTCTCAAGTGTTTTCGGACAGTACAAAGGAAGGTGCTCCAACAGCAAATGGCTTGAATGGATTTTCAATATTTTGGGGAGGTCTTGTTAGAATTGATATCTTGAAGGTTTTAATTATATCTTTTCATTTTCAGTTTATAATTCATGTCACAGACCATTTATTTATAATTCATTTCATCCTTCCCTTGAAGTTACCAGTTTTAACTATTTCAGGCTTTACCAGAAACATGTTTAACATTTTACGGGCCCAAGCGGATACCAATTCATATGGTGCCCACAGAGAAAGCAGATGAATTTTATCAGGTATGGTGAATCAATATTTTTTTAGAAACAATAAGATACTTGGTGTTATCGCTCAAATTTGTCATAAATTACTATAGTTTGCTTAATGTTTGGTTTGGTTGCAACTAAGTTCATGTTTCTAGATTATTATTAGAAAAAAATAAAATAAAGGTGCTTCAGTTTTTTCACAGAAAAAAATATGAAGAATGCCAATTTATGATGGAATCTTTTTGGCACCAGTTGATATTTTTGCTTTTGGTTGCTAGAACATTATTCAATAAAAAAAGTTGGAAGAACTGCAGTTGTTTCTTGTTTTGTTGCTATTAGGTTGATCAGAATTGAAGAAGCTATTTCACGTTAATAATATAGCCTGGGTTCCACATACGTGGACGGTATAACTACATCTAGACTTCTAGTTGCATGTAATCAAATTGCATTAGAAACTACAAATTCTCTTTTTTGGTTCCTTTTTGCCTTGCAAAACTAAAACTATCTCGTCTTTTTGGCCTATTTAGGTCTGTTATTCATATCGCTTTCTACCTAGGAGCAACATGCACAAGATAGTCATTCTATGGGTCTATTAATTTTGTCCATTTTCCACTCTAAACAAAAGTGGGCATTTGTAACACCTGCAAGTTTAAGGATATTTATTTCCTCAAATCTGAATGACGGGTTCACTTTATTGTTTCAGAAAGAACTCGGAGTTCTGCTAACCCCACCAAGTAGTAGAGAGAAGGCTGAGAACTGGAGAGGGCTTGACTCAGAACGTAAATTGCAAATAAAATTTGAAGATGCTGAAAGGTAATAATTCCAAGTTAGTTTCTTCTATCAACTTTTGGATGTAAAAGGTTTTAATGTAGCGTTAGAATTGGATACCTTGTTCTACTGGTTCTAGAGCTCATTGTTAAGTCATATCTGCCAAATATGCCAATATTTATGATTAATATTAATAGACAAATATGAAATTTCTTGTTTTTCTTTTTGTGCAGGCCAGCCTGTGATATTGCTATATCAGGTCTAGGATGGCTTACTGTTGAGCCGGTTAGTCGGTCACACAAATTCAAACAACAAAAACCAATGGAGATTGCGGGCGAATTGCTTATAGCCATACACCTCCCCAAACCTGTTGAGATTTTTGTAAGGCCACCAATACCAGTAGGCAAGGCTGGGGCAGAGTGGTACCAGTATAGGGAATTAACAGATGAAGAGCAGGAAATTAGACCAAAATGGTACTTTTGAATTCTGTGTATTTTTTCTTTTTCCTTTACTTATTTTTTGGGATAGGGGTACATGGAAAGCCATTTCTATAATTTGAAATTTCAACCTTTACCCAAATCTTCAGCAACCAATGTTTACATGTATCATTAATTGTTAATGTGACTAATACTAATTAGTGTGACTAATACAACTATTGCAAAGGAAGGAAATTTACAGAAATCATGTCTCTCGATAATTTAGAATGTGGAACGATAAGATTATTCTTAAATTTTCTTGTGTAAGTTTCACTCTTGCTACTGAGGATGGAAACTATCATTATTACTCGTCCAGCTTGAGCTAAGATGTTGGATGGTTCGTAACCTTTTCTTTTCTAGACAAAACCCAATAAAATAGCTTCTTTACCTGTTAAACTGAACGGTTCATACTTAAAATTGCATTGGCAAATGATGAATATTTTTAATTTATCGGACGCTTACAGTCGTGCATAATATGTTTAAAAGCTAACATGTGTTCTAAGGGCACGGGCACGTGTTAATAAACACACTAATAGAAAGTTTTTCTTGAAACAAATTAATTAAAACATTAATAATAAATTTTTAATAAAAATATTACATAATTTCTAATAAAAAAATTCTACATTTAGCATTACCCTTTGTTTAATAGCTGCCCAAATAGTTTTTCCTTAAATGCAGTGAACAATGACGTGCATAATATGTTTTGTTCTAGAGCCATTTGCAAACTTGATCTATGATTATGACTGCAAGTGCACAGTCTATCGCGTAGTTTTAAAAGATATCGAACCCACAGGGACTAAGAATCGACTTAATGTAGTTAATTGCTACTACGTAAATCTAAGGCTAATATCTGATTGATTATGGATCAGACGGGAATTAAAAAGAAATATTATTGAATTAAATCTAGGATAATAATATCGGTATGCAACGGTCGGACTTCGGGGATCTAGTAAGCCATCGATGCGGATCGTAATTTAAAATCACTTTTCTGTAGAAATCATTAGTTTAAAAACCCTCCTCTCACACTCTCGTGTTTATTGATTATGATTTCACTATTAAACCTAAGTGAGCGCTCTCGCTGTATCAATTAAAGTTCAAAGTGATTTTTGAAAACCAATGAAAACTAATTACCCTTAAAGCGCTCTCGCTGTATTTAAGGTTAATGCCTAATTTCTAAGGTCCAGTTAAAATCTCAAACTCTCGTTTTTATTGATCCTAACTTCTATTGTTTTTAAATCTCGTTACAAAATAGTTTAATTAAGCGTTTAGAAATATCAGCCAGACAAATGAATTTGATTAATAAACTACATCGAAGTCTTACTCGATTCCCTCGGTTATGTGACCTTACATACCGATAAAAATAAATTAGCCGGACATTGTTTTAATAAACGGAACAGGATAGACATAGCAGGTAAAAATTAAGCCGGACATAATTCTATTAACTAACATAAACAGAAAATAATAATTTAAAGCAATTAAATGAACCTGAATTTAATATGGTAAACTGAAATTGAAATCTTGCTGTACCAAATCTTGAATCCGGGACGAAAATAAATGACGAAAACAAAATCTACTCTTAAAACTAATACGAATTCTGAAGCTTGAAAAAGGAAACTGAATTGCAATAGTATTTCCGGTGTGGAAATCTATTGCAGAAAATGGTTTGGAAAATAAGAACAGAATTGGAAATTGCAGAAGAAATAAACTTGACGGCAGTAGGGTAAAAGTACGTAACTCTTTCAATAATTCTTGAAGGGTTTATATAGTGCTCTCAATTCTTGGATTTCTAACTTGTCTTGTAGCAGTAGCAAGTCTTTCGGCAGAGAAAATGGAGGAGAGAAAGTAGCGTAACGTCTCTTCTGGGCTTGAGTGTGTGACTTACGTCATACACATATATTAAGGGGGTGCCGAACAACAAGGAGGGGGTTGCGCCGACCGGCAGGTGCCTCAGGGTGCCTTCCGTCTGGTGCATCCACTTCCTGTGCGTGCTGGGCTTGTGTGTGTTTGGGCCTGGTTCTTTTTGTTATTTGCACCTCCTTATTTAGTTGTCCTTTTAAGCAATTTCTCTTCCATTTTAAGTCCTTTTTCCGACTATTTCTTCTGCGAGCTCCGATTAAATAAATTCCTGAAAACAAATAGAAATACCGGCATAATACAAAATAAAATAATAAAATCGAAATAAAAATAGAATAATAATGCATGTAAATTAAGCTAAATATACGATACGTTTTCGTGTTATCAAACTCCCCCACACTTGAACTTTGCTTGCCCTCAAGCAAACGATCAAGAAAAAGATTTTACACATGAAGCTGTAATAGCTAAATATACGATACTTCGTTAGAGACACGGAAGCTCATATGAACACTAAAGATACAGTAGCGACACTAGACAACTCCAGCTTATGCAGACCAATTCAAATCATGCTATTACAGCTCATCTAGACCCTTTCGCTAGATTTTGCTTGTTTTCATTCGAGCGCAATCACATTAAGCCCTTTATCTTCACACGCACATAGTAGAGTAACCGGTTAGTGACTCTGATCCTTATTAGCACGGGGCTCTGACACATTTCTGTGGTACCCACTTCTTTAACCAATTGTAAGCTGCGGGGGATCGAACCGTAATTCGCCCTACCAAGTTCAATATCAGATACTTTTGAACCAACTGACAATAGGTTTCTTTATTGTTTGCGAGATATACATCCTTTGGGTTAAATGACCGGGTGAGGGTCACCTAGCTTAGTTGAAGCAATCTTTTAAATTCTTTACTGAAAATTTTCAGGATCATTCACTTATATTCATCGGCTCTCTACGTAGTTTGTGTTTAAGACGGTGCCGACTGCTGAATAAACTACTCTAAGCTACTTTAAAGCTTAGAGGTTAAAGATTTTGAAATAATAGGGACTTAAATTGAATCTTGCATAAATCGGAGTTTTGGAGTGTCAAGACTGTAGCATTTTGTTTACTAGTGCTTCGGTTCTAACATATCTTAAATAGTTGTATTCTTGTACTTTTCGAGCGTGTCAAGCTATGCGTATAAAGTAAAAAGGTTTATAGTTCAAGTGGGCGGAGAATTCGACAAACAAAAAAATACTCGCATATATTAAACTTAGAATACATGGGTTGGAATGACAGGAAACTAAAATATATATATATTTTTTTTAGGGAGATAACTAGAAATACTGGAAATTAAATACTAAAATTTTAAAAAAAAACTACCGAAAATAATAAAGTTAAAAGCAGCAAGCTTCCTCCCCCACACTTGAACGTTGCTTTGTCCTTAATGCGACTTTGTGTGGTAGAAACGATGAAAACTCACTACTCGTTTCCTCTTCCTCGTGCTCGTCCTCGAGTTCGTGCTCTTCCTCCTCTTCGAACTTCATCGCCGTCTCTAGGCGGAACTATCCCAGCATGGTACACATACTCATGTAAGCCTTCAACACGATATGTCAAACATTGCATTTCTTCAGTGAGGTCTGCGATGCTACGATTATTCTAGTACGCATAGTCGTGCTGATCTCTTTGCATTTGACGCATCAGCGTCATCATTTTGTTCTGACCCGCCTCAATCCTTTGATGACACTGAGTTTCTTCCTCATGGTTGCGTATCATCTCTCTATACACATCATCCAGTGTGACTGGTTGATTCCTTCTTCGGGGTGAAGGTACAGATGGTCCTGCAACATTTTCAGGATTGGGTTGGGGGTTTTCATCAGGCTGGGGTTCTCCTTGATTCATTTCTTGTTCAACTTCATCCACATTATCTGCATTATTTTGATTATCTTCCACGTTCTCACCAGGAGCAGGTGCGTCGAGATCATAGATCCAGTTGTCTCCGCGGTCTATCCTCGTGATCTCGATGTTTGGCAGTATAACACTACGAATTTCCCTGTTTTGCACCATGAGGTTGTACCTTCCGTATGGTCTTGATTTGATAAGGCGACCAACTCTGCAGTTGTTGATATCCATAAAAACGGGCGGTAGAGAAGGTAAATTTTCGAGCCTATCATTCAGGTTGAGGGCTCGAGCTATACCAGTGACAACCCATCCCACACAGAATGGTGTGTTTCCTTCTCTTGACACGAGAGCTTGAATGTGAGACATAAGGAAAGTGCTGGCATTGATTCTATGATTGGCGAAGGCACAATAAAAGAAGTATAACTCCTTACTATTGACTTTGTTGATGTTGGTTCTTCTAAAGATGGTATTCGCTAAAATGCGGCGGAAGTAACGCATAACCGGGTGTCACCCTCGGTTTTGTGAGACGCAAACTGACTCTTCTTTTTCTTTTTGAGTTGTGAAAATCAGAGAGTCGCCACCGACTTTTATTTTATCCAATTAAGGAAAGGTTTATAAAAGAAACAGAAAAAGACCTTTAAGAGATTTTGGGTAAGGGGATAGGTTATACAAAGGGAAGGTGTTAGCACCCTTTGTATCCATGGGCTCTTAGTTGCTTGGCTCACTTCTTTGAATCGTTTGTCTTGCCTTTAAATGCTTGTATGTGGTTTTAAAATACCTTTGCAAATTAACTTTGTAATGATCCTTGTGCGGATGTATACAAAGTGTGTTGTTTTTCGAAAGATGTTTTGAAAAAAAGATCTTTAACTTCGTAATGATCCTTGTTTGGATATATACCAAGTATTGTCTTTTTTGAAAGTTTTGTTTTGAAAAACGGTGAATATGTGAGACATTTGTTGTTTTGATTTGAGCAAGCAATTAGGAGGTCTATCCTACATTTATAAGGTCTTTTCCTAACTCTTTTAGAAAATTCTCCTTTTACCAGATGTAAACAAAAGTTTGAATTCGTATTTGAAACAGTAGAATTTGATTTTTTGAAAAAAGTAACAAAGGGATTACCCTAAGAGGTGCAAGTGTGATTGTGTTCTGATTCAGATATTTTGTCTTTGAATTTAGTGATCTAACGCTTCAGTTTTTTAGCTTTGACATACACGCAGTTTTATATGTACAGAAATTAAAGTGCGGGAATGTAAAATGCGGAAAGTAAATCTACGCTATTACATCGATTGTGCAGGAAATGTAAACTACGTTATTTACATGATTTTGACAACCTATACACTTATCTAGGAATTTTAAATTGCAATAAGATAAAAGAAATATTTTTTGGATTTTTTGTATGATTGATTTTAATTAGAATTAATGCATGATTAATTTAATTAAAATGAGAAAAAGGTAGAAATAAAATTTAAACCTAAAAATTAAGTCTAAAATATGTTCAAAATACTTGTCAATTAATTTTAAAACAAAACTAAATTTTTTTGGAATTTTTGAAATTTGTTTTTTGAAATTATAAAGTTAATTAACATATAATTATACAAATAATTATACAAATAATTAAAACTTAAAGAGAAAAATATTCTAATTATGTACAGAATTAGTTCATGATATATAAACTTAATTTAATAAAAAGAAAATATTTTTTATGATTTTTGAGAGGTTGAGAATAATTAAAAGATAAATATACACATATTATCTAATTAATTATGCAAAATATTTAAATTATGAAGAAAAATAAAATATTTTTTATGTCAAAAATAATATATTATTTTATCAACCTGGAAATATTTTTATCATATTTTTTGGATTTTTAAAACTATTTTAAAATAATTTTGCAAAGAAAATTAAATAAAATGAAAATATATTAGATAATGATCAAGTGTGGTTGGATATAGAGTTCATGGTATGGATTGGTACATCATGAGCGTTGGATGAGCTGGCAAGTGGATCTGAGGGTGATTAGAGTGTGGCACATGGTGCACATGGATAGAGAGATTGCATGTGATCATTCAGAATTCAAACATTCCAGGTGGGGTCCACGCTGGTTGACCAGCGAATGAGGAACGCACGCGTGGTCATCTTCTTCCTTCGTCCATGCAGCTTTTTTTGAATGCAAATTATGGCGGTTAAAACCGTCGTTATTTGCGTCGCAGAAACGCCATAATTTGCATGAACCTATAACCTGCAAAAATGTTAGTTTCAAATAACAAAAGAAACCCAGATCCCCTAATTAGGATGCTCTGAGTTCAAATATGATATTAGTTTTGCTGTTTGGAGCTTGCATCATAGAGAACGAAAGCTTCACGTATTTGAAGCTCAAAAATGGTGGAGCTTCAAAACCACGTTAAAGCTTGCATGAGCTACATTGGATCTACTCTAAATGATGTCAGAAACTTAAATCAAAGATTAAATTAAGTTATTCCACGTAAGAATTTGGAAAACGAAAGCTATGTAACTATGGACATGAAGATGATGATACACGTATTTGGAGTATAATGAGACTTGTTTAGTGCATCAATATTACTCTATATGATCCCAAAGGATGATTTGAATGATTATTTTTTATTGATGTAAGCTAGAAATTGCAAAACGAAAATTACAAAGTGTTTGATATTTTGTGAGAATTTTGTGTGTTTCTTGGCTATGCTCTTGTATATTTTCGTGTCTCCTTGATTGATGAAGTGTGCTACTTCATTTATAGGCAAAGATGTGCTTAAAATTGAAGCTAAGAAGCATTGATGAGCTTTGTTGAATTTTTGACTTGTTTAATATATTAAGCTTTGAATTCAAGCTACCATAGCTTGATTTTTCCACACCTCTTGCCCTAGGCCTGCTTTGTACCTTTCTTGCTGCAGAATTGGATCAATTTTGGAGGCTTTAGATTAAGAATCAAGCATTGCATCATTATTCTTTACCATTTCTTTTTCAATTTAATCTTAAATGTAATAAAATTAAACCAAAAAAGAAATAAAAATGTTATGGGCCTTAGGTTGGTCGTGGGAGGCCCTTAACATTGTTAGAATCATGTTTGGATCATGAAAACTTGGCCCCTTTTGAAAAAAAAACATTTTTGATCAATGTTGGTTTCATGCATTTTCCCAAAATTTAGCCAACTTCAACAAGGCATAAATCCCTCAATTTTTATCATATGAAGGATTTCTTGTACTTTTTAGAAACCTCAAGATGTCCTCTACAAGCTACTTTGGAAGCATTTTTGCATTTGGAGAAGTTATCTTGATGTTATGGTCTTTGACAAAAAACCACTTTTTGTTGACTTTGAAAATGACCTATAATGTCTTAGCTCATATTTTCCAAATGGTGAATCCAATGACCATAGGACCAATTGCATTTGAAAGATAATTGAATTTCCTTCAAAATGAGCCTTGGTTGGAATTTTTTTGATGAATGATGAGAGAGTTATGGCCAGTCAAAGTTCAGTTGACTTTTTAGGAGAAAACCCTAATTTTTAAACTTAGGATTTTGTTGATTTCTGAGCTTTTCTTGATGAATTTTGATCAACCACTAGTCAAATGATGAATCCATTGACAAAATATGGATGTTGACAAAAAATTTCATTTTTGACTGTCTGTTGACTGTTTGAGCTGTCGATTGCGCGTCTGAGCGAATCGAAGTTTGAAAATTTGTCTGGTGGTACTTTGAGACATATGGAGGTACATGAAATCCATTTGAAGTCTAAAAAAAAACTTGTTCTCCTGAAAAAAACAAAAACCCTAGTTAGGGACTGTTTGTGTAGGACACAGTCGAGCGTACCTGATTTTTGTGCAGTGCTGAGTCTTTGCTGATCTTGTGATTGTCAGAAGACTTCTAGGACAAAAATCTTGGAATTTTGAAATGTGAAAGATGGATTTGATTGATGGTACAAAACACGGAGAAACGTGCTGTCACCGGGTTTGACTGTTAACTGGCTGTTCGGGTATTAACGTAACAGTTAAAGTGAAAATTCAACAGTTAAAGTTAATTTTTCTTTTTGTTTTTGTTGTGTTAATGGTGAGAAATTATTTACATGATTTGTTAGAAAAACACAAACATAATAAATAATTAAAGTACACTGTACGAGAACAAAATTACCGTCAATAATAAGACTGAAAGGATTTAATGCACAGAAAAAATAAATATTTTAACTAGCAATAAACACATATAATATTATCTTACTAGTTAAATGACGATATAATAGATAGTGTAATACTTAATACTGACAGTACAAATATTACCTAAACAAAACGTAGTAAACAGCACGGTAAATATAAAGAACGGTACATTCTAAAAACAGAAGATACGACAAACTTTACATATGACGATTAATAATCCATGCTATGACCAACAGAAAATAGATGATCGGAAGTGTAACCATCGCAGGTCCGCATTTTTCAGGACTATGCAGACAGAAGAAGGACATGATCACCGTAGCAATGGTGATGACTATAAGAAAAAGTGTCTCCATCCACTTTGCCATTTTTTGCCGGGGAAGAAGAGAAAATAGATATGAGGTAGAAATTTGAGAGATTGAATGAAATTTGATGTGAGACTTTATGGAAAAAATGAGAGGTATTTATAGAATGAAAAGAAGGATAGAGACGTTGGGGAATGAAGTGATTCCGTACAAAAAAGGAAAATTTGAGTGGTAGTAGGATTTGAAAGAAAGTATATGGTAGGGTTTGAAAAGAGAAATGTGTAGAATAAAGTTAGGATTTGATTTGAAAGAAAGAGATTTTGAAAATAATAGAATATAGTACAAAAATTAGTGGGAAACAATAATAATTTAATTGTTACCAGTACAGTCTGAATCCCCGGACCCTGCGCCTGCAAAATAAATTCTGTACCAATTGCGTCAGTACTATTTATCAGTAAATAAATCTCAAATAGATAGCGTGTGTGAAGTGATAAACAGTACTTGGCGTTTGCGTAAAAATAAATTCAACAGCGAACCAAAATACCGTATAAGAAAAAAATTCTAAAAACCAAGTATTCATAAAATCAGGATATTTATGAAATAAAATCCAAGATTATATGAAACTCCCAATTTTTAGACAGAAGTCTGTTGCCTTCTTTTTTGAAAAAGATGTGGGCAAATTTTGGGGTATAACAGTTGCCCCTATTCAATCTTCTTAAACCTGATTGGAATCTGAAGGTAGAAGATGATTGAATATTTAGATGTCCTGAAATTTGCACTTACCTCCACCGACAATGAAGTTGGAAATTGCTTTTGAATGTTGTCTGAGACATGTTGTCTGCAGATCGAAACATTGCCTGAGATGGGCCTTCAGATGCCATCTGGAAAATGTGTTGATGGTTTGTTCATCAGAATGAATCCATTGATTATATCTTGATGAAGGATTTGAAAACCTCTGCGTTGACCGTTACGGAACCGTCCGAAGTTACCGCTTTAAATCTTTGAGGTTGATTATTACAGAACTGTCCAAAGTTTCTGCTTCGAATTTTTGAATGCTGATTGTTACAGATCCGTCCGAGGTATCTGCTTTTAGATCTTGAAGATTGATCGTCGTGGAACCGTCTGAAATATCGGCTTAGATCTGAATGGTAGATCATGAAGGAGCCGTCCAAGGTATCAACTTAGATCTGAAGGTAGATCATGAAGGAACCGTCCAAGGTATCAACTTAGATCTGAAGGTAGATCATGAAGGAACCGTCCAAGGTATCAACTTAGATATGAAGGTAGATCATGAAGGAACCGTCCAAGGTATCAACTTAGATCTGAAGGTAGATCATGAAGGAACCGTCCAAGGTATCAACTTAGATCCGCTTTGCTTGTTTAGAATTAGAGCTCTTCAGAGTGAATCTTTGGTTTGATTATATCTGAAAAGAATGCTCGTGATTGAAGATAACTTGCTGAGGATATTCGTCCACCTGAAAAATCAAGTTAGTGATATGCAATGTCATGATGCATGTAATGTATATGTTGAGATTCTCAAACTAAATGGATCCGTGTATGTTATGTATGAGTTTGTCATGAAACATTATATGTTGTGTATGAATATGCGTATGATGTATTATGTATGATGTATGATGTATGACTTATGCAGTCTTGAGCGTATCAAGCTTCTGGTTGGGAAAATAAATCCCCGCTAGTCATTTGGAAATGAAGGCATTGTGATCGTTGAAGATCTTTGCCGTCTTGTTCGAGTACACTTGGCTGGGGAACTTTTTTACGGACCAGGGTGCTCTGTTGAGGGATCTTTGACTACCGCTTGGGGATGAAAGGTAATTTGAAGGTTCTGACTTTGATGCCCTTTAAAGTGGGAATGAGGAAGATGCATAATCCTCCGATGCACTATTTGACCAAGTCCTGGTGTGAGACTACACTTTCTGAGGATAGCACTCTGGAACAGCCATGCTGGGGAATAAGATTTCTTGAATCACTTTGTTGGAGAGAAAAATCTCATTGAGGAATTTGCTGAGAAATGCATTTCTGTTGGGGATTTCTCTTCTGATGCTGGTTTCGGGATGATGTCCAAATGATTGGGACATTACATGAATGCTATTCCTGTTTTTCTAGTAAACATCAATCATATTCAAATGCACATGTTCATTCAAAATTATCATTTGGGACGTTTACGTATTCAAAACAGAAAAAGTGAAAACATTGATTTTGAGCGTGAATTGTGTTGATTTTGAAAGAGGGCCATAACAGGCGGATTAGTACAAGGAGACAACAATCTTAGTAGTAGGAAATTGTCATAAAACTTTGAAAAGTAAAATAGCTATGTGGAAACAATCCATTCAAGTTTCAATTCTGCTATTGCCAATCTGTCTTCGAGTATCTCATCCCTCACTTGTTGGAAGAAAATGATTGGACTGATTAGTGCCTTTGATGTGTTGAACCTTGAATGTGAGTAAATAGCCAAACGGGACATAGTCGTATGCTTTATTCCCTAACTTTTGCCTAGGCTGCCTTTTCAGGTTTTCAGCCTACCGGGATAATTATTTTTTTAGTCTCTAATTTTTGCCTGGATCGCCCTTTCAGGTTTTCAATCTACCGAGACGCTCATTTTTGCCTAAGTCGCCCTTTCGGGTTTTCAACTTAGCGAGCTTTTCTTTTCTTTAAGCGAAGTACTTTTTGACTATGTCCGCATTTACAGGGTGTGGGAAATCTTCTCCGTCCATAGTAGTAAGAAACATAGCTCCGCCGGAGAATACTTTCTTGATTACAAATGGTCCCTCATAGGTGGGAGTCCACTTGCCCCTGGGGTCACCCTATGGTAGGATGATGCGTTTGACAACCAAATCACCGATTTGATATGTCTGACTCTTGACTTTCTTGTTGAAGGCTTTGATCATACGTTTCTGGTACAACTGACCATGACAAATAGCCGCAAGTCTCTTCTCATCGATCAAGTTCATCTGGTCCAATCGAGTCTGAATCCAATCGTCTTCGTCTAGATCGGCTTCTTTCATGATCCTTAGGGAAGGAATCTGGATTTCGATTGGGAGAACTGCCTCCATACCATAAACTAAGGAAAATGGAGTTGCCCCTGTTGGAGTACGTGCTGACGTGCGATAACCATGAAGAGCAAAAGGTAACATCTCATGCCAATCTTTATAGGTTACTGTCATTTTCTGTATGATCTTTTTCATGTTCTTGTTGGCAGCTTCCACCGCGCCATTCATCTTTGGTCGATATGGAGATGAATTATGATGTTTGATCTGGAACTGTGTGCAGAGTTCGGTAATCATCCTGTTATTTAAATTTGTGCCATTGTCCGTGATGATCCTTTCAGAGATGCCATACCGACAAATGAGATTGTGCTTGATAAACCGGGCTACAACATTCTTGGTAACTGAAGCAAACGAGGCTGCCTCTACCCATTTTGTGAAGTAGTCAATAGCGACCAGTATGAAACGATGTCCGTTGGAAGCAGTAGGCTTGATTTCTCCAATCATATCAATACCCCACATTGCGAAAGGCCAAGGAGCCGTCAGAACGTTTAATGGAACTGGCGGTATATGCACCTTGTCGGCATATATCTGGCATTTGTGACAGGTTTTGGAGTGATGATGGAAATCTGTCTCCATGGTAGACCAGTAGTAACCTGCTCTTAGGATCCTTTTAGCCATTGTATGTCCACTTGAATGAGTACCGAAGGCACCATCGTGTATGTCTTCCATAATCTGTTCTGCTTCCTTCTTGTTTACACAACGAAGTAAAGTCGAGTCATGGTTGCGTTTGTATAGGGTTCCATTACTTAGAAAGAATTTAGCAGCAAATCTTCTTAGAAACTTTCTATCGTTAATGGATGCCCCTTCAGGGTACTCCTGAGCTTCGAGATATCTTTTTACTTCATGGAACCATGGTTTTTCTTCCACTACTTCAGTATCAATCTCATTGCAGTAGGCTGGTTCATCTTGTCTGTAAATGGTGATCATTGGCGCCTCATTGTCCCACCTGACTTTGAACATGGACGACATGGTAGCTAGGGCATCAGCTAGTTGATTTTCTTCGCGCGGGATATGTTCAAAAGTGATTTCTTCAAAGTAAGGAATCAAACTCAGCACATATTCTTTGTAAGGAATTAGATTCGGGTGCTTTGTGTCCCATTCCTCTTTGACTTGATAAATTACAAGGGCCGAGTCTCCGTAGACCTCCAGGACCTTGATTCTTAAATCGATTGCAGCTTTGAGACCCAGAATACATGCTTCATACTCAGCTATATTGTTAGTGCAGTTGAAATATAATCTGGCAGTGAATGGCGTATGACCTCCTGTAGGAGAAATGATCACAGCTCCGATGCCATTGCCAAGCGCATTAGAAGCTCCATCAAAAACCATAGTCCATCGGGATCCTGGCTCGGGTCCTCCCTCTGGTCCTGGTTGTTTGTAGTCAGTAACTAACATAATGTCTTCATCTGGGAAGTCAAAGTTTAATGCTTGGTAATCATCCACTGCCTGATGAGCCAGATGATCAGCTACCACACTTCCTTTTATTGCCTTTTGCGAAGTGTACTGGATGTCATACTCTGTTAGAATCATTTGCCGTCTTGCTACCCTTCCAGAGAGAGCAGGTTTTTCGAACACATATTTGATAGGATCCATCTTGGAGATCAGGAAAGTGGTATGGTTTAGCATATACTGTCTTAATCGGCGAGCTGCCCATGCCAAGGCACAACAAGTTTTCTCGAGTAGTGAGTATCTTGTTTCACAATCGGTAAACTTTTTGCTAAGATAGTAGATTGCATGTTCTTTTCGGCCAGACTCGTCATGTTGCCCTAGTACACACCCCATTGAGTCTTCTAACACCGTTAGGTACATTATCAGAGGTCTTCCTTCCACTGGTGGTAACAAGATTGGTGGTTTTTGAAGGTATTCTTTGATCTTATCAAAGGCTGATTGGCATTTGTCGTTCCATCTTTCCACTTGATCTTTCTTCAACAATTTGAAGATTGGCACACAAGTAGTAGTCATATGGGCAATAAATCTGGCTATGTAGTTCAAACGTCCCAAGAATCCTCTGACTTGTTTCTCGGTACAGGGTATATGCATTTCTTGAATGGCTTTGACTTTGGCAGGATCAACCTCAATACCCTTGCTGCTGACAATGAAACCTAAGAGTTTACCGGATCTTACTCCAAAGGTACACTTGTTTGGATTCAGTCGCAACCTGTACTTCTTGAGTCTGTCAAACAGCTTGTGCAGATGACCCAGATGTTCTTCTTCGGTGTTGGACTTTGCAATCATATCATCCACATAAACCTCTATCTCTTGATGAATCATATCATGGAACAGAGCTACCATTGCACGCTAATACGTTGCTCCTGCATTCTTTAAACCAAAGGGCATTACTTTGTAACAAAAGGTTCCCCAGGGTGTTGTGAATGTTGTTTTTTCCATGTCTTCGGGTGCCATCTTGATTTGATTGTAACCGGAAAATCCGTCCATAAAGGAGAATACCTTGCATTATGCAGTATTGTCAACTAGTACATCGATGTGAGGTAAAGGGAAATCATCTTTGGGGCTTGCCCGGTTCAGATCTCTGTAGTCTACACACATCCTGACCTTCCCGTCTTTTTTAGGCACAGGCACGATGTTAGCTATCCAAGGAGGATAACTTACAACTTTCAGAAAGCGAGCATTGAATTGCTTTTCAACCTCGTCTTTGATTTTCTTGGACATGTCAGGCCTACTTCTCCGTAGTTTCTACTTAACTGGAGTGCTACCTTCTTTGATTGGCAGGCGATGGACCACAATATCCGTGTCGAGACCAGGCATGTCTTCATAAGACCAAGCGAATATCTCGACGTCGTCTTGTAACATTTGAATCAGTCTTTGTTTGACACTGTTTTCTAAATCAGCCCCTATCCTGACTTCTTTCTTTTCTTCGTCACTGCCCAGGTTGATAACCTCAATTGGTTCTTCATGCGGCTGTATAGTCTTTTCCTCTTGTTCTAACAGCCTTGCAAGTTCCCTAGGTACTTCACAATCTTCCTCACTTTCGTCCTCAGTTTGGTAGATCGGATTTTCAAAGTCATGATTGGCAATAGCATAATCGTTATCAACAGGATCCAGAGTGAATGTGAATCTGCATTTATTATGTGGGTGTGTGTAAGAACACATAGCTATTTGAAAACAAAGTGAAGAAATCAATAAAAAGGATCACAATAATTTGAACATGCAAACGTCCCATGATTTTATTATATGAACATATGATCATGATATGACAAACCCTTATAAAAAGGACCAGTGTGCTTCGGGCAAGGCACACGGCTTTCAAGCTCATGGTTCGATAGTACAGGAACCATTTTTATTTTTGAACATATAGACAGTGAAAACAGGAAAATGCATTTACTTCTGATCAAAGGAGATGACATCTTCAGCTTCCCAGTTGTTCAACCCATTGTTGTGAGCGGGGAATATCCAGTTGCCCCTGTTGCAGTTGTCTTCTGTGTCTCCCACAACATTGACTTCTTTAGTGACGAGATGATTTATTGATCCTTCAGGATGAGCAAGATGCTCTGTTGGATATGAGGATCTAGGTTGAGGTATCTCTGTTGGTTGAGAGAGATACTCGATAAGGCCGTCCCATCCAGTCGGGATGACGTCTTGGATAGAGACTTGTGCATTCTGCTGAGTAGTGTACTGTGATAGAAAATAACCCTCGTTATTTGGTATCTCCCAGGCTTCTCCAGGAGTGAAATTGTCTTTGCAATGTTCATCCCATCCAGTTGGGACAATGTCTTCAATGGCGACTTGTGAGCTCGGAGGAGCGGAATATTTCACCATAAAGTCATATTTGCCACTTGGCTCTCCTAAAGTATCCCAAACTTCTTTAGGCGGACTTTGATATTGCTCAGTAATGGAACTTGTGAGACTTTTGTAATCCTCGAACTGATTATCCCATCCAGTCGGGACAATGTTTTCGATGGCAATCGAAAAACTCTGAGGAGCAGTATACTTCACCATAAAGTCATACTTGCCACTTGGTTCTCCCAAAGTGTCCCAAACTTCCATGGATACAGGTGGAACTCCATTGGGATATTGTTGAATCATTCCATCGTCTTCAATAGCATTTACTTCTTGGCTGATGAAATGTGTCATTAACCCTCCAGAATGAAGACTTTGATTGTTCTTCTGAGTTCCATTAGCATAGCCCAAACCCAGCTTGTCGAATTTATAAGGCACATCAATGAGTTGTCCCCATGCTGTGCCACCACCTTCTTTGATTGCAGCTTTTGCATCTTTGAGAGAAGCCATTGTTGGATTTATTTTTGTAGCAGGATTAACAGAAATGTGCTTGGCAGTAGAGACATCTAGAGAGACCACCTCAAAAGCTTGGCAGGGGGTTTCAATGAATTCTCCATCCATCTCAACATACTTGGAGTTACTCAGGTGGCTAACCACATATTCTTCTTCACCATGGACTGTGATGATCTTGCCTTTTACTGGATACTTTAACTTCTGATGCAGGGTAGAAGTTACAGCGTTTGCCCCATGTATCCAAGGGCGTCCTAGTAAACAGTAGTATGTTGGATGAATATCCATCACAGAAAAGGTAGAATCAAAGACCTGAGAGCCCACTCTGATTGGGAGCCTAATTTCTCCATATACCGTTCTTGTCGACCCATCGAAGGCTCTTACCACCACATCACTTGGTTGTAACACAACTCCTTCGAAGTCAAGTTTTTCCAGTACTACTTTTGGTAATACGTTTAACGAGGAACCATTGTCTACCAGCACATGAGACAAAGTGGCGCCGTTACATTCAATAGAAATGTGCAGGGCTTTATTGTGATTTTTCCCAGCAGGGGTTAAATCAGCATCGGAGAAACCGAGACCGTTGTGCACTTTAAGACTAGCAACGCAATTTTCAAATTGGTTGATTGAAATCTCCTGTGGTACATGGGCAGCTTTCAAGAATTTCATTAAAGCTTTAGCATGAGCTTCTGAATACTTTAGCAGAGATAGCATTGAGATCTTTGAAGCAGTGTGCCCCAGTTGTTCAATAATATTGTAATCACTTTTGCAGATGATTTTCAATATTTCCTCCATTTCTTGCCTCGAAGGATCTTCAACAAGGACTTCAACGGGTACTTGAGCTGGTTCGGTCAATGGCTCTTTGCCTCGAGCATTGACATCTTGATTAGAAACTGGGACCTGGACTGGAGTAGTAGCAACATTTGGAGAAATTTCTGGCGAAAAGATCCTTCCACTTCTCGTAATCTTACTAGTCCCCACAATATTGTCAACAGTTGGATTTACGGCCTCCTTTTGTTTAACTCCATGGACATAAACTTCAGTGTCATATTTCCACGGGACAACTTTGTCGGTGGAGTATGGAAACGGAGTTGGACTGGTAATGATGACAGATGCCACTTTGGGTGCAGCAGAAATTTTGAAAGGAGCTTTGATAGGGATTTTCAATGGTATGTTGGAAACCACTGAAACGTCCTTTATTCTCATCCCGTTTGCAAAAACTTCGCATAAATCGTCCATAGAAGGGAGCCTTTCAAACATAATGACACGGCGATCCATCCATTTTTGAATTCCCATTTTCAAATTCTCACAACCATTGGGTAGGTATGCACAATAAAAGCAATCAGGGTCACAACCTGGAAAGAAACCAGCTCGTATTAGCTTTCTTTTAACTTCAAGGAGCGGAGTTGACAATTCTCTCACATCATAGATATAAACAGTGTCTATGATAGCATTAACAGTCTTGTCGTGCTTTGGCATAGGTGCAGTGATGACATTTGGAGTTTCTGGAGGATCGAACTCAATTTCCCCAGCATCTATCATGTCTTGGATTTTATTCTTCAGAGCCCAACAGTGATCTGCGTCATCTCCTGGACAATCGAAATGGTATGCACATGTTGCGTCAGGGCGGTAACTAGGAGATGAAGTGTTGACATTCTTCGGAGGATCTTTCAATATAATCAAATTTGCTTTTAACAAGTGTTGCAATGCTTGAGAGATTGGCATATTGATTTTAGTGAAATTCCTTCTCGGTGCGTCGGGTCGACGCGTATATTTTGGCGGTTGATCTCTTTGAGGTGCAGATGCGGAGATCAGCACTGCCCCTACAGATTGGTGATGCTCATTTTTGCGACCTTTCTGACTATGCATTGTATTGACCTCATTCCTCCCACTGATGGGCCTCTTTGTAGTACCAGAGGAAGAGCCTATTTGAATTTTTCCATTTCGAATGCCACTTTCGACACGCTCTCCAGTTAGTATCAGGTCAGTGAAACCTGATGATGAGCTTCCCAGCAAATGACTATAGAACGGGCCAGTTAAAGTGCCCATGAACATGTCAACTAGATCACGATCAGATAAGGGTGGTTGAACCCTTCCAGCTAGATCTCTCCACTTTTGCGCATATTCTTTGAAACTTTCTTTTGGTGCCATGGTCATGCCTCGTAATTGAGTACGAGTTGGTGCAAGGTCAGCATTGTATTGATACTGTTTATAGAAAGCAGCAGTCAGGTCTCCCCAGGTGTGAACTTTTGTACTTTCCAGTTGGTAGTACCATTCTAGTTGAGTACCTGACAGACTTTCCTGGAAAAAATGAATCCATAATTTGTTATCTGCCGTATGAGGTAATATCTTCCTCACATAGGACCTTAGATGCAACTTTGGGCAAGAGACTCCATCATACTTTGCAAAGACAGGAACTTTGAACTTTGGAGGGATAACAATATCTGAGACAAGTCCAAGGTCGTCGAAGTCTAAACCAGGTATTTTCTGTATCTCCATGGCTTTCATGCGTTCTTCCAACTGCTGGTATTTATCATCACCTTCTTCGTCTTTGGAATGATAATCTTCTTCGTCAGGTTTGGCAGAACCCTGATTACTGTGATTGCCCCCTTGGTCATCTTCACCGACCTCTTCAGGGATTGGCGCATTTTTAGGCCTCCTGGCTGGGATTTTGACTTTTCTCACGAGGTGGCTCAAACCTACAGATCCCTTGGGCTTTTTCTTTTTCTTGATCATCAGGGCTTTCAGTTCCTGTTGCCCTTTTGCTAGCTCCAGAATTGCTACTTGAACTTGGGCATTTTGTACTTCAAGATTTTTGATGCTTGCTTCAGATTCCATCCTTTCTAACTGTAATAAACAGCGAGAAGATGAGAAATCCGTTATGCGAACCTGTTATGCAATGTTTATGAATGAGATGCATATGCAATGTTTTCAAGGATCTTAGAGTTTAGATTTGTTAAAAAGAAAAAAAAAACATTTATTAGTCAAACATTTTATTTCTTTTTTTTTTCTTTCTCTTTTTCTCTTTTTTCTTTGCCTCATTCGGGCTTACAAAACAAAAAATAAAGAAAATGAAGGATCCCTCAGGTCTCCCATGGACGCTTTCTCTTTGCACCCAGGAATGTGTTGATCTGCTGTTCTTCATGGAGTTGTTTGGTGAGCTCCAACACTTTTCCCTCATAGTCTTGACAGTATGCTTTGAAGGTGTCTCTTTCCTCCTTTAGCTGAACCCAAGATTTCTGCAGCTCTTTCAGGTTAGTTAGCATGTCCGGATGTAGAATAACTCGAGGTTCGTCTCCCTCGACTTCTGGCTCGATAGTCACAGGTAGAATAGCGGGATATGGTATGATGAATTTCTGAGCATGAGCACGCACCCATCTGAGGTATGGCTCCATAGGAATAGAATTCCATTGCCCTAAAGTCTTGCTTTCTACTTTGTAGACACTGCCCCAAGCATGTATAAACCTTCGTCGATACCTTTGGGAATCATCTTCGTAGTCGAACACAATGCCACGGATAATCATGTCATGAGGACCGTTACTTCATGCATATCCGAATTGGCGTAAAGCTAAAGAGGGATTGTGGGTGATGCCTCCCTTAATGCCAAGGAGTGGCACATTAGAGTACTCCCCATAATGGTCAATGAGAGTGATGTCTCTTTGAAAGAAGTTGTTCCACCGGATATCTGAATGAGATAAAGACATGATTCTACGAGACCATTGCATCCTTTGTTCGTTTCTCAACACTGATCGGGGAAGGTGTAAGGTAAACCATCTAGCCAGTAGTGGTACACAACACATAAGAGTTCCTCGTTTTTTTCATGGTACGAGTGTGTAGAGAATGTAGGATGTCTCCCAGCAAAGTAGGCACCGGACTGCGGGTTAAGAAAATGTTGATAGCATGCACACTTATGAAATGGTCGGGATTAGGGAATAAAACCAACCCATAAATCAAAAGAGCCACAACTTCTTCAAAAGCTAGGTAACTTATGCTTTTTAGTAGTAATCGAGCCTTTTCCATTAAGAACTTAGTAAGCAAACCCTCGACTCCACTCTTTGTTTCCCAATTGGACTCGATTTCTGACTTTCACAAATGTAAGGCAGCAGCAATGATTTCTGGCTTTGGAATCTTTTCTAAACCAGTGAAAGGTAATCGATCTCGAACAGGTAACCCAATCAGTTCAGAGAACTCTTCCAAAGTGGGTACTAACTGGTAATCAGGAAATGTAAAACAATGATGTCCGGGATCAAAGAATTGGAACAAAACCCGTATCATGTCTTCTTCAAATTTTGAGGTAACCAAATGGAGTAGGTGACCATGCTTTTCAGTGAATTGAGCATTCCTGGGAAATTCTGATATTAAGTCCTTTAGTTCAGATGGTACTGTTGAGATGTTGATTCGGACATTGAGTCTTCTAACACCGTTAGGTACATTATCAGAGGTCTTCCTTCCACTGGTGGTAACAAGATTGGTGGTTTTTGAAGGTATTCTTTGATCTTATCAAAGGCTGATTGGCATTTGTCGTTCCATCTTTCCACTTGATCTTTCTTCAACAATTTGAAGATTGGCACACAAGTAGTAGTCATATGAGCAATAAATCTGGCTATGTAGTTCAAACGTCCCAAGAATCCTCCGACTTGTTTCTCGGTACGGGGTATAGGCATTTCTTGAATGGCTTTGACTTTGGCAGGATCAACCTCAATACCCTTGCTGCTGACAATGAAACCTAAGAGTTTACCGGATCTTACTCCAAAGGTACACTTGTTTGGATTCAGTCGCAACCTGTACTTCTTGAATCTGTCAAACAGCTTGTGCAGATGACCCAGATGTTCTTCTTTGGTGTTGGACTTTGCAATCATATCATCCACATAAACCTCTATCTCTTGATGAATCATATCATGGAACAGAGCTACCATTGCACGCTGATACGTTGCTCCTTCATTCTTTAAACCAAAGGGAATTACTTTGTAACAAAAGGTTCCCCAGGGTGTTGTGAATGTTGTTTTTTCCATGTCTTCGGGTGCCATCTTGATTTGATTGTAACCAGAGAATCCGTCCATAAAGGAGAATACCTTGCATTGTGCAGTATTGTCAACTAGTACATCAATGTGAGGTAAAGGGAAATCATCTTTGGGGCTTGCCCGGTTCAGATCTCTGTAGTCTACACACATCCTTACCTTCCCGTCTTTTTTAGGCACAGGCACGATGTTAGCTATCCAAGGAGGATAACTTACAACTTTCAGAAAGCCAGCATTGAATTGCTTTTCAACCTCGTCTTTGATTTTCTTGGACATGTCAGGCCTACTTCTCCGTAGTTTCTACTTAACTGGAGTGCTACCTTCTTTGATTGGCAGGCGATGGACCACAATATCCGTGTCGAGACCAGGCATGTCTTCATAAGACCAAGTGAATATCTCGACGTAGTCTTGTAACATTTGAATCAGTCTTTGTTTGACACTGTTTTCTAAATCAGCCCCTATCCTGACTTCTTTCTTTTCTTCGTCACTGCCCAGGTTGATAACCTCAATTGGTTCTTCATGCGGCTGTATAGTCTTTTCCTCTTGTTCTAACAGCCTTGCAAGTTCCCTAGGTACTTCACAATCTTCCTCACTTTCGTCCTCAGTTTGGTAGATCGTATTTTCAAAGTCATGATTGGCAATAGCATAATCGTTATCAACAGGATCCAGAGTGAATGTGAATCTGCATTTATTATGTGGGTGTGTGTAAGAACACATAGCTATTTGAAAACAAAGTGAAGAAATGAATAAAAAGGATCGCAATAATTTGAACATGCAAACGTCCCATGATTTTATTATATGAACATATGATCATGATATGACAAACCCTTATAAAAAGGACCAGTGTGCTTCAGGCAAGGCACACGGCTTTCAAGCTCATGGTTCGATAGTACAGGAACCATTTTTATTTTTGAACATATAGACAGTGAAAACAGGAAAATGCATTTACTTCTGATCAAAGGAGATGACATCTTCAGCTTCCCAGTTGTTCAACCCATTGTTGTGAGCGGGGAATATCCAGTTGCCCCAGTTGCAGTTGTCTTCTGTGTCTCCCACAACATTGACTTCTTTAGTGACGAGATGAGCTATTGATCCTTCAGGATGAGCAAGATGCTCTGTTGGATATGAGGATCTAGGTTGAGGTATCTCTGTTGGTTGAGAGAGATACTCGATAAGGCCGTTCCATCCAGTCGGGATGACGTCTTGTATAGAGACTTGTGCATTTTGCTGAGTAGTGTACTGTGATAGAAAATAACCCTCGTTATTTGGTATCTCCCAGGCTTCTCCAGGAGTGAAATTGTCTTTGCAATGTTCATCCCATCCAGTTGGGACAATGTCTTCAATGGCGACTTGTGAGCTCGGAGGAGCGGAATATTTCACCATAAAGTCATATTTGCCACTTGGCTCTCCTAAAGTATCCCAAACTTCTTTAGGTGGACTTTGATATTGCTCAGTAATGGAACTTGTGAGACTTTTGTAATCCTCGAACTGATTATCCCATCCAGTCGGGACAATGTTTTCGATGGCAATCGAAAAACTCTGAGGAGCAGTATACTTCACCATAAAGTCATACTTGCCACTTGGTTCTCCCAAAGTGTCCCAAACTTCCATGGATACAGGTGGAACTCCATTGGGATATTGTTGAATCATTCCATCGTCTTCAATAGCATTTACTTCTTGGCTGATGAAATGTGTCATTAACCCTCCAGAATGAAGACTTTGATTGTTCTTCTGAGTTCCATTAGCATAGCCCAAACCCAGCTTGTCGAATTTGTAAGGCACATCAATGAGTTGTCTCCATGCTGTGCCACCACCTTCTTTGATTGCAGCTTTTGCATCTTTGAGAGAAGCCATTGTTGGATTTATTTTTGTAGCAGGATTAATAGAAATGTGCTTGGCAGTAGAGACATAGGACCAATTTCATTTGAAAGATAATTGAATTTCCTTCAAAATGAGCCTTGTTGGAATTTTTTTGATGAATGATGAGAGAGTTATGGCCAGTCAAAGTTCAGTTGACTTTTTAGGAGAAAACCCTAATTTTGAAACTTAGGGTTTTGTTGATTTCTGTGCTTTTCTTGATGAATTTTGATCAACCACTAGTCAAATGATGAATCCTTTGACAAAATATGGATGTTGACAAAAAATTTCATTTTTGACTGTCTGTTGACTTTTTGATCGTACGAGTCGTCTGTTGACTGTTTGAGCTGTTGATTGCGCGTCCGAGCGAATCGAAGTTTGAAAATTTGTCTGGTGGTACTTTGAGACATGTGGAGGTACATGAAATCCATTTGAAGTCTCAAAAAAAACTTGTTCTCCTGAAAAAAACAAAAACCCTAGTTAGGGACTGTTTGTGTAGGAGACAGTCGAGCGTACCTGATTTTTGTGCAGTGCTGAGTGTTTGCTGATCTTGTGATTGTCAGAAGACTTCTAGGACAAAAATCTTGGAATTTTGAAATGTGAAAGATGGATTTGATTGGTGGTACAAAACACGGAGAAACGTGCTGTCACCGGGTTTGACTGTTAACTGGCTGTTCGGGTATTAACATAACAGTTAAAGTGAAAATTCAACAGTTAAAGTTAATTTTTCTTTTTGTTTTTGTTGTGTTAATGGTGAGAAATTATTTACATGATTTGTTAGAAAAACACAAACATAATAAATAATTAAAGTACACTTTACGAGAACAAAATTACCGTCAATAATAAGACTGAAAGGATTTAATGCACAGAAAAAATAAATATTTTAACTAGCAATAAACACATATAATATTATCTTACTAGTTAAATGACGATATAATAGATAGTGTAATACTTAATACTGACAGTACAAATATTACCTAAACAAAACGTAGTAAACAGCACGGTAAATATAAAGAACGATACATTCTAAAAACAGAAGATACGACAAACTTTACATATGACGATTAATAATCCATGCTATGACCAACAGAAAATAGATGATCAAAAGTGTAACCATCGCAGGTCCGCATTTTTCAGGACTATGCAGACAGAAGAAGGACATGATCACCGTAGCAATGGTGATGACTATAAGAAAAAGTGTCTCCATCCACTTTGCCATTTTTTGCCGGGGAAGAAGAGAAAATAGATATGAGGTAGAAATTTGAGAGATTGAATGAAATTTGATGTGAGATTTTATGGAAAAAATGAGAGGTATTTATAGAATGAAAAGAAGGATAGAGACGTTGGGGAATGAAGTGATTCCGTACAAAAAAGGAAAATTTGAGTGGTAGTAGGATTTGAAAGAAAGTATATGGTAGGGTTTGAAAAGAGAAATGTGTAGAATAAAGTTAGGATTTGATTTGAAAGAAAGAGATTTTGAAAATAATAGAATATAGTACAAAAATTAGTGGGAAACAATAATAATTTAATTGTTACCAGTACAGTTTGAATCCCCGGACCCTGCGCCTGCAAAATAAATTCTGTACCAATTGCGTCAGTACTATTTATCAGTAAATAAATCTCAAATAGATAGCGTGTGTGAAGTGATAAACAGTACTTGGCGTTTGCGTAAAAATAAATTCAACAGCGAACCAAAATACCGTATAAGAAAAAAATTCTAAAAACCAAGTATTCATAAAATCAGGATATTTATGAAATAAAATCCAAGATTATATGAAACTCCCAATTTTTAGACAGAAGTTTGTTGCCTTCTTTTTTGAAAAAGATGTGGGCAAATTTTGGGGTATAACACCGGGTTATGAATTTACGAAGAGAAGCACATGTCGGGAGCGACATTATCATTACCGGATATTCGACGCCAAGTTTCATCTGAGGCTCCTTGCCAGTCAAGCTCGGGCGAAATTCTATAGTTGGCTCCTTCAACACGTGGGAACCGAAAAAGAGCACTAATGCTTGCTTGATTCATGGTGTATTTTCGGTTGAATAGTCGGAAGGTAGCGGTTCCGATAAGGTTGTGAGAAGCGTCGGTGGGTGTGTTATAAATGTAAGAACTTAGGAACTCCAAGGTTAACGCCTCGTATGTGGGGTAGTCGAGTGTGCTCAAGAATGATAAACCGATTTTATTGAGCAATATTCACACACCGTGTTCATACAGCCCCAAACTTTGCAAGCTATCGATATGGGCGAACCTTGATACTTCCACCCCTCTCTGAGCAAAACATCGGTAACGGTTTCGTTGTATTTCTCCCACTTCTCCAATTCGGAAAGTAACACCGGGGAACTCTTCTTCGTTTTGGTTGTTGAGGTTAGCCATGGTAAGTTTTCTGCTAGAAGTGTGAAAGAAATTGTAGAAGAAATAGCAGAAAAATATTTGTGGTTTATGGTTCTATTTGTGGCAGTGGTACAATATATATAGCAGAGAATGAATGAGTAGATTGAATGAATGTTGAATGGAATTAAGGTGAGGTTTGAATTGAAGTTGAAAATGGGAATTAATTTGGCACTGAGAAGTTTGATCAGAAGAGAAAATGGTTGCCTCTGGTGTGGAATGAAACAAATGCGCCTCTTCTGCATTTAAAGAGGACGCCGAACGGATGGAGGCAGGTCACGCCGACCGGCGTGGGGCCCATTCTGACGGACGGAAGACATGCATGTACATGCATGTGTGTTTGTTTGCGTGTCTGTGTGTTGCACAGAGATTCCGTCTTTGACCAAGACTGCATGCATTCTATTGGACCAACATTATTTTGGTAGAAACATCTTTGACTAGTAGTCAAAGTATTTAATTGGGTGCATAATAAGTTACCAGTAGCAAATAATAGTCCTATCCTATACTAATTGAATTCAAAGCAGTGCAGTAGTATAGGTAGCAGACAGAAAATACATGTTGTGCCTAACAGATAAAGCTAATAGCAGTGCAATATATTTCTACTAGAGCAATCTTTAGCAGATATATTTTTAGAAACACTAATTTCTAACAATGCACACACAGTATAACTTTAACAGAGGGAACATATAGCAGAAAAATATAAAAACAGAATAAAGAAAATGCTGAATTTTATTAGAATCAAAAACCGAAAATTAAAATTTTGTTCTAAAAATAGAAATACTAACTAATTAAATTATATTGAATTCAAAATAAATTTAGTACCTATAAGAGATGTGTTCACACGAATACAATATTCGACATTCATTTGCTTAGTTTGATTAACAAGCGCAACCTTAATACTTTGGTATGAGTTCATGAGAGTATAACCCATATGCACACAATCAATATGACTATTGAAATAAATAGTATTATTGGCTAATCTTTGAGCATTCTTTCACTCACCAAATCCGTCTCCTACAGAGTGACTCCCATATTTAGTGACTTTTTTATACAAAAAACATGACAAACAAAAATGATAAGTCCTTATCCTTAGATTGACTATAATCAATTAAGTCATACAAATTAAATTATTTTTTTCAAAATTGGCGTCTTTGCATATCTTGATGTGAGGAGGTTGATGACGACCTACTTTTAAATAAGTTTTTGTTACTTCATTTTGGATATCTAGATGATAGCTTGAAATTGGAGGCATAATTTATGGATGATAGAATCAATAGGAGCACCAGATGATTGAGGAAATGAAGCGTGTGGCATCTTCAACTCAATTACTCTACTAGTCACCCACTTCACATAAGATTCTCTAGCAACACAATCTTTCTTCCCTAGTTCTTCTCTACCTTTCCTTTGGATGTTGTGCCACGCATGTATGATCCTTTTCTTCAATCTTTGTTCATCCTTCTCATTCATGAAAAAGAATCCTTCTACCAAGAGATCACCAGGTTTGTCATTCAAAGAATACCCCATCTGACGTTTGGCTAGAATGGGGTTGTAGTTGATTCCGCCTTATGTACCAAGAAGACACACATTAGAGAACTCTCCACAACTGTCAACAATCTTAGTATAGAAGTAAACATGAGAATACCACACAATATTAGAGCTAGTAAGAGACATAATCCTCTGAGACTGCCTCAAACACTCTTTGTTGTCCCAAAAAGTAAGAGTCTGAGGAAGGTTATACAACAAAGATGCACAACATACAATAGTCCTCTTATGTTTATTAGTCTTGGAGTGAATAGAATGATAAGTATCTCCTAACAGAGTTGGAATGAGATTCCCAATCAAGAAAATCTGAATAGCGTTAACATCAACAAAGTTGTCAACGTTAGGGAAAAGAACCAAGCCATAGATCAATAAGGCTAGAATATCCTCAAAAGCATTCATGCTACCAGCACTAGCAAAATAATTAGCCTTCTTCATCAAGAACTCAACACTAATCCCCTTGATGCATCCTTTTGTGATAAAATTAGCCTCTATATCAGATTTCTTCAAATGAAGAACACTAGCAATCACTTAAGGCTTAGGAATTTACTCCAACCCACTAAATGAGATTTTATTGGAAACAGGAATTCCAACCAGGTGAGCACACTCCTCTAAAGTGGGTACCAACTGATAATTAGGAAAGGTGAAACATTGATAAACCAGATCGTAGAACTCGACCAAAGTATTAAGAAGTATATCTTCAATTCTGGTGAATAAAATATAAAGAAATCTTCCATGACACTTCACAAAACCATTAACATCAGTAACCAAAGTTGCTAGCTTTCTCAGTTCTTCTAGATTGGGATCCTTGAAACCGTACTTGTGAGTATTCATTCTTTCAGGTTCCATAGTCTCTATATCTATGAAGTGTGCAAATAGAAATTCTTAGTTCCTTGAAATCCAAATGGAAAGGATATCTTTTTTATTTTTCATGAATGTATGAATGCAACAACCACAATCAAGATCACACACAAGACCACAATCAAGGTTGGAAGGTTCAATGTCACGAGCATGGAGCCATGGATCTGACCATTAACAAGGTATGTACTAAGGTGTTTTTGTACATGTATAACAATTTATGCTTTCTTTCATTACTTGTTTACTTTTTTGATTGCTTGCTTGATGTGTTTACCTCCTTTACCTTTGAAGTGTTTACTTCTTTCTTGCTTATAATTGCCAGGTTCCCTTAGGACTTGACTTCATCCTGTACAAGGTAAGTCATTAGACCTTAGGATTGGTATCCATGCATGCTAACATTAGGTAGACTTCCTTTTCATATCAAGCTTAGGTCCACCTTTGCATGATTGCATGACAATTTTAGGACTCTTTTAGTCTCCCCTTTAGTCCATCTTCTTATTCCTTTCAAATTTTTACACATCTAATAAAGGATGATATGAATCACACTACCGTGAGCCTTAAGTAATGAGAGAGAATGAGCAGGGTGCATTCCCTAAACTTGTGCTTCTTGCATTCATAGACTTCCGTGTGGTTCAAATCACAAAGCTTTACCCCTAAAAAACACATGCAATAAAACTTCTTAAAATACTTAATAAATGTCAACACTTTAAAAAAGCAGAGAAAGATGAGCATCCTTGCACTGGGATTAGTTAACAACTATCTACATCAAAAAATACCAGCCAATATTTTTATTTCTTTTGAAGAACATGATTAATTTCCTTTCTACGACAATTGGGTGAGTCTCCTAAGGTCGAGCGATATTAGAATGCGAAGTTAACATTGTTCATCTAAAAAACACAAACATAAACTTTTGAGCTGAACTACGGTGCTCTGATTCCTGGTAAGGGATATATAGGCATTTGGTCGCAGGGCCTAAGCGAGCATATCTTTGTAAAAACTTATTTCTTTTCCCCGTGTTTCTTTTGTCTTTCTTTTGCATGCATTGCATTCCCTTAGCATTAATCTTTAGACTTTTAGTTTTACACCCTTAATTAGAACGAACAAGAGTGGATCTCATCGAGTACGAATGACGTGAGGGGTATTAATTCCTTCCCCATACGTAACCGACCCCATTACCATTTCTTTTGGTCGTAAGACCTTTGTTTGTTTTCCTTATAGGTTTTACTTGATATTTTCCTTTCCCTTCTCGTGGGATAAAGAAACGCTCGATGGCGACTACATTGTTTCAATGAGTTCTCCAGTTGCTTTCAGCTGGCAACTTCACTGGGGAAAGATTGACCTATTGCTGGTCCACCCTGAGTGTCAGTCCTAGCACTTGTTTGTTTTGTTTTCTTTGGGTGTTTATCTACTTTTTTTTGCTTTACGCTTTACTTGTATATACATGGCATGCATTCTGCATCTAGATTTACCGGTTTTTGTATATACTGGATTCTGCTGTTGCTTTTGTTTCTTGGTGGGTGGGTTGTTACTATGAGGTAAAAGGCCCAGTACCCAGGCCAGAGATGTCACCTAGGAAACTTAGAGATAAAGTGGAGACATGACGACTATTCAGGTGTGGATATGTTTAGTGCGGTCATGTGAGCCACGCTCAGATGAAGGTTTCGTTGTGCGATGCTATTGTTATGCACACTATGCTGCTATGATGATAGTACGGTCACACGAGCCGCTAGTAGTTTGTGGACCTTTTGATCTTACCCAGACCAGTTTTACTTGTCAGCGGAGTGGAAATTTTTTTGAATAGGTACATGATGTATAGTTTTGGTACTTGGTTCTCTTATTTTTGAGATGGCTCCAGACCTTTGATCCTGGTAGTTATTTAGAGGGTTATACAACAGTCATTCAGGCGTTTGTGCAGTGTTATAAAGGATTTGCTGATTCTTTTGAACCTTTGATGTTGCATATCATTGCATCAAACATCATAAGAGTTTATGTCTCCTATCATTCATGCATCTCATGCATTTATACCAGGAGCTCATCGCACCTTGACTTGTTATTCATAATTATAAGATCGCAAAACTGATTTCCTGACATTCGAGGTTTATCATGGAGCAGGTACAGGAAGATATGGTTGCGATGAACACACAGATGGGGACTAATATGAGCCGGTTTATGGAAGCTATTCAAGCTGTCGCCCGTGGACAAGAAGAGTTGATACATACTTTTCAGAGGCCAGATGCTACTATTGATCCACGTGTTGTTCATCAAAGACGTGTTAATCTTACTCAGGAAGTTCCTTTGAATCAGAATGTCAGAAATACTACTCATATCCCCGTCAATGGAACTCTACACCTTGAGAATCTTTCTGTTTCGTCTTATGATACCTTCAGGTTCTCGACGAATGAAGACGAGGATAGGTTTTGTCTTTTGGATAAAAGATTGAAAACGGCTGAGGGTCGTAATTCCCTTGGTTTAGATGCTGCTAGTTTATGCCCGGTGCCTGGTGTCAAGATTCCTGCTAAGTTCAAAGTCCCCAACTTTGAGAAGTACAAGGGTACCACTTGTCCGATGATACACATCAAGGCATTTTGCAACAAGATGGCTCCTTATGCAGAAAATGAAAAGTTGCTAATGCACTTCTTTCAGGATAGTCTCAATGGAGCGTCTCTTGAATGGTATACTCAGATTGAAAGGGCCAACATCCGAACATAGAAAGATTTAGCCGAAGCCTTTTTCAAGAATTACAAGCATAACAGTGATATGGCTCCTACCAGAATTCAGCTTCAGGGTTTGACTCAGAAGGCTGACGTGTCTTTTAGAGAGTATGCATATAGGTGGAGAGAATTAGCTTCCAGAGTTCAACCTCCCCTTTTGGAACGAGAACTTGTGGAGACGTTCATGGGCACTTTGCAAGACCCATATTTAAATCGGATGGTTGGATGTACCACTTCTAAAATTTCAAAATTGGTTGTCGTAAGAGAGCGAATTGAGAATGGTTTTAAGACTGGTAAGATTCAGGATTATGCTACTACTTTTGAACTCCCATAGTAGTATGATGAAGAAACAAGTACAATTTATGAGGTTGAAGAGTAAGTTCATGCTTATTATCTAGTTCAGATCCCTTACTATCAGATAACAGAAAATACTACTAGTTAGGATGATCTACAAATCTGTGCTATCAGCCAATCATTGGTTCCTTATGCTCAGCCAATTCAGTATACCCAACATACTCTTCCGCAGTAAAACTATCGATAAGATTATCGTCTTCAGGGTAGGCAGAGATACAGGAAGCCAAAAAGAGTGTTTGACACGATTCCTATGCCTTATAGTCAGTTGTTCCCTCAGCTGCTCATGCTTTCTTTAGTGAAAACCAAGCAGTTCGATCCTTTTATTTCTCCTTATCCTGTGGGATTCGATCCCAACGTCTATTGTAGCTACCGTGCTAGGGAACATGGTCATTAGATTGAAAACTGTTAGCCATTTAGAGATGAGGTACAATACATGCTTGATGCGAAGGCTATCAATTTTGCACCAGATGGGCAGATTTGAATTCTCCTTTGACTTAGTGAGTGCCGAGATTGCAGGGCATCGTCAGAATTAATAAGTCCAGATGGAGTCAAGTCTCCTCATCTTTGATATCTTTAGTTTATCTGCATTCTTATTTGTAATTTTCCTGTTTTGCTCATTACTCTCTTGCACGCGAAACTTATTTGTTTTTGAATAATAATCATAATGAATTGAATATCTTTGTCTTGAAGTAATCCATTCGTTTTCTCTCTTAATTGTTTTTATTTGCTTTTTGTGATACTCAACTCTTGTTTAAAAAAAGCGAAATAAATCTGGAGGGAGGTGTCGCTACAGCGAAAAATGGATCAGAGTCGCCACTAATATATTTTTCCCACAAGGGAAAGGAATACCAGGAAACCTAACTCGAACAAGAACGAGGTCTTTTGACCAGAGAATAGGGTACGGGAGTCGGTTACGCAAGGGGAAGGTGTTAGCACCCCTCACGCCCATCGTACTCGATGGTATCCACCTATGTTTGTTTCTATCTAAAAGGTGTATCTAATGTCTAAACCTAAATGCGAATGAATTCAAAATAAACACGGGGAAAAGAAGGAATTATTTACAAGTGTGCTCGCTTAGGCCCCGCGACCCAATGCCTACGTATCCCTTACAAGGAATCAGAGCTACCGTAGTTCGGCTCAATAGTTTCCATTTGTTTTGTGTTTTTTAGTTGAACAGAGGTTAAGGTCACAATCCATGATGCTCGACCTTTGGAGACTTATACGCCTAATTTTGGAATGGACTTAACTTGTTCTTAAGCAGCAGAATGAACTTGGGTTTGTGTTTTTCATGTAACTATATGATGAACAAAACCCAATACAAGGTCTCGCACCACTTCGTCACTTTGTTTTACTTTGAACCTTTATTAGGTGTTTTAAGTGTTTTTGGTTGGGTATTTTTTAAGGGGATTTACTTTGCGATTTGAATCACTTAAAAATGTATAATGATCGAGAAACAAATTAGGGAATGAATCCCACTCATTTCTCTCCCATTAGGTAGTGATCGAGAAACATATTAGAGAATGAATCCCACTCATTTCTCTCCCACTAAGTTATTGAGAAACAGATTAGGGAATAAATCCCACTAATTTCTCTCCCACTTTTAGTAAGGTGTGATTCGCAACTTTATTTATTAATATTTTAATGTTGAAAAGAAAAAAGAAATGAATAAGGGGAACTAAATCTAGTATCTTAATCTAAGTTATTCTAATTCCTATTTAACAACTAAGGGAAGTATATTAAGATTGTAATAAAATTCTATCATTATATCAAACAAATGGAATTATATACAAGGAAATATTAGACTAAACAATTATGTACATATGAAAAGAAAAATTCAAGTAAAAATAGAAGAAAAGGATTTAAAATTCAATTCCCGGTCTTAGTACCTTTTAAACATCCCTAATAGTATATACATAAAGAAACTAAGGCTATAGCATAAATGCAAACCAAATTATGGACTAAATTCACATGATTAACCACTTAGAAACCCACATTAATCGGGTAGAAAAAACCTAATGAAAATATAATCAAAACATGGAATTGAACTTTTAGTTTTTTATACACAACATGATATAGGAGTCTACTGATATCACACAAAAAATGACAATTAAATTCTACTCCTAAGGCATTTAACCAAATTATTTTGTAAAAACATACTAAACATAAAAGTAAAGTGAACACATGTAAGGAAATGATTTATTAAAAATAGTGAACTAATTTCCAAAAATCTAAAAAAAATACTAAAATTATCTACACACATAAAACTACCTAAAATGTGTTTTTATTTATTTTTTCTTTCAATTAAAACTGATTAATGGAGCAAAAGTTAGAAAGAAAATAAAACTAAAATCTGTCTAACAGGGGGTGAGAAAGTAAATTCAAAAATGATCTTGTTACTAGTGCGTTTGGGCCTATTGCAGGGGGAGTGCTAAAAGGAATGCGCTAAAGCCTAGTACGAATCCACGGCCCAGGTTCTGTTTCAACCTATTATTTATTCTACTATTTTTATTTTCCATTTCTCCTTTGATCAACATGTGAATCATACTTAGCCTAAAGTCTTGCTCATATAAGCTTGCATGAAAAACGTAATAACAAATGGTAATATCAATTGGTCACGTATAGGTTTAGATCACTAAATGCCAAGAACAGCAATGGGCCAATCATCAGGGGACACCTTATTCCTAATTATCCAAACAAGAAAAACAATTGAAATGCAGCAAAGAAAAACGTGATGCGTGAACCAATGCTGTAACGCCACGCATACCGCCAGAACTCACCAAATGAGGTTCAGACGCCGGAGCCCTAGTTCCGATCTTCTTCCCCGACCAGCTCCTCGCCGGAGCTATCAAAACGCGCCCAGAAAACGGGAAACCAAACCTTACTCCACTCGGAATTCGACACTGAATCTAAATCCGCGCTCCATTTTTACCAAATCTTCTTCTATTCTTTAAACATAACCACACTTCTACAACCCTAACCTCATAAACTTCACCAAAACTAAACTATGCGTATCAGTCCACCTATTTTCCAGAATTGAATGTGAATACGACATTAAAACGCAACAAAACGAAAGTTAACTATACGTTTTCATAGCAATCGTAGAACCACAAAACCAAGTATATGCAATTTATGCTACCCTAACATGGAGGTTCTATCATGCCGAGATATGGATTCAAGAGAGCTTACCTGCTATCTAACCGCAAGGACCGGAAAACTCTATTATGCTTCTTCGTTCTTGATGATGAAGGTGATGCTCCAAGATCTTCAATATACCGAGAAATAAACTCGGTATATTCTTGAGTTTATAGGTTGAAGAATGAACCAAAGCTTGAAGATAAGGATGATAAACGGATCGAGCGAAAGGTAATGGAAACCTGTTATGCTTCCATCAACCGTTGTAACTGTTTTCTGTTAGCCTTTCTTGAGAGATGAGTCCGAGGCAGTGAAAGGAGAGCGACGAAAGAACGAATACGCCACTGGAAGAAAACGAATTGTGATCATGTTATTATTCTTCAGAATTTTCTGTTATGGTCTTTGTAGTTGTATGTGAGGAAGGGGATGGTGGTTAGCAATGGAGATTGATCATGGTGGCTGGATGTTGAAGGTGGATGAGGGTTGATAATGGAGATGGCTGATGATGATTGTTGATGGAGGTTATAGTTGTTAGAGGTAGTTAGAGTTTGTTGTGGAGGTTAGAAATGGTTAAGGTGGAGAGAGAGAGAGAGAGGAGAGAGTGAAGATGAGAGGGTTTGTATGAAACTGGAAAAATGAAGTCTGGCCTAACTTTCTGAAAGAGCTTTGCTTATATAGTGTGAAGGTTCATGATAGTGTATGGTGGAATAGCATATAGAGGATTCTTACTAACACTTAGTGAGCAAGCTTGATTCACTTGGGCATGGTTTTGTAGTAACTTGCATGGACAAATTGAGAGAATAATAGGATACACACGCCTACACCATGCTGCAGAATTTCCACTCTTGCCTCGCGTTTATAAGTTGTCCATGGCGCTCACTTCGTGAGCTCATAACTTCTTTTGTGACCCACCATTTGATTCAATTTTGTGCTCAATGGAAAGAGGGAATGAAGGAGAGTAGGCTAACACTTGGTTTGGATTTGGAAGGTGTCTCTAATTTCCCAAAATTGGATTGGAAAATGGCACACCACCTGTTTGGTGAAATGTATGCGTGTGCCCTTAGCTTTTGGCCCATATCTTTGGCAGCGCATGACTTGGCGAGGAAGTGACTTTGAGCCTTCATAACTTGTTCAATACTCATCCAATTTCCATAATGCTTGTCTTGTTAAGTAGAGGACATGGAGGAGAGTAGATTGACACCTTGTTTGCACTTTATGGACCTCTATATTTCTCTAAAATCAATCTCAAATTCAGCACGCCACATGCTTGATGAAATGTGTCACGCTGCCCAGAATTTTGCCCCACACTATGACTTGTGTTCCAATGGAAACATCCGACTTCAAACCTCCATAACTTTTGATCCAAGCATCTTTTTAAAATAATTCCAACTAAAAACTTGTAGTATGCCATGAGATGAACATTTTTGTTGTTGAACTTGTTTTGAGATTTTGCCATTATCCATATGTAAATCAGCCATGAAGTGCACTGGTCAGCCATTTACAAACTCCTCAAAAATTTCTCTAAGTATCATAACTTTCCTTTTTTGGGTATTTCCCATTTCAACTACCTTCCAAATTTGGAAAGTTTTGATTATTTCTTGATTTTATTTATTTCTTTGACTTTCTTTGACCGATTTTCCACCAAAAGTCAATATTTGACAATTGACCTTGATCTTGACCAAAAAGTCAATTTTTCCTGACTTTTTCGATTCCAGATGAATTTCCCGATTACTCAGTTTCTGATCACATTCTCAATCAATTTTCCACCAAAGAAGCTCCAGTGAATATATTTTTTCAAGGCAACCATATTTTCATATTCAAAAATCATCTCCTGATTAAATTTTGACCAAAAAGTCAACAGGTTTGACTTTGGTCAAAAACCTTAATTTGAAAACCCTGATGAATTTGAGGATTGCATCTTTTAGTCAGAGCTTTGACTTGGAGAGGATGAAACCCTGATTTTAGGAGCACGTTAGTGGAAATGATCCTTTTCAATAAGATCTCAGATCTGATTCTTCTTAATCAAGAATTTTCTCAACCTCAGCCCCTTTTTTTATCAATTTTCTTGAACAGTAACAATGATATGAATGAATGTATCAAATGAATGACCTACATGGAGTATGCACATGGATGTGATATGAAAGCCAATTGGGGAATAAATAAGTGGGCTAATTTTGGGGTGCGAGTGGATTGAATACCCAAAAGTACCATCAAAAATTTCATTTCATGGTAAAGCAAAGAGTGTTGAGTATTATCAAAGGATACCAGCCGAAGGTGGATCTTAAACAGATTGCTAACCTCAGTTAGACTAAAAAAGAGTTGTAGTCGAAGGATGACTCTAGAAAGGACGAAATCAGGCGAAGGGGAATCTTACCAACTTTGCTAACCTCAGTTAGACTTCCAAGAGAGACACAGTCGGAGGGTGACTCGATAAAGGATGAAACCAGCCGAAGGGGAATCCGATCCTATTTTGCTAACCTCAGTTAGACTTCAAAGAGAGACATAGCCGAAGGATGACTCAATAAAGGAAGAAACCAGCCGAAGGGGAATCTACCAAATTGCTAACCTCAGTTAGACTTCAAAAAGAGACACAGCCGAAGGGTGACTCTAGATCTGAAAATGCATGCCAATAATCATTGGACTTTATTGAGGAGGACTAGTAACGACTAGACTCTTATTGGGGATGTTGATGAACACCGAATTTGAAGGCGATGCTGTCATACCCCAAATTTGTCCTACCCCTTTTAATGTTATCTGGCTTAGACTTATGCATTTCATAATCTCGTGTACATACCTCCCATTAGGTCATATAACGCATCATGCATTCATTCATCAAATAAACATATACAAAGCATGGGATCATTTGTCATGGATTAGGGTTTATTTCCCTGGTCATTTGAATCAAGACTCTTTAATTAGGGTTTTGAGCTCGTGCGCATCTCATCAAGTCTTTTGTTACAATGGTCAGACAGTAGTTCAAGACTTTGACTCGCTCGGGTAGATTTCTTATATTACAAGTGTTTGATTTGATTTTAAAGGTCAAAGAATAAATGGATTGAGGTCCTTAATGTGCTTGCTTGGAAAGGAGATATTGTCATACAATTGAGTCCCTTGACTTAGAACTTGAAGATTTCTATCTCAAGCACGAGTGTGGTTATTGACACATTGATGAAAAGAGACATATGGAGATTATATGCACAATTGTGGACTTTTAGTCAAAGTCAACCATGTGTGGTTGACTTTTTGGCCAAAGACCATAATAACTACCTTGAGTTGTCATCTCATAGATTTTGTATGATTCAGTATTGCAAGATTGGAAAAGGATTGGGAATTCAAATAGAAGTCAATAATTGGAGAGGGTGATCAAATTACATTCAAAGGGGCCCAAGTTATATATTACAAAATACCAACACATGTTCATTACAAAATACCATTCACATACATTCAAATCCCATACAAAATATACTTTCCATTATACATCCAAGTCCATCACTATGTCAAGAGAAAATACACAAGAATCAGTTACAAAGAATACAAGAAAATCAAGCTTTTGACCTACAGTTGACTTTTGGTCAACTGTTGACTTTTTGGTCAAACAGTTGACCAAAGTCAATGCCTATCCTTGCCCCATCCTGTTTCCAAGTCAGATTCAGTTGTTTCCATCAAGCCATTGCTACTTCAGTTTCATGATTTTACTTCCATATACACCAATCTTTATGTCTTGCTCATATCCAAAGTATGCCTCCAAATAACCATGAGTCAATATGCATGAGAGCCAAAACTGACACCAAAGCCTGCTGCTACCTGCAAATTAAAACAGACCTGCATGAATCAAAAACAGTCCAGCCATGGTATTATCATACCAAAATCAATGTGCCTATTTCTATACTCAACACGAAAATAGTTTCAGTTCATATATGACCAACACTATTCAGTCCAAAGCATACATTGAAACAGCTACTGCAACAACAAAATGGAAGTAGTGTTACAACCTCATCATAACTGCGTCTCGCCGGAACCGTGCCTGGTTTCTTCCCACATGGTAATCATGCCAGCTCTAACCATGTTGTCTTCAAACCATGCTAATGCTCATAGGCCTGTACCAAGCCTGCATATGACAAGATCACAAGCAATACAGGTTCAACAGCAGCATAATAAAAAGGAAAATCATAACAAGAAAATTGAGAGAGGACTCAATACAAACTCATCATAACAGAGAATCAGCAGAGAGTTGGTAGACAACAGAAATGGAGAAAAGAGAAAACATAACAGAATTTCATAACTGATTTCTTCAAAAACATTCTAACTACTTGTAACACACTAACAACTTTCAAACAACTCTTAACCAACTCCCATTACCTCTAACAGAACCGGTTACCAGCCTAACCAATTCCTAACCGATTTCTAACCATCCTAACCACTATTTCAATATCTAACTTCCTAGCTAGCTTATAGCAAACAGTAACTAACATTTCAGTTTCTAACTAGCTACCTAATAACACTTCTAACTGTCAACCTAACAGAATAACCACCAAAACAGTTCTCCAACCACCTGTAACAAACAATAACAGAAATAACAGAATCACAACCAGACTCAACTAACCACAACCAACTTGCCAGCTCAGCTTCAATCCCCACCCTTATTTCTCTAACAAACTTCACCAATCCAATGGCTCACATCTCTCTCCCTCTAACTGATTTCACAAACAACTCATCTATATAACAGAACCTTCCACCATTTCTCACTCTCTTCCCCATTCATCTTCACACGCAACTTCATCTTCCACCATTTCATCTTCTCCTCCACCACTTCCCCCTCTTCATTTTCTCATCATCTTCAATCTTCACAATCTCTGGATTCACCATCATCTTCACCCTCTCTCAACAGAATTCATCACCTTCGATCACCAGAAAATTCATCAACGTTCTTCACGCTAACAACTTGCAGAACCTCCTTCAAATAACCTTCATCATCATCATCATCACCTCCAAAATCCTTCTTCAACTATAACAATTCAATACTCTTCATCTTCATCACTGCTTCAACACAAGAACTCCTCAATCTCAGCCACATCATTCATCTCCAATCAACAGCGTTCATCAATCACGCACAGCGACAACGAAGCACATATAGAAAATTTCCAGAATAATCAAAAGAAGAGGAGAAGAGTTGATGTAGAAGAAGAAGAAGTGTGAATCAGAAAAACAAGATCAAAAGAGTAAGGCGAGTGCTTACTTGAATTTCTTGTTACCAACGACGATCCTTATCGCATCACCTTCATCCTCACCACGAGCTTCATATCACATCGCATCATCACCGACATCGTCGCCAACGCCATTGCTCTGCAATCAACGCAACGGTCTTCATCATCACGTCGCGATCACAACAACATCACGGATCACATAACATCACAACAACCCAGAAGAGAAGATTGAGAAGAAAAAGAAAGAGACCTCACCGGTTCTTGAAGAATATCCTCTTTGATTCTCTTATCACCGTCGTCATACTCGCAGAACCGCCGGAATGTGAGAGATGAGCTCAAGACGATTAAGAAAAGGGAAGAGGTTCACGGTGGCACGAGAGAAGGGACGAACGGAGGAGAGAGTATCGTCGGAGAGGGTGAGGTATTCGCCGCCGTGAATTCACGATATGAGAAGGAATCCGCCGTTTCGGCCACGATGAAGAAGAGCGTGAAAGCTCAATAGCCACAACTATGGTAACCCTAATTGCCCTCTTCTTTTTTTTCTTTTTTTTAATTAATTTTTTTATTTATTTCTTCCGAATGATAACAAAATCTGATATGGATCTGAACAAAACGCTGGGCCTCTTGTGCATAATTGCTGATACACCCCCTCTGAGGCCCATAACATTTTTGACAAACCTGAAAACTCTACAAAAATCACTTTGGGCCTCCCTGTTTGGGCCCTGCGCCAGTTTACTGAATTGCACCATCATTCTGATTTCACACCCCCTGACTCACATTTAATTGATAGTTTTTTTTAGACTTGTTACTTAATTCTTTTTACTATACTTTTTAGATGATAACAACATTTAGAATCATAACTTTTGTTTGATTTTTAGGTAATAAAAAATGACATAGAAAACAATAAAAATATTAGTTTTAGGATTAATAGATTTTTAGTATAATTTTGGCTTGAATTAGAATTCCCTTAACACATTAAAAACCCATAAAAATAGTAGTATTTTTAGGTTGAATTTTCTCCTTTATGTTTTCGTATCATTTCCATGTTATTTTTGTATAATTGATGTGTGATTTTGTTACTTAGCTTTTGGCCATATTTTTGGCCTACTTTGTTAATACCATTTTAATGCTCCTTTTAGAATTTAGTCACCATGTTAACATAACTTGTACACAATCAACAATTAGGCTTAGAGATTAGGCTAGTCCCCATTTCTCATCCTTTTCTTTTACAACATAAAACATCTAACAAATATTCAAATAAAATCCCTTTAAAAAATACAAAGAAAATACTTAAAACACTAATAATCAAAGTGAAAATCATTAAAAAGGGAATGGAAGCTTGAATCTCCCTTGCTTTAGGGAATCATTCGAGTGCTTGGATCTCCCTTGCTTTAGGGTTCCATTCGGGCGTAAGTTCCCAAATTCTAAAAGACACAAACCAAAGAGTAACTCGAGTTTCCCTTGCTTTAGGGATTTCCTCGAAACACTCAAACTCTCTCTCTCTCTCCTCTCCTTTCTTAAGGGCATTGTTATCTCCGCTCCATTGCATCCTAGGCTGTCCCCTTATGCAAGAGCGCGAGCGTTAACTCCGCCCAACTAAAAAACACAAAAACAAACAGAAACTATGGAGCCGAACTACGACGCTCTGATTCCTGAAAAGGATACGTAGGCATCAAGTCGCGGGGCTTGAACGAGCACACTTGTAAATAATTCCTTCTTTTCCCCGTATTTCCTTTTGCATTCATTCGCATGTAGACATAGACATAGTACACACCCTTTAGATAGAAACAAGCATAGGTGGATACCATCGAGTACGATGGGCGCGAGGGGTGCTAATACCTTCCCCTCGCGTAACCGACTCCCGTACCTAGATTCTCTGGTCGCAAGACCCTGTTCCTTCCTTTGTTAGGTTTTCTGATATTCCTTTCCCTTTTGGGATAAATATATTGGTGGCGACTCTGTTCATTTTTCGCGAGCGTGCGACAGCTGGCGACTCTGCTGGGGATACCTAAGCAAGTCGATCCTAGCCTTTGTTTGTTTCGTTTATTGGGTGTTTCTTTGTTTGTTTATGTGCTTTGTATATATGTTTGCATATCATGTTTACTTTCCACATGCATCTGGACTATATTATGGGTCCCCGTGGGGGCCACATTTTTTTCTGCTTTGTTTTGCAGGTGGGGGGTTTTGTGAGGTAAAAGGCCCACTACCCAGGCCAGTGACACATAGGATTAGCGTGGATGCTCATGTTGACTCCCGTGGCTCTTGCTACGATCGAGCTTGACATGGGGTACCACAACTGGGCGAGGTTCTTTCATGGAACACTGTGTCTGGCACGCTTGCTGCCTCAAACACTTTGTACCCCATGGGAACTGTAGACCCTAGTGACCATTAGGGACCACTTGTCCGTGTCTAGACTCCATACCTGTGAGATTGGGGAGGGACAGGAAACCTTGGCTCCTACATACCATTGGCTCTTCATATTTGAGGTCGGACCTTTATTTGGTCTGTTCTCATGGTGCTTGATATTCTGGTATTCAAAAAAGGCGTCGAACCTTTGATCCTGAGACATTTGACCTATGCAGAGATTTCATTATTTATCCAGAGATTGTACATATGCTACTAAGATTATATGGACCTTGATCCCATGCCTTTGCATTGCATAACATCATTGCTTTACCCACTTCATTTGTGAGAGATCCTAAAGTCTATTTCCCAAAAAAAAAAGAAAAAAAAAAGAAAAAGAGAAAAGATATCCTATACAAAAAATGCTTTGATTTCAAAAAAAAAAAAAAAAGAACAAAACAAAAGTGTATGAAAAGACTTTAGGATCTCTCATAAATGGAACATGCATTCGTACTATCATGCATTTCATGGTTCTTTCAAAGACTTATGGGACCCTTCCTATCCAGATTCCAAGATCAACAACAGATTTGACTTCTCACCGCCACAAGCTCCGAGATCAACTATGGGACAACTCCGTGAGGTTTTTGACTGAGATGAGACTAGAAATGGGGATTAACATGAATCAATGTATGGAGGTTCTTCAAGTTTTTCTCTTAGACACAAAGAGTTGAGACAAGTTCCTTAGAAGCCAAATGCAAATGTTAATCTCACCTCAAGAGAATGTCTTATGGATTCAAATGTCTGAAGCATAGTTGAGATTCCTATCACTCTTAAGGAGGAAACACATCATGAGAACAATTTGGAAATTGAAGTCTTCAAGTTTCCGATTAGTGAGATTGACAAAAGGCTCCACCTCTTGGAAAGAAGATTGAAAACCATAAAAGTCGTGACTCTACTGATTCATATGTTGTTGGTTTGCGCCTAATGCCTGATATCAAGAAATGCAAGGATCATCCACTCTCACTCCTAATGATGGATATTGAAGCTAAATTGATAATCATCTCCTGTACATGTGTGAAGTTGCTTGGGGCTCCCGATCGAGGGATAAGCAAGACGTATTCTTATCTTGAGCATTGCATCATTCGCATTGCTCGAATCCCTTAAAGCATTACAAATTTCTGGGTGACTTTGTCAGAATCTTCTTCCATGTGGTAATCAAGAGTGTTCTTCACAACGCTTCTCATTCTCAAGGTTCTACTTCATATATCAGTTGCCTTTTCTCAGGATCTCCTTCTCAGTGGCTTCGCTTGTTAATAGAGACAAGAGGAATATGATAAATAAATTGACGTGATTCTATTGCCTTGTTCTCATTCACTTCCCTGTTTGTTGGAACTTCAATTGGTTAAGATTCGAGTATTGGGTCTTCTTCACCACAAGTAGATCTCCTCAATTTAATGACCATACAAGATTCCTTCCATTTATGATGGCGATTAGTATTCCAACATCTACGCTTGGGGCTCCCGCACGAGGGATAAGCAAGACGTACTCTTATCTTGAGCATTGCATCACTCGCATTGCTCGAATCCCTAAAGCAAGGCAAAAGTTTACGACTCATGGGTGACTTCATTGGAGTTCTCTTTTGGAGTAATCTGAAGTGTTTGGAAAGAACTGCAAAAAGTATTCAAGATCAATAAGTCCAGACAGAGTCAAGTCTCCTCAACAATGGCATTCATTTAGTTTCTTCATTGCATTCTCATTCGTAACATTTCATTGTTTGTTTAAGCATTTATAGCATGTAAAAACTTGTTAATTTCTGAATGAAAATCATAATACATTGTTCATGTTCATCTTGAAGTAATCCATTCGTTATCACTCATAAAATGTTTTTGGCATTACGATACCAACTTTACTAATCTCTTGCTTAGGCAGAAAGCTGAGGGAGAATGATGAAAAATAAAAAATGCAAAATCTCTAATCGTGTGTTTTTGAATAAAACCATACTGAGGATGTACAGGCATTATTTCAAATCCCCAAACACCGGAGATATAAGGGAGATAGACCCTCGTCAACCCCTTTGAGCCTTGAAGTAGAAGTTCTTTTCTAAATCATTAAAACCCTTATTTTGACCTTGGGGCAGGGTAGTGTTCATTTAACTTGATCGAGTGTTCAAAACTCACCAAAAGGGCATGCATATAAGGATACAACAATGGTTATCCTCCAAAAGGTTGAGGAATGTCAAAACCGCAATGATTATCCTTATTCCATCAAGAGGTCAAGAGATGACGATACCACAATGGTAATCCTTCATCAAATCAAAGGAGTGAGGTAGTCGCAATCACCTCCAACAAATCAAAGACTATGCAAGGTCACACGACTTGTTCAAAAAAAAGAGAGCAAAAAAAAATGGCGAAAAAATAATGAAAATAAAAAAAAAGATGAAAAGAAAATGGCAAAAGAAAAAAGATGATGAAATTGCCAAGCAAGAACAAAGGCGTGTGACAATGAATCAGAAGAATAAAAGGTGAGCGACCGCCATGTCCAAAGAACCTCATTGATTCCTCAACCATTTCAAATTCCTTGTGAGGGATGAACACTCGTGTCGAGTTAACTGAACATAGGACTGGAGAACATCACGAAGGGGGTGGGTACAAATAATTTTGAGCCTAAAAATCCTTTGTTTTCTAAAAACCGCGAACCCGGCCAAATTACAACCCTTAAAAGTCCTAATTGAAGTAGGGTATATTTTTGAAAGCGCACTCCGATGAGATAGCGTTTAGCTGACTCCCAAAGAAGCGAGACACATATCCATGTTGGTATCGTACGCTTGCTTTATCATCCATGCGCAAAAAACCGAGGTTGTGTCAACTAGTGATTCGGTCACAAGAGGTCGCAACCTCATTTCACAAAAAAAAGGTTTTACAACTTCAAGGCTAACATAGGCTTTGCATTAGAATTATCATTCTTAGAATTAACATTCTTTTGCATAGAAAATATGTGCTTAACATCAAGGAAATTACCATGATGAGAATCAGTAAGTAACTCGATCATGTCAAAGTACAAGAGACTTGAGAACTCCGAGGAGGAAAAGCTAATCATCTCAAATGTTGACCATCAAGGGGCAAGTTATCCAAAGAACTCCGTTGGGCATGAACAGTTGATGCATTCTTTGATTACTCTGTGGGGAAGAGTTTGAAGACTCCGTTGAGCGTGGTAAAGTTGTTTCCATGTTTGTTTGACTTCAAAACAAAGAAAGCTTGGGGATTCTAGTAAGATGTACCTAATCAGGGGAAATTAAGTCGAGGTTTGACCTCTCAAATTCAGCATATCTGGGGCAATCATGTCGATAAATCTCTTCAAGCTTTGATCAATCTGGGGCAATCATGTCGAGGAATCTCTCTTGAGTTTGACCAATCTGGGGCAGTTAAGTCGAGATTCGACAAATCTCTCCAAGGATCCTTTGGGGCAAATTCCTCCATACGTCACGAAGCTTGGGGCACAATTCTGAGTTTTTTGTCGCTCCCCGACCATAGGAGTTTATTTCTCCTAGAAATTTGGTCTCTCCCCAAGCATAGGAGTTTATTTCTCCTGAGAGTTTGTTCCATTCCTCAAGCATAGGAGTTTATTTCTCCTAGGAGTTGTCCTACTACCCTAACCAAGGCTCGTTACCTGGATTTCTCATCCCCAACATGGTGAATCGAGGGAATCTCCTCAAGCTAAAAATCCTCCAAGCAATGGCATGTGGTGAGAAGTCAGAAGTTATTCTACACTCTACACGCCAACAACCAGAAGGGGCATCTTGCAAGTCAAAGTCCAATATCTTTTGGCACCTCTACATGGTCCTTAACACTAAGGGGATTCTCCCTGGTGTTTACCTCACTAATGCCTTTATTTGGCACTCTGCATATAGTTTCCATTGCATATAGCATTGCATCCTCAAAAGCGTAGCATATCCGTCAAAGCGGAACATTACGCCATAGAAAAAATTCAAACATACATACAAAGCATAAGCCAGATCATCAGAACCAACGCTCAATCAAGACAATGATACATCCCCACAAAAAATGTTGTCCTTACAAACTCCATTTGATATCTGCTACTACATCACAAATCTCCTCAAACCATGGTGCCAATACCTGGTATCCTCAATCCCCAAAAGAAGTCTCATGTTCTCTCCCCAATGTGGATCGGATACAATGTCTTTCTTCGTCAGAATCGTTGTCTCCGAGGTTATTTCCCGTGTGCTGCGTGCAGATTAGAGCGTGAATGAGGGTGGGCATTCAACCCATCTCATTTTTCAACCGTTTGAATAACCATACTTGGTGTGTGGCAATTCGAACGATTGCCGCTCTTGAAGAGTTACACCCCGCCTTTTGGCCTGAGGGACTAATGTAATTCTTATGCTTCGTAAGCATCGATATTCCCGTATTCCCCAGTGGTTACTATCGCCTTCTTGTCGAGTCTAGTCGTCTCTAGTCTTGTGATGGTTATTTCCCGTATGTTGCGTGCAAATTAGAGTGCGAATGAGGGTGGGCATTCAACCCATCTCATTTTTCAATCGTTTGAATAACCATACTTGGTGTGTGGTAATTCGAACGATTGCCACTCTTGAAGAGTTACACCCCGCCTTTGGCCTGAGGGATTAATGTAATTCTTATGCTTCGCAAGCATCAACATCTTCGTGATTATGTCTTTTGATCGAGTCTAGTCGTCACTAGTCTTCGTGGTCCCTTTCCCTCGTACGGGAAAACTTTTTAGATCCAACCCCCGTGTTGTGTATCCTTTGCCTTCCGTCCTGGCAAACCATTTCAAAACTAATTCCCAATCCCCAACCTCAGTGTTGATATTAATTCTTTCTTCCCTTGACCTCAGTGTCGATACCTTTCTTTTCCAACCTCAGTGTTAATGTCTATCCTTTCCTTGTCCAACCTCAGTGTTGATGCCTATCATTCCTTCGCCGACCTCTGCGTCGATGCCAATCGTCATTCACAACCTCAGTGATAATGTTTATCTTTTCTTGTCGCATCCTCAGTGTTGATGTCCTCAACCTCAGTGTCGACGCCTTTCCTTTCACAACCTCAGTGTTGATGTCCCCCAACCTCAGTGTTGATATGCTCCAACCTCAGCGTTGATGTCCTCCAACCCCAGTGTTGATGTTTATCCTTTCTTTCAATTCTTGTGGATCGTAGGTCTGTTGACCTTATCCCCATCTTTTTCATTTCTTGTGGATCGTAGGTCCGTTGACCTTATCCTCATCTTTTTCATTTCTTGTGGATCGTAGGTCCGTTGACCTTATCCTCATCTTTTTCATTTCTTGTGGATCGTAGGTCCGTTGACCTTATCCTCATCTTTTTCATTTCTTGTGGATCGTAGGTCCGTTGACCTTATCCTCATCTTTTTCATTTCTTGTGGATCGTAGGTCCGTTGACCTTATCCTCATCTTTTTCATTTCTTGTGGATCATAGGTCCGTTGACCTTATCCTCATCTTTTTCATTTCTTGTGGATCGTAGGTCCGTTGACCTTATCCTCATCTTTTTCATTTCTTGTGGATCGTAGGTCCGTTGACCTTATCCCCATCTTTTTCATTTCTTGTGGATCGTAGGTCCGTTGACCTTATCCTCATCTTTTTCATTTCTTGTGGATCGTAGGTCCGTTGACCTTATCCCCATCTTTTTCATTTCTTGTGGATCGTAGGTCCGTTGACCTTATTTTCATCTTTTTCAATTCTTGTGGGTCGTAGGTCCGTTGACCTTACCCTAGTTTCGAGTCACGGATCGTAGGTCCCACCTTTCCATCAAACCCGTATTTTCAAACCACAGTTTCATACAACAACCATTTCCATTGAGAACCTTGTATTGGCACCTTGGCTACGTTACAAGCTACCCCATTTCAACCCCTTACCATAAACTTTTCCACCAGAAAAAACAAAAATTCTCTTTCCCCAGCAGATATCAAAACAAAAATAAAAGAATAAAGACCACTCCATCTCCTCGGGACAAATTTCAGGTCTTCGGTATTTAATCTTCTTCTACTTCGAATGTTCGAAAGGCTGGCGCCAATCTCACCTTCGAGTATAAGACGATTAAATAGGGGCAGCTGTCATACCCCAAATTTGTCCTACCCCTTTTAATGTTATCTGGCTTAGACTTATGCATTTCATAATCTCGTGTACATACCTCCCATTAAGTCATATAACGCATCATGCATTCATTCATCAAATAAACATATACAAAGCATGGGATCATTTGTCATGGATTAGGGTTTATTTCCCTGGTCATTTGAATCAAGACTCTTTAATTAGGGTTTTGAGCTCGTGCGCATCTCATCAAGTCTTTTGTTACAATGGTCAGACAGTAGTTCAAGACTTTGACTCGCTCGGGTAGATTTCTTATATTACAAGTGTTTGATTTGATTTTAAAGGTCAAAGAATAAATGGATTGAGGTCCTTAATGTGCTTGCTTGGAAAGGAGATATTGTCATACAATTGAGTCCCTTGACTTAGAACTTGAAGATTTCTATCTCAAGCACGAGTGTGGTTATTGACACATTGATGAAAAGAGACATATGGAGATTATATGCACAATTGTGGACTTTTAGTCAAAGTCAACCATGTGTGGTTGACTTTTTGGCCAAAGACCATAATAAACTACCTTGAGTTGTCATCTCATAGATTTTGTATGATTCAGTATTGCAAGATTGGAAAAGGATTGGGAATTCAAATAGAAGTCAATAATTGGAGAGGGTGATCAAATTACATTCAAAGGGGCCCAAGTTATATATTACAAAATACCAACACATGTTCATTACAAAATACCATTCACATACATTCAAATCCCATACAAAATATACTTTCCATTATACATCCAAGTCCATCACTATGTCAAGAGAAAACACACAAGAATCAGTTACAAAGAATACAAGAAAATCAAGCTTTTGACCTACAGTTGACTTTTGGTCAACTGTTGACTTTTTGGTCAAACAGTTGACCAAAGTCAACGCCTATCCTTGCCCCATCCTGTTTCCAAGTCAGATTCAGTTGTTTCCATCAAGCCATTGCTACTTCAGTTTCATGATTTTACTTCCATATACACCAATCTTTATGTCTTGCTCATATCCAAAGTATGCCTCCAAATAACCATGAGTCAATACGCATGAGAGCCAAAACTGACACCAAAGCCTGCTGCTACCTGCAAATTAAAACAGACCTGCATGAATCAAAAACAGTCCAGCCATGGTATTATCATACCAAAATCAATGTGCCTATTTCTATACTCAACACGAAAACAGTTTCAGTTCATATATGACCAACACTATTCAGTCCAAAGCATACATTGAAACAGCTACTGCAACAACAAAATGGAAGTAGTGTTATAACCTCATCATAACTGCGTCTCGCCGGAACCGTGCTATGCCAAAAGGGACTCCTCCATTTCTTCTTTCAAGACAAACTGTGCCTGGTTTCTTCCCACATGGTAATCATGCCAGCTCTAACCATGTTGTCTTCAAACCATGCTAATGCTCATAGGCCTGTACCAAGCCTGCATATGACAAGATCACAAGTAATACAGGTTCAACAGCAGCATAATAAAAAGGAAAATCATAACAAGAAAATTGAGAGAGGATTCAATACAAACTCATCATAACAGAGAATCAACAGAGAGTTGGTAGACAACAGAAATGGAGAAAAGAGAAAACATAACAGAATTTCATAACTGATTTCTTTAAAAACATTCTAACTACTTGTAACACACTAACAGCTTTCAAACAACTCTTAACCAACTCCCATTACCTCTAACAGAACCGGTTACCAGCCTAACCAATTCCTAACCGATTTCTAACCATCCTAACCACTACTTCAATATCTAACTTCCTAGCTAGCTTATAGCAAACAGTAACTAACATTTCAGTTTCTAACTAGCTACCTAATAACACTTCTAACTGTCAACCTAACAGAATAACCACCAAAACAGTTCTCCAACCACCTGTAACAAACAATAACAGAAATAACAGAATCACAACCAGACTCAACTAACCACAACCAACTTGCCAGCTCAGCTTCAATCCCCACCCTTAATTCTCTAACAAACTTCACCAATCCAATGGCTCACATCTCTCTCCCTCTAACTGATTTCACAAACAACTCATCTATATAACAGAACCTTCCACCATTTCTCACTCTCTTCCCCATTCATCTTCACACGCAACTTCATATTCCACCATTTCATCTTCTCCTCCACCACTTCCCCCTATTCATTTTCTCATCATCTTCAATCTTCACAATCTCTGGATTCACCATCATCTTCACCCTCTCTCAACAGAATTCATCACCTTCGATCACCAGAAAATTCATCAACGTTCTTCACGCTAACAACTTGCAGAACCTCCTTCAAATAACCTTCATCATCATCATCATCACCGCCAAAATCCTTCTTCAACTATAACAATTCAATACTCTTCATCTTCATCACTGCTTCAACACAAGAACTCCTCAATCTCAGCCACATCATTCATCTCCAATCAACAGCGTTCATCAATCACGCACAGCGACAACGAAGCACATATAGAAAATTTCCAGAATAATCAAAAGAAGAGGAGAAGAGTTGATGTAGAAGAAGAAGAAGTGTGAATCAGAAAAACAAGATCAAAAGAGTAAGGCGAGTGCTTACTTGAATTTCTTGTTACCAACGACGATCCTTATCGCATCACCTTCATCCTCACCACGAGCTTCATATCACATCGCATCATCACCGACATCGTCGCCAACGCCATAGCTCTGCAAATAACGCAACGGTCTTCATCATCACGTCGCGATCACAACAACATCACGGATCACATAACATCACAACAACTCAGAAGAGAAGATTGAGAAGAAAAAGAAAGAGACCTCACCGGTTCTTGAAGAATATCCTCTTTGATTCTCTTATCACCGTCGTCATACTCGCAGAACCGCCGGAATGTGAGAGATGAGCTCAAGACGATTAAGAAAAGGGAAGAGGTTCACGGTGGCACGAGAGAAGGGACGAACGGAGGAGAGAGTATCGTCGGAGAGGGTGAGGTATTCGCCGCCGTGAATTCGCGATATGAGAAGGAATCCGCCGTTTCGGCCACGATGAAGAAGAGCGTGAAAGCTCAATAGCCACAACTATGGTAACCCTAATTGCCCTCTTCTTTTTTTTCTTTTTTTTAATTAATTTTTTTATTTATTTCTTCTGAATGATAACAAAATCTGATATGGATCTGAACAAAACGCTGGGCCTCTTGTGCATAATTGCTGATACACCCCCTCTGAGGCCCATAACATTTTTGACAAACCTGAAAACTCTACAAAAATCACTTTGGGCCTCCCTGTTTGGGCCCTGCGCCAGTTTACTGAATTGCACCATCATTCTGATTTCACACCCCCTGACTCACATTTAATTGATAGTTTTTTTTAGACTTGTTACTTAATTCTTTTTACTATACTTTTTAGATGATAACAACATTTAGAATCATAACTTTTGTTTGATTTTTAGGTAATAAAAAATGACATAGAAAACAATAAAAATATTAGTTTTAGGATTAATAGATTTTTAGTATAATTTTGGCTTGAATTAGAATTCCCTTAACACATTAAAAACCCATAAAAATAGTAGTATTTTTAGGTTGAATTTTCTCCTTTATGTTTTCGTATCATTTCCATGTTATTTTTGTATAATTGATGTGTGATTTTGTTACTTAGATTTTGGCCATATTTTTGGCCTACTTTGTTAATACCATTTTAATGCTCCTTTTAGAATTTAGTCACCATGTTAACATAACTTGTACACAATCAACAATTAGGCTTAGAGATTAGGCTAGTCCCCCTTTCTCATCCTTTTCTTTTACAACATAAAACATCTAACAAATATTCAAATAAAATCCCTTTAAAAAATACAAAGAAAATACTTAAAACACTAATAATCAAAGTGAAAATCATTAAAAAGGGAATGGAAGCTTGAATCTCCCTTGCTTTAGGGAATCATTCGAGTGCTTGGATCTCCCTTGCTTTAGGGTTCCATTCGGGCGTAAGTTCCCAAATTCTAAAAGACACAAACCAAAGAGTAACCCGAGTTTCCCTTGCTTTAGGGATTTCCTCGAAACACTCAAACTCTCTCTCTCTCTCTCTCTCCTCTCCTTTCTTAAGGGCATTGTTATCTCCGCTCCATTGCATCCTAGGCTGTCCCCTTATGCAAGAGCGCGAGCGTTAACTCCGCCCAACTAAAAAACACAAAAACAAACAGAAACTATGGAGCCGAACTACGGCGCTCTGATTCCTGAAAAGGATACGTAGGCATCAAGTCGCGGGGCTTGAACGAGCACACTTGTAAATAATTCCTTCTTTTCCCCGTATTTCCTTTTGCATTCATTCGCATGTAGACATAGACATAGTACACACCCTTTAGATAGAAACAAGAATAGGTGGATACCATCGAGTATGATGGGCGCGAGGGGTGCTAATACCTTCCCCTCGCGTAACCGACTCCCGTACCTAGATTCTCTGGTCGCAAGACCCTGTTCCTTCCTTTGTTAGGTTTTCTGATATTCCTTTCCCTTTTGGGATAAATATATTGGTGGCGACTCTGTTCATTTTTCGCGAGCGTGCGACAGATGCCAATAACCATTGGGCTTGAATGAAAGAAAGGCTAGTGACAACTAGAATCAATCAGGGGATGCCAGTAAACAATGGGCTTTCAAGAAGGCATTGGTGCTTGCGGAGCACGAGAATTACATGAATCCCTTAGGCCAACAGACGGGGTGTAACTCTTCAAGAGTAGAAATCATTCGAATTGCCACACACCAAGTATGGTTATCCAAATGATCGAGATATGAGATATTACCCTCACTTCAATTGCACTCGGCAAACGGAAAAATAACCACGGAGACTAGAGACCACTAGACTCGACTAGAAGATATCAGTAAACACTGAAAAACATAGAGATATTGATGCTTGCGAAGCATAAGAATTACATAGATCCCTCAGGCCAAATAGCGGGGTGTAACTCTTCAAGGGTGGCAATCATTCGAATTGCCACACACATAGTATGGATTTCAAATGATTGAAAAATGAGATGGGTTGAATGCCCATCCTCATTCGCACTCTATTATGCACGCGGCATGCGGGAAAATAACCAAAACAAGACTAGTAACGACTAGACTCGACACGGGAATGACAGTAACCACTGAACATTCACGGAGATGTTGATGCTTGCGAAGCATAAGAATTACATGGATCCCTCAGGCCAAAAGGCGGAGTGTAACTCTTCAAGGGTGGAAATCATTCGAATTGCCACACACATAGTATGGATTTCAAATGATTGAAAAATGCGATGGGTTGAATGCCCACCCCCATTCGCACTCTAATCTGCATGCAGCATACGGGGAAATAACCAAAGCAAGATTTGCAAGAAGCAAAAGATATCCCTTATGCAAAAGGCAGTAAGGGGACTCATAAAAAGTAAGTACAAAGAGAGAAGACTGGTGATGACCAGACTCTACTAGATGATGCCAGTAAACACTGGACTTTGAAGGAGGTATTGTTACTTACGGAACATAAGAACTACATGGTTCCCTCAGGCCAAAAGGCGGGGTGTAATTCTACAAGGGTGACAATCATTCGAATTGCCACACACAAAGTATGGGTTATCCAAACGGTTGAGCTCAGCAAACGGGAAATAACCAAAGAGACAATGATCTTGACGTAGAAAGACTTTATATCCAATCCACACTGGAGAGAGAAGGTGAAACTTCTTCTGGGGATATATTACTTTGTGCCTTTGGAGCACACACAAACTTGGCTTATGTATTGATGCATGTTTGAATTTTTCCATGGCGTAATGCTCCATATTCATGGAAATGCTACGCTTTTTGTAGATGTAATGTGAATGCAATGATTACTATATGCAGAGATGACGAGGGCCCTTTAGAGGATATTCCGCTGACTTGTTGATCGAGCTTCGTCTCTGACCTCGGGAGAGGTAAACACCAGGGAGAATCCCCTTAGTGTTAAGAACTCTGTGGGGGTGCCAATAGACGTTGGACTTTAACTTGCAAGATATACTTCTTATTTGGATTGAAGAATACCTTCTGACTTCTCACCATGTGCCATTGCTTGGAGATTTTCATCTTAAGGAGATTCCCTCAATTCACCATGTTGGGGGTGAGAAATCTTGATGAGGAACCCTTGTTGGGAGGATTGGAACAACCCTAGGAGAAATAAACTCCTATGCTCGGGGAATAGAACAAACTCTCAGGAGAAATAAACTCCTATACTTGGGGAGTGACTTTTCTAGGAGAAATAAACTCCTATGCTTAAGGAATGGAATAAAATCCTATGCTTGGGGAGAGAGTAGCTTGTTGGGGAAAAGCATTATGATACTTATCAACTCCATGGTGGCCAACTACACTTTACAAGTGAATGACGGTTCCTTCAATACAAACCAAAAAGATCATGCCCCAGGTTGCCTGACTTACAAAGATATTTGCCTCAAAAGAATCCTTATGCCCCAATTACTTGAGATAATCTTCCCCAGCATATTCATACATTTGAAATAGTCCCTCCCCTGATCAGCGGGTCTTTGAAGAGATTTCTCGAATCTCGACGTAACTGCCCCAAATTGACTGAATTTTGAGAGAGATGTCTCGATGTCACTGCCTCAGATTGGATGTGATCAAGAGAGAGATTCCTCAACTTGATTGACCTAGATTAATTGAACTTTGAGAGAGATTCCTCATCGTTACTGCCCCTGATTATGCACCTCTTATCAGAATCCTCAAGTTTACTTTTCTTGAAGCCAACCAAACTATGGAAACAACTTTATCACGCTCAATGGAGTTTCCAAATTCTTCCCCTCAGGGTACTTAATCAAAATGCATCTACTCAAAAGAGTATTCAGACTTCTCCCCTCAGGGTAACCAATCAAAGAAGGTATCAATTGATTTGCTCAACAGAGCATTCAAACCTCTCCTTTCAGGGTAACCAATAAAAAACAGTATCAAACTGATCAGGCTCAACGGAGTCTTCAGGCAATGTGTCCCTTGATAATCAATCAACGAGGGCATCAAACTTCACATGCTCGACGGAACCTTCAAACAACTTGCTTTGATAGTCAGTCTCTGAAGTGATTGCTTTTTACTCTACGGAGTTCTCAAGTCTCTTTACTTTGACATGATTAAGCTCTTCATAGATTCTCATCATGGAAACTTCCTTGATGTTTAAGCAAATGTTTTGTATGCAAAAGAATGTTATTTCTAAGAATGATAATTCTAATGCAAAGCCTATGCTAGTCTTGAAGTTTAAACAAACTTTCTTTTTTTTAAAAAAAATGAGGTGGCCACCTCTTGTGAATGAAAGATAAAGCGGGCATACGATACCAACATAGATATGTGTCACGCTTCATTGGGAGTTAGGTAAACGCTATCTCATTGGAGTGCGTCTTCGAAATAAACCCTACTTAAATTAGGACTTTTAAGGGTTATAACTTGGCCTGGTTCATGGTTTTCAGAAACAAAGGATTTTTAGGCTCGAAATTATTTGGTACCCAACCCTTTCGTGATGTTCTCCAGTCCTAAGTTCAGTTAACTCAACATGAGTGCTCATCCTTCGCAAGGAATTTTTGAAACGGTTGAGGAATCAATGAGGTTTTTCGAACATGGCAGTCGCTCACCTTTTATTCTTCTGATTCATTATCACACGACTTTGTTCTTGCTTTATTTCACCATCATTTTTCTTTTTATTGCTATATTATTTTCTTTCATCATTTCTTCTTTTCATTTTTTTTCATTTTTCTTCTTTTTTTTTTGAACATTTTTTTTTGAACAAGTCGTGTGATCTCGCATTGTCTTCGATTCGTTGGAAGTGATTGCGAATGCCTCGTTCCATGATTGATGAAGGATTATCATTGTGGTATCGTCATCTTTTTTTCCTCTTGGTAGGTGAAGGATACCCATCGCGGTTTTGATTTTCCTCAACCTTTTGAAAGGATAGTCGTTGTTATATCCTTAGATGCATATCCTTTATGAGTTTTGAACACTCGTTCAGATTAACTGAACACTACCCCGCCCCAGGGTTAAAATAAAGGTTTTTTTTCTGAATAGAAAAGAAACTCCTACTTTAAGGCTCAAAGGGGTTAACGAGGGTCTATCTCCCTTATATCTCCGGTGTTTGGGGATTTGAAACAATGCCTGTACATCATCAGCATGGTTTTATTCAAAAACACACAATTAGGGATTTTTCATTTTTTTTGTCACCATTCTCCCTCCACTCGTTGCCTAAGCAAGAGATTAATAAAGTTGGTATCGTAATGCCAAAAACTTTTTTTGAGTGAAAACGAATGGATTACTTCAAGACAAACATAAACAATGTATTATGATTTTCATTCGAAAATTAACAAATTTTTACATGCAATCAATGCTTAAACAAACAATGAAATGTTACAAATGAGAATGCAATAAAGAACTAAATGAATGCCATTGTTGAGGAGACTTGACTCCGTATGGACTTATTGCTATTGAATGTTTTCTGTAGCTTTGATACCCCATTGAGACTTCAATATAAGCATAAACCTCTTGGAGTGAATGTGGTTGTTCTGAAATCAGCAAGGACCTGAACTTGGCCCTTGATTGTCTTATGATCCTCCTACACACTTTAGATTACTCCTAGAAGAAAACTCCAACAAAGTCATACGAGAGTGGTGAGTTCTTTCCTTTCTTTAGGGATTCGAGCAATGCAAATGGTGCAAAGCTCAAGACCAGAATACGTCTTACTTATCCCTCGGTCGGGAGCCCCAAGCATATATGCTAGAACAGTAATCACCATCATGACTGAAAGAACATTGCATTATCATCGAGCTCAAGAGAGCTATATGTGGTGAGGAAGACCCAAAACACCAACTGAAATACCAACAATCAGGGATATAACTAAGCACAAGGCACTGAAATTACATTGGTTCTTTTCTCATACTCTTTCTTTCTCTGTTGACGAGCAAAGGCTACTGAGAAGAAAATTCCGGGAAGAGATGACACATGATTTGAAGCAACAGCTTGAGAATGAGAAATGCCTCTGCAGAACACTCTTGATTATCACATGGCAAAAGATTCTGATGAAGTCACACAAGAATTTGTAATGCTTTAAGGGATTCAAGCAATGCGAATGGTGTTATGCTCAAGATAAGAATACGTCTTGCTTATCCCTTGGTCGGGAGCCTTTAACAACTTCCATATATGTACAAGAGATGGTTATCACTTTAGCTTCAACATCCAAACCATTCGGAGCGAGAGTAAACTGTTAGAATAAGAATTATTCTGATCAATATTCTTAGTTTTGATGATAACAATGTATATGAATTTTGTATAAGACAATGTGGTACTCTAATCCTATGCACTTTCCATTTCAGGACATATATAAAGAGTATGCAGAATTCAGCGCAAGAAGCACTGACTCAGAAGGTTCAAGTATGCAACACCAGAACATGCTCTCGCAAGACATCAGAAGATGGTCAAGAAGAATCAGAACATGGTCTATTGAAGCATCAGAAGAACTTGAGTTCAGAAGCAGAAGCACTGAAGTTCTTATGGTATCACGCTAGAAGCACTTCAAAGTCAAAAGACAAGAAGATGCTATGCACCAAGCTGTTTGACTCTGATTAATTCAAACGTTGTATCTACAAAGATCAGATCAGAAGCAAGTACAAGATGGCAGGCTACGCTGATTGACAAAAGGAACGTTAGAAGCTATTAAAGGCAAAGTCAGTTAAAGCAGGAAAAGCAAGGCTCGAGGTAGTTGACAAAAGAGTGAAACATTAAATGCAATGCTGTACGGATCACGCAACGCATTAAATGCTCCCAACGGTCATCTTCTCAAAACGCCTATAAATAGTGATGTTCTGATCAGAAGCAAGGTTACCAATTTACAAACAACTCTTTTAATCTTGCTGAAATGCTGATGAATCAAAAGCTATCAAAACTTCATCTTCAACCTCACATTACTGTTGTAATATCTTAGTGAGATTTAAGCTTAGAACTTAAGAGAAATATCACAATTGTGATTATAGCTTATTAAGAAGCATTGTAATACTCTTGTAAGAATTTGTTTACATTAATTTGTAAAAGGTTCCTAGAGTGATCAAGGTGTGATCAGAATACTCTAGAAGACTTAGAAGGTATCTAAGTGGAAAACCATTGTAATCAAGGTTGATTAGTGGATTAAATCCTCAGGTGAGGTAAATCACTCTAAGGGGGTGGACTGGAGTAGTTTCGTTAACAACGAACCAGGATAAAAATCATTGTGCAATTGTTTTTATCTTAAGATTTTTTAAAGTCACACTTATTCAAACCCCCCATTTCTAAGTGTTTTTCTATCCTTCATAAACAACCCATGTAGTCCTTGAAATCAGGCACTATGGCTTTCAAACTTTTCTCCAAGAGGTGGAACCTTTTGTCAATTTCAATAATCGGAAACCTAGGAGACTTTAATTTCCAATTTGTTCTCATGATGTAAATTCTCCTTGACATGAATAGGAATCTCAACAATATTTCAGACATTCTGATTCATAAGATCTTCCTCTGGGTAAGATTAACATTTGCATTTGGCCTCTAAGGAACCTGTCTCAATTCTTCTTGTCTAAGAGAGAAACCTTGGATAGCCTCCATACACTGATTCACGTTAATCCCCATTTCTATTCTCATCTCATTCAAATCCTCACGGAGTTGTTCCATTTTTAACTTTCGAGCACGTAGCGGTGAGAAGTCACTTTTGTTGTTGGAGTCTGAATTTGAGTAGAAAAGGCCCCCATAGGCTTCTGAGAGAACTATGAAATGCATGATAGTATGAATGCATGTTTCATTTATGGAGAATCCTAAAGTCTTTTCACACTTTTTGTTTCTCTTTTTTTCTCTTCTTTTTTTGAAATCAAAGCTTTATCTTTTTTCCTTTTTTGCCTATAGTATCTTTTTTTTTTCTGTTTCATCTTTTCTGTTTTTCTACTTTTTTTCGTTTCCTCTCTTTTTTTTTTGCATATAGTATCTTTTCTTTTTTCTTTTCCATCTTTTCTGTTTTTCTACCTTTTTTTTTCGTTTCCTCTTTTTTTTTTTTGGAAATAGACTTTAGAATCCCCCACAAATGAAGTGGATAAAGTAATGATGTTATGAAATGCAAAAGCATGGGATCAAGGTCCATATAATCCGAGTAACCACTATACAATCCTCTGAATAACGGATAAAGGTCAGATGTCATGAGATCAAAGGTCTGACATAGGTACCACAGAACCATAAGAACAATAGTCACCATCAGAACAGAATAGTCACCAACGGTACCTGTCATGTATATCCCTCCCCACTCCCAGGTGAATCTAGGTCAGGGTAGGTCGAAAGGTCTCCAGCGTTAACAATTCTCCTGAAACACCATCATTGTTGCAAATACATGCCAACAATGGTATCTCATTCGAATCTAAACTGGTCGTGGGTCTCATGATCGTAATCAACAGAACCTGACATTCTGTTGGCGTCATGACTATCCACTCTATCCTAGGTATCCTATGTGTCAACTCTGGCCTGGGTATTGGGTCTTTTACCTCATAGAACATCCCACCCAGCCTGCAAACAGAGAAAATATGTGGCCCCCACGGGGACCCATAATATAGTCCAGATGCATGCGGAAAGTAAACATGATATGCAAGCATAAAGTACACATGATATGCAAGCATATATATATATATATATATATATATATATATATATATATATATATATATATATATATATATATACAGGAGATAAACATATAAACAAACAAAGAAACACCCAATAAACAAACAAACAAATAAAGGCTAGGATCGACTCGCTAAGAATAGACTAGCACAGGTCTATCATATCCCCAGCAGAGTCGCCAGCTGTCGCTACCCGCGAAAAATGGATCAGAGTCGCCACCAATATATTTATCCCATAAGGGAAAGGAATACCAGGAAACCGAACACGAACAAGAACTAGGTCTTTCGACCAGAGAATAAGGTACGGGAGTCGGTTACGCAAGAGGAAAGTGTTAGCACCCCTCACGCTCAACGTACTCGATGGTATCCACCTATGTTTGTTTCTATCTAAAGGGTGTATCTAATGTCTAAACCTAAATGTGAATGAATGCAAAATAAACACGGGGAAAAGAAGGAATTATTTACAAGTGTGCTCACTTAGACCCCGCGAACCAATGCCTACGTATCCCTTACAAGAAATCAGAGCTACCGTAGTTCGGCTCAATAGTTTCCATTTGTTTTGTGTTTTTAGTTGAACAGAGGTTAAGGTCACAATCCACGATGCTCGACCTTTGGAGACTTATACACCTAATTTTGGAATGGACTTAACTTGTTCTTAAGCAGCAGAATGAACTTGGGTTTGTGTTTTTTATGTAACTATATGATGAACAAAACTCAATACAAGGTCTTGCACCACTTCGTCACTTTGTTTTACTTTGAACCTTTATTAGGTGTTTTAAGTGTTTTTGGTTGGGTATTTTTTAAGGGGATTTACTTTGCGATTTGAATCAGTTAAAAATGTATAATGATCGAGAAACAAATTAGGGAATGAATCCCACTCATTTCTCTCCCATTAGGTAGTGATCAAGAAACAGATTAGGGAATGAATCCCACTCATTTCTCTCCCACTAAGTGATTGCGAAACAAATTAGGGAATAAATCCCACTCATTTCTCTCCCACTTTTAGTAAGGTGTGATTCACATATTTATTTATTAGTATTTTAATGTTGAAAAGAAAAAAGAAATGAATAAGGGGAACTAAATCTAATATTCTAATCTAAGTTATTCTAATTCCTATTTAACAACTAAGGAAAGTATACTAAGACTGTAATAAAATTCTATCATTATATCAAATAAATGGAATTATATACAAGGAAATATTAGACTAAATAATTATGTACATATGAAAAGAAAAATTCAAGTAAAAATAGAAGAAAAGGATTTAAAATTCAATTTCAGGTCTTAGTACCTTTTAAACATCCCTAATAGTATATACACAAATAAACTAAGGCTATAGCATAAATGCAAACCAAATTATGAACTAAATTCACATGATTAACCACTTAGAAACACACATTAATCGGGTAGAAAAAACCTACTGAAAATATAATCAAAACATGGAATTGAACTTTTATTTTTTATACACAACATGATATAGGAGTCTACTGATATCACACAAAAAATGACAATTAAATTCTACTCCTAAGGCATTTAACCAAATTATTTTGTAAAAACATACTAAACATAAAAGTAAAATGAACACATGTAAGGAAATGATTTATTAAAAATAGTGAACTAATTTCCAAAAATACTAAAATTATCTACACACATAAAACTACCTAAAATATATTTTTATATATTTTTTATTTCAATTAAAACTGATTAATGGAGCAAAAGTTAGAAATAAAATAAAACTAAAACCAGTCTAACAGGGGGGGTGAGAAAGTAAATTCAAAAATGATCTTGTTATTAGCGCGTTTGGGCCTATTGCAGGGGGAGTGCTAAAAGGAATGCACTAAAGCCTAGTACGAACCCACGACCCAGGTTCTGTTTCAACCTATCATTTATTCTACTATTTTTATTTTCCATTTCTCCTTTGATCAACATGTGAATCATATTTAGCCTAAAGTCTTGCTCATATAAGCTTGCATGAAAAACGTATTAAAAAATGGTAATATCAATTGGTCACGTACAGGTTTAAATCACTAAATGCCAAGAACAGCAACGGGCCAATCATCAGGCGACACCTTATTCCTAATTATCCAAACAAGAAAAACAATTGAAATGCAGCAAAGAAAAACGTGATGCGTGAACCAATGCTGTAACACCACCTCTAATTTCCCAAAATTGGATTGGAAAATGGCACACCACCTGTTTGGTGAAATGTATGCGTGTGCCCTTAGCTTTTGGCCCATATCTTTGGCAGCGCATGACTTGGCGAGGAAGTGACTTTGAGCCTTCATAACTTGTTCAATACTCATCCAATTTCCATAATGCTTGTCTTGTTAAGTAGAGGACATGGAGGAGAGTAGATTGACACCTTATTTGCACTTTATGGACCTCTATATTTCTCTAAAATCAATCTCAAAGTCAGCACGCCACATGCTTGATGAAATGTGTCACGCTGCCCAAAATTTTGCCCCACACTATGACTTGTGTTCCAATGGAAACATCCAACTTCAAACCTCCATAACTTTTGATCCAAGCATCTCTTTAAAATAATTCCAACTACAAATTTGTAGTATGCCATGAGATGAACATTTTTGTTGTTGAACTTGTTTTGAGATTTTGCCATTATCCATATGTAAATCAGCCATGAAGTGCATTGGTCAGCCATTTACAAACTCCTCAAAAATTTCTCTAAGTATCATAACTTTCCTCTTTTGGGTATTTCCCATTTCAACTACCTTCCAAATTTGGAAAGTTTTGATTATTTCTTGATTTTATTTATTTCTTTGACTTTCTTTGACCGATTTTCCACCAAAAGTCAATATTTTACAGTTGACCTTGATCTTGACCAAAAAGTCAATTTTTCTTGACTTTTCCGATTCCAGATGAATTTCCCGATTACTCAGTTTCTGATCTCATTCTCAATCAATTTTCCACCAAAGAAGCTCCAGTGAATATATTTTTTCAAGGCAACCATATTTTCATATTCAAAAATCATATCCTGATTAAATTTTGACCAAAAAGTCAACAGGTTTGACTTTGGTCAAAAACCTTAATTTGAAAACCTTGATGAATTTGAGGATTGCATCTTTTAGTCAGAGCTTTGACTTGGAGAGGATGAAACCCTGATTTTAGGAGCACGTCAGTGGAAATGATCCTTTTCAATAAGATCTCAGATCTGATTCTTCTTAATCAAGAATTTTCTCAACCTCAGCCCTTTTTTTATCAATTTTCTTGAACAGTAACAATGATATAAATGAATGTATCAAATGAATGACCTACATGGAGTATGCACATGGATGTGATATGAAATCCAATTGGGGAATAAATAAGTGGACAAATTTTGGGGTGAAACAGGAGGATGATGATCATGATACCAAGAATTTCAAACGATAGCTTTTGAATAAAACCCATTGATGATGTACATGCATTGTTACAATTCCCCAAACACCGGAGATATAAAGGAGATAGACCCTTGTTAACCCCTTTGAGCCTTGATGTAGGAGTTTATTCTCTGTTCACAAAAAAACCTCATCTTTAAACCCAGGGGCAGGGTAGTGTTCAGCTAAACTGATCGAGCGCGCATCTAAGGATACAACAATGGTTATCCTTCAAAAGGTTGAGGAAAGTCAAAACCACAACATTTAACCTTCACCTATAAGAATTAACGATTCTACAATGGTTATATCACATGTTAGGAAGTCAAAAGATGACAATACCACAATGGTAATTCTTCTTCAACCAAGGAATGAGGCAGTCACAATCACTCCCAACAAATCAGAGACAATGCAAAATCACACGACTTGTTCAAAAAAAAGAAAAAAAATAATAGATGATAATGAAATTTCTGAGAAAAGACAACTTCGTGTGATGGTAAATCAGAAGAATAAGAAAGTGAGTGACTGCCATGTCCAAAGAAAACCTCGGTTGGCTCCTCAAACATTCCAAATTCCTTTTGAGAGATGAATGCTCGTGCCGAGTTAGCTGAATGTAGGACTGTAGAACATCACGGAGAATATGGGTGGGCACCAAATAACTTTGAGCCTTAAATCCTTTTTTCTAAACCGTGAACCAGGCCACGTTACAACCCTGAAAAGTCCTAACTGAAGTATGGGTTAATTAGCAAGCATACTGTAAACGAGCGTATGGTAATATGACTCCTATGAGGCTTGCTTAAACTTTTGAGTTGGTATCTCACCATCTTTCATACAAAAAAAGAGAGAAAAAAATTCGATGTTACAACATCCTTTCAAGAAAAAGTCTTTTAGGTTTCAGTACAAACATAAGCTTTGAATTAGAATTATCATTCTCATAATACACATTCTTTGCATATGAACAAATTGTCTGACATCCAGTAAGCTTGCATAATGAGCATCAGATGAAGAGTTATATCCTCCCGAGGGACAAGTTGTCTTTAGAACTCTGTCAAGTTGGGGCAAAAATGTCTCGAAGTGTGATTACCCAAAGGGGCACAGAAGCATTTGGATACTCAGTTGAGTAAAGAATTCAGTCAATCTAGGGCAATCAAATCAAGATGTAATCTCTCAAAGTTCAGTTAATTTGGGGCAGTTATGTCGAGATTGGTTGAATCTCTCCAAGTGTTGAGTAATAAGGGGCATTCACTAAAGTGTTGTTGAATTCATTTCCAGTATTGCTTAGCCAGCAGTGGTGTTACAACGTTCATGATACTGGGGCATGTTACCTAAGATAGCATAGATCTCAAGAAGTCCTCTCAAGGCAATTTTTTTCAAAAGCCCTGTAGGCTGGGGCAAGGAAGTATGTATGGGCATTTCATCCTCTTCAAGGGTTGATCAGGTTAAGTACGGGCGTAGACTATACAACTTGTGAGTTCGAAGAGATTGTCGCGAAGTCAGGATTGTTATCCTCAACAAAATCCAAATTGTTGGCCTTTCAGTATCAGAGATGTATCGTTATCCTTACTCTCATCAGAGATTTAAAGCCAGGTATTAGAGTTCTTTCTCAACAAGAAGTTGGAATTTTCATCCTCAGCATATATTAAAGATTTAAGTCCAGATGGTTGGTGTTCCTCAACAGATGCTAAAGGACTCTTTTCTTTGAGCTCCTGGCAGTTATATCTGCATATCACATTGCATCCTCCAAAATGCGTAGATGCAGGATAGAGACACCACCACCGGTGCATCTAGAGAGCCATTAGTACACACTGATGGAGCTTTTCCAAGAGGACCTTCTGACAGGTCTGTTTTGACAGGATATGTTGACCATGTCGCTTATAGGATATGGCAGGGCGAGGTATGTAATGTAACACCCGTATATTTTAATTTTTAATTTAAATGGAAATTTAATTTATAATTAGAATTATTGGTGGTTTGTGGGATTTAATTGGAAGAAAGATGGTTTATGGTATTGGGCCAAGTGTGGTATTAGTAAAGAGGGGGTGCTATGTTAGTAAAGCCCTTTACTAATTAAAATGTTATTTTTCATAAAAATAAGGAAAATTGGGAGAAAGGAAAAAGGAACGTGAAAAGCAGAGCAAAGGAGATGAGGGATTGGAAAGCTGGTACGTGAAGAGGAGCAATGGAGGGAGAGACCAATCAAGAATCTTTGGCTAAGGTAAGGGGGGACTCTCCGGTTATCATCTATTATCATATTCTTGGATAATAATATTGATTAGGGATGTTGTTGAGTCAATTGGATTATATGTCGGGTTTAGGGAGGTTATGAATTGATGAAAATTGCATGGATTATTGATTGATTATGTGTTGTTTTGATGTGTGATGATGAATAATGATGCAATTGATGATTAACTGCCTGTATATGACGTTTAGAGTCAGTTTTGGACTCAGATTGAGTCAGATCGTAGGATCTGACGCAGACCCGAAAATCTGTGAAATCGCCAGTTTGCGCCGCGTCCCCGTGTTGGCGCCGCGAAGGCGTACTTGTTTTCTCGTATCGCGCCGCGTGCATAGGTTGGGGCCGCGAACGCGTTTGTGTGGTTCAGGTCGCGCCGCGAGTCTTGGTTGCGCCGCGTGCTGTAGCGATAGTTGTTTTCTCGAAAAGTTAAATGATGTGTAACTTTCGAACCGTAGGTCTGTTTCTGGTGCCGTTTCGAGCACGATGAATCTTATGAGATAGCCTATGTTTTAAATGATGGAATGAGGTGTGAATCCAATTGTTTTTAAATATGATTTTATTTCTTGGTGAGTGATGTATTGTACATATATGTGATGAGATGTGTTAAATACATGCTACGTTGAAATATTAATCATGTGACGATTTGTTTAATTGGATGATATATTGTTGACATATATGATGAAATGTGACAATATAAGATGTTGTTTTGAAAAACATTATGATGTGATGATTTGTTGAGAGTTGTATGATGATGACTGATTTGCTTTGGAATGATGTGGATACATGTGTGTTCTTATTATTGATGATGATGATTGATGTGGACACATGTATGTTCTTTAATGATGCTAATGTATATAAACATACTTTGATGATGATGATGATGATGATGAAATGGGTATTTGATGATGTTACTCATTAGACTTGACGATGGTATAAGTATGTTGTATATGTTGCATTCATTCATATTCATTGATGATACTGTATCCATAAGGGTGTGTTGGATCAATAAAGGGCATGATTCCCATTGTGTGGAATCTGTGCTGGCAGGGCCGTATCTGGATGATGTTGGATCGGTCATGGGTTATTCCCATTGGATGATGTTGGTACCACATGCATAGTGTCAGTTCATACATATGCATACTTTTATAACATGATTGGAAGTATTCCAGTGTTATAAATATTGATGACGTGTTGGTTGTGTGTTTTGTTGAATTAATGTTGAGTATGATTGTCTGTTTGAAAGATGTGTTTTGTTGACGTTTGTGTAAATGATGGATGTTCCTGATAATCTGAATATGATGAAATTGGGTGAATAATATAACTATGATGTGTTGTTATTTAAGATGCAATAACATTTGTTAACTGTGATGAGACTCACCCTTAATGTTGACATTTTCAGATTGAGGATAGCTGCTTTCGACTTGGTGAGGATTAGCTCATAAGTCAGTGTTTTAGTGTAGCGTCAGGTGTCATGCTCTGATATTGTAACACTGGGGGAACGCTAGTTTAGAGTTTATGATGATACTCTATCGTGTTGTTATTGTATTAGATTCTGTGGGATATTGCATAGATGATGTTATGCTTATCTGTATGATGAATTTTCCGCTGTGTTAACATGAGATGTTTATGTATTATGATGAATTGTTCCTTAGTGAAAGCATGACAATGAATTTATGATAAATTTGTTTTAATTGGAATTGTGGCACCCTTGTTTTCATGTTATACTCTGAATTATTTTATAAATTTCCGCGGGGTTTAGAAGGGTGTTACAATAGTGGTATCAGAGCAGGTCGGTCCGTCCGGCCAATTGTTGAGTCAGTTGAGTTGCGCGACAGTTGTATATTGTCGGCATTTTATTCCTTGGTACGCGACATGTGAGTGAATCACTGTCGGTACTTGGTTGTTTGTTGCAGGTGTTGGATTGAAACAAGTGGGGGAGAAGCTTCGCTTCTCGGTTATGTTTCAGTTGTAAGAAGATTGATTCAGTAGGCTGTTGTTGGCAACAGTGCGAGCGTTGTTGGAGTTTGTTGTTTCCCGAATTGAAGGTGACTTGGAATTAAGACTTCATTGGGAATTGAGTTGGAACATCTTGAAGGAAGATGATTAGAGGTAATTGACAGTTATTGTAAGAGAAGGAAATTGGAAAGTTGCAATGTGTTAGCTCTACTGGTGTACTGCGAAGACGTCAGTTGAGTAGCCTTACGTCTCGGACGAGATTCAGCTGCAAGTTTGCAAAGAGGATTGCTGTCGTAATGTTCCAGAAATCGCACTTCGGCGATCGGATGTGTTGCTCAAGTCATAAGAATATTTGGAAGTGAAGAGATACGATAAGGGGCTGTTTGGAATGTGATAGAGTTGAAGAGAATGAGTCTTGGAGAGAGATTTTCGTAAGCAAAACGCAGGAAAATTGCTGAATAGCTGCGGAACTTCGAAAATTCATAACTGGAGTTCTGGACATCCGAATTGAGTTCCATTTGAAGCGTCGGAAAGCTAACGAGATGAACTTTGTTATAAAAATAGTTGCAGAAGCTGTAACATATTTAATTGTGACAGGATGACGTTGGAAAGAGGTGGAGTTACGGTTACTCTTGTTCTTATAACTAGACTTGTTTATTGGTACTGCACGGGATGTCAGTGTCAGTGTCAGTGTTGAATGGATCGAAGGAATAATTAGAAGGTTTGTTGAGGATTAATTTTAAGAATTGAATTTACCAATTGAGGAGTTTTGGATATATCGTATAGAGTGTCGCTGCATGATGTCAATGTTGCATTTTTCGGGCAATGATTGGAAAATTCATATCTTGAGTTCCGAGTGTCGGATTAATATGCCGTTTGAACCTACAAGGAGGAGGGATTATGTTCTAATTTATGGAAGAGTTATAAATACAGTAGAGTGACCCTATGAGGAGAGGTTCTGAAGTCGGTTATGGAAGCGTGAAACATGTTAGATAGGAATGCCTACTACCGTGATTATTCGAAACGAAGTTGCGCAAAACGTGATGTTGATGAATAAGTTTATGAGATGCTCGATAATAAAGATGATTTGAGTGCCGATGGATTTTAGTAAAGATTAAATTAGTAGTAAAGGCGAAGTAAACTTTAGAACCCTTGGGATCGTATTTGTGATGGCAAAGTAACGATAAGTATAAAAGAAGAATTGTAGGGAATTTCTAACAATTGTTGACGTGAGGAAGACTTTGTTGAGATTCCGAGTGGGATGATATTTGGACTTGGAGGATGTAATAGAATTTGGATTAAAACCACGAGTTATGAATGTTGTCTTGGTCTTGCAGGTTAATTGTATGGTTCAAAATTCGAAGTGTTTAGTGATCATAAGAGTTGAAGTACCTCTTTGATCAGAAAGGGCTTAATATGAGGTAGTAGAGATGATTAGAGTATATTTTTTTTTAGGATTAGGATTTTGGTTTGAATTACCATCCTAATGAGGAAAATGTTGTGCTATTGTGTTGCGTAAGAAGTCTTTAAAATGTCGGTGCTAATGATGAATGGGTTGGATTTAATTGGACAATTTAGAGACTTGAGTTAGTATGTGAAGGCACTCCTAATAGTGTTAGATTGAGTATGCTAGAAGATGACTAGTGGTATTCTTGACGAGATTAGAGAAGGTCAGAAAGATGATGTTGAGTTGATCGATAGGTTGACTTTGAATTACCAAAGTAAAGACGGTGAATTCAGAATCGACGAAAACGATGTAATGAGGTTGAGTGATTGGATTTGTGTAACTGATGTTTTGAGCTTCAGAAGGATATTCTAGAAGGACACCGTAGTGAATTATTGGACTATGACGATGTTAATGAGTTTGGGTGTAAACTCGGAAAGGGATACTATTATGTAGTAACGACGGTTTATGCTTAAATATGATTTTCAACTAATATTACCAAATTTAGGACTTGATCACCCTAAATCGCTTGTTGGTAGTAGATGGAATCATATAGAAGAGATAAGCTTGTTTTGTTACCTTAAAGGTTTAAGATGTGATGAATACTAAGCCGTGAGAATAATCACTCACTATGTTGTGTGAACTTATGAAGAAGTGAACATGAAAGAGTGCAACATGGTGGATGATGACTTAAGACGGATAATCAGAGTCGCGCAGCGAAAGTGTGATGTGGAGTAGTGTTATGAGTACTACTCGCGGGAAGTAAGGAATTAATATGTCGGAAGCCTACATAGAGAATATGTATTGATCTATATGTTGGATTTAGAATCCAGTGGATGTAAGGATGTCGTGTCGAAGAATTATAACTCTTTTGAATAATTGCCAAGATGATGAATATGTTATTACGGTTGTACGTAGTTAACGAGTATGTATTCGGCGAAATTAAAACGAAGAGTTGATGCTATATGACGTTGTAATAATTTTGTGTTGTTGTTAAGGGGTTATTGTAGATTCTAGATATAATGAGGAATTATACTCTATGAAGGGAGGAATTGATTTAATTCTTAGAAAAGAGCGAAACTCAATTTGAGTTGTTTTGTAAGAAATGGCGTATTGAGGTTGATGAGCGTGATTATAATTACTTGTGTGCACTCGTTCCGATGGCCGGAATGTTTAATAGATGTAGTAACTCAGGAATTTGTTTTTGAGTGCGAGTAAGTATTACTGAGTGGTAAATTGGTACCATGAATGATGAAGAATGATTCCTGAACGAATAAGTAAAGAGAGTCGGGATCGGGTAAAGCTCAGAAGTCTAATTGGTATAGATGATTGTGATGAGTAGTCAGAGTAGTGCGAAAAAAAAACGGAATGTAAAGTGTTGGATAATCGATGGCTTGACTTAAGAGGAGTCAGATAATTGGAATTCAATGGTATAGGAATATGAGTATTGAGTTTCTTGAAGGAAGCGGTTGGTGAAAAGTGTAAGTATTATTTTATCGCTCAGATGGAAGAGTATGTCTAAGGTTGGTATGTTTGGTAGATGGTATGCATTACTGTAGTGTTGATCAGTGTGATCATACTATAGATTGTGTAATTGTATTACTCGGCTGTTGAGCGTATTGTATAGGTTGTACCTCAATGTTCTGTTGTTGTTAACCTTTTGGAGCTATAGCGAGTGGTATACTTTTGGATAGTCAAATGCGACGTAAGAACTGGGATTTGAATGTATGAAACATGTTTCCTGTTGGTTATGTCAGATGGATTTTGAGGATTGACCGATGGTAATGTTAATTGGGAGCTGAAGAGTCAGGTGGAGGACTCTTATACGAGCTGGTTACTTGAGGTATGTTTTCGAGGACGAAAACTCTTTTAGTGGGGGAGAGTTGTAACACCCGTATATTTTAATTTTTAATTTAAATGGAAATTTAATTTATAATTAGAATTATTGGTGGTTTGTGGGATTTAATTGGAAGAAAGATGGTTTATGGTATTGGGCCAAGTGTGGTATTAGTAAAGAGGGGGTGCTATGTTAGTAAAGCCCTTTACTAATTAAAATGTTATTTTTCATAAAAATAAGGAAAATTGGGAGAAAGGAAAAAGGAACGTGAAAAGCAGAGCAGAGGAGATGAGGGATTGGAAAGCTGGTACGTGAAGAGGAGCAATGGAGGGAGAGACCAATCAAGAATCTTTGGCTAAGGTAAGGGGGGACTCTCCGGTTATCATCTATTATCGTATTCTTGGATAATAATATTGATTAGGGATGTTGTTGAGTCAATTGGATTATATGTCGGGTTTAGGGAGGTTATGAATTGATGAAAATTGCATGGATTATTGATTGATTATGTGTTGTTTTGATGTGTGATGATGAATAATGATGCAATTGATGATTAACTGCCTGTATATGACGTTTAGAGTCAGTTTTGGACTCAGATTGAGTCAGATCGTAGGATCTGACGCAGACCCAAAAATCTGTGAAATTGCCAATTTGCGCCGCGTCCCCGTGTTGGCGCCGCGAAGGCGTACTTGTTTTCTCGTATCGCGCCGCGTGCATAGGTTGGCGCCGCGAACGCGTTTGTGTGGTTCAGGTCACGCCGCGAGTCTTGGTTGCGCCGCGTGCTGTAGCGATAGTTGTTTTCTCGAAAAGTTAAATGATGTGTAACTTTCGAACCGTAGGTCTGTTTCTGGTGCCGTTTCGAGCACGATGAATCTTATGAGATAACCTATGTTTTAAATAATGGAATGAGGTGTGAATCCAATTATTTTTAAATATGATTTTATTTCTTGGTGAGTGATGTATTGTACATATATGTGATGAGATGTGTTAAATACATGCTACGTTGAAATATTAATCATGTGACGATTTGTTTAATTGGATGATATATTGTTGACATATATGATGAAATGTGACAATATAAGATGTTGTTTTGAAAAACATTATGATGTGATGATTTGTTGAGAGTTGTATGATGATGACTGATTTGCTTTGGAATGATGTGGATACATGTGTGTTCTTATTATTGATGATGATGATTGATGTGGACACATGTATGTTCTTTAATGATGATGATGATGATTGATTGTATTTGGATGATGCTAATGTATATAAACATACTTTGATGATGATGATGATGATGATGATGAAATGGGTATTTGATGATGTTACTCATTAGACTTGACGATGGTATAAGTATGTTGTATATGTTGCATTCATTCATATTCATTGATGATACTGTATCCATAAGGGTGTGTTGGATCAGTAAAGGGCATGATTCCCATTGTGTGGAATCTGTGCTGGCAGGGCCGTATCTGGATGATGTTGGATCGGTCATGGGTTATTCCCATTGGATGATGTTGGTACCACATGCATAGTGTCAGTTCATACATATGCATACTTTTATAACATGATTGGAAGTATTCCAGTGTTATAAATATTGATGACGTGTTGGTTGTGTGTTTTGTTGAATTAATGTTGAGTATGATTGTCTGTTTGAAAGACGTGTTTTGTTGACGTTTGTGTAAATGATGGATGTTCCTGATAATCTGAATATGATGAAATTGGGTGAATAATATAACTATGATGTGTTGTTATTTATGATGCAATAACATTTGTTAACTGTGATGAGACTCACCGTTACTGTTGACATTTTCAGATTGAGGATAGCTGCTTTCGACTTGGTGAGGATTAGCTCATAAGTCAGTGTTTTAGTGTAGCGTCAGGTGTCATGCTCTGATATTGTAACACTGGGGGAACGCTAGTTTAGAGTTTATGATGATACTCTATCGTGTTGTTATTGTATTAGATTCTGTGGGATATTGCATAGATGATGTTATGCTTATCCGTATGATGAATTTTCCGCTGTGTTAACATGAGATGTTTATGTATTATGATGAATTGTTCCTTAGTGAAAGCATGACAATGAATTTATGATAAATTTGTTTTAATTGGAATTGTGGCACCCTTGTTTTCATGTTTTACTCTGAATTATTTTGTAAATTTCCGCGGGGTTTAGAAGGGTGTTACATGTAACATTGCTTAAGTGCTTATATTTTTAATTATACTAATGTTTTTATTAATATTTTCTAATTGTATTTTTTTGTTACAAGAGCGTCCAATGTTGAAGGTCGCTTCTCATGGGTTGAAGTTGAAGAACTTCCCTGAGAGACCGATGCTTAAGTAGGTGAGGAGGATAGTTGCTGATTTCTATTTGATGGACTTTGTTGAATGCTCCCTGACGATGCTGGATGCTTCTCTGTTATCAAGTTTTGTTAAGAGGTGGCACCCAGAGACATCATCCTTCCATCTTCTATTCGGGGAGATGACGGTGACTTTGGATGATGTGCATTTCCTATTTCACCTTCCGATTGTTGGTACGTTTTTCACACCATTTCATAGGGACCAAGCGACGGCGGTGCGGATGGTTGTGGATGCCTTGGAGGTTGACGAGGTGGCTTTCACCTTAGGATATCTTGGTTAAGGAAGGTTTATCAGGAGCTTGCGGATGCAGGGAGGTATCAGGCTGCCGTTAGGACTTACATGCTACATCTAGTGGCATGTACTCTCTTTGCGGACATGTCTGGAGTTAATATAAATGTCCGCTATCTTTCTCTATTCAGCGACCTTGACACCCCATGTTGGGCTTGGGGAGTGGCAGCATCGACGATGTTGTACACGGCGCTTGATGTTGCATCTCGTCCTGACACCAGACAACTTACTGGTTACTTGAGCTTGTTACATGTCTATTTTTTACTTGGTTTCATGTGTTCAATATAATCTACATGGGCTTGATTAATTTTACTTATGCAGTGTTGGATCTACGAGCACTTCCTTCACATCTGTGATCGAAAGATCCAGCGTTGTGCGGCTGCTGATCGGAATATTAATAAATTTTTGCCTAAAAAATACAACAAATATAAAACAATTCATCCAACGCATGAGTCAGGACCGACCCTGTACAAGAACAATAGACTCTATTGCACATCATTTCAATTTTTCGAAGACCCAAATTTTAATATTAATAGACATTAAAATACTATAATAAAAATCAATAAATAAAGAATGCTATAATAAAAACTCAACACATAAAAAAACGAGTTTGACTAAAAGTTAAAACAATTATAATTTAAGTTTTTTTTATTAATATATAATTGTGTTTTTATTTATTATTTTTAATTAATATAATTATATTATTTTAATTTAATTTAATTTTTTAAATTTAAAATGGAACTTCCGAAATGTTTGGCCCGACTGACACAAGTAAAATTTAGTGTTTTCTAATTTAATAAATCTAAACTCAAATTAATTTATTCATATTATTTTTGTTTATCTTACAACTTTCACGTACCTAACTGAATTGTCTCTCAAATGCAAAGCAAAAAAAAAAAATGCAAAGCATATATGAATTTCTTCCTTACACAAAAAAAAAATACAAAGCAAAAGCCATCATTTATCACAATGTGTATATAAACAAAACTAAAATTTAATGAATATGCATTGACATTATAAAATAATTTTATACACTCATTCAATATAAAAACGGCATATTATAGCATATTATTAAAAAAATTAAAATATAAAAATGTAATGAAGCGGAATACATGACATCATGAATTCACAATGTAAAACTATTTTACATTTTACATCAACACATCACCGATTTTCTTAATTATCTAATGATAAATCATTTGAATAATGCTGAAAGAAAACTTGACAGTTAACTGCACGAACCAAAAAATATTCCCTCAAATAGTTGGCGGTTATCGGTAGTTATTTTTTTTGAAAACTTGCATTACCTCATTTTGAAACAAGAAACGTCGTGTCCTTAAAAGACATCTCCAACTGCTTATATTTATTTATCAACACGTCTGTTTCACTCTCTCTCTCTCTCTCTCAAAAATAATAATGGCTCCTTCTTTCACAGTAACTTCACGTTTTCATGAATCCTTCACACGAAGTGCACTTCGCTCTTATCTCGCTGAGTTTATCTCAACTTTCTTCTATGTCCTTATTGTTGTTGGTTCTGGAATGTCCTCAAGTCAGTAATATACCCTTTTTCTTAACTTACGTTTCTTTTCTTTTTCTGTTACTAAATTACTGCACATATCCATGGAAAAAAATGCAAGTTTTGTGTTACAAAATATGCGTTTACTTTCAGTTTCCAATGATATTGCAATATTTATGATATCATCATAACTTCCATGATTTTGTTGGAAAGTTTTCATGTTTTCAATTATTACAAGTTAATAATAATGCCTTCATGATTTTGTTGACAAATGACAGGGAAGTTGATGCCTGATGCTTCACTGAACCCAACAAGTTTGGTTGTGGGTGCTATTGCAAATGCGTTTGCTCTGTCCTCAGTTTTGTACATTGCATGGGACATCTCTGGTGGACACGTGAATCCTGCCGTGACATTTGCAATGGCTGTTGGAGGACATATTAGTGTCCCAACTGCTCTCTTCTATTGGGTTGCGCAACTTATTGCATCTGTCATTGCTTGCCTTTTTCTCAAAGTCATTGTTGTTGGAATGGTATTTTCTTTGCCTTTTTCATTTTTTCCAACATTAATATTTCAAATTTCTATAACTCTTGCTTGCATTTTTGTTTTTTTGCAGCATGTACCAACCTATGTAATTGCAGAAGAGATGACAGGATTTGGAGCATCAATATTAGAGGGTATCCTAACATTTGTGTTAGTGTACACAATATATGCTGCAAGGGACACCAGGCGTGGTCAAGTAAGTTCAACAGGAATACTTATAATTGGATTAATAGCAGGAGCAGGTGTGTTGGCAGCAGGACCATTCTCTGGTGGATCCATGAACCCTGCATGTGCTTTTGGCTCTGCTTCCATTGCTGGAACTTTCAGAAATCAAGCTGTCTATTGGGTTGGACCTTTGGTTGGTGCTGCTGTTGCTGGTCTTCTTTATGACAATGTGTTGTTCCCTTCTCAGAATTCAGATTCAATTAGAGGAGGGGTTTCAAATGTGTAATGTTGTTATTATTGACTAAATTGTACTGTGCTGCTTTACTTTTTATATTTCTGTGGTAAATAGTTGTAGTTCTGCATAGCTTTGAATTTGATTGTAGGTGTAACTTGTAAGTTATTATGCTGTCCTACAAGTGTAAGAATGTTAAGACATTTGGCTTTTTACTTTTAACAATATCTCAGTTGTATGTCAACAAATATTATCTAATATTGTGTAGCCATGTATTTGTGATTCATGAGAAATAATAATGAAGTTATTCTTCTCAAATGGATTGAAACAAAACAACAAACAAAATTATAAACATTATTGACATGGTTTTAAGCAGGCAAACCTAAACATATTATTGATCATCCTCTATGAAGATGTACACAACTCAAAAACATAACATGTCTAATAGTGATGCCCAAAAGACAAGATTCAATGTTTTCACCTCAACGTTACATGATGACACATCATTGTATTTATCCCCAAGGTCATTGCTGAAAATTAATGCGCCGATTATTCAAACATCTGAAAACACCGGTGTGTTCGCTATTCCGAATCATATGGAGTATATTCAAAACATGAAGATGTCACTACCTATTTCGGAATCAATATAGTAACGAAGTCGTGTTTATCCACTAATAATTTCAAAGATCAGTTCAGCCAAAATAACAATTACATTGAAGCATATAAAGTCCAATAACTCTATAAGTAGAAAACTCATTTTTAGATATTATCACTGAGGCAAAATATAAGCTCACTTTGACATTTGACATTTGAGTTTTTTTTAGTTATGTTTGGGAGTTTGAAGGGGAAGGGAGGGGAGGACTTTGAAAAATAGAAAGGAAAAGAATAGAAAGATTTTAGTTTGGAGGGTTTTGGAGGATTTGATTTTCTTCATAACACCAAAAACCCCCTAATTTGGGGGAACTCAAAATTTATATTAAAAGAGGGTTTTGGAGGGCTTAGACAAAATGTTCAAATATAATTTTTATTGTTAGGATTTCAAAAAGTAAATATACATTATTGATAAACATTAATTTATCATTCTAAACAAAACCCTTTTTTCAAAAAATGTTAAAAATTTTCTCTATATTTTTTAAAAAAATCAATTTTGGAAGCCCTCCCATCCCTCTCATTCAAAGGACTTGCCTTGCCTATCATTCTTACGCAAGTAAGAGACTAGGAGTGAAATCTTTAATATTTATTTCTTTCATAAATACAATGACGTGTCTTTGATTAATATTCATATCCTTTCCTCACTGAAAAACAAAATTATTCTTTTAATGTCAATTGTTATCAACATTATAGTTCATTTAGCAGTTTGGTAATTTGGTTGGACTAGTAGTTAAATCGTGTTGGAATTTAACTCATAATTTGGAGAATTTCGAATCAATCTTGATAAACAGGAATCAATTATTCCGATTGATTTCACCTCTTGTTCGTCACTTTTCACTCGAGTGAATCAACCACACTTTAGTTGCAAGATGATTTCGCTGCACAATGATTATAAGAGAAGAAAAGAAAAGATGAATTGGGGATGAAAAAATTAGGGTTTATGAAAGGGGAAGAAGAAGAAGTTGAGAATTCTGCAGAGAAACTCTCTACTCTTTATTTTGCTCACTGCAATATTATGGTTTTCACAACTCAACTTTTTTACAATAATAGGGTACCTCCCTATTTATAGAGTGAGGTTGCTTGTTTATTAAGCAGTCTTCAACTAACTAACTAAAGCAAACAAAACAATGCCAAGTTGAAATTCTATCGAGACACTATTTCGACATTTTGAATTCTTATTATTTAGACACATAACATAGTTTCGACACTGTTGAAGCGGTAAGGCGGCAAACAAAAAGTAATAGGTGTTATTTATTCCCGGGTGATATAGGTTATATCGTATCGTAGTCCATAGAGATTGATGAAAAAAACGGTCGTTCGACTATCTCGCGTTCTAAGTTTCACGATTTAGGTGCGGAAAGGTAAATGCGGGAAAAGTAAATAAAAGCAAATAAACAATCTCAATAGTCTAAGAGAAATAGTTATGGAATTGCATTTCGTTCTATCCGTCGAATACTTAAATCGGAAGATCTTATCGCAACACACTCACAATACGCATCAAAATCACCAGGCATAAATCGAGACGCCACATCAGTGTTCAATTCTGCAACACCGACGAAAGCTCAACCGTAATATTCACATCAGCGATGTCTCAACCGACACAAACAACACGGGGGCATTAAACTCGATACCCATTAAGATTATTAGCCCTAAATCCATGTCTGAAATCTAGAAACTAACCGTTATCATTCCTAATCAAGATCTATGATGTCTATTTCTACAACAACACAAATCCAGAGCATTTAAGCAAAAAGATCAAGAACAACAACAATGATGATTTGTAAAGCGAATATATAAACGATCCCAAGATCGACAAATATACATACAATAAGAGTAGAAATATACATACAAAACCCACCATTGGAATGAAACATAGGGAAGAAAGAAGATGAACCGGAACCTCTCACCGTGTCAAGGCAATCGAGATAAATCCATAGCCAATCCACATGATGTAGCACCCAATGGTGTTTCCTAAGCCTCTAAACTATCAAAAATGGATCAGAACCACTCCAAGGGGAAAGTGGATGGTAAAAACCTAAAAAATTCTGTTCCAAGCTATTTATACAAAAACTGAAAATCGCAGAGCACGCGACGCGCCCTATCACTAAATGTACTAAACCGCCCTAGAGCGCGCCACGCGCCCTAAGAGCGCGCGACGCGCCCTAGCTAATGCTTGAATTATTTATTTTTTCTCCTTTAGCGCGCGATGTGAGCTACACCAGAATAACAATTTTATTTCTTCAAAACGCGTCCGCAGCCGTGTCTTCGACACTTTATTCCTCGAGGCTCCGAAAATGCAAAAATACCTACAAAAAGACAACAAAACTATCAAACGGTACATATTTACATAAAAACGTGATAAAACACAAACGATACAAATATACACAAAACGGGGAATTATTCAAACGGTATTAACAAAAAGTATCGATAAGTGCCACTATTTACATACACAAAATAACTACATTTTGGCATTTATCAAACTCTCCCCAACTTGAATTTGTTTGTCCTCAAACAAGGACAAAGACTTAAATCGCAAAAGTAAAAATCCAAAAAATCAAGAATCAACAAGATTTGGAAAAACGAAACAATTGTACGGTTCAAACAAAAACGTACGAACAAAGTAAATACTTACCATAATCCTACAACGACAACATGAAAATGAAACAAATCCTAAGTACAAAAATCATACAAAACATTAAAAAACAAAACAAACTCAATCACAAATCGCGCCTAACAAAAATTCATCGGTAGATGAAAAACACCGAAAGGTGAGGACTTTGACACACACCCGACAAACTTGCAAACAAAAGACAAAATTATGCATTCATCCACAAACAGTATCGAAAATGCAATGACACGAATCACAAGGGCTTTAAAGTTTGTAATGTGGCTCGGTTAACAAACAAGTGATAAGTCCTAAAGCTAATCGAAACAAAAACTTGTCTAAACCTAAGGGAGTAATTACTTCCACAAAGTTTTAAACAAAGGAATTTCAATACAACTTTTCTCTTCATCACAAGTTTCACATCAAACACAATACTTATTAGCACAAATCTTATTAAACTCTTTTTGTTATTTTCTTTTTTAAACTTTTTCTTTTTTTTTTCTTTCTTTTTCTATTCTTTCTTTCTCACATTCTGTTTTTTTTCTTTTTCTTTTCTTTCCACAACCTCATACCAATCACATCATAACGAGGCAAACATCCTCTCCCCAACTTGAATCCAACCACAATATCAAGTGAATACTCCATACTTTCTAAGGTAAGGTAAAAATCCAACCAAACATCATAGGTGAAGGTCAAGAAAACAACGAATCAAACATCCATACACAAATGAAAACCAAACGCTTATAGACAAGCATTAAGCAAAAACAATATGGATATTGACAAAAAGGCTCAAAAGGGGTTACTAATGGTCACACACTCACAAGGTGAATTGATATTTGGCTATGGTAGTTGTGCTCAAAATCAAACAAGTGCCTTGATCACTTTCGTGCATTCACAAAATCAATACAAACGAAAGATTAAACATAATAATATCCAGTTAAAACAAGAATTGTCGGTCTCTTGCATATATATACAATGGAAAGCCACCTCACATTTATGGTAAAAAGGGAAAACTAATTGTGATTCAAGTCATGAGCAAGTTATGCAATAAGAATGAGTAATATGAAAATTGTACAAATGAAAAGTCTCCTAAACATGGTATGCTATAGAAAGTGATAAACGAGTACCTTGCTATGTACAAATTTGATCAATCATTACCGCACAACCGGCATGTTGAATCAATCAAAATCGGAGAATTACCAAATGTGACCACAAGCGAATGGGCCAAAATTTGAATCTAAACACAAACAAAAGAATTAAAAAATAAAACTATAAAAATACAATACTATAAAGCCTTGGTCTAAGTGGCAAAAAGGCAGGCCAAGTGAACCATTAAAAAGAATTCACTGGCCAAAAGCAACACAGCGCGCGACGCGCCCTAGAGCGCGCGCTGCACCTGAAAAACCACACCAGTCTAAAAAGACCAGAATTTCCAATGCGGCATCCACTTATCACCTACACAACTTATTAACAGAAAAAAAGAAAAATAAAACCGTTGGGGTACCTCCCAACAAGCGCTCGTTTTATGTCGTTAGCTCGACGCCTTTATTGTTTTGCGAATGGTAAGTTACTTCCCCGCGGTACGCCAATGCTTTCGCCTCAAACGCAACCTAAAGAAATGACCTAACCACACGCTTGAACAAACGTTACGAAACAATATAATTTACAACAAAACATAAACAACACGTATGTGCAAATACTCAAATAATAAGAAAAACACAACTTACAACAGAATGGTGAAATTGACTAAACAAGTTGAAAAGTGAAGATATGTAATTTAAGAGCTAATCCGAGTTCAACTTGTTTAGTCAGTTTACCAAACAAAACGAAACAAGTATAACTATACAAAAATATACAAGTATGAGTCTATACACAAAATATACGATATTCACATATTTACGAAACTTAAAACGAGAAACCATCGCTATGCGATTAATCTCAACCAGTCCCCGGCAACAGCGCCATTTTGTTGAAGCGGTAAGGCGGCAAGCAAAAATTAATAGGTGTTATTTATTACCGGGTGATATAGGTTATATCGTATTGTAGTCCATAGAGATTGGTGAGAAAAACTTCCGTTCGACTATCTCGCATTCTAAGTTTCATGATTTGGGTGCGGAAAGGTAAATGCGGGAAAAATAAATAAAAGCAAATAAACAATCTCAATAGTCTAAGAGAAATAGTTATGGAATTGCAATTCATTCTACCCGTCGAATACTTAAATCGGAAGATCTTATCGCAACACACTCACAATACGCATCAAAATCACTAGGCATCTATCGAGACGCCACATCAGTGTCCATTTGTGCAACACCGACGAAAGCTCAACCGTACTATTCACATCAGCAATGTCTCAACCGACACAAACAACACGGAGGCGTTAAACTCGATACCCATTAAAATTATTAGCCCTAAATCCATGTCTGAAATCTAGAAACTAACCGTTATCATTCCTAATCAAGATCTATGATGTCTATTTCTACAACAACACAAATCCAGAGCATTTAAGCAAAAAGATCAAGAACAACAACAATGATGATTTGTAAAGCGAATATATAAACGATCCCAATATCGACAAGTGTACATACAATAAGAGTAGAAATATACATACAAAACCCATAATTGAAATGAAACATAGGGAAGAAAGAAGATGAACCGAAAACTCTCACCGTGTCAAGGCAATCGAGATAAATCCATAGCCAATCCACATGATGTAGCACCCAATGGTGTTTCCTAAGCCTCTAAACTATCAAAAATGGATCAGAGCAACTCCAAGGGGGAAATGGATGATAAAAACCTAAAAAATTATGTTCTAATTTATTTATAAAAAAATGAAAATCGAAGAGCGCGCCTTGCGCCCTAGAGCGTGCAACGCGCCCTATCACTAAATGTACTAAACCTTCCTAGAGCGTGCGACGTGCCCTAATAGCGCGCGACGCGCCCTAGCTTTTTCCTGAATTATTTCTTTTTTTCTCCTACAGCGCGCGACGTGAGCTACACCAGAACAGCAGCTTTATTTCTTCAAAACGCGTCCGCAGCTGTGTCTTCGACACTTTATTCCTCGAGGCTCCGAAAATGCAAAAATACCTACAAAAAGACAACAAAACTATCAAACGGTACATATTTACATAAAAAAACGTAATAAAACACAAACGATACAAATATACACAAAACGGGGAATTATTCAAACCGTATTAACAAAAAGTATCGATAAGTGCCACTATTTACATACACAAAATAACTACATTTTGGCACTTATCAGACACACAGAATTATTTTCTCAACACATCACCTAATTCATTGTGTCTAAACTATCTACATTCATCATTTCTCTTAGTCTTCTAAACACTTTGACGTGCACACCCTTCATCATGATGTCCGCAATCTTATTCTTTGTTTTGCAGTGTTCCAAGTTCAGCTTCTCTTTTGCTACTTGCTCTAAAAGATAATGCAATCTCGTGTGACGTGTTGATAGGCGACATGCTTTTGATCTTCATGGTAATTTTCTCCATGATTCTTTGATGTAATCTCTTCGACCAAATTCACCATCCATGTTTATAGACATGACCAAAGAGAAACAGATATGTACTTTATTTCACACGACGATAATGCTACTATTGGTTCCTTTCTTGAGTTACAAGCAAGTGGTGCACTACCTAACATAAACACATAATTATGGATTTTCTATCCTTAGCATCACTACACCAACTTGAGTCGGTGCAACCCACTAGCTCACATTCTCTTCCTTCATTAGCTGCAGGAAATAAAATGTCATAATCGAGAGTTCCTTTGAGGTTCCTTAGTATCATCTTCGTAGCTGCTAGATGTGGTACCTTTTCCTTTTACTTGAATCTACTCACTATACCTACATTGTTTGTTAGTTCAGGCCTTGCATGGCAAAGGTATCTTAATGACCTAATAAGTCTTCTGTATGTGTTTGGTTGACATCATCTTCATCTGAGTCTTTCGACAGTTGCAGTCTTGGTTCTGCAGGTGTCGAAGTTGCATTGCAATCTTCCATATCAAATATTTTTAGTATTTCAATTGCATATCTTCTTTGATCCATCATCAAGCCTCTTCTACTTGTAGAATTCGATACCAAGTAAGTATGAAATATTTCCCAGATCAGACATTTCGAACTCCTTCTAAGATCACGTTTGAAGTTTGCGTTCTCTTTCTTGCAGCTACTTGTTATTAACAAGTCATCGACATAGAGACACAGTATAAGCAATTCACTCTTGCTTATTTTTACATAGACTTCATGCTCATTTGTGCACTTCAAAAGTTCCTTATCCATTAAGAAAATATCTATTTTCTTATTCCAAGCTCTTGGAGCTTATTTAAGTCCATATAGTGCTTTATGCAGCATGTATACCTTGCTTTCTTGACCTTGTTTCACAAACCCAATAAGTTGTACAACATAAACTTCATCTAAGAGACCATTTAGGAATGCATATTTCACATCCATCTGACATATGCCAGTTGTTCATGTTTGATAAACCATAAACCATCATGATTGTTTCGATCCTAGCAACATGTGCAAAAACACCGTCTTAGTTGATTCCTTCCTTTTGAAGAAATCCTTTCGCCACAAGTCTTGCTTTGTGTCGAGTAACTTATCGTTTGGGATTCAACTTCAAATTTTATACCAATTTCAGATTAATTTCCCTCTTGTCTTGAGGCAATTCGACAAGTTTCCAAGTGTTATTGATTTCGATGGACTTAAGTTCCTCATTCACAGCTTTCATCCACTTCGAATCCTTCAATGCCTCAACTGCATTGACTGGTTTGACATATGCATATAAATCATAACGTACCATCTCACCTTCATCATCGAACTTATCATATGATGTAATTACACATTCTTGCAACCTTGGAGACATGTGTCTTATTCTTTGAGGTCTGCTAGTGCTTACTTGACCCCATTCTTTAAGCTAATTTATGATCACGTCCGCGGTGATCATAACTTGTTTGTTCATTGGGTCGAACAACTTGTACCCACCAGTCGAATGATATCCTATTAGGATCATTTGACTCGACATGTCATCAAGTATTCTTCTCAATTGATAAGGCACGTGTATATGTGTTGTAGATCCAAATACTTTTAGATGACTTAACTTAGGCTTGACACCAAACCAACATGCTTCTGACATGATTCCTTCTAGCTTCTTCTGTTGAGAATCAAGTGTGAGTGTGGATAATAGACCCACATTGGAAATGTGTGTGGTGACTTGAGCATATATAAGTGGGAGAACCCACTCACCTATCACCTTAAGGTTTTAGGTGGAGAAGTGGTGTCTCTCCCACAAAGGTGTGTTGCTCAAAGGAATGTCCCAGAAATTAACAATGCTCCCGAACTCGACCCTCCCCCGATGTTGCGCTAACAATGGCATCAAGAGCTCTGGTTTATTCCGTGCTACGTGAAACACTTATTGGAAAGATGGCTTCCGGACCTAAAAGGGCTCACAATAGAGCTCCAGTTTTCAACGGTGAAAAATATGGCTATTGGAAGGATTGTATGTGCGTTCATATCAATGAAATTGATAGGAACATTTGGACAGCAATTGTTAATGGTCCCTTTCAAATTACCATGACAAATGTAGCTGGTGCCGTTGTTCCAAAACCAGAAAATACTTGGGATGCTGAAGATGAAAAGAGATATGGATACGATTGGAAAGCGAGAAACATTCTAATCTCAGCTCTAGGAGTTGATGAATACTATCGTGTTTCCCATTGTAGATCCGCTAAAGCTATGTGGGACACATTGCAAGTTGCCCATGAGGGCACAGATGATGTCAAACTAGCTAGAATCAATGTTAGAACAAGATTTGTTCTGATCAATATTCTTAGTTTTGATGATAACAAGTATATGAATTTTGTATGAGATAATGTGGTACTCTAATACTATGCAATTTCCATTTCAGGAATTATATAAAGAGTATGCACAAAATCAGCGCAAGAAGCACTGACTCAGAAGGTTCAGCATGCAACATCAGAACATGGTCTGGCAAGACATCAGAAGATGGTCAAGCAGAATCAGAACATGGGTCTATGGAAGCATCAGAAGAACTTGAGATCAGAAGCAGAAGCACTGAAATTCTCATGGTATCACGCTCAGAAGCACTTCAAGGTCAGAAGACAAGAAGATGCTCACCACCAAGCTGTTTGACTCTGATGACATTCAAACGTTGTTACACAAACATCAGATCAGAAGCAAGTACTAGACTGGCAGGCTACTTTGACTGACAAAAGGAACGTTAGAAGCTATTAAAGGCAACGTCAGTAGACACAGTGAAAACAAGGCTCGAGGTAGTTGACAAAAGAGTGAAACATTAAATGCAATGCTGTACGGAATACGCAAAGCATTAAATGCTCCCAACGGTCATCTTCTCAAGTGCCTATAAATATGAAGTTCTAATGAGAAGCAAGGTTACAACTCACGAATTACAACCTCTGAACTAACTTGCAGAAACGCTGTCAAATTCAAAAGCTCTCAAACTTCATCATCAAACTCACTACATTGCTGTTGTAATATCTTAGTGAGATTTAAGCTTAAACTTAAGAGAAAATCACAGTTGTGATAATAGCTTTATAAGAAGCATTGTAACTCTTAAAAGAATTTGTTTACATTAAGTTGTAAGTTCTAGAGTGATCAGGTTGTTGATCAGTATACTCTAGCAAGTCTTAGAAGTTGTCTAAGCAGATTGTTCCTAGAGTGATCAGGTTGTGATCAGTATACTCTAGAAGACTTAGCAGTTGGCTAAGTGGAAAACCATTGTAATCTCGTGTGATTAGTGGATTAAATCCTCAGGTGAGGTAAATCACTCCAAGGGGGTGGACTGGAGTTGTTTAGTTAACAACGAACCAGAATAAAAATCATTGTGCAAATTGTTTTTATCTTACAAGTTTTAAAGCTACACTTATTCAAACCCCCCCCTTTCTAAGTGTTTTTCTTTCCTTCAATTGGCATCATAGCGCCGGTTCTAAGGTGCAAGCACTTAACCGTGTTTAGAAAAGATTCAGGAAGAGAAAAACACTAAGTCAAGATGGTTGAGACTCCAACACCTACATCTACATCTACATCTGGCTCAGCCGAGCAATACAATGGAAATGGTAACAATGGTTACACTAGACCACCAGTATTTGATGGTGAAAACTTTGAATACTGGAAAGATAAACTTGAAAGTTACTTCCTTGGTCTAGATTGTGACTTATGGGATCTTCTGGTGGATGGTTACAAACATCCAGTGAACGCTACTGGCGTAAGGCTTACAAGACAAGAAATGAATGATGATCAAAAGAAGCTTTTCAAAAATCATCATAAATGTAGGACTGTTTTGCTGAATGCTATCTCTCATGTTGAGTATGAGAAGATATCTAACAGGGAAACTGCCTATGATATATATGAGTCATTGAAAATGACCCATGAAGGAAATGCTCAAGTCAAGGAGACCAAAGCTCTTGCTCTAATCCAGAAATATGAAGCCTTCAAGATGGAGGACGATGAAGATATTGAGAAGATGTTCTCAAGATTTCAAACGCTAACTGCTGGATTAAGAGTTCTGGACAAAGGCTACACCGAGGCTGATCATGTAAAGAAGATCATCAGAAGCTTACCCAGAAGATGGGGTCCAATGGTGACTGCATTCAAGATTGCAAAAAATCTGAATGAGGTTTCTTTGGAAGAGCTAATCAGTGCCTTGAGAAGCCATGAGATAGAGCTGGATGCAAATGAGCCTCAGAAGAAAGGTAAGTCTATTGCATTAAAATCTAATATTAAAAAATGCACTAACGCTTTTCAGGGTGAAGAAGTAAATTCTGAAGAATCAGAATCAGAATCAGAAGATGAACTGTCCATGATCTCCAGAAGGGTAAACCAACTCTGGAAGAGCAAACAAAGGAAGTTCAAAAGCTTCAGAAGTTCAAAGAAGTTTGAACGAGGAGAATCTTCTGGTGGCAGAAGATTTGACAAGAAGAAGGTCGTCTGCTATGAGTGCAATGAGCCTGGACACTTCAAGAATGAATGTCCAAAACTTCAGAAGGATAATCCCAAGAAGAAGTTTCATAAGAAGAAAGGTCTTATGGCAACATGGGATGATTCTGAATCAGAATCAGACTCTGAAGGAGAGCAAGCCAACTTTGCACTGATGGCTACAGTGGATGATGGATCAGAATCTACATCAGAATCAGATTCTGAAGAGGTATTTTCTAAACTATCTAGAGAAGAGTTAGTTTCCAGTTTAACTGAACTTCTGGAACTCAAGGCTCATCTTAGTATCAAATACAAAAAGCTGAAAAAGCAATTTGAATTTGAAACTAAGAAGCTGGAAGTGGAAAATTCTGAACAGAAGGAAAAAGTTTTAAAATTATCCAAAGATAGTGGATCTCCTTCTGAATCAGAAAAATCCATTCCTAGTCTCAATCATATTCTGAAAGAATATGTCTCGAGCTTCAGAAAGTTCCTATCTAGAAGTATTGGCAGAAGTCATCTTGCTTCTATGATATATGGTGTTTCTGGAAACAAAAGGTTTGGCTTTGGCTATGAGGGTGATACCTCACATAAATTTGAACCTGTTGATGATTTGAAAATCACATACAAGCCATTGTATGATTAGTTCAAATATGGCCACTCACATGATATCAAGCTCACATCACATGCACAAAGTTTTAACACAACACACACCAAGAAGCATGTGACACAACCTAAAAGATATCATGCTGACAAACCCAAAGAATATCATGTTGTTCCTCCTGTCACTTATCATGCTAAACCCAAGTTCAATCAGAACTTGAGGAAAACTAACAAGAAAGGACCCAAGAAATTGTGGGTACCTAAGGAGAAGATAATTTCTGTTGCAGATATCCTTAACAGCAAAGAAGACAAAGCACAAAATGTCATGGTACCTGGACTCTGGGTGCTCGCGACACATGACGGGAAGAAGGTCTATGTTCCAAGACCTGGTGCTTAAGTCTGGTGGAGAAGTCAAGTTTGGAGGAGATCAGAAGGGCAAGATTATTGGCTCTGGAACCATAAGTATTGGTAACTCTCCTTCCATAACTAATGTACTTCTTGTAGAAGGATTAGCACATAACTTATTATCCATAAGTCAATTAAGTGACAATGGTTATGACATAATCTTCAATCAAAAGTCTTGCAAGGCTGTAAGTCAGAAGGATGGCTCAATCCTATTTACAGGCAAGAGAAAGAACAACATTTATAAGATTGATCTTTCTAATCTTGAGAAGCAGAAGGTGACTTGTCTTATGTCTGTTTCTGGAGAGCAATGGGTCTGGCACAGAAAATTAGGTCATGCTAGTTTGAGAAAGATTTCTCAGATTAACAAACTAAATCTGGTCAGAGGTCTCCCAAATCTGAAATATAAATCAGATGCTCTTTGTGAAGCATGTCAGAAGGGCAAGTTCTCCAGACCTGCATTCAAATATAAGAATGTTGTCTCTTCCTCAAGGCCGTTAGAACTTCTGCACATTGATCTGTTTGGACCAGTCAAAACAACATCTGTCAGAGGGAAGCAATATTGATTAGTCATCGTAGATGATTATAGCCGCTGGACATGGGTAAAGTTCTTAAAACACAAGGATGAGTCTCATTCAGTGTTCTTTGAATTCTGCACTCAGATCCAATCTAAGAAGGAGTGCAAAATCATAAAGGTCAGAAGTGATCATGGTGGCGAATTTGAGAACAGATTATTTGAGGAGTTCTTCAAAGAAAATGGTATTGCCCATGATTTCTCTTGCCCTAGAACTCCATAGCAAAATGGAGTTGTAGAGCGAAAGAATAGGACTCTGCAAGAAATGGCCAGAACCATGATCAATGAGACCAATATGGCTAAGCACTTCTGGGCAGAAGCAGTAAACACTGCATGTTATATTCAGAATAGAATCTCTATAAGACCTATTCTAAATAAGACTCCTTATGAATTGTGGAAGAACAGAAAGCCCAACATTTCATATTTTCATCCTTTTGGATGTGTGTGCTTTATTCTGAATACTAAAGATCATCTTGGTAAGTTTGATTCTAAGGCACAAAAATGTTTTCTTCTTGGATATTCTGAACGCTCTAAAGGCTACAGAGTATACAATACTGAAACATTGATTGTAGAAGAATCAATCAATATCAGATTTGATGATAAGCTTGGTCTTGAAAAGCCAAAGTAGTTTGAGAATTTTGCAGATATAGATATTGACATATCAGAAGCTGTAGAACCAAGAAGCAAAGCTCCAGAAGCTGAAAGTCTCAGAAGCAAAGAATCAGAAGATCAAGTTGCTGCATCTTTAGAGAATCTCAGAATTTCTGAAGAGCCAACAGTCAGAAGATCTTCTAGACTCACTTCAGCTCACTCAGAAGATGTGATCCTTGGAAAGAAAGACGATCCTATCAGAACAAGAGCATTCCTTAAGAACAATGGAGAGTGTCAATTAGGTCTTGTTTCTTTGATCGAGCCAACTTTTGTTGATCAAGCTCTAGAAGATCCAGACTAGATAATTGCCATGCAAGAAGAACTAAATCAGTTTACAAGGAATAATGTATGGGATTTGGTTCCTAGACCAAAAGGATTCAACATCATTGGTACTAAGTGGGTGTTCAGAAACAAGCTTAGTGAGAAGGGAGAAGTGGTAAGAAACAAAGCCAGACTGGTGGCTCAGGGATATAGTCAGAAAGAAGGAATTGACTATACAGAAACCTTTGCACCAGTGGCCAGGTTAGAATCTATTCGCTTATTAATTTCTTTTGCCACTCAGCATAACATCACTCTGTATCAGATGGATGTTAAGAGTGCCTTCTTAAATGGTTATATAGATGAGGAAGTTTATGTCCACCAACCTCCTGGTTTTGAAGACTTTAAGTCTCCAGAACATGTTTTTAAACTCAAGAAATCATTGTATGGATTGAAGCAAGCTCCCAGAGCTTGGTATGAAAGATTAAGTTCTTTCCTTCTGGACAATGGTTTCACTAGAGGACAAGTGGACACGACTCTTTTCTCTAAAACGTCTAAGAAGGACATTTTAATTTGTCAAATTTATGTTGATGATATTATATTTGGAACATCTAATGCCTCACTTGGAAAGGAGTTTGCTAAGTCTATGCAGGCTGAATTTGAAATGAGTATGATGGGTGAACTCAAGTATTTCCTTGGGATTCAAATCAACCAAACTTCTGATGGAACTTATGTTCATCAAACGAAGTATGTGAAAGAACTTCTGAAGAAGTTTAATCTTTCTGAAAGCAAAGAAGCCAAAACTCCTATGCATCCAACATGTGTTCTAGGTAAGGATGAGGTAAGTAAGAAGGTAGATCAGAAGTTGTACACAGGTATGATTGGATCTCTTCTATATTTAACTGCTTTTAAACCTGACATTCTATTCAGTGTTTGTTTGTGTGCTAGATTCCAATCAGATCCTAGAGAATCTCACTTAACTGCTGTTAAGAGAATTCTGAGGTATCTGAAAGGTACTACTAATGTTGGTTTAGTCTACAGAAGATCTAAAGAATACAACTTAGTAGGATTCTGTGATGCTGACTATGCTGGAGATAGAGTTGAAAGGAAGAGTACTTCTGGAAGTTGTCAATTTCTTGGAAGTCATTTGATCTCCTGGTACAGCAAGAAGCAAGATACCATAGCCCTATCAACAACAGAAGCAGAATATGTTGCTGCTGCTGGGTGTAGCACTCAAATGCTCTGGATGAAGAGTCAGCTAGAAGATTATCAGATATATGAGAGTAACATTCCTATTTTCTGTGATAATACTTCTGCTATATGTTTATCTAAGAATCCTATCTTACATTGCAAAGCTAAACATATTGAGATTAAACATCATTTTATGAGGGACTATGTTCAGAAGGGTGTTCTCTCTTTGAACTTTGTGGATACAGACCATTAATGGGCTGATATCTTTACAAAACCCCTTGCTGAAGATAGGTTTAAGTTCATTCTGAAGAATATCAGTATGGGTTTATGCCCAGAATGAGAAGATGAGAAGATCTTATGTATGGGTATCTTCTGAAATGCGTTAGGATTTCTGTTGTTTATAAGAAGTTCTGATAATGACCATTTAGAAGTTCTGATTCTGTTATTACTAACGTTTCATTATCTAAGTTGATTCAGAAGCTCTTTTAAAGCAAAACAGCTGTCACCAGTCTTTCCTGAAAAATGAACACGTGTTCACTATTTTTGGACAAGCATGCGTGCAGTTGAGGAGACGTCGCCCTAGGTAACTGTGCAAATCAGTTCATTTTGTCACTTTATCTCTCCTAACGTCAATTCTCATTAAATGCATATTAATGTCATGTTTTTTCTGTAATCATTTCTTTTTATTTTTTTTGTTGCTTTCTTTTATTCAAACCGTTTAAATAACCCGCTTCACTTTCATCTCTTCTTTTTCGCTCTTTTTCTCTATTCTTGTGTCTCTCTTTCTTTGCATTTCTCTCTCAAACCCTATTTTTTGATCTGTAACCAAGCAATCGTCATGAATTCTTCATCAAGTTCCTCTAGCCCAGCAGAAAGACTCACTTCCACTCAAATACTTCTCAGAAAGCATGGGTATGCTCCGTTGAAGACATGCACTATACCCACTGAAGAATTGGAAGTTCTGTGTGAGTCCGCTGTGGACTTTGAAAACCTAAGAGCAAATGGTTTTCAACCTGATGCAAGGATCTTAGAACAAGGATGGTCAAACTATCTTGATAGATTGGTTGGACCAGTTTATCCAGACCTGGTGAAGGACTTCTAGGTTCATGCAACGGTTACTCCAACTACAATCATCTCCTTTGTGTTAGGGCATGAAGTTGTAGTTACTGAAAAGTTGATAAGGAAGTTATACAACCTGGAGGATGAAGAAGGTTGCACTGGTCCTCTTCCTGGAAGAGTTAACTGGTTTCAGGTTGAACATCAAATCTCTCATGCTATCGGTATTGAATCTCATAAAACTGGTACTTTGAGGGCGTTTAATCAGGTGTGGGCTGAAATTATTCTGGGTTCTCTTCATCACAGAAAGAAGTTATTCTCCTCCTCCGCCTACATCAGTCGTGATCACAAATACACTCTCTTCTGCATCGGAAAAAGATTGGAACTCAACATTTCTCACATTCTGTTTGAGAATCTGAAGACATCTATTGTAGAGTCTAGAGATGAAGAACGTGCGAAGTGTCCTCACATTCCAAGAAATACTATTCCTTATGCCAGAATGATCTCTGATATTCTGATAGAAGGAAATTTGTTGGATTCTATAAGGAGCACTAGAGCGTCACAATTCCTTGGAGTTGTTCAAGGACCTGTCTTTAATGGTGTTGATCTGTTCAGACTTGATCTCATCAGGAACGTAACTTCTATTGGTACAAGTTTCCCAGACATTCTGTCTCGAAGAGTTCCTGTTGAAGTCTTTGCTACTATGTTTCATTTAGAACTTCACAAGGCTGTAAAGCATTACTTGGAAGCTTTTGTTAGGACTGATTCTGCCGTTGATCCTGCGTGGATTCGTGGTAGAGTGCTTCCTTCTCTTGCTGATCTTCAGAAGAAGGATCAGAAGAAGCAAGAAGCAAAGCTGAAGAGAAAGGCTGCAGAAGAAGCTGCTAAAGAAGCTAAGAGGCAGAAGGTCACTTATGATCCTCTTAAAGTGGATTCGTTCCGTGCTATAAGATCTGGTAACTTCTCCAGGCAGGTATATAACCCACCTCCTTCTGAACCTCAAACTTCTACCCAACCTCCTCCTTCTGAACCACAAAACACCTTCACCATCCCAAATCCTCCTCCACCATCTCTATCTACACCTGCCTTGAACCCTACACCACTAAATATCCATCCCCTAACTCCTTCTGATATGCCATCATCATCAATCCCCATCATTAATATACCATCCTCATCAAATCCCATCACAGATATTCCTTCCTCCTCAATCATCCCCATAGATATTCCATCTTCTTCAACCACTGCACCTCCACCTTCTCTATCCCATCCCCTACCTACCAGAAAATCCAATCCATACTGCCTTCTCTACCCTGACTACAAATTCACCTTCAATCCACCTGAACCTGAACCCCATATCTACCTGGAGATGTTCAGAAATGAAGTGATCAGCAGGCTAGACCTTTTGAAGGATGCTTCCTTCCATGGTCTTGATGATGTTTCCACCAGAAACCTCTGGAGAAGCTTTCGCCAGAATTTTCAAGTGGGTGCTATGGCTGTTCAGAAGAGACTAGTAGCTGCTACTCCTGGCTATGCTGGTTATCTTCTTGAGGGTGATAATGGTATCTACCATCATCCCATCAGAAACAGGAGAGTTCTTGAGGAGAAGCGTTTTGTTGATGAACTTGAGGAAGCAAGAATTGCTGCAGCAATGGAAGCTAACCCTTGCAGAGATATTGTGGTCCGGAGACCTCATTATCCAGTTCTGACTGGAGACTTCAATTTCTTGTTTGACTTGCTGAGGGAAAATCCTTCTGAGGAAGACCCAAACTTTGTCATTCCAGAAGTTGTTGACCCACTAGAAGTTGAGGGTCCTTCTGCTCCAAGGAATCTAGCTGCCATTCTTTAAGCTCTTGAGAATGGAGATTCTGAGGTGCCTGCTGCAGAGTATGGAGATGCTTCTATGGAAGAAGCAGATGCTGAAGATCATCCTGCTGACAGTATTCCTGTTGAGGAAAATCAAGGTGATGATCTGATCATGGAAGCTGCGGTTCAGAATGCTATCCCTATGGACAGAAGTTGTGAAGCTTCTTCTGATGAACCTTCTCGTCTCGCAAGGACTTTGGAAGTTATTCAGAAGAACCAGGCTGAGCTATCTTCTCGCATGGATGAGCAACGCACGATCAATGCTGAATTCCGCAACTTCATGGAGAGGCAGACTGAGAGCAACAATGGGATTCATGACATGCTGGCCAAGATGTTGTCCAAGCTAGGGTCATCTTAGTCTTTGAGTCTTAGTTGTTTTCTTTGTTTGCTGCATCTGTTTTTCCTAGCATCGCTCTTGTACTTCTGTTAATTTCTCCTTGCAATCAATGAAATTTATCTTTTCTTCTCTCATATTGTTTGTCCTGTTCTTCATCTGAATCTTTTATGTTTTTGATGTTATGAAAAAAAGGGGGAGAAAAATGTGATAAATGATCTGATTTATTTATCAGTTGCTGGGAGAAAGACTCCACATTTCTAACAGAACTTGCAAAGTTCTATGTCTTTGAGTGTTTTGCAGGAATTGAAGATCCTCTTTAAAGCTCAACATAAGAAGCAGAGACATGGGGAAAAGCAATTATGTATAGAAACAAGCTCATGGAACTTGAAGCAAGCTGAATGCTACAAAGCTTCAAGATCAGAAGCAAGAAGGATGAATGTTCTGATATTCTAATGATAGAATATGCTCTAACACATTCTTATTTCTTATATGTTCTGATGCATGTTTTTAGTTATAAAATATGCTCTGTAACATTACTTGTGTTTGCTCTGATACATAATTATATGTTCTGATACATATTTTATGTTCTGATTCATTCATGCTGACTTTTGTCGTTTAGTTTGTTCTGTAACATTTCAGGATGTAGAGATGCTCCAATGATGCTCTGGTACATTCAATAATGTTCTGATACAATCTAGCATGCAATGATTCAAGAAGAAATTCATGCTCTGAATCTGTCCAATGGAAGCAAGAATCAGAAGCTGAATATTCTGAAGATCGAAGAAATTCAAGTTCTGAAGCTGTCCTACGAAAGCAAGAATCAGAAGCTGTGAATGTTCTGAAAGATCTAAGCATATGTGATCGTCTCAACTGAAATGGAAAATACTCAAGGAAGTCCTTTATTTATAAAATTCTTCCAGTATTTATTTCAGGGGGAGATTATTTATCTCAGGGGGAGATTGTTAATCTCAGGGGGAGACATATTCACACACTATGTTTATATGCTCATGCTATAGCTGTGAAATTGTCTTTAGCCGTCTGATATTCTGATCGCAAATTCATATCATTTATGTATGTTTTTGTCATCATCAAAAATGGGGAGATTGTTAGAACAAGATTTGTTCTGATCAATATTCTTAGTTTTGATGATAACAAGTATATGAATTTTGTATGAGATAATGTGGTACTCTAATACTATGCAATTTCCATTTCAGGAATTATATAAAGAGTATGCACAAAATCAGCGCAAGAAGCACTGACTCAGAAGGTTCAGCATGCAACATCAGAACATGGTCTGGCAAGACATCAGAAGATGGTCAAGCAGAATCAGAACATGGGTCTATGGAAGCATCAGAAGAACTTGAGATCAGAAGCAGAAGCATTGAAGTTCTCATGGAATCACGCTCAAAAGAACTTCAAGGTCAGAAGACAAGAAGATGCTCAGCACCAAGCTGTTTGACTCTGATGACATTCAAACGTTGTTACACAAACATCAGATCAGAAGCAAGTACTAGACTGGCAGGCTACTCTGACTGACAAAAGGAATGTTAGAAGCTATTAAAGGCAACGTCAGTAGACACAGCGAAAACAAGGCTCGAGGTAGTTGACAAAAGAGTGAAACATTAAATGCAATGTTGTACGGAATACGCAAAGCATTAAATGCTCCCAACGGTCATCTTCTCAAGTGCCTATAAATATGAAGTTCTGATGAGAAGCAAGGTTACAACTCACGAATTACAACCTCTGAACTAACTTGCAGAAACGCTGTCAAATTCAAAAGCTCTCAAACTTCATCATCAAACTCACTACATTGCTGTTGTAATATCTTAGTGAGAATTAAGCTTAAACTTAAGAGAAAATCACAGTTGTGATAATAGCTTTATAAGAAGCATTGTAACTCTTAAAAGAATTTGTTTACATTAAGTTGTAAGTTCTAGAGTGATCAGGTTGTTGATCAGTATACTCTAGCAAGTTGTAATACGGTGAACTGACATTTTATAATCGAAAATGTCGCGATTAAGCAAGAGTCGTCACCGACTTTTATTTTATCCAAACAAGTTAGAAAGGCTAAAAGAAACAGAAAAAACCCTTTTAAAAGAAAACTGAGTTCGGGGGGTAATTTATGCAAAGGGAAGGTGTAAGACACCCTTTGCATCCATGGTTTCCCATGGGCTCTTAATTTCTTTGCTCTTTAGTTTTGAAGGCAAAAGTTTCAGAAATGTAGAAGAAGAGAAATAAGGACTTTAGCTCGTAAATGAGCGTAGCTTTATTGAAGGTTTATGAAAAAATGTAAGAAAAAAAGATTTTAGAGCAAGGCAAAGCAATTAGGGGCAATTACCTTAAACTTAGATGATAGGTTTCTTTTAGCCTTTCAGGATGAAAGGGTCTATCCATGCCATGAGAGGGCAGGAAGCCTTTCGTTTGGATGTAAACGGGTCATCGAGTTATCATTCGCCTTAAGACTGACCCATGCCATAGAGAAGGCAGGTAGTCTAAAGGGAAGGATCAGAATAGCCTTTTCGTAGGCAGACAGAAGATACCTCAGCCTTTTCCGTAGGCAACTTCCGAGGGTCGAGGTCATATTAGTGTATCGAAGGCAGCATCATTAGGGACTTATGACCTTTATTTGTATCGAGGCAGCATGGCTGAGGTATCCTCGTATTCGAGGGACATGGCTATTCTGCAAAAAAACACAAGGCAACAGGCAACAAGGCAACAGAGAGGTTACCCCAAAAGTGTGCGTGGGTGCAACAATCACGTGATTAATTCAGAAATTTTATCTTGTAATTAATTCATTCTAATTCAGTTCAAGACTTGCACTCCCTAGGATTACTAACCACGCAATAGATATTAACAGTAATAATGGGGAAGGAAAATTGTAACCAGCGGAGGAGAGGGGAACTGAAACCAGCGGGATATAATTAAAAATTAAAACAGAAAATATTAGAGTTAGGGTTTAGGGTTACCGATACTCATAGCTTTGGCGACTGACAAACCCTGAAGATTGGAAAAGAAAGAATAAACAGAAAAATGGGTGAGTGCATTATCGGTTCGGAGGCAAACGAAATTAACCCAAAAAAAAAAATAAGATAAAGAAATTAAACAAATAAAGGCATAAACAATAAAAGGGCACTTAGCTTTGCATTTGATCTGATATGATTGGCGGCCGGAGGAAACCTCAGGGTCAACCCTGAAAATGGCAAAGGCAGAAAAATAGATGAATGTATGCACAGTTCAAAAAGGGGGTTAAAAGGGTAAACCCTAATTAAAAGGGAACAAAATAGACTTTTAAAACAAATTAAATACTTAGCTTTGTGTCGTGATTAGGCGCGTAGTCGGAAGGCGTTTGAAAAGTTGACCCTGAAAAGGACAAGAAACAAAAAAAAGCTTTTAGTGTAGGTGTGATCTTCGTAAACCTTGAGTAAGGCATAAATTAATCATGATTAATAGAATAAATAGGAATAAATTTAATTAATTATGGGTAAAAGATAAAATTCGATTAAGTAGCCTAACCCTAATAATTTAATTAATTAATAAAAATATTAACCTAATTTTTATCAATTAAGCAGCTGAATTAAATTAGTTAATTATTTAAATCAAACAAACATTATTAATAATTTAAATCAAAGTCATTATTGTAAAATAACTATTATCAGAAATAATCATAATTATGATTTTATATGAAAAAGAAAAAGGAAATTAAAAATAGTTTATATGAGAGATAAATTAAACATAATTGTTGTTGACTAAAAAACAAAATAAAATAAAATAAAAATTATAAGACTCAGCTTGTGATTCAGTATGGGTGTCATGGGGGAGTCCATGGTAAGGCTGCATCATAGCATGCGTTGGATGTTGCCTTGGATGAGATCTGATGGGAGTGAACCGATGGTTCACCGTAGGCCGCACGCGAATAGGAGCATTGGATTTAGAAGCAACTAATAACATAGCAAAAACATTAGCGTATGGCCAATGTGGGGTTCGAACCCCAGTCTCCGGGGTAACCACCATACGCGATTTGCCATCCTTGCTATGATAACATGATGAATAATAACCGCAGCATGTTGAATATGTTAGATTAGCAAACGACAAAACTAAAAAAAAAATACAGCGCCATTCTCTTCTTCTTCACGAGTAACACAAACTCACAGCCATGATTTTAGTGTGTGGTAATAGGACCTGCAAATATCAACCTTGGCAATCACACAATATTAATTAGAATTAAGAGTACATATCGGTTCGAAATTGTCTCTTGAACACAGTAGAACCATTCTTTTATCCCAATTAAATCTGTGTTAAAAAACCCCAAACCGGAGTTTACTAACCTAGCCATGGTGGTTTCTTGATTTTGCAACGAAACCTAAATTAAATTACCCAGAAAGTTTCCCCACATGATTATAAACATAGTGCTATATTTAAACATGGTTTATGATGCATATATGAATGAGATCGAAGAATAAAAGAGGCGTGAAAACGGAACCGTGACGCTGCGATTTCGACTGGGTTCCCGTGCTGCAAGAGGCTGGGATTGATCGGAAACCTCCAAGGAGTCGTTTGGCGTCCTTGCCTTGTCTTGAAACAGCTGCAATTTCGCAGGCAGAGTGTGAAGTTTTCTTTGAGTTTGTTTGAAGCTTGGCACCAATTCTTTTTTTCTGCAAATCCTAAAAATCCCCCTTTTGTACGTGACATTGCCATGAATATATATGCCAATGAATTAGGTCCACAAACTTTAGAAAAAATCAAATCAAATCTTTGCATTTTGATGATAGAAAAATTTGATTGAATTTTGACTATTTCCTAGTATTATTTCTTTTGTCTTCTGAATCAGTATTAATTATATTGACAAAGTATCTCATATAATCCTTTCCCCTTTCATTATGATTTATTTAAATTTTAATTTGATTTTAAAATGAATAAAAATCAATAATTAAAATAAAAAATAAAAAGAAGTTGATTTAGGGGACTTCTAGGATGTAAGATTGGGCTTCTTCTTTTTGTACCTAAAAAATATTAGTAAGAGCAAACAAATTATGCATTTAAAGTAAAAGGATAAAATATTAGTATAATGAGTTAAAATGATTTAATAGTTTTAATTTAAAATTCAATTTAAATTAAAGTTGAATTAAATATTAAAACTATAAACCTCAATAATTAGCAAATAAAAATTAAAGCTATTAAATCGTACAGTGGAATAAAAATGCGTAAAATGAACACATGCATGAAATTTTTTGAATTTTTTTGTTTAAATGCAAATTTGTGTTAATGTCCTAATGGAAGTATGCAAATGATATAAAAACATAAACCAGTAAAAATAAAACCAGGAGGGCAAATTTTGGGGTATGACACAAGTCTTAGAAGTTGTCTAAGCAGATTGTTCCTAGAGTGATCAGGTTGTGATCAGTATACTCAAGAAGACTTAGCAGTTGGCTAAGTGGAAAACCATTGTAATCTCGTGTGATTAGTGGATTAAATCCTCAGGTGAGGTAAATCACTCCAAGGGGGTGGACTGGAGTAGTTTAGTTAACAACGAACCAGGATAAAAATCATTGTGCAAATTGTTTTTATCTTACAAGTTTTAAAGCTACACTTATTCAAACCCCCCCTTTCTAAGTGTTTTTCTATCCTTCAATCAATACGTTAACTCAAGAGTTTGAACTCTTTCACACGGAAGATGGTGAATCCATCGAAAACATGCAAAAGAGATTCGTGCATCTGAAAAATCGTTTAAATTCTCTTGATAGACCTGTTTCCAATGCAGTTGCTACTAATAAAATTTTAAGGTGTTTAAATAGGGAATGGCAACCCAAGGTTACAGCCATAAAGGAAGCAAACGATCTAAACACCTTAGACATCACCACTCTCTTCGGTAAACTGGAAGAACTCTTTCACACGGAAGATGGTGAATCCATCGAAAACAAGCTCCAAGACCTCAAAGCAAGAGCTAGAGGATAGTGATACTAGTAAGGATGAAGACTCCGATGATGAGGAAATGGGACTGTTTGTGCGAAGGTACAACAAATACTTAAAGAAAAATGGAGCAAAACATTCCGACAAAGGCTTGATCAACTATAGGAAGCAATCCAACAAGTACAAACAAGATGAGAATAACAAAGGAAAAACCAAGGGTCCTTGTTTCAATTGTGGCAAAGTTGGTCATTACAAACCAGATTGTCCATACCTTAAGAAGGAGAAAGAGAAGAATCAAAGCAAAGGTCACAACAAGTCTAGAAGAGCTTACATAGCATGGGAAAGTGATTCATCTAGTGCAGACTCATCAAGCGATGAAGAAGAATAGGAAAACTTATGTCTTATGGCTCATCAACACAAGAAAAAGAAACGTGTAAGTCACCTTAAACCCGAACTTGTAGATAAGGTATCTCATTCTCAATGAAAATTAGCTTTTGAAGAACTACATAGAGTTGCAATTGAAGCTTTCAAACTTTTGGCCTCAAACAAGAAATTTTTTTCATATCTTGAATCAAAAGTTGAGAAAACCGAAAAGGATATGGAAGCTTTAAAACAATCTATGCTAGATATTCAAAAGGATAAAGTTGAGAAAGATCCTACATCATGGTTTGGTTTTGAGACATGTCACATTTGGCAAAAAGAAGTGAGAAATCTAAAGGCCAAATTAGATAAGGCTCTACAACCAAAAGTGACATTTGCGGTTGATCCGAATAAGTTCAAAAGATCGTATACTCCTTTATATAGTAAATACACTTTTGTACCAAAAGTATCAACTAGCAAAACAACATATTCTCATCATATTACCTGTCACTATTGTTGCAAAAAGGGTCATACCATTGAAAAATGCAAATTTAAGAGGATTTTGGTTCCTAAAGGAGTATTTCAATGGTTGCCAAAGTGCAACAATTTATGTACTCACTACCAAGGACCCAATGAAAATTGGGGACCTCCCTCTCTAAATTAATTTTGCAGGAAAAGTGTCTTGACACTGCCGAAAGGTTGTGGTTCCTTGATAGCGGATGCTCAAGACACTTGACGGGAGACATATCACTTTTTGTTGAGTTTCACGCAAAGAAAAAGGGGTATGTCACCTATGGAGACAACAATTGGGGAGCTATACTTGGTAAAGGAAGTGTAGGTAACCCCTCTACCACAACTATAACTGATGTATTACTAGTAGAAGGGCTTAAACATAATCTCTTAAGTATTAGATTGTGCGACAAAGACTTCAAAGTAACTTTTACAAATTCTGGTTGCACAATAGAACATACCAAGAAAATAGACATTATGTTTAATGGCATAAGAGTAAACAATATCTATATGTTGAATTTGGATGAAGTATCTAAGTCAAGTGCCAAGTGTCTCATCGCTCTAGGCGAAGACTCATGGCTTTGGCATAGACGCCTTGCCCACATAAACTTTGACTTACTTAATAAGGTTGTCACAAAAGACCTAGTAATCAGTTTACCAAAAATAAGGTTTTCAAAGGATCATCTATGTGATGCATGTCAAAAGGGGAAACAAACAAAAACTTCTTTTAAATCGAAAAATGTGGTTTCAACATCACGCCCTCTTGAACTTCTTCACATGGATCTCTTTGACCCTTCAAGGACTAAAAGCTTAGGTGGCAACACCTATGGTTTGGTCATTGTTGATGATTACTCTAGATTTTGTTGGACAATCTTCCTACCTTGTAAGGATCAAACTTTTGCAGCCTTTACTCAATTCGCAAGGTTATGTCAAAACAAAATGAACACTAAAATAGTTGCAATTCGTAGTGATCACGGTGGAGAATTTGAAAACTATCTTTTTGAAAAATACTGTGATAAACATGGAATTGAACATAACTTTTCAGCTCCTAGAACACCACAACAAAACGGAGTGGTTGAACGTAAAAATCGTGTTCTAGAGGAGTTGGCAAGAACAATGCTCAATGAGGGTAGTCTACCCAAATATTTTTGGGCTGATGCTGTTAGCACCACATGTTATGTTTTGAATAGGATACTAGTACGTCCTATACTAAACAAAACACCATATGAACTATTAAAGGGTAGAAAACCAAATGTGTCACATCTCCACGTTTTCGGTTACAAATGTTTTGTGTTAAATAACGGTAAGGATAACCTTGGGAAATTCGATGCTAAAGCTGACGAAGGCATATTTCTTGGTTACTCTCAATCTAGTAAAGCATATAGGATTTACAACAAAAGGTTACTTATAGTTGAAGAGTCAGTTCATGTGTCCTTTGATGAATCTTATGCAAAATATGTCGAGAAAGGTATATCTTTTGATAGTGCAGGCCCATCTACTGAAGACATTGTCAAAGATAAGGAAGACGAAAGTGAAAGTGTTGTGAAGGAAGATGCTAAGAAAAAGAAAGATGAGTCTCATGATAATGTTGAACAAGAAAGCATCTCAAACAACGAAGAACTTCCTAAGGCCTGGACAAACGTAAAAGATCATCCAATTGACAACTTAATAGGGGAGATCTCAAAGGGTGTTACAACACGCTCCAAGATAAGTAACTTTTGTCATCATTTTGCTTTTGTTTCACAAGTTGAGCCGAAAAACGCTAAGGACGCATTACTTGATGAGCATTGGCTAATGGCCATGCAAGAAGAATTAAACCAATTTAAACGGAATGATGTTTGGGACCTTGTCCCTCATCCGGGAGATCATCAAGTAATCGGCACTAGATGGGCTTTTCGTAACAAACTTGATGAAAACGGAGTTATAACTAGAAACAAATCTAGATTAGTTGCTCAAGGTTATAATCAAGAGGAAGGTATTGATTATGAAGAGACGTACGCTCCCGTAGCACGTCTCGAAGCTATTCGTCTCTTACTTGCTTATGCTTGTTCAAAAGACTTTAAACTATTTCAAATGGATGTTAAAAGTGCCTTTTTAAATGGCTATATTAATGAAGAGGTCTATGTAGCTCAACCACCCGGCTTTGAAAATTATAAGTATCCAACTCATGTTTATAAGTTGAAACGTGCTTTATACGGCCTCAAACAAGCCCCTAGGGCTTGGTATGAGCGGTTAAGCAAATTTCTACTTAGTCAAGGATACTTTAGGGGTAAAGTTGATACCACCCTCTTCATTAAAAGAAAAGATAAAGATATACTTTTGGTTCAAGTTTATGTAGATGATATAATATTTGGGTCAACTAATGCAAAACTTGTCAAAGAATTCTCTAAGCTTATGCAGAGTGAATTTGAGATGAGCCTCATGGGAGAGTTAAACTTCTTTCTTGGTCTACAAATCACGCAACTTGGTCATGGAACTTTCATAAGTCAAACTAAGTATTGCACTGAATTGCTTAAGAGATTTGGAATGAGTGAGTCAAAAGAAATTGACACCTATGGCAACAAATAGCAACCTAGACAAAGATGAAAAAGGTAAAGAGGTAGATGTGAAATTGTACCGAGGCATGATAGGTTCTCTATTATATCTCACAGCTTCAAGACCAGACATTATGTTTAGTGTTTGCATGTGTGCAAGATACCAATCTTTTCCAAAGGAATCACATCTAAAGGCCGTAAAAAGAATTCTATGATATCTCCGTGGAACTACTACTTATGGCCTATGGTATCCTAAAGGGAATGAATGCTACTTGGTGGGATTCTCCGACTCCGACTTTGCTGGATGCAAATCTGATAGAAAGAGTACCAGTGGGACATGTCATCTATTCTTCAATTCATTTATAAGTTGGCACAGCAAGAAACTTGTGTCAGTCGCATTACCTACAGCTGAGGCAGAATATGTAGCTGTAGGAAGCTGTTGTGCTCAGATATTATGGCTCAAGAAGCAGCTCATTGACTTTGGTATTAAGCTTGATCATATACCTATCATGTGCGACAACATTAGTGCTATCAATTTAAGCAAGAATCCAGTCCTACACTCACGAACCAAGCATATCGAAATAAGGCATCACTTCCTAAGAGATCATGTCGAAAAAGGAGAAGTTATCTTTGAACATATAGAAAGCAAGAAGCAACTAGCTGATATCTTCACCAAACCTCTTGCAACCGAACAATTCTTCACCATTCGCAGAGAATTAGGGATACTAGATATCTCTAATTTGAGCTAAATGCGTTTGTTCACCTAATTTTATTCTTTTACATTATATATATATTGATTATGCCCAAGCTAACATTTCTCTTAGTATGAAGGTAGTCCATCAACAAATCAAGAATTGTGCCACATTGACAAGTGGACTATACTCCATTCTACGAAATGATGACGAGATACCTACAAATTGAGAAAGTGGTAACATGTTTGTTGTTCACTTCCAAAAATATCATTGATACTATAATATGCTATCAATTAACATGTTTATAGTGACTTCATATATGCTTCTCAATATATCTCATTTACATGTATATGTTGATCATCATTACTCATAACATATCATGTTTTGGGCATACAAGTAAGTAGAATAAGCATGAATCCAACATACATAAGTATCATCACTGCATTTCTAACATTTGAGGCATTTTAGGTCGACCTACTCTGCCTCTGAGTCGACCTACAGAAATTTTTTTACAAATAACAAAATCATGCTCAGTTACGTCGACCTACACCTCTTTTAGGTCGACCTAATCTGAATCATTTTCAGGGTCCTTCTGTTAGGCCGACCCAGCCTCACTTTAGGTCGACCTACTGATACAAAAATGCAAAATTTGGGTCTGTTGGTCGACCCGACCCATCCCCATACATCATTAAGCATACATTTTTCATTCTTGCTCATTCTCAAACCCTTGTGTACGGCCAACCCTAATTCTCCTACATCAAATTCCTCCAAAACTCCTCTTTCTCACACAAATTATCTCCAATCATGGCACCAAAATCAAGAAAGGGAAAGGAAATTGCATCCGGATCATCTTCTCAACCGGTAAGTGCTCTTGCTCTTGTTCATCCCGATTGTAAGGAAAACTTTGAAAAGTGGCAAATGAAAAGGAAAATTATCAAGCAATATGTCTATAACCCAAATGTTGCCATTAGTATGCATATTCCTGATGTTACAAATCTGATTCAGCATCAAAATATTCATCCATTGTTGGAATGTGACACTCCGTACTGTGAGAATACCGTTAGGGCTTTCTATGCAGGGTTACAAAAAGGGGACGGTTGTTACTTCCGATTTAAGATGGGTTCCAAATTGCATGTTGTTGACAAACGGGCCTGGATAAGCATCTTTGGACTTACGCTTGTGGGAGATGAACTTTGTATAGAAGACGGTGAGGTTCTGGCCAACTATGATCATGTGGCCTACATGAGATCAATTCTCAAAGACCCTTCCGTCATTGACAGGCCAAATGAAACAATTACAGCAGGGCACTTAAAGAGAGATCCTAGGCTCCTAAATTGGATCATCTCCAGAATTATTCGACCACGAGCAGGAGGATACTCAAGAGTTGAACGCAATGAAATTGTGTTAATGTATCTGCTTCAAAACAGAACGTGTAAACTGGCCAAATTTTCTCGCCGCCAAGTTCTATGAGGTAAAGCAAAAAACTACTGCTCTATGTTATGGTTTAATCATTCAAACAATTGTGAACCATTTCGGTATGAAACTTGATAGGCTGCCCTACATCAGCATCAAACAGCTTCAAGACTTCTCCCAAACAACCTTAACCCTTATGGGATACCACTGGGATCCAGATAGGCAAACTTACTATCTCATCCAGAAGGGAACCGGAAAAGTCATATACAACTATGACGATCCTACAGAATTTGGCCACCTTGCAGGTAATGAAGAAGAAGGCAATGATCATGACATAGAAAATGATGATGATCACACTATGGAAGATGTTTCTCACGATACGGATCCTAATTGGCAATATGTTCCACCTCAAGAAGAGGAAATACCTTGGGGATACACAGCTCCACCTCAGCCGGAACAGTCCAACATCATCTCTATGCTTGAGAATATGCAAATCCTTCAATAAAACTTTGAAGCACAGCAGCTCCAGTTCCAGAATATGCAACAACTTCAACAAGATTGCTATGATGAACAACAACGTCAGTATGCAACTCTACACCGTTTGGCTCAAGAGCACAAGAGCGACTTTGAGACCTTTGCATCAAACTTGACTGAAAGACAAAATCGCTTTGAAGAAACAACAGCTAATCGGCACGTAAATCTCAGTCAAAGCTTCAACACTCTAAACATAGCCGTTCTTGATCTGCTGGAACAGGTTAAAGAGGATCGACCTCACGGTTTCCAAAGAGGAAGAGGAAGACGGGGCAGACGTTAGGATGCATTGCATCTCATCAAATCATCTCATTGCATTACATTTCATTCTCATTATGTTTATTTCCTGTTATCTCTCGAACTTAAGCTTGTTTTGTTTGATTTTGTTTGGATAATATGTTCGCTTGGTTGTATTTTGAATATGTTTGGATTTTATGCTCTATTTTTTTAACTATTATGCTATGCAAGATATTGTTCTATAAATATTATTCTGTTACTCTCTTCTACTATTCTCTTGTTGTCTATCTTTTGATGTTGTCAAAGGGGGAGATGTGTTGAGAGTACGGGGGAGATGAGTACGAAGGAGCTTAGTACGGGGGAGCTTACACACACAAGTCCGGGGGAGCTTTCGCCAATAAACCAAATGTTTGCCATCATCAAAAAGGGGGAGTATGTAAGTATAAACCTATACTCACCAAGGAGTTTTTGATTCATGGCAAACACCATAAGTGAACAAACAACAAAGGCACAAGTGAATGACTCAAGGAAAAGCAAGTATTGGCTATCCAAGACAATGTAGGTCGACCTACCCTGTGTCTAGGTCAACCTATAAAGCTCAAATTACTCATAATGTGGTTTTGCATCAACTAGGTCGACCCAGTACATCATTTGGTCGACTCAAATTAAGGCAGACAAAGAAGATTCAAACATGCCACTGTTAGGTCGACCCACTTACCTTCCTAGGTCGACCTAAATTGAAGAGATTTGCACACCTCACTGTTAGGTAGACTCACCAACACTCCTAGGTCGACCTAAATTGAAGAAAAGTCCCAAGAACACATTTCAACTGATTTTAGGTCGACCCAAACCTCCAACAGGTCGACCTAACTGGGAATAATTTCAACCTAACTAAATCTGCTTCTGTTAGGTCGACCTAATTAATGAAACAGTTCAACCTACCTTCTCAAAAATGCCAAAATTGTATGTTTGCTCTGCATCAACACACCAGCTCCCATATATATTGTTTGCTGTCAATTATTGAGTTTTGAACACCAACAACTGAAAGATACAAAAACGCTTCTCATCTTCGATCTTCGTCTCAACTCCAACACAACTACACACAATCATTTTTGCATTGAGGGTTTTCATTCAAGATCGATAACGTCCATGGAACGGAATTGAAGATTCCTAGTGGGTGAAGATTTGCGGGGTTTTTGGTGAATAAAATCTGCGGATTTTGTCCTCCAAGATTGGTGAATTTTGGGGGTTTTTATCAAGAGGCTTTATCAAAGATTCAGCTGAGTGTGAAGATTGAAGAACAAGGGTTCAAGCAATTCAATACACTACAGCAAGGGAATTAAAGTGAAGCTCTTGGAAGATACTTGATCTGGCTCAAGATCAAGGGGAAGAAGATTCAAAGGATCAACATATTCGGTTTATCGTTATCGCTTTGTTATCTTCTTTGTATAAACTGTTTTCAATCATAATGAAAGACATCCCAATTCCCGTTTGGAATTGGGGGCAGATGTAGTCGTAGAGAGGACGATCGACGAACTGCTTGAACAAATATTGTGTTCTTATTGATTTTACCTTTTCGTTTACGTTTCGCTTATTTCTGGTTATAATTGCAAATTGATCAAAGGTTCAAGTGTTAAACTTGTGTGTGAAAACCTACTACAAACATCACAAGTCACCACACATTGAATCATAATCAATTTGGTTATTATCACCAAGTGTTTGATATATTGCTTCAACTATTATCAAGTCATTGCAAACAAGTTAATCAAGCGAGTAGTTTAAACGATTTACATTAGTGTAACTGTTTGATTCTCTAAGCGATCTTTTCATCATTAATCCTTAACTATTTTGTGGTTTTATCACATATCCGATTCTTTCAATAGAGGTTCGGAATAGATGCAAGTCGATCCCGATACGCTTTCGCCTAAGTTTGAAATAATTCCGAAAAACTCTGTGAGATCTATTTACCCCGTCTAGATCCTCAAGCCTAGCGTCTAACAAGTGGTATCATGAGCCTTTGGTTCGAGAAAAAGGGACCGGCTAAAACTTGTAGTTGAAAGTCAACGGATACATGTAGTTGAAGAGAATCAATGGATACATGTAGTTGAAAAGAATCAATGGATACATGTAGTTGAAGTCAACGGATACAAGTGTATGTGGAAGAGAGAGATTCCACATGAGGGGGAGCATTGTGTAAGACTCACACTTGAGGGGGAGTGTTGAGAATCAAGTGTGAGTGTGGATAATAGTCCCACATTGGAAATGTGTGTGGTGACTTGAGCATATATAAGTGGGAGAACCCACCCACCTATCACCTTAAGGTTTTAGGTGGAGACGTGGTGTCTCTCCCACAAAGGTGTGTTGCTCAAAGGAATGTCCCGGAAATTAACAATGCTCCCGAACTCGACCCTCCCCGATGTTGCGCTAACATCTTCATCAGACATCTGTTCAAAATATATGTTGCAGTCGACACAAATTCTCCCCATAATTCTTTGGGTAAATGTTTTCCTTTCAACATACTTCTCACCATATTCATGATGGTCCTATTCTTCCTTTTAGCAGTTCCATTTTGTTATGGAGTGTAAGGTGACACATCCTCTTGTACAATCCATTCTTTTTGACATAATGTGTCGAAGTATTTTGACACGTATTTTCCACCATCACCAGTCCTAAGAATTTTGAACTTTTGATCACTTTGTCTTTCGACCATAGATTTAAACTTGGAAAATACCTCAATCACTTCACTTTTCTTATTGACCAGGTAAGTCCATAATTTTTTACTAAAATCATCTATAAATGAGACAAAATATCTATTACCTCCAATCGAATCCACCTTGATAGGATCACACACACCTGAGTATATGATTTCAAGAATTGCCTTTGACTAGCTTCCTGCATCCTTGTTGAGGTTGTTCTTGTTCTTATTTGCCTGCACACATTCCTCACATACTTCATTTGAAATGTCGATTTTTAATAACCTTGAAACCATATTTCTCCTCTTTAGATCTATGATGTCTTTAGAGTTGAGATGACCAAGTCTATAGTGCCCTACCCATTCATCCCTACTAGCTGCAGTTTCTAGACACTTGAGCTTCATCACATTAAGTTCAATCTTGAAGGTTCTATTCTAAGACATATGAGCCTTCAAAATCAACCTTCCACCTGAGTCGAGAACTCTCACCATCTTATCTTTAATCAACATTTTATAATACTTTTCGACTAACTGCCATATACTAAGAAAATTGTTTTTCATGCCTAATATATACAATACATTGGAAATTACTAACCTTTTCCATCTTTCCTCATATCCATAATATCACCAATACTTTCAGCAGCTAGAGTATTGTCATTTGCAAATTTCACCATGTTCTTCATCGAGAATTTTATATTGACAAACCAGTCTTTTCTACCAGTCATGTGTGATGAGCATCCTGAATCCAAGTACCATTGGTCCTTGAATCTTTCATCATCTGTTGTTGTGACCATCGACAATATTGCTTCTTCTTCATGCGTTGCAATCTTGGCATCACTTTCCTGATTCTTTTGTTTTTCAAGGTAATCACTAGAGTAGTGACCAAACTTTTGACAATGGAAACACTAAATGCGAATTTTGTCAGGCTTATGTCCACCACCTCTTACTCTACCTTCAACACCACCTTTGAGGTTTCTTTAGTATGAGGATCTTCTTTGATTCGATGAATTTCGTTCTTACTGGTTTCTTCAACCAAATGAATTGTTGCAGCCTCATTTACCTTTGATGTTGAAGCATTTTCCTATACCTTTCTTTTCTCTTGCTTATTGTGTCGTAGATCTTTCAACCATTCTTTGTTCATGATATTCAAGAGTCCCTTGAAGCTCATCCTTTGTCAAAGATGAAAAATCTTTTCATTCTTCTATGGCTACTACCACATGATCAAATTTTGGAGCCAGTGACCTCAAGATCTTTGCGACAACTAATCTTGATATCACCGCTTCTCCATATACCTTGATTTGATTCTTTAGTTTTGTAACCTTAATGAAGAAATCAAATATGCTTTTATTTTATTACATCTGAAGCAATTCATATGTTCTTTTGTGAGTTCACCTCATCTCTTTCATCTTCTCACCGTCTCCGAATGATTTCTCTAGAATTTTTTGTGCTTATTTCCCTAATTCAACATCGCTAAAATTTACAAAGCTATTTGGATCAACAAATTGAGGAATTATAAAGAGGGATTTATAATATTTCTTCTTCATTTCTTTGTAAGAAGCCTTTTGTTCGTCTGTCACATTTTCAGCTAATGGTGTCACTCATTCCTTCACATGATCCCAAAAAACAATCTTCATCTGCTTACACCAATTCTCATAATTCTAACTGTTCAAAATTGGGAGACTCACCAGAAAATTCTGATTTGGATGATTAATCGTGTTATGCATCCTTTCGCAGCGAAAAAAAATCGCACCACGACGAAGGAACAAACAAAGTCGCCACCAAATTTGAGTTATTCCAAAAGGAAAGGGAAAATATTGATAAAACCCATGGGAAAAGAAAAAATGGATAAGATGGTATTCACAACCAAATTTAGGTTCGGGAGTCGGTTAAGCAAGGGGAAGGTATTAGCACCCCTTACCTCCATCGTACTCGATGAGACCCATTTCGTTGTTTCGCAATCAAGAGTTAGCTTAAGTCTACGTTTATTTTATTAAGAGAAAGAACATGATTTTGGTTTTTTATTATGGAGTTCACCAAGACATCGCATCTTGTGCCTACGTATTCCCTCGTGCAATGGGACTATGAAATTATGTTTTTTTATTAGTGTGCTCGCCAAGACATCACATCTTGTGGCTATATATCTTCAATGAAGAATCAGAGTGATTGTAGTTCGGATGAACTACGAGTTTGTTTATTAATTTTAAAAGGGATGTTTAGTGAACATTTTGAGCACAGGTGTGCTCCTAGCGCGTTGTTCACCTAAGATATTTAAAAGGATGTGAGTCCAATTGTCACTTGTTATCCAAGTTGGTAAAAAAGATCTTTGCGGACTCTTAATAAAGGATTGAGCATAGGTGTTCTCCTAGCGCATTCTTTACCCAAGGTATTCAAAAGGAAGCGAGTCCAATTGTCACTTGTTGTCCTTGTTTAATTAATGTGTTTTATTCCAAAAGATCAAGGTATTCAAGAGGTGTACTCCAATTGTCACTTGATCTTTCAGTTTGATTGAGAAGAAGGTTTTGTAATGATAAATTGATATTGGATCAAGTGTTTGAAAACAAATTGAAAATCAATTTTGAATTTGAGAAAGAATGAGGTTGATGGCGATGTGATGAAGCGATCGACTTACAAAAAGTGGGTAGAGCTTGGTATATGGACCAAGTATGCTTTAGAATTTTGATTTTATATACAAGGATGTGTCTTAATCGCACTTGGGCGGAAAAGACTAGTTTTAAATATGGTTCGCACTTGAGCGAAGTTTGCGCTTGGGCAATGAGAAGCTTCACACTTGGGCGAGAAATGAAGTGTTAAATTGAATTGTTTTTTTTTAAAGTTTTTTTATGAAACTTGAAATGGACTCGACATTGGATCGAGAAGTTTTATTTTGAAAATGAATTATTATTATTTTTTATGTTTTTTATTTTGAGAATTATTTGATAAAAGAACTAATACTATTTATTTTATTTTTTAAAATTATTAATGTAAAGAAAATAAATTTGTTCAAAATCAACAAAATAAAACAAGAATTAAAATATAGGGAGGCCAGGCATATGGGCTTGACCACATGGCCCATGATCAATTGAAATTAGGGCGCTGGGTGAAACAAATGCATGGTGGTGTGATTAAAAGAGGATCTGGACCGGGATTCGGGTTGTGTCTGTGTTGGCCCAATTCAAATACATCAGTTTTTTTATTAAAAAAAAAGACCTAGAAACCACTTGAAGGAAGAAACGGTGATAATCACTCCTTCACACATTCTATTCAATTCCTGAGAAATTAAAAGGTAAGATAGAATTAAGAACTGAGCTTGATCATGCTCGGAACATACGTACTATGTTCATCACATTTCATACATTCTTGATTTTCATATTTCATGTTTTAATGTGTTTAAATTGAATCTAATTGTTTGTTTAAGTTCATGGCATGATTTAAGAGGGACTTGGGCCATTGGTTCAAAGATTTAGGGTCTGTTTGGTTGGGAGTAGATGGAGGGGAGGAGAGGGGAGGAGAGGGGTGGGGATATTTATAAAATATGTGTTTGGTTCATTTTTTATAAGAGGAGGGGAGGGGAGCAAAATCCCTCCTAGACTCACATTTTGCTCCCTACCAAATTGGAGGGATTTTGAGGGGAGGGAAGATTTAGGATCTGTTTGGTTCAAATGAGGGGGGGGAGAGGGGGAGGATTTTAATTGAGGGAAGGGGAGGGGAGGGATTTTTATTAATTATATGTATGTTTGGTTCAAACGAGGGGAGGGGAGGGGGAGGGATTTTGGTTAAAAATATGTTTGGATCACGAGGGGAGGGGAGGGGTTTTATTAATAGTTTACATTTTTATCCCTATGATTTTATATAACTGATATGATATTCAAAGGTGAAAATTTCATAAATAATTTTTTGGAAATAATATTTGTAATATTGAGTGATTAAAAATTTATAACTTACCACATAACGTTAAAAAAATTAAATACACTTGATACGTATTATAACTTTCGGCGCAAAATTATATATCTCTTGATAACAACTTTTGAATACATAAAATAACTTATCGTTATATATATATATAACAAAATTATAAAAACAATAAATATAAATAAACATAAAAATAAAAATTATAATAAAAAATTAAAAATTTTAGTGATTATAATTTATATTTAATAAAAATAATAATTTAACTGTAAAAAATAATTATAATAAATTGATATAAGCAATAGAGAAAAAAAAGAAGAAGCAGACAAAATAAAATAATAATTTTGAAATAATAAAATAAAATTGAGGGTATTTTAGTAAATATATTAATTTATTAAATATCAACAGTCACATTCCCTCCCCTCCCCTCCGAATCCCCCTGATTCGGGGGACGCAAAAAGTGTGATTTGGAGGGATTTTGCTCCCCTCCCCTCCCCTCCTAAAAATTAAACCAAACACATTTTATTATAAACATTCCCTCCCCTCCCCTCCATTTACCTCGAACCATACACACCCTTAGTAATCATAATTTTATTATTTTTCCTATTTTAACCTCAATCATTTTTTTAATTTCAAGATTGTCCTTATTGAATTATTAAAGACTAGATTTTTTCTCTGTATTATTTCACGTTTATTTTTTTCTATTATGCGGTTGATATTTGTGCGTTGTTCCTCTCAGGTGAGTTTTTTTCCTTTTTATTTTGTTAAAGTTCCTTTTTGTTATTATATTACTTTTTTTATAATAATAACATACTTATACTTATATCGGTTCTTATATATGATAGTAATAAGACTTTTTTTTTATTATACTATTAATAAAAATAATAATAATAATAATAATAATAATAATAATAATAATAACAATATACAATATATGCAAATATAATATATTTATGTTATAAATAAAAATTTTAACTCTATTATTATTTGTTTAATTTTTTTAATATTCTAACCTTATTTTATTTATTTTTAATTATAGAAATTGTTTTATTGGGTTAGATGAATCATAAGATTAGATAATGGTTTGATTTGCGTTGAAGATATATAGTTCAACCAATGTGTGTTGTTGTTTACAGTTATATTTTGGTCTATGAATGAACAAGTTTTTATTTGGTTAAATTTACTCAATACTATTGTTTTTTAGAATTATTTTTACTTGGCGCAAATAATAATATTTATAAGGATAAAAAGGTAAATTGATTTTAAAATCCCTCCCACCCCCTTGTGAATCAAACATACTTGTTATTAAAAATCCCTCCTCTCCCCTCCCCTTCCCTTCTTTGAACCAAACATATATTTAGTTAAATTCCCCCCCCCCTTCCCCTCGATTCCCCTCCCCTCGATTAAATTCCCTCCCATCTCCTCCCCTCGATTCCCCTCCGTTGAACCAAACGGACCCTTAGTAATCATAATTTTATTATTTTTCCTATTTTAACCTCAATCATTTTTTAATTCCAAGATTGTCCTTATTGAATTATTAAAGACTAGATTTTTTCTCTGTATTATTTCACGTTTATTTTTTTCTATTGTGCGGTTGCTATTTGTGCGTTGTTCCTCTCAGGTGAGTTTTTTTCCATTTTATTTTGTTGAAGTTCCCTTTTTGATATTATATTATTTTTTTTATAATAATAACATACTTATACTTATATCGATTCTTATTTATGATAGTAATAAGGTTTTTTTTATTATACTAATAATAATAATAATAATATACAATATACAATATATGCAAATATAATATATTTATGTTATAAATAAAAATTTTAACTCTAATATTATTTGTTTAATTTTGTTAATATTCTAACCTTATTTTATTTATTATTAATTATAGAAATTGTTTTATTGGGTTAGATGAGTCATAAGATCAGATAATGGTTTGATTTGCGTTGAAGATATATAGTTCAACTAATGTGTGTTGTTGTTTACGGTTATATTATGGTCTATGAATGAACAAGTTTTTATCTGGTGAAATTTACTCAATACTATTGTTATTTAGAATTATTTTTACTAAGCACAAATAATAATATTTATAAGGATAAAAAGGTAAATTGATTTTAAAATCCCTCCCCTCCCCTTGTGAATCAAACATACTTGTTATTAAAAATCCCTCCTCTCCCCTCCCATTCCCTTCTTTGAACCAAACATATATTTAGTTAAATTCTCTCCTCTCCCTTCCCCTCCATTCCCCTCCCCTCGATTATATTCCCTCTCCTCCCCTCCCTTCCGTTGAACCAAACGGATTAATGCATGGTTTACGATCCACCATTGTTAGGGCATGAGAATACAAGCTTTTCGTGTTCATAGTTACAGGTGTTTTTAAGCCAAACAAAAGGCACCATCGTGTTCAGAAGGAGATTTGAAATCGATCAATGCCTTTAGTTTTTATTTATTCATCTTTTTGTTTTTAATTTTTGAAAGTTGCAGGTTGGCTACGGAAAAATCGTAGCAAAAAGGAAGCAGTTTTGTAGCTAATCGCTAGTTATAAATTAAATCTGAAATTTGCAGGAACTGTAGCCAAGTCGTAGCAAAACGAAAGCAAAATCCGTAGCTAATTCTTAAGTGAAAAACAATGGGGAAGACGATGCATGCGTGGAGATTCCTTGTGTTCTGATTCCTTGAATTTCATCATTTGACTAACTTTAAATATATTAGCTTTTTTGTTTGTTTCATTAACAGCTCAATAACATGGCTCAGTTGGCAGGGAATGAGGTGTTGGAACCCAATGGACCTGGGATCAAATCCCAGCGTCCTCACTAATATTTTTGCCCATTTATCCATCATTTTTCCTTTCTTTCTTTGGTTAACCATTTATTTGTTTTTTAACTAATTTATTTAAAATAAACCATTAAAATTAAATACAATTATAAGAAATCATTAAAATAAAAAAAGGTAAAATTATATTTTTATTATTAGCCTTTTATTTGTTCTTTTTAATTAATTTGTAAATATCTTATGATCGTACCTGGTCAGACGGATCGTCAAGGCCTGCACGGAACTGGATCTTTGAGAAGTGGAGGGGGTGTACCTGCAAGGTACTCCGATGCTAAAGTAAGAAAACGAGCAATCAGAGTGCAAGTACAAGCTAAAGGTTAGAAGAGAATGAATACCTGACCCTCTAATGAAAGAAGGTATTTATAGCCCCCAGCGTTGGGCCATGATCTCGCTACTGGGCTGGATTCCCAGGCCCAATTAGGAGACTGCCAGGTTTCCTAGGCGGAAATATCGGAGATGCGTGAGTGCTCTCCGTCCTGGTCAACCACTACGAAGTTCAAGGGAGACACGGTCTTTTAGGGACCACGTGGACTTCGTATTATTCGGAGGGTTGGATGTGAAGGAACCCTACGAGGAGAAAGGTCCTCGGAGGAGCAGGTGCTTGTGGGGAGCATGCTTGACCTACTCGGTCCTAGGTGAGGAGGTGAGTCCTCGTCAGGTGGGGTGCTCGCGGGGAGCACTCATGTCGGGCACCAAATAGCCTGCTCCAGTGTCGTCGGGTCCTCGAGGAGACGAGCACTGTGTGCCCTTTATGGGTTCAGGGATATTTTGGGTTTCTAAGGTTAAGTGGGCCGAAAGTAGATTGGGCCGAATCTTGGCCCAGTCCAGAGCAGGAGCCCCCCAAGTTGGAGTTTCCGAGCAGGAAGCTTCGACTTTGCCAGTGCTCGGCCCATGTTCGGTTGATCCCGTCTATAGGCTGTGCCCGGATGGAGCCGTTCGTGGGGGAAGATGAGGGGTCACGCATGTTCAACACTTGCTGACGTGGCACGGAGTATTGATTGCCTAGGGGTAGATGGCGGCGCCTAGGGAGGACGTGTCAGTCGACGTGACGTTTCGTATTCCGAGCGTTTTCCCTATAAAAAGGCTTAAACCCTCTCATTTGAGGTTTTTCGCTCTCCGTTTACGTGCTTGGCTTCAGATCGACAATTTCCAGAACTTCAAGTTCGCATCAATCATCTAGTTAGGAATCACTCTCCAGCCACTCGAATCATGTCGACATCAGGTACGATTACGACTCTATCTTGTGATTTCAAGTGTCTTTTGTTGATTTTAGGGGGTTTGCAGAATGCGTCCCCGCTGCCTTCATCGTCCATGTCGACGGTTTCTCTTAGTAAGATTAAAAAACATTATCATCTCCCCGGGTTATTCAAGCGATGCCCGGGAATGATTCATTAGGTAGTTGATTTTTTCCGTTACTGCTCGGTATCTTCATGATTTGGCCCGACAAACTGATAGGTTTGGTCGGTGCCTTCATGTTTTCTTTCGGGAACTGTCGGTTCCGGCTCGGCTTACTCATAGTCATGCCCGGAACCTTCAAGTGTTTCCCTGGTCATGTTACGTAGGGCTCGGGTGTGTACTGTGTTTAATTTTTTGTTAAGTTTAATTGGGGTGAGTCCTCGGCTGGTGGACGAGAATGTCCTTGAAGAGAGGTTTAGCCGGGGGCTCCACTGCTTGCCGCTCTACCCTTTCACTTGTGTTGCGGTGGAAGGGTGGATTTGATGATGGACCGTCGAATTCATTTTTTCCTTCTGCATGCAGGCGAATCCAGTTCAGGATCTAGCTCGGCATCTAGCTCGGAGTCTAGTTCATGGTCTAGTTCGCGGGACACGGCCGCGAGCAGCTCGGAGGTCCAGGAGATCGAGGTCGAGAACTCGCATTTTTCTGCTATACAAGAGGGAGAAGAGCAGGAGGGTTCCCCCGACTCTGAAGCCGAGGAGGATGTTCCCCCGACTCCGCTCTTTGATTATGAATGCGAGGTTAATTTAGATTGGGTGGCCGAGAAGCCTATGACCGTGGTCTCACGATACACTGAGTCTCTGAGTGGGGCTTTTAGGGAGGTTGAAGACCGGGGGCCCAGCGACCCTTTAAATTTCCAAGTTGGTTGCCCGTCTGTAAATGACCGGATTTGTTCTCGTTTTACCGGGGACAGCTTCGCTATGTATGAGCATGTATTCAGGGAGCTCGGATTTTGCCTACCCTTCTCCAGCTTTCAAATTGCTTTGTTGGCTGGCCTCAGCTTGGCCCCAACTCAATTGCATCCGAATGCCTATGCTTTTATGCGGGCTTTTGAAATTGTCTGTGAGTACTTGGGGATCGGAGCTACTACTACCCTGTTCGGCCGCTGCTTTCGCGTTCAAAGGCAGTCAGCAGGAGGGCGCTTTAGTTGGGTCTCTTTCAAGAACTCCGGTCGCAAACTCTTCCAAATATACACCGACTCAGTAAAGGACTTCAAAGATCGTTATTTTGTTGTTCTTCTTCATAGCCGAGCAGCGTATACTTCACTGGCCCAGTTGGTGACGGTTCGCGATGAGGATGGGAACCCGGCACGGGACGAGACTTGTGCGATGAAGACTAAACTCTGAAGCATGTTTCCTTTCTTCTAGTGGGGAGGCCACTTCAATGCTCCTCCAAAGAATTACGCCTGCGAGGATGAGGACCTGGATGAGCAGGACACATCGTCTTACGCGATCCTATGTAAGTACGTTGGAAGCTTTTTCCTGACTCGATGGGTGACGAGGAGCGGCTGTCGCTACCGCGAAAATTAACAGAGTCGCCACTAACATATTTATCCTGAAAAGGAAGGGAATGCCAGCAAACCTCAAAACAAATCAACGGTCCCACGACCAGAGAAAAGGGTAAGGGAGTCGGTTACGCGAGGGGAAGGTGCTAGCGCCCCTCGCGCCCATCGTACTCGATGGTATCCACGCTTGTGTCTAAAACTATGGGTGTGTAAACAAACTGCGCTAATCTGGACTAAAATGCATGCAAAATGTAGGGAAAAGAAAGAGTTATACTCGCACGGGCCCTACCCCGCTGCCTACGTATCCTTTTTGCAGAATCAGAGGTACCGTAGCTCAGCTAACTAATTTCTGTTTGTTTTGTGTTTTTTAGGTGAACGAGTTACATTCGCACTCCGCTGCTCGACCTTTGGAGACTTATGCTGGGAATGGAGCGGAAATAACAAGCTCTTAAGAAAAGAAAATTAAAGAGTGTGGTTTGTGTTTTAAAGAATGCATGAGGAAAACCTAAGCTAAGGGGGAAAGCTTGCTACCTAATGTTATCTTACAAAGGGTACAAGTCTAAACTAAACTAACAACCTATGGGGGAAAAGGCAAAAGCAAACAATAATATCACACAAATGAGCTCCGCTCGTAAAGCAAACACACTACTGGCACTGGCCGAGTGGTAGAAAAGCGGTCCCACCATAGCCAAGGGGAGCGGATCACCCGAGTCAACCAAGCATTAGACCTCGCAAAAATGATCGGGCCATAGACAAGAGGAGCGGATCCCTCTCAGCAACCAAGCCGTCACGGATCTGAAAGGAAAACGGTGCATGCATACACTGAGCATCAACGTCGAGCGATGCGAGCTATAGGAAGTGCGGGGGTCCGGCTGCACGAACCCTTTTCCTGACATACTCGATAACAAGATCTTGTGCAGGTTCAGAAGCGAGCCACGCGTAGCACGCACATACTGAACAGACTCGATGAGACTAGGCGGGGGTTGATTGCTAACCCTTTCCGCATGCCTTCCATGAGGACTTAATAGAGTGTCGTATAGGACTTATTACACCGTGACTCCCTGCCGCAAAGCACAAACGTAAACACACCAACAAAAACAGAGCCTCTTTCGAGGACTTGGCCAGATGCATGTCTAGGTCCTACTTCTCATGTTAAAGGATGATGCGAGAAAGCGATAAAGTGCGAGAAAAATAAAATGAAACGGGATCAATACCAAACGGATGATGATCCGTAAACTGTAGGGAAGAAAAACAAGGAAACTAAGGGTCCCGCGAGCGAGCTAGCAAAGCAAAAGCAAATAGTCAGCACACCGATTAGCCATGAAAGCACACAGAGGTCGACGTACGCGTCGAGCATAATCACAATACACCTGCAATAGGAACAAGCAAACCAAACAAGCAGACATAAAGTAATAGGAGCGTGTCTCCAGAATGAGAACACGAAGCGAGTGAATGAAATCGTGTCCCACAAGTAAAACGGAACACTCACGTAATAAGCGTCGATCGGTGACTATCCAGAAGCCTTGCACATTAGCACACAAGTTAGAGATAACAACATATCGCAATCGGAATTGCGCTATTTGAATGATAAACGAACAATAAGGAAAATGCAAAGAAAACCGACAAAATATCAATCGAAACCAAATTTGAACATCAACAATGGCTCCAGAAGCATCATTATACTCAAAAAACACTATTCACATGCATAAAAACTCAATGATTCGAGAGATACAACAAAATGAAGTTTGAAAAAAAACTAAAAAAAAGCATGTAACCGGTTACATGAATCAGGTAACCGGTTACATCACTGGCAGAAACTATTTTTTTGGAAAACAGTGTCATGTAACCGGTTACATGAATCGGGTAACCGATTACATCACTGGCAGGAACTTTTTTTGAGAAAACAGAGTCATGTAACCGGTTACATGAATCATGTAACCGGTTACATCACTGGTAGTGGCGTAACATGGTCAAAAACAAGTCATGTAACCGGTTACATCAATCAGGTAACCGGTTACATGAGCACCAGAAGCAAAAAAACAGCAAAATTAACATCCAAAAGCACTTCAATCATGCATCCAATAAGAGATGTAATCAAGCACGAATTTGTCTCAATTTGCACAGCATTAGGAGCATCAAACAACCACAAATAAGCCTCAATTCTCATGCATTGCATACTATCAACAACAATTATCGATCCACATGTTCATGCAAGCATTAACACAAACACTTAATGCACATAACAAGCCATAACAATGGATTCAATCAATTATGCACACAATATTATCACCAATTCATAGATCTAAGGCATAAGAGTAATGATCAATGATCAACAATCATCAATTATTAACAAAAGCCATTAAATCTATTCAAAATTCATGATCACCACCAATTCAATCAACAACAAAGTAAGTTCATCGATCAATCATCATCAATCAACATTAATCAACAACAAACAATGGATCTATACCCAAATTCACATGATGATCAACAATTAAACACTTAATTCAAGATCCGAAAGCTTACCGGATGAAGATCTAAACCGAAGCGCGAACACGAAGCGAAGTCGAAGTTGTGAATTCAGAGAGAGTGAGAGGGGAGGCGCGCAAGATGTAGAGAGAGCGAAGAATTCGAACTCGAGATCTTGATCTTCAATCCATGTTGTTCTTGAATTTGATGAAGATCAATGAATGTTCATGAAGATTGATGAAAGTTTTATGATATTTGTGGTTTCGATCTTTGGAAATTGAGAGAGAATTGGGAGAAAGTGTTTATGAAGATTTTTGGTAAATTGAAGTTATGAGAGAATGTGAAGAAAAATAACTTATATAGTGTGAGTGATGAAATGTCCCAAACGCCCTTACTTATCTCTTTTTTGGCTCGTTTTCGAGGAAATTCGGTTCGGCTCTGAATTCCGGAATGAAACCAATGCCATTGCAAAGATGACCAAATTCTTGACTTGTAGCCGCGAGAATCGTCTCAATTCGATAAGAGGTGCAGAAATTATGCGCGTTTGAATGACGAGAAACGTCGATTCATCGGGCGCGACTGTGCAGAATTTTGTGAGTACTGCTCAAAGAATTCGATAAAACTCCATCTTCGGCTCAAAATCTGAACAAGCATGTGTGACGAAGAATCGAAGCTAACAAAATTTCTGAGAAAGTGCTGCCAGAATGGACTTCATACGATAAAAATCAAAGAAGTTACGAATTTTCAAACTTGGCGCGACATACTCGAAAACGCACTTTTTACCGAAAGATTACGACATTCTTCAAAACGTTGGGAGTTTTCAGTGCATAATTGACCTTTGGTCCGAACATATGAAATCTCCGTAATGATGGCACGGAACTCTAGTTAAATTTTCGAGCGAATCTGACGAGCAGATTATGAGATATGAATTTTCCGAGGCCCGAAACTCTACATTCAGCACCATTTTTCACTGTGAAATCTCAAGTAATTTGCAAATTTGACAACCTTCCTCAAGGAATTGGCTTCCGAACCGAACACGAAAGTTGTAGATATCGTCGAAACAGTCGGGGTCACGAGGGAATTCAGCTCATATCACTTTCCAAATATGACTTGTGAATTTTCTCATATTTCCACTGTATAAACCACATTTCACACCATATCTTCTTAAGCCCATGAAAACTCTTTATTATTTTTCCCCTTCTTTTCGAACGACGAAATAAACATCTTGGATAACTTATTGCTCAACTAAAGAGGGCAAATTTTGGGGTGTAACAGCTGCCCCTATTCAAACTTCTTGAACATGACGAGCGAGAAACGAAAGTTTCGAACCGTTAAGGTGGAAGGAGATTGAATACTAGAATGAACTCGAAAATTTGCGCTCTTGATAATTAACTGATCCTACTTGCAACAAGAAAGACCAGGAAACCTCATTGCTGAGGGAAAAAATTCAATTGGTCTAGGCACCAAGAGAAGGTCGACATCTTCAGTTGATCTGCATATCAAAACGAAATAAACGTCTTGGCCGGTCTGAATATCGGAAATAAGAATGTCTTCAACTGATCTGGGGACATCAGGACTGAGCATACATGTCTTCTTCTGGAGAAAATAAATCGTCAGGTGGGTGGACATCCTCAACTGATTGGAACTATCAGAAATGTGTCCTTCTACTGATCTGGGGGCATCAGGAAGGAAATGGATATCCTCAACCGATCTGGGGGCATTGGGAATTTTAAAGAATGCTTTCAACTGATCTGGGGATATCAGGACTGGGCAACAAGTCTTCTTCCGAAGAAAATAAATCGTCAGGTGGGTGGAAGTCCTCAACTGATCAGAAACATCAGGATTGTGCCTTCTACTGATCTGGGGGCATCAGGAAAAAAATGGACCTCCTCAACCGATCTGGGGGCATCAGGAGTCAAGATTGTCTTCAACTGATCTGGGGACATCAGGACTGAGCAGACATATCTTCTTCTGAACGAACTAAATCGTCAAGGGATGGATATTTCCGACTGATCTGGGGCATCAGAGGGCTTGCTCCTTCGGAAGATCTTAGAGATCTGGAGGCGGTTATTTCAACTGAACTGAAATCCAGGATAAAAGCAAATATCCTCAACCGATCTGGGGACATCGGGAATAGGAGTGTCTTCAACCGACCTAGCGATATCAGAAATAATAGACAGTCCTCTTCTGATGAAATAAATCATCAGGAGATATCTCCGACTGATCTAAGGCATCAGCTAGCTCCTTAGGAAGATCTTGGGAGATCCGGAGGCGGTTCCTTCAACTAATCTGGATATCAGGATAGGAACAGATATCTTCAATCGATCTGGGGACATCATGAATAAGCATGGCTTTCATCTGGTCTGACAATGTCAGGGAGAGGGAGACAAACTTCTTCAGATTTAGATATCAGGATAAGAGCCTGTAATGATTAGGCGGATTGCTCTCTGGGGAGCATTTTGAGATTTGAATGACTTTCCTGTAGAAAGAAACAGATGTGATATGATTTATGCATGATGTATGCCCGAATGCTATTTTATGGAGCGGTATCCCAATAATGGAAATACTACACGCTTATCGAATGTAATGCGAATGATGCATGATTCAGACGCTGCTTGGCGATACAGCCGATGAGCACTGAATTGCTGAAGAAGTCCTGGAGAGAGTATGGAACTCTGCGGGGAGACGAGATAAATGACCATGGGTCATAACTACGAGCTGGCAAAGATGGATCAGAAATCTGTTGGAGACGATCAAATCTGGATGCGAGCTCTGGCTAGGGAAATGAATCCTGCATGGGGATAAGGAATCTAGCATAAGACCCTTTCATGAAAACAACTCCACTGGATGAACAAGATAACTCTCCTTGGGAAAACAGGTCAATCTGTTGGGGAGAGAAACGCTCTACTGGGGAGAGGGTGAGGCATTCGGGCAAAGAATCTCATTAAGAGCTTTCTGGGAAGTCAGATACCCTTCAGTCCTGATTCAACTAGGGAGAAGACTTCCACTAGGGAATAAGGCTTCTGAAGCACGAAGATCTAGTTGAAATGTGCTTTGCTGAGGAGATGAGAATCTTGGAATAATGAAAATCATCTTAATGCAGCGGCTAGGGAATGAGGATCTCTCACTTGGCTAGATTCGCTGATGTGCTGACATGATATACTCGAAAGGATGTAACTGCGAGATAAACAGATAAGGATGCCCCAAGATATGGCATAACGTCTCTGCCTGTCATACAAAGCTTCGAAGTAAATTCAAAGATTTTATCATTTCTAATCATGTATTGTAAAAGCAATGCAGTTTTCATATGCAAAGTTTAACACAAACTCGAAACGTTTTATGCAAACGAAACAGTAAAAGAAAACAGCTTTTAAGATGAAAAGAACTTTATTAATTGATACGAAACAATGCCCGAGGAAGGGCGAATACATTTAGGAAGCAATTCCTAGTAAGAGGTAACCGCACAATGTTGAATACAACGGAAATGGCAATGTGAAACGAATATCCATTGGTTTCAATCCCGCTATCACTTTTATAACCTTGACGTTCTCATCTCCTTGCTTTGGAAGACCGTATTTATTGGGATTGATCACTGCCCGAATTAATGACCGGTTGATGTAACACAACGGAGCCTGTGGGCCTGACTAGGGTTTGAGAATGCTTTAGGGATTTGAGTTGCCAGTAATGCAAACTCAACAACACAGAGTCTTGCTTATCCCTCGGTCGGGAGCCCTAAACACAACGATTGGAATTTGTGAATACTTTAGGGATTTGAGTTGCCAGTAATGCAAACTCAAGAACACAGAGTCTTGCTTATCCCTCGGTCGGGAGCCCTAAGCATTTCAAACATTTATGAAGAGTGATTGCCGAGGTGGCATGCGAGATGTAGTCGTTCTCTTTTGTCCCCTTTTTGCCTAAGCCGCCCTTTCGGGTTTTCAACTTAGCGGGTATATTTGTTTCTTTTTCATTCTTTTGCCTGATTCATTTTCTTTTTCTCTTTTTCTTTTTTTTTCATCTTTTTTTTTCCTTTTTTCTTCTTTTATTTTTTTCTTCTCTTTTTCTTTTCTTTTTTTTATCAGGTCTATGCGAAGTATTTTTTGACTACATCTGCGTTCACAGGGTGCGGAAAGTTCTCGCCATCCATGGTTGCAAGCATCATGGCACCGCCAGAGAATACTTTCTGCACAACAAAGGGGCCTTCATACGTCGGAGTCCACTTGCCTCGAGAATCTCCCTGAGGAAGAATGATTCTTTTGAGTACCAGGTCACCTGGTTTATAGCTTTGGGGTCGCACCCGCTTGTCAAAAGCTTTCCTCATCTTCTTTTGGTACACCTAACCATGACCAATAGCTGCCAAACGCTTATCATCAATGAGGTTTAACTGATCCATCCGATTTTGTACCTATTCTGACTCGTCAAGCTCAACGTCTTTCATAACCCTCGGGGAAGGAATCTCAACTTCCACTGGTAGTACCGCTTACATACCATAAACAAGTGAGAAAGGAGTTGCCCCAGTCGATTTACGCACAGAGGTGCAGCAACCATGCAAAGCAAAAGGCAGTATCTCGTGCCAATCTCGGTAAGTCACTACCATCTTCTGCAAAATCTTCTTAATGTTCTTGTTGGCCACTTCGATAGCACCATTCATCTTTGGACGGTACGGAGAAGAATTGTGATGCTTGATCTTGAAGGACTCACAAAGCTCCTTCATCAACTTGTTATTGAGATTCGATCCATTATCAGTAATGATCTTCTTAGGAATCCCATAACGACAGATTATGTTATGCTTGATAAAGCGGGTAATCACTTGCTTGGTGACATTCGCATAAGATGCGGCTTCAACCCACTTGGTGAAGTAATCGATGGCAACCAAAATGAAGCGATGTCCATTAGAAGCAGTAGGCTTAATCTCTCCAATCATGTCAATGCCCCACATTGCGAAAGGCCACGGAGAAGTCAAGACATTCAAAGGCACAGGCGGCACATGCACTTTGTCAGCATAGATCTGGCACTTGTGACAAATTCTGAAATGGTTATGACAATCAGTTTCCATAGTGGACCAATAGTAACCAGCCCTCAAGATCTTCTTAGCCATCGTATGCCCACTAGAATGGGTACCAAACTCACCTTCGTGCATTTCTTCGATGATTTTCGAAGCTTCTTCCTTAACGACACATCGAAGTAACACACCGTCATGATGCCTCTTGTACAAAACTCCACCGTTAAGGTAAAACTTAGTTGCGAACCTTCTCAGAAACTTCTTATCCGTTATCGACGCTTCGGGAGGATACTCTTGAGTTTCGAGGAACTTTTTGATATCATGATACCATGGATTTCCGTCTAGTTCTACATTAGCCTTAAAGCAGAATGCTGGCTCATCCAACCTGTTGATGGTGATGTTAGGCGCTTCATTGGCCCATTTCACTTTGAACATGGAAGCCAAAGTAGCGAGAGCATCAGCAAGATTGTTCTCTTCTCTAGAAATATGCTCGAACGTAATCTCATCGAAATACGAAATGAGTCTCATCACATGCTCTTTGTGTGGAATCAGATTCTGATGGCGAGTTTCCCAATCTCCATTGATCTGGCTAATGATAAGATTGGAATCCCCATAAACTTTCAAGTGCTTGATTCGCAAATTGATCGCAGCTTCGATACCATAGATGCAGGCTTCATACTCAGCCATGTTATTAGTGCAATCAAAACAGATTCTGGCTGTAAATGGAATATGAAAACCTAAAGGAGAAGTAATTACAGCTCCAACGCCATTCCCAAGTGCATTAGAGGAACCACCGAACACGAGCGTCCATCGCGATACTGGTTCGGGTCCTTCCTCTGGTCCAGGAATATTACAATCTCTGATGTACAAGGCATCCTCTTCGGGGAATTCAAACTTCATCGATTCATAATCATCGACAGACTGATGTGCAAGATAATCTGCCAGCACACTACCTTTAATGGCTTTCTGGGTAGTATACTGGATATCATATTCAGTCAAAATCATTTGCCATCTGGCTACTCTCCCAAAGAAAACGGGCTTCTCAAAGACATACTTGATAGAATCCATCTTGGAAATCAATAAGGTGGTGTGAACCAACATATACTGCCTCAGCCGGCGAGCAGCCCACACCAAAACACAGCAAGTTTTCTCGAGCAGTGAGTATCGGGATTCACAGTCGGTAAACTTTTTGCTAAGGTAGTATATTGCATGCTCTTTTCGGCCAGACTCGTCATGTTGACCTAGCACACATCCCATTGAATTTTCAAGAACTGTGAGGTACATAATCAAAGGCCTTCCTGGAACTGGAGGCATTAGTATCGGCGGTTCTTGCAAATACTCTTTCACTTTTTCGAATGCTTTTTGACAATCATTATTCCAACCGGCCGTCTGATCTTTTCTTAGCAATTTGAATATTGGTTCACAAGTGGCTGTAAGATGAGAGATGAATCTAGCAATGTAGTTCAACCTCCCTAAGAAACCACAAACCTCTTTTTCTGTTCTCGGCTCAGGCATCTTTTGTATAGCTTTTATTTTCGCAGGATCAACCTCAATACCTTTTCCGCAAACAACAAAGCCCAACAACTTTCCAGATCGCACTCCGAAAGTGCATTTGTTTGGATTCAATCTCAGTTTGAATTCTCGAAGCCTTTCAAACAACTTCTACAAGTGATCCAAGTGCTCTTCTTCGGTGTGATACTTTTCAATCATGTCATCGACATACACCTCAATCTCTTTGTGAATCATGTCGTGAAAAAGAGTCACCATGGCACGCTGATACATTGCCCCGACATTTTTCAACCCAAAAGGCATGACTTTATAGCAGAAAGTTCCCCATGGTGTGATAAACGTTGTTTTCTCCATGTCTTCTGGTGCCATCTTGATCTGATTGTACCCAGAGAAGCCATCCATGAAGGAAAACACCTTAAAAGGAGTCGTGTTATCCACCAACACATCAATATGGGGAAGAGGAAAATCATCTTTTGGACTCGCCCTATTCAGATCTCTATAATCAACACACATCTTGACCTTTCCGTCCTTTTTAGGTACATGGACAATATTAGCAACCCATGGCGGGTAATTCACAACTTGCAGAAAGCCAGCATCAAACTGTTTCTCAACCTCTTTCTTAATTTTCTCAGACATATCTGGGCGAGTCCTTCGAAGCTTCTGCTTGACAGGAGGACTATCTTCCTTAAGAGGTAGATGGTGTACCACAATATTTGTATCAAGACCATGCATATCCTCATAGGACCAAGCAAAGATGTCCGCATACGCTTTCAACATAGCAATAAGCCTCTGCTTCACACTATTCTCAAGCGCAACCCCTATCTTAACTTCTCTGATTTGCTCTTCAGTGCCAACATTCACCATCTTGATTGTCTCTTGATGCAGATGTATCTCTTTCTTTTCTTGCTTCAACAATCTTGCCACCTCATTGGGAAGGTCACAATCTTCATAAGCTTCCTCCTCGGCTTGGTAGATCGGATTGTCAAAATCATAATAAGCAATAGCGAAACTGTTACCAATGGAATCCATGGTAGTGGAACATCTGCATGATTGATGTTTTTATTTTAGTTTTATTTTTATTAAGCTATGTGCAAGTGTGTGCAAAAACATTTCCATTTAAAGGAAAAAGCTAAAAAGAAAGACAAAGAGCAAAAAATTTGAATGCAAAAAACGTCCTTTTATTTCATGATTAACTTTGAAAATGCGAACTGCACGGCCCTACAAATGATGCACTACGCCTTGGGCAGAGCGTAGGAATTATGGCATGATAAGAAAAGTAAAAACAAGAAATTTACTCTTGAGCTTGTGTGACTTGAATGACATCTCCAATTGTCCAATTGCGAGGCATCCCTCCAGAAGTACTTGGACGAATCCAGTTATCAAATTCACAATTACCATCCACCTCTTCGCCGTTGACAATGGCATTAACCTGACCGTTCTGAATGATACCACCACTTACAAACTTGATCGGGCTGAGGATATTGGGCTTGGGAGATGCATTATGCCTTTCAGGGCTGAAACCAAGGCCATTCTTGTCAAATTTGGGACGCACATCAATTACTTGCCCCCAGCCTTCCACCTTTCCAGTCTCAACAACAACCTAAGCGTCTTTCAGGGAAGACATAACCGTTTTTGGCTTCGTTATCTCATAGAGAGGAGTTTTCATAGCATTTACAGCCTCGAATGCTTGGAACGGTGTCTCATGTATTTGACCTTCGATCTCCACATACCGGAAAGAAGACAAGTGACTCACAATGTAATCCTCCTCACCACAAACTGTTACCACTTTACCATCAATTGGATACTTCAACTTCTGATGAAGAGTGGAGGTCACAGCGCCAGCCTTGTGAATCAATGGCCGTCCTAACAGACAACAGTAAGTAGGTTGAATATCCATTACATAAAAGGTCGTGGTGAAGATATGAGGACCAACTTGGATTGGCAGATCTACTTCTCCGAACACAGACCTCCTTGAACCATCAAAAGCGCGTACCACCAACTCACTGGGCCTCAACTCAACACCAGCATAGTCAATTCTCATAAGGGCCGATTTAAGAAGCACATTCAAGGAAGAACCTGTATCAACTAAAACACGAGACAAAGTCGTCCCTTTACACTCTATTGAAATATGCAAAGCCTTGTTGTGGTTCCTTCCCTCGGGAGGAAGATCACGATCAGTAAACCCCAAACCCTTTCCAGTTGAAATATTATTGGCCACTGCCTCTAACTGATTCACAGATATTTCGTGCGGTACATAAGCATTATTCAGGATTTTCAAGAGCATCTCTATGAACCTCCAAACACATCAGCAATTGCAAGATGGAGATCTTTGATTGAGTCTGACCCAACTGCTCAACAACTTTGTAATTGGACTTCTTGATGATTCTCAACAACTCTTCCACATCTTTGGAAGACACAGCATTATCAGGTGCCCCATTTATGATTAGAGGATTCTGGCGAAGTCACATGGAATTTTGTAAGTGCTTTAGGAATTCGAGCAATGCGAATGGTGCAATGCTCAAGATAGACAATATCTTGCTTATCCCTCGTTCGGGATCTCCAAGCAACTTCAAAGACTTGCAGATCCAACATCACGACCAAGTGCCCCAAAATAGAACTCACACTTAGTGTCATCGTCATCAAGCATAGAATCTGTAGATATCAATACGGTACGGAGCTTAACCAGTTGCAAATAAAGCAAGCTTGGAAGCAAGTGAGCATAAGACAAGTCTTCAAAAAGAACCTCAACTGAGCTTTCCTCTTGGTCACCCCACAAAGTTGTTTCATGACTGATCTTTGAACACACATTAAGAACAAATCAAGTCTCTGAGTCTGGTGAGAGTACCAAGTCTGAATAAGAGATCCTCGGTCCTGAATACCTGTTATGCATGGAATGTATGAGATGCATGATATGAATGCAATGCCATGTTCATTCGATTTCCAAGGAATCCTCATGTTTTGATTTTTTAGAAAGCAAGAGATGGAAAAGCTCGGCACGAGAGTTAAATATATGATTCCTTGGAAATGAGAGGAACATGTATGCTAGTTATTCTTTGTACATCATTTTTCACAAGTAAATATGCAATGATGCAAAGTGGTGGGAATTTGGATGTCTCCCACCAAACATGTCTGGATTGCCGGTAACACACATAGTACGAAGTCAAAGGTTCGGCCCCAAATGGTATACCACACGGAACATAGAATGTCAATCCACGGAACCAAAACCCATAGCCAACAACACACTGGAATAGAACACAGATTACCATTCGAACAAGAACCATAGTACCCCACGAACAGGAACCAATAGTACACTCGAACAAGAACAACGGTAACCCACGAACGAGAACATCGGTAACCCACGAACAAGAACAGCGGTAACCCACGAACAAGAACAGCGGTCACCAAAAATGTACCTGTTATATGATCATTGATTCCCTCCCCACTCACGGGTAAAATCTAGGCCAAGGTAAGGTCATGAAACGCAGTATACGGTCCGCCCAAAGGTAAGCACCGTCACAGCGCGGATGCGGGTGACGATAATACCTCCGTTTGAAACCACTACTCTGCTTGTGATCACATAATCCATCCCGAGGCGTAATCCTCGAGACAAACCATGATCCCACTCTATCCTAGGGTTCCTATGGTTCACACATAGCCTGGGTATTGGGTCTTTTACCTCTTGAAACACCCACCCAACAGACTGAAATCCAGACAGTCCAGAATATGATGCAGAAAAGTAAAAGCGCACATAGAATGCAATGCAAACAGGTAAATATGCAAAGCGGTAAAACACCCAAAGATAAACACACAAGTGCTAGGATCGACTCGCTAAGTTTGGACCCGCAATAGCTCGACGTCCCCAGCAGAGTCGCCAGTTGTCGCTACCGCGAAAATTAACAGAGTCGCCACTATCATATTTATCCTGAAAAGGAAGGGAATTCCAGCAAACCACAAAACAAAACAACGGTCCCACGACCAGAGAAAAGGGTAAGAGATTCGGTTACGCGAGGGGAAGGTGCTAGCACCCCTCGCGCCCATCGTACTCGATGGTATCCACGCTTGTGTAAAAAACTATGGGTGTGTAAACAAACTGCGCTAATCTGGACTAAAATGCATGCAAAATGTCGGGAAAAGAAAGAGTTATACTCGCATGGGCCCTACCCCGCTACCTACGTATCCTTTTTGCAGAATCAGAGGTACCGTAGCTCGGCTAACTAATTTCTGTTTGTTTTGTGTTTTTTAGGTGAACGAGTTACATTCGCACTCCGCTGCTCGACCTTTGGAGACTTATGCTAGGAATGAAGCAGAAACAACAAGCTCTTAAGAAAAGAAAATCAAAGAGTGTGGTTTGTGTTTTAAAGAATGCATGAGGAAAACCTAAGCTAAGGGGGAAAGCTTGCTGCCTAATGTTATCATACAAAGGGTACAAGTCTAAACTAAACTAACAACCTATGGGTGAAAAGGCGAAAGCAAACAATAATATCACACAAACGAGCTCCGCTCGTAAAGCAAACACACTACTGGCACTGGCCGAGTGGTAGAAAAGCGGTCCCGCCATAGCCAAGGGGAGCGGATCACCCGAGTCAACCAAGCATTAGACCTCGCGAAAATGATCGGGCCATAGACAAGAGGAGCGGATCCCTCTCAGCTACCAAGCCGTCATGGATCTGAAAGGAAAACGGTGCGTGCATACACCGAGCATCAACGTCGAGCGACGCGAGCTATAGGAAGTGCGGGGGTACGGCTGCATGAACCCTTTTCCTGACATACTCGATAACAAGATCTTGTGCAGGATCAGAAGCGAGCCACGCGTAGCATGCGCATACTGAACAGACTCGATGAGACTAGGCGGGGGTTGATTGCTAACCCTTTCCGCATGCCTTCCATGAGAACTTAACGGAGTGCCGTATAGGACTTATTACACTGTGAATCCCTGCCGCAAAGCACAAACGTAAACACACCAACAAAAACAGAGCCTCTTTCGAGGACTTGGCCAGATGCATGTCTAGGTCCTACTTCTCATGTTAAAGGATGATGCGAGAAAGCGATAAAGTGCGAGAAAAATAAAATGAAACGGGATCAATACCAAACGGATGATGACCCATAAACTGTAGCGAGGAAAAGCAAGGAAACTAAGGGTCCCGCGAGCGAGCTAGCAAAGCAAAAGCAAATAGTCAGCACACCGATTAGCCATAAAAGCACACAGAGGTCGACGTACGCGTCGAGCATCATCACAATACACCTGCAAGAGGAATAAGCAAACCAAACAAGCAGACATAAAGTAATAGGAGCATGTCTCCAGAATGAGAACACGAAGCGAGTGAATGAAATCGTGTCCCGCAAGTAAAGCGGAACACTCACGTAATAAGCGTCGATCGGTGACCATCCAAAAGCCTTGCACACTAGCAATCGGAATTGCGCTACTTGAATGATAAACGAACAATAAGGGAAAAGCAAAGAAAACCTACAAAATATCAATCGAAACCAAATTTGAACATCACCAATGGCTCCAAAAGCATTATTATACTAAAAAAACACTATTCACATGCATAAAAACTCAAAACGATGGGAGAGATACAACAAAATGAAGTTGGAAAAAAAACTAAAAAAAAGCATGTAACCGGTTACATGAATCAGGTAACCAGTTACATCACTGGCAGAAACTATTTTTTTGGAAAACAGGGTCATGTAACCGGTTACATGAATCAGGTAACCGGTTACATCACTGGCAGGAACTTTTTTTGAGAAAACAGGGTCATGTAACCGGTTACATGAATCATGTAACCGGTTACATCACTGGCAGTGACGTAACATGGTCAAAAACAAGTCATGTAACCGGTTACATCAATCAGGTAACCGGTTACATGAGCACCAGAAGCAAAAAAACAGCAAAATCAACATCCAAAAGCACTTCAATCATGCATCCAATAAGAGATGTAATCAAGCACGGATTTGTCTCAATTTGCACAGCATTAAGAGCATCAAGCAACCACAAATAAGCTTCAATTCTCATGCAATGCATACTATCAACATCAATTATCGATCCACATGTTCATGCAAGCATTAACACAAACACTTAAAGCACATAACAAGCCACAATAATGGATCCAATCAATTATGCACACAAGATTATCACCAATTCAAAGATCTAAGGCATAAGAGTAATGATCAATCATCAACAATCATCAATTACTAACAAAAGCCATTAAATCTATTCAAAATTCATGATCACCACCAATTCAATCAACAACAAAGTAAGTTCATCAGTCAATCATCATCAATCAACATTAATCGACAAAAAACAATGGATCTATACCCAAATTCACCTGATGATCAACAATTAAACACTTAATTCAAGATCCGAAAGCTTATCGGATGAAGATCTAAACCGAAGCGCGAACACGAACATGACACGAACGCGAATACGAAGCGAAGTCGAAGTTGCGAATCTAGAGAGAGTGAGAGGGGAGGCGCACAAGATGTAGAGAGAGCGGAGAATTCGAACTCGAGATCTTGATCTTCAATCCATGTTGTTCTTGAATTTGTTGAAGATCAATGAATGTTCATGAAGATTGATGAAAGTTTTATGATATTTGTGGTTTCGATCTTTGGAAATTGAGAGAGAATTGGGAGAAAGTGTTTATGAATATTTTTGGTAAATTGAAGTTATGAGAGAATGTGAAGAAAAATAACTTATATAGTGTGAATGATGAAATGTCCAAAACGCCCTTACTTATCTCTTTTTTGGCTCGTTTTCGAGGAAATTCGGTTCGGCTCTGAATTCCGGAATGAAACCAATGCCATTGCAAAGATGACCAAATTCTTGACTTGTAGCCGCGAGAATCGTCTCAATCCGATAAGAGGTGCAGAAATTATGCGCGTTTGAATGACGAGAAACGTCGATTCATCGGGCGCGACTGTGCAGAATTTTGTGAGTACTGCTCAAAGAATTCGATAAAACTCCATCTTCGGCTCAAAATCTGAACAAGCATGTGTGACGAAGAATCGAAGCTAACAAAATTTCTGAGAAAGTGCTGCCAGAATGGACTTCATACGATAAAAATCAAAGAAGTTACGAATTTTCAAACTTGGCGGGACAGACTCGAAAACGCACTTTTTACCGAAAGATTACGACATTCTTCAAAACGTTGGGAGTTTTCAGTGCATAATTGACCTTCGGTCCGAACATATTAAATTTTCGAGCGAATTCGACGAGCGGATTATGAGATATGAATTTTCCGAGGCCTGAAACTCTACATTCAGCACCATTTTTCACTGTGAAATCTTAAGTAATTTGCAAATCTGACAACCTTCCTCAAGGAATTGAGTTCCGAACCCAACACAAAAGTTGTAGATATCGTCGAAACGGTCGGGATGGCGTGGGAATTCAGCTCATATCACTTTCCAAATATGACTTGTTAATTTTCTCATATTTCCACTGTGTAGACCACATTTCACACCATATCTTCTTAAGCCCATGAAAACTCTTTATTATTTTTCCCTTTCTTTTCGAACGACGAAATAAACATCTTGGATAACGTATTGCTCAACTAAAGAGGGCAAATTTTGGGGTGCAACAGCGGCGACCCCATCTTACGAAAGCCCTTATGTCGTGCAAGACGCCCGAGGAAATTAAGGCGCTGTTAGGTGGTGTTTAGGTTATTTCACCTTTGGATTTCTAAATGATGTTTCTTGCTAACCCGTCTGTTTTGTTTTTCTGATGCCATGTCGACAAAGGATGACAAGCTCACGAAGATAACCCAAGATGCCCGGAGGCTCCGAGCAAAGAATAAATCTCGGACAGGGGGTCCGGGTGATAACTCAGTATCGGCTGGTTCTCCCCTGGTGAATTTGGAGAGCGAGAGGACTTCGAAGAGGCAGCGCCAAGCAGAGACGGCTCGCGAGGAAACGTCAAGTTTGGGGCCTGATCGTGCATTTGTTCTTCCTCCTTGCTTCAAAGACGGACAGTATCTTGAGCGATATCCTCTGTCGGTCTCCTCGAATGAGGCTCGGCAGATAGAAGGGATGGATATTCCTGCCCGCTTCAAATAGCTTGCTATTGATAGTGCCGCTGTTATGAGGGTCTTGGAGATGGCCCAGGTGTTTGCTAAGGGGAGCATCGTTTCTGCTGATGCGCTGAAGAAGGCGGAGTCGGACAAGAAAGCTGCCAAGGACAAGGTGGCCAAGATGGAGGCTGCTCGGGAAAGGGTGAAGAAGAAGGTCGAGGACGCCCTGAAGAAGAAAGATGACGAGCTGGAAGCGGAGAGGAAAAAGTCTGTTGATCTTGAGGCGACCTGGGCGCCGGTGGCAGATGAGTCTGAATATACAGCCGGGTTGAAGTCCAGGACCGAGCTTATTGAAAAGATCGATTCCCTTAAACTCGACTGCGTTGAGATGGCTAAAGCCAGGTTCAACCGGGCAATTGAGCAGCTGAAGCTTCTTAACCCGGAGTTGAAGATGGACAACATCAAACTCTCCGGCCGAGAACGAATGACTTTGTTGGTTTTATTTACTTCGGGCATGCGTGCCCGTGTTTGTTCGGCCTGTGCGCCAAATTACTTTTTTACTTTTTTGGATATTGGGCTATGCCTGGCTTGTTTTGGGGGCCTGCGTGCCCATAATTCTTGGAACCTCTGGATAATACCGACCTGTTTGGTCGGGGTTTTAATTTTTGAATGCACTTTTATTTCGTAATCTTGCATGTGTTCGGCTTTCTTCTGTGTGTTCAAAAATATTTTTGTGATGGGATTAAGCTCGACAACTGATGGTCGTCTATCTGTGTGAATGTTACCACACTTAGAAATATTTGTTATTCGACTGTGCTCGACAGCTGATGGTCGTCTGTCCATGTGAAGGTTACCACACTTAAAAATATTTGTTATTGGACTGTGCTCGACAACTGATGGTCGTCTGTCCGTGTGAAGGTTACCACACTTAGAAATATTTGTTATCGGACTATGCTCGACCTTGGGTGATCTTCCGGGCGTGTGGGGTACGAAACGGGTGCGTAGAGCAGGTGTGCGTGAACGGTCCCATCGCGAGCTGGGGTTCTGCCGTGCAGGTACTGCCACGGTGGATCTAGGTGTAGGGTTCCCCGTGTGATCGAATCTCTGTCTTGGTAAGGAATTTCAATCGTTGTTGTCATGGAGCGTTCGCGCCTATACCATGACGCGCGTCCGTGCCCGATCACTTCTCGTTTTTGAGGTTAGTGCTCGGGTGGCTGTTAGCTGATTTTTAGCAATAATATCGTCTGAGTTTTTCAGCGTTCCATGGTCGAGCAAGTTTTTCTCCGAGGAGGTTCTCGAGGTAGTAGGCGCCGTTATCAGTTTTATCGTAAACGCGATATGGGCCTTCCCAGTTTGGGGCGAGTTTGCCTTCGCGCGAGTCTTTCATGTTCCTGCGCAATACTAGAGCTCTGACTTTGAACTCGCGTTTGATGACTTTGGCGTTGTGGCGTAGTGCTATCTGTTGTTTTAATTTCGCTTCGGGTAGGGAGGCTCCTTCTCGGATTTCCTCGACCATATCGAGTTCCTCCCTCACAGCTTCGTCGTTGAATTCTTCCTCGAGGGGTGACTTAGTGCGACGAGATGGTTCTCGGAGTTCCACAGGGATAACGGCCTCGGTGCCGTAAGTTAATCTAAATGGAGTTTCCCTAATGCTCAAATGTGGTGTCGTCCTGTATGCCCAGAGCACGCTGTGCAACTCCTCGACCCAAGCCATTTTAGTTTCGCCGAGCCTTCGTTTTAATCCTCGGAGGATAACTCGGTTCGCGGCTTCAGCTTGTCTGTTGGTCTAGGGGTGTTCGACCGAAGTGAAGTGTTGCTTGGTGCCGAGCTTAGACACGAATTCTTTGAATTTTCTGCCAATGAATTGGGTGTCGTTGTCGGTTATTATTGCCCGAGGCACCCCGAACCGAGCAAGCACGTTTCGTTTGTAGAAGCGGAGCACGTTTTTGCGGTGATTTTGGCGAGTGCTTTGGCTTCTATCCATTTGGTGAAGTAGTCCATGGCGACGACCAAATATTTGTTTTGGTACGACCCTACCGGGAACGGTCCGAGGAAGTCCATTCCCCAAGTGGAAAATGGCCAGGGTGATGATAGGGATTTAAGCTCGTGAGGGGGAGCTAAATGCATGTTGGCATGACGCTGACATTTATCTCACTTCTGGACATGTTCTTTAACGTCTTGCTGCATGGTCGACCAATAGTATCTAGCTCTAAGAGCTTTTCTTGCCAATGAGCGACCGCCGAGGTGTTGGCCGTTGGTCTCCTCGTGAAGTTCCTGCAATATCCCGAGTGCTTGGGAGGCGTCGACGCATTTGAGAAAGGGAATGGAAAATCCTCGTCGGTATAGTTTTTTCTCGACGATGACGTATGAACAGGCCCGCCTTTTGATCGTAGAGGCCTCCTTCGCGTCCGTTGGTAGTTCGTCTTTGGTGAGAAAATTGTATACCGGGGTCATCCATCACTGATTGTCGCCGATGGCGAGCACTTGCATTAGGGGGGTATTCTTGTCCACACTTGGTTTCAAGAGGATTTCCTGGATTACTTATTTGTTTCCTCCTTTCTTCCTCGTGCTCGCGAGTTTTGAGAGGACGTCAACTCGGGAATTATGCTCCCGGGGTATGTGCTCGACTTCTGCCCTTGTGAAGTTTTTCATCTTTTCTTTGACCAACGTGAGGTACTCGACGAGGGTGTCGTTTTTGGTCTGGTAGTCACCGTTAACTTGAGATGCGACGAGTTGGGAATCTGTGTAAATCTTTACTTCCCGAGCGCCTACGTCCTCGGCCTGGTTGTTCGAGGTGGCGAATGACAACACTAAGGACATCTCAATGATGAGTCCCTCGTCGTTTTCTAAAATAACACCGGCTCCACTCCCCGAGCTGCTGGAAGCGCCGTCTACGTATATGGTCCACTTATTCTCGGCTGAGGGAGGAGAGGTGATCGATGTCATTTCGGCCACAAAATCGGCCAGTGCTTGAGCTTTCAGGGCTTTCCTGCTTTCGTACTTGATGTCGAACTCGGACAGTTCTAGCGACCATTTTAGCATTCTCCCGGCCATGTGTGGTCGGCCGAGGAGTTGTTTGATTGGTTGGTCAGTTCGGATGACGATCGTATGGGCGAGGAAATAGTATCTTAGCCTTCGAGCGGTAATTATCAGTGCCAAAACGACTTTTTCGATTTGCTGATACCGCACTTCGGGTCCTTGCAAGGCTTTGCTGGTGGAATATACGGGCTTTTGCCCGTCTTCAGCTTCTCGGATTAGGGCCGCGCTAACTGCCTCGTTCGAGACGGCTAAGTAGAGATATAGCATCTCGTCGTTTCTTGGCCGAAACAGGACGGGCGGTTCCGAAAGGACTTGTTTGCGGTGAGATAGTGCTTGTTTGCACTCCTCAGACCATTCGAAGGTTGCCTCTTTGCGTAGGAGTTTAAAAAATGGGAGAGCGTGCTGGGCGGATTTTGCGACGAACCGAGACAGCGCTGTGAGCATCCTGTTTAAGACTTGGATTGACTTTTTATTGTTAGGTGTCGGGAGTTCTGAGAACGCTCGACATTTGTCCGAGTTGACTTCTATTCCTCTCTCGGTCAAGGTACATTTCTCTGGGTTGAAACGCATCTTGCAAGTTCTGGCCTGTTCGAATTCTCGTTCGAGGTGCGTGGTGTTATCGACGTCTTCTCGGGATTTGACGATCATGTCGTCCATGTATACTTCGAGTGTGTCTCCGATCTCTCCTCGGAATATCTTGTTCATCATCCGCTGGTATGTGGCTTCAGCATTTTTGAACTCTGTGTTTTTGCATTCGGTCAGAACGCGCTTGCGCGAAGCGATTAGTGGAGTGTAGTCGTTAAAACGACCAGCTGGTCCTCTTTGCTCCTTTGTGTCGCGGGGCCTATCGTCCTTTCTCTTTTCGTTACCTCAGCAGGAAAGAGAATAGTCTTGACTCGAGCTACGGGCAGCGTCGTTAATCCTCGAGCATTTATTCACGGCTGCTTCGCCTTCCTCATAGGCGATGTAAGCTTGGGCTTTGAGGAGGAGGGTGTCCATGGTGTGTACCTTCGCAATTTTGATGGCCTTCTTGAAATCGCTCCCGGGGAGGAGTCCTTGTTCCAGGAGGTATCTCTTCATGTGATCAATTGTCTGCACCTGAACGGCCTCTTTGTTGAACCTGTCGAGGTATTCTCGGAGAGGTTTGTTGGCCCCTTGAATTACGGCCTCGAGGGTCGCTTCAGACTTCGGCTGCCGGCGAGAGGCTGTGAAGTGGTTTGAGAAGAGTTTCTTGAGTTCTGTCCAAGAGTGGATGGAGTTGGGAGGAAGGTTCATGTACCAGGTCATCACTCCTTTACTGAGTGTGGTTAGAAAGATCCGACATTTGATAGATCCTCGGACCACGTGGTAGTCCATGACAGCTTCAATACTCCAGATGTGGTCGTTAGGATCTGTGGTCCCGTCGTAGAGACCCGGAGTTGGGGGTTTATCCATTCCTCGGGGAAGACGGGCTCTTCGGATGTCCTCTGATAAAGGATTGTGGAAGTCATCCTCGTCGCTTGGACCGGGGGAAGTTGAGTGTCTTCCGCGGTTGATGTGCTTTCGCCGAGGTTTTCCTTGTGTTTTTCCAGAAGCTCGGCGGTTGTCCTCGGGAGGGGATTGTTCGCGACCCTTCACAACAGTTTTGGCGGGGCCCAGATGCCTTTGCTCGGGGGAGAGGCTTCCATTTTCCGTATCCTCGGGTTTCTGATTTTTTGAGTCCTTTCGTCGAGGGGAGCGGGAGTAGGATCTTCGGCGACGATACCTCTTAGGCGGAGAGCGTGAAGATGAGGGCGAACGTCGGCGATGCCTCCTCGGCGGGGAACGTGAGGACGAGGAAGAGCGTGATCGGCAGTGCCTCCGCAGGGGTGATCGTGATCGCCGCTTCCTTTCCAACTTATCAATTTGTTCACTTTGTTATTGAATGAGGCGGTTGGTCTTTTTGAGGGCCGCGAGCAGGATAATGGCCGTAGGGTCGGCATCCTCGGGGATGTTGACTTACTCATGGGTTTTCTCGTACTGGGTATCTTGCCTTCGGGAGTTATGAGTGAAGGAGGAGGCGGGATGCCCGTCCCTAGAGTCAGCCTCGTTGTTTTGGATTTGAGCTTGCTCGTTCCTGGCGGGTTGAGAGATTTCCTGCAGGGGTCTCCCTTGCCCGTCGGTAGTGGGCTGTGGTCCTTCCCATCGGTTCTGATTCTGCCCATCAGCCGTGGCAGCATGAATGAGGGGATCGAGATGGAAGGGATCGGGACCTTGGTTGTTGTTGTTGTTGTTGCCGGCCATGATGATCACAAGATGAGTTTGCTTTGATCTTTGTTTGTTAAAGACGGGGAAGCTAGTTTCCTACAAACGGCGCCACTGATCGTACCTGATCACACGAATCGTCAAGGCCTACACGAAACTGGATCTTTGAGAAGTGGAGGGGGTGTACCTGCAAGGTACTCCGATGCTAAAGTAAGAAAACGAGCAATCAGAGTGCAAGTACGAGCTAAAGGTTAGAAGAGAATGAATACCTGACCCTCTAATGAAAGAGGGTATTTATAGCCTCCAGCGCTGGGCCATGATCTCGCTACTGGGCTGGATTCCCAGGCCTAATTAGGAGAATTCCAGGTTTCCTAGGAGGAAATATCGGAGATGCATGGGTGCTCTCCGTCCTGGACCATTCCGAAGTTCAAGGGAGACGCGATCTTTTAGGGACCACCTGGACTCCGTATTATTCGGGGGGTTGGATTTGAAGGAACCCTACGAGGAGAAGGGTCCTCGGCGGAGCAGGTGCTCGTGGGGAGCATGCTTGACCTACTCGGGCCTAAGTGAGGAGGTAAGTCCTCGTCAGGTGGGGTGCTCGCGGGGAGCACTCATGCCAGGCACCAAATAGCCTGCTCCAGTATCGTCGGGTCCTCGAGGAGACGAGCACTATGTGCCCTTTATGGGTTCAGGGATATTTTGGGTTTCTAAGGTTAAGTGGGCCGAAAATAGATTTGGCCGAATCTTGGCCCAATCCAAAACATCTTACATTTAAATTCATTAATTTTGTTTAACTAAAATAATAATTCATAAAAAAATCATTAAGAATGGCAACAATTTTAGATTAGATTTTTTTCATTAAAATTAGTTTTTTTTTATTTTTCTAAATAATTTATAAATACTTTAATAACTAAAAACATTTGAAGTATCAATTAAAGTTAAGTTTTGACTTAATTTTTAATTTGTGAATAACTAATATGATCAATTCTTTTAGAATTTATTTTTGTAAAGAATAATTTTTTCTTTAAAATCAAATCATTAAAAATACAAGATTTAAGTAATTTTAGATTTATAAACTAATTTATATTTTCTTTCTAATTTTTTAATTTAGATGATAATTTTGTTTTAATGATTAAAGTAGTTTTATTTTACTTAAATCATAAAAAAATCTCTCTAAAATCCCAATTCTTTTTCTTTTGTTTATTGCACTTCAATTCTTAGAATATATTTTATAGGGTTGTATGATGGTCATGTAATAGTATAATTTATTCATATAATCATGTAACTGTTAAGGGATGTAATAGTCTAGGCCTATTTATTTTTTCTGCATTTTTTGGGTATTAAATTATGTATCTCTCTCAAGGCCTTGTAATAGTAACTAGGGCTATACCTCTGCTTTTACTTTCTGCACTTTTTATAAACTGTTTAGATGTATGTCTTAGGATTGTATGGTAAGATAAAATCAATTGTTAGATCACATAAAACTCAAGATTAAAAAATAACTGAATACAACACACTTGCACACTTACACCTCTAAGGTATTCTCTCTTTGTTGTCTTCTCGATATAATGGTCATGTTCCTCGAACATAGAGGTACTTTAGCAAAAGATGGCCCTAAATACATCATCATAGTCCCTTCAAATAAAGATCATAGTGTAACACCCTTCTAAACCCCGCGGCAATTAAATAAATTATTCAGAGTACATGAAAACAAGTGTGCCACAATTCAAATTTTAAAACAAACATCATACGTCTATGTCATGCATTCATTGAGGGAAATTCATCATAAAATTATAACACTTCATGTTAACACAATAGAAATTAAATCGCACGGATAAGTTCAACATCTTTAAAACCTTATCCTTCAAACATCAAAATAAACAACTAGAGTTATAAAACATAAACTCAAAAACATCGCGTCCCCAGTGTTACAATATCAGAGCATGATACCTAACGCTAAACTAAATGCACTGACTCATGAGCTAATCCTCACCAAGTCGAAAAGCCGTTATCCTCAATCTGAAAATGACAAGATGTAAGGGTGAGTCTCATCGCAATTAACAAATATTAGAGCATCATAAATAATAACATATCATAGTTATATTAATCACCCAATTGTATCATATTCAGACAATTCAACAACTACACAACCAACACATCATCAATTCATAACACTGAAACACATCCAATCATGTTATGAAAATCATGCATATGACTGAACTGACACTATGCATGTGGTACCAAACATCATCAATGGGAATAACCCACCGACTGATCCAACATCTTCAAGATACGGCCCTGCCAGCACAAATTCCACTGGGAATTATGCCCTTCACCAAATCCCCACATCATCAGGATTCAGCCCTCAACAAATGATTATGAATGAATGCAACATATATAACATACTTATACCATCATCATCATCATCATCATCATCATCAAAATCATCAAGTATGTTTAAATATATATTAGCATGATTCTAATATCATCCAATTATCATCATTATACAACTCATAAATCATCACATGATTATTACTTCAAACATAGCATGTATTAACACATCTCATCACAAATATGTACAATACATCATTCATCAAGTAATAAAATCATGTTTCAAAATAATTGAAGTCACACCTCATCCCATCATTTAAACATATAGGTTATCTCATAAGGTTCATCGCGCTCGAAACGACACTAAAAACGGACATACGGTTTGAAAGTTATGGCCTTCGGAAAATTTATTAAAAATTTGTATGTTGTGAGTCGACGCACGAGCTCCATAGGTCGACACATAGAATTTTCTGTCCCCCTCGAGTTTGCTCAGTTCGACCCATGAGTCGACTCATGTTGTTCTTTGGGGAACCTATAGGTCGACGCATACGTCTCATAGGTCGACGCATACTGCGCTGATACAGAATTTTTCTGCGATTTTGACATCTTTCTTCTCCCAATCTCAATCCAATCGCACCATAACAGTTCCCACACCAAAACATCATCAAATAACACAACTGTAGCAACCTGCCCTAAAAATTAAAGATTAGAGTCGCCACCTATCCTACCAAGGCGAATAGGAAACTTCGCGCAGTTAAGAGATTAAGGTAAGATACTATATTCAGGTCGAGGGAAGGTGTTAGGCACCCTTGATCCGCTGTCGCACGCGGATCAAAAACGAGTTATTTTGAATAAAACTGTAGATAGCGACAAGTGACTCGAATATCGTCTCACAAGGATTCTTAGTTGTTACTAACCGAATGGAATTCGAATTAAGGGGGGGGGGTTGTTTCGTGTTCAATTATAAAAATGCAGAAAATAAGTTATTATAAAAAAAGTGATTATCTGAATAAGCTGGAACGAATCAACCCACTGTATCAACTTCCGACTTATCATTGATCCCTATAAAATTCCAATTCCCTAAACGGGTCTGATCCTATTCGACTACAAAAACTACTGACAAGCGCAATAGCAATTATACGAAGTCTGTCCCTGAATTCCGGATAAAGCAAACGGATTATAAGCTATTGTGAATTAAGCAAACACAATATGATCGAACGCGACAATGCAAAAGCTACACTAATCACGAAATTGATTCAAGAACAGACAACAATCAAATTAAAGAATTCTATCATATAAAAACAATTAAATTAAGCAAGCAATTGTAATTATAGATTGAATTCAAAGGAACAGATTAATGGAAAATTATAAAAGAACCTCAAAGCGGCATCTGATTACAGTGAATTGATCCTCGAGGTTTAGTTCTCCATTCAAGCGTACAGAGCAAAAGAGTGGAAACAAAATTGTGAATAGTAAAACGTGATAAACAGTAACACGGCTGCTAGACCTATTAGGAATCAGCCAAAAAATGTTTATGACCCAACTGGGTCGAATGACAAAACCAGACCCTCTACTAAACGACCCAAAAACTGAAAATAAAATAGTGCTGCAGCTTCAAACGCAATTCTGGGATATATAGGTTCCGATTCTGACTTTGACTCCAACATAAAAGTTGTAGCTCTTTCTCTTAGCTTTCCGGCGATTATTAGAACGCCTCAATCGGACTCCCGGAACTCCAGATATGATTGTTTCCGCGCAGACTGCTAAAGCTGAAAAATAAATACGAAAATCAAATAACAATAAAAATAATTTAAAATATAAAAACATTATAAAATACAAAAATAAACTAACCAAACCATAGAAATGCCTAAGTACACACATAAAGGAATGTGCATCAAAATGCACTGATCAAATTCCCCCTCACTTGAACTTTTGCACTCCGAGTAAAATTAAATCAAACTCAAGAAACACACAACATCTGTTACTCATTCCAGACTACAAACTCTTCTGCGGTTAAGGTTGCATCAATAGGTAATAATCTTTCACACTAAAGACATCGTAAGAATACTAACCACATATATGCAGACATAAGCCTCCTAAATACACAAACCAATTCAAATCATATTATTATACCATAGCCTAACTTACTCATCCTTTTTGCTCTTTTTCATTCAGGCGCAATCACATTAAGCCCGTTATCTCCACACACTTATAGCAGGACGACCGGTTAGTGACTCTGATCCTTTTTCACGGGAATCCGGTACTTGCATGGCATAACCCTTTGCTTACTCAAATGTAGTTGCGGGGGATCGGACCGTAATCCTCCCTACCAAGTTCAGCACCAGAAACCGCTGAACCAACTAACAAAGAGTTTTGAAAACTTTTTTTTTTTTTGAAGATTACACAACTGTTGGGTTAAGTGACCGGGTGAGGATCACCAAACTTAGAAGGTGTATTACCTTTTTCTTTTCTCTTTTTTTCTTTTCTTTTCGGAACATTCACTTGTATTCATCGGCTTCCTGCGTAAAGTGTGTGAGAGATGGTGCCGACTGCTGAAATAAACTACTCAAGAGCTGTCAGAGAATGAGAATTTAAGGCTAAAACATAATAAAAAATTCAAATCGATTTCCATATGCAGGAGACTTACGGTGTTAGAACGATACCGATCTTGTGAATTTTTCCCACGTCTCCGCAAACTCGACTCAAATCAGTCTATAGCCTAAAGCTTTCAAGAAGATGCATTTTTTTATTGGTTGAAATTAAAACAAAAACAAAAAAAATTGAAAGAAAACAAAACAAATAAATGATTCTCTCCCCCACACTTAAGACATACATTGTCCTCAATGAAAGAACATTAATATAAAATAAGAGTGAGAGAAAGGAAAGAACACACCCGAGTAGTCAAGGAGGATAAGTGATCACATAAGCTGCCTTTCCCAAAGAGAGGTCTTCTATATTCTCTTCTTCCAAAGTGGAGCTCTCATGGAGTAGCTTTCGGTAATGCTCATCGTCCTTAAAAAGTGGTTTAGCTCCTTCGCCTTTTATTCCAGGATCAAAGAATGTTCTTCTAAAAGTAAAAGTGTCAAATGGGCACGTGAAGGTGCTCTCGTCTTTCACAACATCAAGGAACCAAAGGTTATGGGGCTGCCTCACTACTTTTGCTGCATCTTCAAGTGAGATCCTATGCACACACATGAACAAACTAATATCATAAATGTCATCCAAGGTCCATCCAATTCCTTTGTTATGCTTCTTCAAAACCTGCAAAAACTTACTTTCTTGATCAAAATAAAGTTTAGAAGAAATTATAACCGGAAGTTTTTCATTCATCTCTAAATAAGCATATTTAAGATTTTGAGGAATTGGTTTCAGCTCCCGGGAAGGTGGTTGTTCAATGGATGGTTTGATCCGGGCAGCCGGGGTGTCGAGAGTTTCATCTACATGAACAATTTCATTTGCAACCTCATATGTAGTAAGAATATCAACTTGCAAGGCAACCTCAATTTCAGTACAAACAGAGCAAATTTTAGTGTCAGTACAAACATCACAAGAGTAAACATCATCAAAACCAGACAATGATGGAAAATCATCTGCAAACAAATCAGTACAAGTACCAACAACATTTTCAGAAAGAAACTCTATTTGAAAAACAAAATGCTCTTCCAAGCATTGTTGGTTTGATCCTTGAGCTTGCTGCATGGCATTCATCAAAGTGGCAAACTGTCCAATCTGTGTTTGCAAGGTCTGGAGAGTAGAATCTACTTGCTGTTGATACTGAAGATTATTTGCAGCCATTTGTTTGACAATATCCTCTAGTGAAGGTTCGGAAGGTGCAGAGCACACAACCTGAAATTCCTTCAGATGCTTATTCGGATCCTCACCTGCAAAACCATTAAACCTAGGCAACAAATGTGTTAAACCATATTCCAATTCAAAAGGTGCATCACCCGTAGGATAGTCAATACATAAACCATTATAGTTCACACTAGGGACAGCCAACTGTGTTAGTGTTCTTTGTTCAGCCATGGGTTCAACAAACACCGAAATACCGATTATGTCCCATACATGCAGAAACGAATAGAAAGTATAAAAACGATTAAAATAAATTCCGAAAAATATAAAAACACGAAAATTAATCTAATTAAGACAAATAAGAATTTTGGGATTTTTTTTGAATTTTTTTGACTCTATGAAAACAGTAAAAAATTCATTAAAAATAGAAAAACGATGAATTTGGCAATTTTGGGTCGAATTCTCTTACTCTTCTAGAGTAAGGGAGTATTGATCGCACGATTTTTCTACTTCCATTAGGCAAAAAATGTTTTACAATCGAATACAATTTTTGCAAAAACTGATTTTTTGGACTCTTAACGCGGATTGGCCAAAACCGTGAGGAAACTATGGCCAAAACACACAAACACTACACCTAAGACTCTAATATCAGTTAATATTCACAAGAATCCCCGGCAACGGCGCCAATTTGATCCGCTGTCGCACGCGGATCAAAAACGAGTTATTTTGAATAAAACTGTAGATAGCGACAAGTGACTCGAATATCGTCTCACAAGGATTCTTAGTTGTTACTAACCGAATGGAATTCGAATTAAGGGGGGGGGTTGTTTCGTGTTCAATTATAAAAATGCAGAAAATAAGTTATTATAAAAAAAGTGATTATCTGAATAAGCTGAAACGAATCAACCCACTGTATCAACTTCCGACTTATCATTGATCCCTATAAAATTCCAATTCCCTAAACGGGTCTGATCCTATTCGACTACAAAAACTACTGACAAGCGCAATAGCAATTATACGAAGTCTGTCCCTGAATTCCGGATAAAGCAAACGGATTATAAGCTATTGTGAATTAAGCAAACACAATATGATCGAACGCGACAATGCAAAAGCTACACTAATCACGAAATTGATTCAAGAACAGACAACAATCAAATTAAAGAATTCTATCATATAAAAACAATTAAATTAAGCAAGCAATTGTAATTATAGATTGAATTCAAAGGAACAGATTAATGGAAAATTATAAAAGAACCTCAAAGCGGCATCTGATTACAGTGAATTGATCCTCGAGGTTTAGTTCTCCATTCAAGCGTACAGAGCAAAAGAGTGGAAACAAAATTGTGAATAGTAAAACGTGATAAACAGTAACACGGCTGCTAGACCTATTAGGAATCAGCCAAAAAATGTTTATGACCCAACTGGGTCGAATGACAAAACCAGGCCCACTACTAAACGACCCAAAAACTGAAAATAAAATAGTGCTGCAGCTTCAAACGCAATTCTGGGATATATAGGTTCCGATTCTGACTTTAACTCCAACATAAAAGTTGTAGCTCTTTCTCTTAGCTTTCCGGCGATTATTAGAACGCCTCAATCGGACTCCCGGAACTCCATATATGATTGTTTCCGCGCAGACTGCTAAAGCTGAAAAATAAATACGAAAATCAAATAACAATAAAAATAATTTAAAATATAAAAACATTATAAAATACAAAAATAAACTAACCAAACCATAGAAATGCCTAAGTACACACATAAAGGAATGTGCATCAAAATGCACTGATCAACCCTCAACCCTTTCCTATGGTTTGCATTATATGGTTAATATAAAGAAAGGTGACAGAAAGTTATAGGGTCAAAATGGCAAAGATTATCATAATTAAAGGTTTGTAATTCAAAGAAATAAAATCGGGACAAAATGAGATTTATGGGGGATGGGACTCGCCTTGTTACCAAGTGCCTACGTACCTCCTTATGGAGAATCAGAGTCTACGTAGTTCGGGGAAGGGTTGTACGACATAGGATTTGAATTTGATTGATATGGTTGAAAGTTGCTTCAAAGGCTTTTGAAATAGCCTATGATGAGTTAGGAATTTGAAAGGTTTGTTTCGAAGTGTTTTAGGATTTGGGCGTACAACCCTGATTTTTAGTTTGTACTATTAACCGCAATAATCAATTGATTCAATTACCATAGTTAACAGATTAGTAGCTGGATCGTTACCAATTTTAATCAATTGATTTAATTATCACTAATAACGAATAATAGTATTTTTTAATAATTTTTATGAATTAATTTGCATCATTACCTCTCGTAATCGATTGATTCGATTAAAAAGAATAATGAATTGAGGTATGGAAAATAAATAAGTTAATCATCGCAACTAATAAAATAGTTGAAACCATTTAACCAAATAGAAATTAATTACATTTTAATTAAATAACATTTTATTAAAATTATTATTGACCATAGTGATTAATCGATTTAATCGGCACGAACAACAAATTATGATTTTTAATATTAATATTACATATTAATTTATTTATAAAAAATAGTTATTATTATATAAATAAATAAATATATATATATATATATATATATATATATATATTAAAAAGATTAATTAAAACAAATATATTAATTAAAATTATTTTTTAGTTTATTAGGATTAGGATTTAATATGGCTGGGTAGAGGGTTTATATTATAGGCATCAATTCTGGGCTGTTGGATTAGGCTGAGTGGTGATTTAATGGCCAGATTTGGAGGATGTATGGTGAGGCCTATGGACGTGTGCGCGTCGGATCAGGAGTTTGGAAATTCAAAAAAAAAATATATGTGGGAGTGAGGGATCGAACCCACACCCCCAGGCTCAAACCATGCCTTTGCCAACTCAACTGCACTTAACGTGTGTTAACAAAACACACGCATCAAGATATATAAAAAAACAAGAACAATACTTAAAGACGCGCGCGAAGATTCAAAAGAACCAGTAATATGACGACACATCATCGTCGTCCCCAAAGAGTCTGCAAAAAGACTGTAAAATCCCCTACGGATTTGCTACGAATTCTTTCGTAGCCGGTGTACCTGGAAAATAGCGAATAGGGCATATATGTATATAAATCTTTCGCACCACCCCCAATCTCTTCGTTTTAGTCACGCGAACCTAACCATGCCTATAATTTAACCTAATTTTATCCTAGCAGAAAAGCCCCAAATTAAGCCCTAAAAACTCAACTCGAACGTTAATGGCAAAGTGAGTTCTAACCATGCAAACTTTGATCTAATGATCCAGAAACGTTCACAGCAATCATAGGAATCATAATACACAAGCAATTTAACATGAGGATGCACGGATTATGTCAATCGATACAAAGTTCAAAGTCACATACCTTGACTAATTGGAGGATGTTCTGGGGGTGTTGGTGTAGAGTATCATTCCAGTCACCTTCAGGAACCTTCACAAAAGCTTTTGCACTCTTTTAATCTTGTTGATACCCTCTCAATTGCCAAAATCGAATCTGAGTTTCTTGAAGATTTTCTTGTTCTTGCGCTTATGCCTCTGCTCAGAATTGTCAACCCCTATTCATGTGGCCTCTCCTCTCTACTTATAGAGGACTCATATAGGTTAAAAACAATCTTCCAAAAGCCCTTTGAATCCAATCTTGAGATTTTGAGAAAATTGATTTTATTTACTTTCTATTTTCATCCAATTTTGCATCAACTCTTTCCAATCAATTCTCCACGAAAATTATATGATAATCTGATATAAATGCTGATTGGAATTGGTTTTTATGTGACCTTTTTCCAAATATTTGATTTCCTTTGATTTATACAATTTTAAATCATTATTTAAATGAATAAAAATCATATAAAAATCAAATAAAAATATAAAATTCGTGGCAAATCCCTTTGGATAACCCAAATGACTTGTGGACCAAGTTTAAGTCATAAAAGTATAGGCCCACTTGCAAAAAATTCAATTTACACCTCTTGTATTTCACATTTGGTCATCCAAAATCAACCAACTTTGACCAAGCATATCTCACTCAATTTTTAAGCTATGAAGGAGTTCTAGGACTTTTTGGAAACCTCAAGATGTCCTCTATTAGCCACTTATGAATATATTTTTCATTTGGAGCTTTTATCTTGACCATATCCTCTTTGACAAAAAACTGCTTTTGAAGGATGCTTGAAAAGGACCTGTAATCTTTTGCATTATATCTCCCAAATGAAGCATTTCTAGCCTTGGCTTGTGAGAGACAAAGTTGTAGAGAATCCAATTTTCTTCCTAATAGGCCTTTGAGTGGGGAATTTTTGATGTTTCATGTGAAAGTTATGGTCAGTCAAAGTTGAGTTGACTTTCTCCTAGAGAAACCCTAATTTGAACCTTTTTGTATTTGTTCATCTCTGAGTTTCTATTGATAAATCATGATCAAATTTTGATCAAATGATGGATATATACCTCTATACTTGATGTTTGATCAATGATCAGAGGTTTGGACCATGCTTGGATTGTGATTGACTTTTAGGTTTAATCCAGTTGACTGTGGATCTTGGAATTGCTTGTGCAAGTAACCTTTGGAGTTGAGCCTTGACTTTTGCCATAGAGTTATTATGAACCATAGAACCTTGATTGAGAACCTTATCTTATTGATCTCTTCAAGAGAGCCTCAAACCCTAGCCTCAGGAGACTCTTGTCTAATGGAATGTTGTTTGGATAGAACCTTAATCTTTGAATCATTGTAGATGAAATGAAGGAGGCAAATTTTGGGGTATGACAGCTGCCCCTGTTCAATCTTCTTAAACCGGAAGAATCAGATAGGCATGTTTGCCTGTCGCGGTCTGAAGGTGGAAGATTATTGAACACTGAAAATGCCCTAAAATTTGCTGGTATTGTAGAACGTGGCGTATATGCATTGTTGGAGGAGCCCGGTGTGCTGTTCTGATACATGTATGACGTGGCGAACTTGTTTCGAGAAACAGGGAAAATGAATCCCTATTTGCAAAGAGGCATAACTCTATATCACTGCCAAGGGACTAACAGGATACGAATCAGCGAGAAGATTTTGAAAGATATCACTGCCAAGGGACTAACGTGATATGTTATGGTTGGGATCGAAATTGAAATTGAAATGAGTCTTGGTTACTAACGTACCAAAGAACTCGGTGCCATATCATCGCCAAGGGACTAGCGTGATAAGACGTAACGCAATAGGCCACGATTTGGATTGAAATTGAAAATTGAAATTGAAATGAGTCTTAGTTACCAACGTACCAAAGAACTCGGTGCCATATCACCGCCAGGGACTAGCGTGATAAGACGTAACGCAATAGGTCACGATTTGGATTGAAATTGAAAATTGAAATTGAAATGAGTCTTAGTTACTAACGTACCAAAGAACTCGGTGCCATATCACCGCCAGGGACTAGCGTGATAAGACGTAACGCAATAGGTCACGATTTGGATTGAAATTGAAAATTGAAATTGAAATGAGTCTTAGTTACTAACGTACCAAAGAATTCGGTGCCATATCACCGCCAGGGACTAGCGTGATAAGACGTAACGCAATAGGTCACGATTTGGATTGAAATTGAAAATTGAAATTGAAATGAGTCTTAGTTACTAACGTACCAAAGAACTCGGTGCCATATCACCGCCAAGGGACTAGCGTGATAAGACGTAACGCAATAGGTCACGATTTGGATTGAAATTGAAAATTGAAATTGAAATGAGTCTTAGTTACTAACGTACCAAAGAACTCGGTGCCATATCACCGCCAAGGGACTAGCGTGATAAGACGTAACGCAATAGGTCACGATTTGGATTGAAATTGAAATTGAAATGAGTCTTGGTTACTAACGTACCAAAGAACTCGGTGCCATATCATCGCTAAAGGACTAACATGATAAGACGTAACGCAATAGGTCACGATTTGGATTGAAATTGAAATTGAAATTGAAATGAGTCTTGGTTACTGCCAATGGGCTATCGTACCAAAGAACTCGGTGCCATATCACTGCCGTGATAAGACGTAAGGCAATGGGTCACGATTCGGATTGAAATTGAAATTGAAATAGGATCTAAAAAAAATATTTAGAAGAAACAAGTTGGGAAACAAGCTTTGCCTGTAGAATGATGCTTTGCAAATGCGTATGCTTATGATTTGTTGTGAATGCATGAATGTTTATGCAGATGTCGCATAGGTGAGTGTATATGAATATGAATATGTATGTACGATGACTTTGATGTACTATCTTTTGTCACCCATTGGATTTGTTTAAAGCCTTTCGAGCAGCTTTGCGGGTCTTAACTCAGATCGTTTGAGGTTAGTCTATTGGGATATTGCAGTGTTTTCTGAACTATCATATCACCAGGCGTGTATTGACTGCCGGAGATGTCGTGGTCTCATCCCCTTTATTTTGGTCTAATGATTTGTAAGTTTCTTGTTTTAAGTTCAAAGTTTAAAGTTTATGAGGAATAAATTATTCTTTGCACTTGGTATTGAAATGATGAAAAGACACAGTATGAAGGAGAAAACTTTTATTGATTATTGCCTTGAATTGGCAAATGTACAGAAGGTATGAAGGAAAGAAAAATGACAAATAGAAATGATATTAATACTGCTATCGCTCTTTTGTTATCGAGGGCCCTAGTAATCCTTTGACTTCAGAAGTTGGTGATTGCACAACTTTTTATCCGTTACGAATCATCTTGGATCCATGGTTTGGAATTTTGCCCCTGCTAGGCGTAGTACTTCTTGACTGCATCTGAATTGATTGGATGTGACAACTCATCTCCATCCATGGTGGTGAGGACAAGTGCTCCTCCTGAGAATACTGTTTTGACGACATATGGACCTTCATAGTTAGGTGTCCATTTTCCCCGGGCATCGAGTCGGGGTAGTGAGATCTTCTTGAGGAAGAGATCTCCTTCTTTGTAAGTTCGAGGACGGACCTTTTTATCGAACGCCTTTTTCATCCTTTTCTGATAGAGTTGTCCGTGACACAAAGCTATTAGTCGCTTTTCTTCAATGAGATTCAGCTGATCAAAACGGGTTTTTACCCATTCCAATTCTTCTAAATTTGTATCAGCTAGGATTCTTAAAGAGGGGATCTCCACTTCGATGGGAAGAACTGCTTCCATACCATAGACCAAAGAGAAAGGGGTTGCCCCTGTGGATGTGCGTACTGAATTTCTGTAACCGTGTAAGGCGAAGGGATGCATTTCATGCCAATCCTTGTACGTCTTCACCATCTTTTGTATTATCTTTTTGATATTTTTGTTTGCAGCTTCAACAGCGGCATTCATCTTAGGCCTATATGGTGAAGAATTATGGTGTTCAATTTTGAATTCTTTGCACAGCTCCTTCATCATATTATTGTTCAGGTTCGACCCATTGTCAGTAATGATTCTACTTGGAATCCCATATCGGCATATGAGGTTATGTTTGATGAATTGGGTAACCACTCGTCTTGTTACATTAGTGTAGGAAGCAGCCTCGACCCACTTGGTGAAATAGTCGATGGCAACCAGTATGAATCGGTGTCCATTAGAGGCTTTGGGTTCGATCATTCCTATCATATCAATCCCCCACATTGCAAACGGCCATGGAGAGCTTAGTACGTTTAGTGGATTTGGCGGTACGTGTACTTTGTCAGCATATATTTAGCATTTATGACATGTCCTTGCGTATTGGAAACAATCAGCCTCCATTGTTAACCAGTAGTACCCCGCTCTTAATATCTTTCTTGCCATTGAATGTCCATTTGCATGAGTTCCAAAGGTTCCTTCATGGACCTCCTTGATGATCTCCTTGGCCTCATTCTTATCCACACATCTTAGTAACACCGAATCGTAGTTTCGCTTGTATAGGACATTACCATTTAGGAAGAACTTAGATGCCAACCTCCTTAGTGTCTTTTTGTCAATTGCGGAGGCGTTCTCTGGATATTCTTGTTTCTCCAGATATTTCCTAATATCATGGTACCAGGGCTTGTTATCGGGTTGCTCTTCGATCGTAAGGCAATAGGCTGGTTCGTCGAAGTGTCTGATCGTTATCCGAGGTTCGTGATTTGGCCAGGTTACTTTAAACATAGAGGAGAGTGTTGCCAACGCGTTGGCCATTTGATTTTCCTCCCTCGGGATATGATTAAAAGTGATGGTCTTAAACTCATCCATTAGTTCCAGTATGAGGTCTCGGTATGGGATTAGCTTTGCATCTCGCGTATCCCATTCTTTATTGACTTGGTGGATTACCAACGCTGAATCCCCATATACCTCGAGTAATTTAATCCTTAGATCGATCGCAGCTTCTAGCCCCAATATGCACGCTTCGTATTCTGCAATATTGTTGGTACAATCGAAACATAATCTCGCAGTGAAGGGTATGTGGTGATTGTCAGGAGATGTCAAGACTGCCCCTATGCCATGTACTAGTGCGTTTGAGGCTCCATCGAACGTAAGGGTCCACACCAATCCTGGTTCGGGTCCTTCATCGGGTCCAGGTATTTCATAGTCTCTTACTAGCATAATGTCCTCATCAGGGAAGTCGAACTTTATAGACTGATATTCTTTGATGGGTTGATGAGCTAGATGTTCTGCCAGTACACTCCCTTTTATTGCTTTTTGAGTGACGTATTGAATGTCATATTCTGACAGTAGCATTTGCCATCCAGCGTTTCTTCCTGTGAGAGCCTGTTTTTCGAACACATATTTCAAAGGATCCATCCTCGATATTAACCATGTGGAATCGTTCAGCATATATTGCCTTAGACGTTTGGAGGCCCATGCTAGGGCGCAACATGTCTTTTCTAGCGGTGAATATCGAGATTCACAATCGGTGAATTTCTTGCTAAGATAGTAAATAGCGTGTTCTTTCCTGCCAGTTTCGTCTTGCTGCCCCAATACGCATCCCATAGACCTTTCGAGGACGGTGAGGTACATGATCAAAGGTCTTCCTGACACGGGAGGCACGAGTATCGGTGGTTCTTGTAAATAACGCTTTATGGTTTCGAAAGCTACTTGACAATCGTCGTTCCACTTGATTGGTTGATCTTTTCTTAGTAATTTGAATATGGGCTCACATGTAGCAGTTAAGTGCGAGATGAACCTTGAGATGTAATTCAAACGACCTAAGAAACCACGAACCTCCTTTTCTGTTCTTGGAACGAGCATTTCTTGTATGGCTTCCACTTTTTTCAGGATCTACCTCTATGCCTCGTTGGCTTACTATGAATCCCAACAGCTTTCCCGATCTCACGCCAAATGTACATTTGTTCGGATTCAACCTTAGCTTGAACTTCTTCAAGCGTTCGAACAACTTTTGCAAGTGTGTGATGTGTTCCTCTTCAGTACAGGACTTAGCGATCATGTCATCCACATATACTTCGACTTCCTTGTGTATCATATCATAGAACAATGTAACCATAGCTCATTGATACGTTGCCCCAGCGTTTCGCAATCCAAAAGGCATCACCTTGTAACAGAAAGTACCCCAAGATGTCATGAAGGTGGTTCTCTCCATGTCTTCAGGAGCCATTTTGATTTGATTATACCCAGAAAATCCATCCATGAATGAGAATACTGAAGCTTGTGCGGTATTGCCCACTAGTATGTCTATGTGTGGTAGTGGAAAGTCGTCCTTTGGGCTTGCCTTATTCAGATCTCTGTAATCAACACACATGCGCACCTTCCCATCCTTCTTAGGAACTGGCACTATGTTGGTGATCCAAGGTGGGTATTCAACTACGGCAAGGAAACCTGCGTCAAACTGCTTGAGCACCTCTTCTCGGATTTTATTATCCATGTCGGGTCGAACTCTTCTGCACTTTTGTCTGACAGGTGTACAACCCTCTTTGAGTGGTAGCCTATGTACGACGATGTCTGTATCCAACCCAGGCATGTCACGGTATGACCAAGCGAATATTTCTACATAGTCATGGAGGAGTTTGACCAACGTTGCTTTTATATCCTCGTTCAGTGTTGCCCCAATCTTGATTTCCTTGGGTTCTTTTTTTTGGTGCCCAAATTTATGATTTCGATGGCTTCTTGAGGAGGGAGCATGCTTTTGGATTCTCTGTCCATTAGCCTTGACAATTCTTCCGGAAGTTCATCGTCTTCCTCATCCCCTTCCTCAGACTGATTAGCGAGAGCCTCGAGTTTACATTGAGTTTCAGCAGTATTATTATTGGTGATGTTAGAAGGTGATCTGCACATGTTTATGTTTTGTTTTTAGTATGCAATTATGATTGTGCTTTTGTTTTATGCAAGAATGTTATTTATCATTTTTAAGAAAGTAAATGCAAGAACGAGACGGTGTTTTCAATACTAAATGCAAACGACAATTTTATTAATAAACTCAACTTTGAAAGTAAATGGGGCCCTTACAAACCAACTCTATGCTTCGGGCGAGGCATGAGCGACATTGTTTTTTTTTGTATTGATTAATTGCTTGGAAGGGAAATAAAATGTTAGACGCTAGGCTTAAGGATCTAGAGGGGGGTGAATAGATCTCTCAGAGTTTTTCGGAATTATTTCAAACTTAAGCGGAAGCGGTTCTGAATCGACTCGCGTCTATTTCGGACCGCTATTGAAAAGGTTGTATATGTGGTGAAACCACAAAATAATTGGGATTAACAATGAAAGGATATACTATTGAAGCAATACGTTACACCAATGAAAAATGATTAACTTCTATTTTGATAAACTTTGTTTCCAATGCTTTGATAATGGATGAAGCAAAAAGACAAACACTAGGTGATAATATTTAAATTGATTGTGATTAAATGTGTGGTGAATTGTGATGTTTACACAAGTTCTTAATACACAATTTTAACACTTGAATCGTTGATCAATTTGCAATTATAACCAAATATGAATAGAACGTAAATGAAAAGATAAAAGCGATAAGAACACGATATTTGTTCAGGCAGTTCGTCGATCGTCCTCGCTACGACTACATCTGCCCCAAATTCCAAACGGGAATTGGGAAGTCTTCCATTATTATTGAAAGCAGTTTATACAAAGAATATAACAAAGCGATAAACAATAAACCGATTTTGTCGATCCTTTGAATCTTCTTCCCCCTTAATCTTGAGCCAGATCAAGGTCTTTCAAGAGCTTCACTTTGATCCCTTTCTGCAGTGTCTTGAATTGCTTGAACCCTTGTTCTTCAATCTTCACACTCAGCTAGATCCTTGATGAAGCCTCTTGATAAAAACCCCCAAAATTCACCAATCTTGGAGGACAAAACCCGCAGATTTTATTCACCAAAAACCCCAAAAATCTTCACCCACTAGGAATCTTCAATTCCGTTCCATGGACGTTATCGATCTTGAACGCAAACCCTCAACGTAAAAATGATTGTGTATAGTTGTGTTGGAGTCGTGTCGATGATCGAAGATGAGAAGCCTTTGTGTATCTTTCAGTTGTTGGTGTTGATCCTTCAATAATTCACATTAGATAATATATATGAGAGCTGATCAGTTGGAGCATAGCAGATCTGCAATGTTGGCCTTTTTTGAGCAAATAGGTTGACGTCTTATAGTGCTTAGGTCGACCTAACAGAACTGGATTCAACTTGGATGAAATTCTTGCCAGTTAGGTCGACCTGTCGAAGGTTTAGGTCGACCAGAATTCTGTTGAAACATGTTCTGAAGACTTTTCTTCAGTTTAGGTCGACCTAGTTGTTATGTGAGTCGGCCTAATAGTAAATTTCATCATTTTAGGTCGACCTGGAGTGTGAGTAGGTCGACCTGTCTGTGGCATTTCTGAATCTTCTATGTTTTCCTTGTTTTGAGTCGACCTAGATGCAGAGCAGGTCGACCTGATTTGTCTTGAATAGCTAAACTTGCTTTTCCTTGAGTTCTTTTGCTTGTGCCTTGTTGCTTGTTTGCTTGTAGAGTTTGCCATGAATCAAAAACTCCTTTGTGAGTGTGGACTTGTATTCACATACTCCCCCTTTTTGATGATGGCAAACAAGTAGTGAGAGCTCCGGCAAACAAGTAGTGAGAGCTCCCCCGGACTTGTATGCGTAAGCTCCTTCATACTGAGCTCCCCCGTACTCTCAGCACCGTCTCAGCACCTATCTCCCCCTTTGACAACATCAAAAGAAATACAACGAAGGAATAGTAGGAGAGAGTAGCAAGAGAAAATAGATATAACGCGAACATGCATAGCATAATAGGTAAAAGGCAAGTAGAGGTAGCATAATATCCAAACAAATTTAAAAGTACACCCAAGCACACATAATATTCCAACTAATTGAAGGGAAACTAGACTAAGTCCTAGAAAGTTTAGCAAATAAAATGATGGAATGAAATGCAATGAAATGATGATATGAAGTGTGATGCATCCTAACGCCTGCCCCGTCTTCCTCTTCCTCTTTGAAACGATTGAGGACGATCTTCTTCAACTTGTTCCAACAGATCAAGCACGAAGATGTTTAGAGTATTAAAGCTTTGACTTAGATTGGCATGGCGGTTCAATGCAGTCTCCTCAAAATGATTTTGTCTTAAGGTCGAGTTGGATGCAAACGTTTCAAGTGTCGCTTTTGTGGTCTTGAACCAAGTCGTATAACGATTGATATTGTCGTTGTTGTTCGTCATAGCGATCTTGTTGAAGCTGTTGCATGTTCTGGAATTGGAGCTGCTGTGTGTCAAAATGCTGTTGTTGTAGGAGTTTCATATTCTCAAGCATGGAAATGATGTTGGACTGATCCGGCGGAGGTGGAGCCGTGTATCCCCAAGGAATTTCTTCCTCTTGAGGAGGGACATATTGCCAATTTGGATCTGTGTGATGAGTTACATCTTCCATAGTGTGATCTTCATCATTTGCTATTTCTTGATCATTTCCTTCTTCTTCATTACCTGCAAGGTGGCCAAATTCCGTAGGATCGTCATAGTTGTATATGACCTTTCCGGTTCCCTTTTGAATAAGATAGTAGGTTTTCCTATCTGGATCCCAATGGTATCCCATGAGGGTTAAGGTTGTTGGGGAGAAATCTTGGGACTGCTTCAAGTGAATGTAGGACAATCCATCGAGTCTCATGCCGAAATGGTTCACGATTGTTTGAATGATCAAGCCATAACATAGAGGAGTAGTCTTCTGCTGTACCTCATGGAACTTGGCAGTTAGAAAGTGTGGCCAGTGTACACGCATCCTGTTTTGCAGCAGATACATTAACACAACTTCATTTCTTTCAATTCTTGACAATCCGCCTGCTCGTGGTCGAACGACTCGTGAGATCATCAAATACAGGAGCCTAGGATCTCTCTTTAAGTGCCCAGCTGTGATTGTTTCATTTAGTTTATCAAAGACGGAAGGATCTTTGAGAATTGATTTCATGTAGGCCACATGATCATAGTTGGCCGGGATCTCACCGTCTTCTATACGGACTTCATCTCCTACAAGTGTAAGGCCAAAGATACTTATCCAGGCCCGTTTGTCAACAACATGTGATCTATACCCCATCTTAAATCGAAAATTACAACCTTCCTCTCTTGTGAACCCTGCATAGAAAGCCCTAACAGTATTCTCACAGTACGGTGTATCACATTCCAACAGAGGGTGGATATTTTGATGTTGAATCAGACTGACAACCTCAGGAATGTGCATACGTTTAGCAAGATGTGGATTATAGATATATTGCTTGACTATCTTCCTCTTCATTTGCCACTTTTCAAAATTTTCTTTGCAATCAGGATGAACAAGGGCTATAGCACTTACCGGTTGAGAGGATGATCCGGATGCGATTTCCTTTCCTTTTCGTGATTTGGGTGCCATGATTGTTGAGGATTTGAGTGAGAGAGATGATCTTTGGTTGTCTTTGAACTTGAGAATTTAGGGTTGGCTGTACACAATGATATGAGAATGAGGAAAATGGAAATGGGAATGTTTAGTTATTTATGGGGATGGGTCGGGTCAACCAACAGACCCAAATTTGGGAATTTCTGCAGCAGTAGGTCGACCTAAATGAAGGCTGGGTCGACCTAACAGAAGAATTGAAAAAAGATATCAAATTAGGTCGACCTAAAAGAAGGGTAGGTCGACGTAACTGGGCATTTTTGTTTTCTGTGGAAAAATAACTTCTGTAGGTCGACTCAGATGCAAGGTAGGTCGACCTAAATTGCTTCAATTGTTTGAAATGCTTTGGTGATGTTGATATATGATGGATTTATGCTTAGTTACTTGCTTGTATGCCCAAAATATGTTATGTTATGAATAATGATGAAATACATATACAAGTAAGTGAGATATATGGATAATCATACATGAAGTCACTATAAACATGTTAATTGATAGCATATTATAGTATCAATAATATTTTTGGAAGTGAACAACAAATATGTTACCGCCTTCTTAATATGTAGGTGTCTCGTCATCATTTCGTAGAATGAAGTAAAATCCTCTAGTCAATGTGGAATGATGCTTGATTTGATGATGAACTACCTTCATACTAAAAGAGATGTTAGCTTGAGTATAATCAATATATATATATAGAGTAAAGGAATAAAATTAAGACAACAAACGCATTTAGCTCAAATTAGAGATATCTAATATCCCTAATTCCCTACGAATGTTGAAGAACTGCTCCGTTGCTAGAGGTTTGGTGAAGATGTCAGCTAGTTGCTTCTTGCTCTCTACATGTTCAAATATAACGTCTCCTTTCTCTACATGATCTCTTAGGAAGTGATGCCTTATTTCAATATGCTTGGTTCGTGAGTGTAAAACAGGATTCTTGCTCAAGTTTATGGCACTTGTGTTGTCGCACATGATAGGTATACGATCAAGCTTAATACCAAAGTCAATGAGTTGTTGCTTGAGCCATAATATCTGAGCACAACAACTTCCGGCAGCTACGTATTCTGCCTCAGCGGTAGATAATGCAACTGATACTTGTTTCTTGCTATGCCAGCTTATCAAAGAATTTGAGAATAGATGACATGTCCCACTGGTGCTCTTTCTGTCGGATTTGCAGCCAGCAAAGTCTGAGTCGGAGAATCCCACCAAATAACACTCATTGCCTTTAGGATACCATAGGCCATATGTAGTAGTTCCACATAGATATCGTAGAATTCTTTTGACAGCTTTAAGTGTGATTCCTTTGGACAAGATTGATATCTTGCACACATACATACATACACTAAACATGATGTCTAGTCTTGAGGCTGTAAGATACAATAGTGAACCTATCATACCTCGATACAATTTCACATCAACCTCTTTACCTTTCTCATCTTTGTCTAGGTTACTATTTGTCGCCATAGGTGTGTCAATCTCCTTTGCCTCACTCATTCCAAATCTTTTAAGCAACTCTGTACAGTATTTGGTTTGACTTACGAACGTTCCATGACTAAGTTTCTTGATTTGTAGGCCAATGAAGAAATTCAGCTCTCCCATGAGACTCATCTCAAATTCACTCTGCATAAGCTTAGAAAATTCTTTGACAAGTTTTGCATTAGTCGACCCAAATATAATATCATCTACATAAACTTGAACTAAGAGTATATCTTTATCTTTTCTTTTAATGAAGAGAGTAGTGTCAACTTTACCCCTAAAGTATCCTTGACTAAGTAGAAATTTGCTCAAACGTTCGTACCAAGCCCTAGGGGCTTGTTTGAGACCGTATAAAGCACGCTTCAGCTTATAGACATGATTTGGATACATGTAATTCTCAAAGCCGGGTGGCTGAGCGACATAGACCTCTTCATTTATATAGCCATTTAGAAAGGCACTTTTAACATCCATTTGAAATAGTTTAAAATCTTTTGAACAAGCATAGGCAAGTAAGAGACGAATAGCTTTGAGACGTGCTACGGGAGCGTATGTCTCTTCATAATCAATACCTTCCTCTTGATTGTAACCTTGGGCAACTAATCTAGCTTTGTTTCTAGTAATAACGCCGTTTTCATCAAGTTTGTTACGAAAAACCCATCTAGTGCCGATTACTTGATGATCTCCCGGATGAGGGACTAGGTCCCAAACATCATTCCGTTTAAATTGGTTTAATTCTTCTTGCATGGCCATTAGCCAATGCTCATCAAGTAATGCGTCCTTAGCGTTTTTCGGCTCAACTTGTGAAACGAAAGCAAAATGATGACAAAAGTTACTTATCTTGGAGCGTGTTGTAACGCCCTTTGAGATGTCCCCTATTATGTTGTCAATTGGATGATCTCTCACATTTGTCCAGGCCTTAGGAAGTTCTTCATTGTTTGAGATGATTTCTCTTTCATCATCATCATGAGACTCATCTTTCTCTTTCTCAACATCTTTCTTCACAATAATTTCACTCTCGTCTTCCTTATCTTCGACAATGTCTTTAGTAGATGGACCTGCACTATCAAAAGATAGACCTTTCTCGACAGATTTTGTATAAGATTCATCAAATGACACATGTACTGACTCTTCTACTATAAGTAATCTTTTGTTGTATTTCCTATATACTTTGCTAGATTGTGAGTAACGAAGAAAGATACCTTCGTCAGCTTTAGCATCGAATTTCCCAAGATTATCCTTACCATTGTTTAATACAAAACACTTGCAACCGAATACGTGGAGATGTGACACATTTGGTTTTCTACCCTTTAATAATTCATATGGCGTTTTGTTTAGTATAGAACGTATTATTATCCTATTCAAAACATAACACGCGGTGCTAATCGCATCAGCCCAGAAATACTTAGGTAGACTACCCTCATTTAGCATTGTTCTTGCCAACTCCTCTAGAACACGATTTTTACGTTCAACCACTCCGTTTTGTTGTGGTGTTCTAGGAGCTGAAAAGTTATGCTCAATTCCATGTTTATCACAGTATTTTTCAAAAAGATAGTTTTCAAATTCTCCACCGTGATCACTTCGAATTGCAACTATTTTGGTGTTCATTTTATTTTGACATAATCTTGCAAATTGCGTGAAAGTTGGAAAAGTTTGATCCTTACTAGGTAGAAAGATTGTCCAACAAAATCTAGAGTAATCATCGACAATGACAAAACCATAGATGTTTCCACCTATGCTTTTAGTCCTTGAAGGGCCAAATAAATCCATGTGAAGGAGTTCAAGAGGGCGTGATGTTGAAACCACGTTCTTTGATTTAAAAGAGGTTTTTGTTTGCTTTCCCTTTTGACAAGCATCACATAGATGATCCTTTGAAAACTTTATTTTTGGTAAGCCGATTACTAAGTCTTTTGTGACAACCTTGTTAAGTAAGTCAAAATTAATGTGAGTGAGGCGTCTATGCCAAAGCCATGAGTCTTCTCCTAGAGCAATTAGACACTTGGTACTTGACTTAGATACTTCGTCCAAGTTTAGCATATAGATGTTGTTTACTCTTAAGCCATTAAACATAATGTCTCTTTTCTTAGTGTGTTCTATTGTGCAACCAGAATTTGTAAAAGTTACTTTAAAGTCTTTGTCGCGCAATTGACTTATACTTAAGAGGTTATGTTTAAGACCTTCCACTAGCAATACATCAGTTATAGTTGTGGTAGAGGGGTTACCTACACTTCCTTTACCAAGTATAGCTCCCCGATTGTTGTCTCCATAGGTGACATACCCCTTTTTCTTTGCGTGAAACTCAACGAAAAGAGATATGTCTCCCGTCATGTATCTTGAACATCCGCTATCAAGGAACCACAACCTTTCGGCAATGTCAAGACACTTTTCCTGCAAAATTAATTTAGAGAGGGAGGTCCCCAATTTTCATTGGGTCCTTGGTAGTGAGTACATAATTTGTTGTACTTGGGCATCCATTGAAATACTCCTTTAGGAACCAAAACCCTCCTAAATTTGCATTTTTCAATGGTATGACCCTTCTTGCAACAATAGTGACAGATAATATGATGAGAATATGCTGTTTTGCTAGTTGATACTTTTGGTACAAAAGTGTATTTACTATATAAAGGAGTATACGATCTTTTGAACTTATTCGGATCAACCGCATACGTCACTTTTGGTTGTAGAGCCTTGTCTAATTTGGCTTTTAGATCTCTTACTTCTTTTTGCCAAATATGACATGTCTCACAACCAAACCATGATGTAGGATCTATCTCAACTTTATCCTTTTGAATATTTAGCATAGATTGTTTTAAAGCTTCCATATCCTTTTTCGGTTTTCTTAACTTTTGATTCAAGATATGAAAAGATTTTCTTATTTGAGGCCAAAAGTTTGAAAGCTTCAATTGCATCTCTATGTAATTCTTCAAAGGCTAGTTTTAATTGAGAATGAGATACTTTATCTACAAGTTCAGGTTTAAGATGACTTACACGTTTCTTTTTCTTGTGTTGATGAGCCATAAGACATAAGTTTGTTGATTCTTCTTCATCGCTTGATGAGCTTTCACTAGATGAATCACTTTCCCATGCTATGTAGGCTCTTCTAGATTTGTTGTGACCTTTGCTTTGGTTCTTCTCTTTCTCCTCTTTAAGGTATGGACAATCCGGTTTGTAGTGACCGACTTTGCCACAATTGAAGCAAGGACCTTTGATTTTTCCTTTGTTATTTTCATTTTGTTTGAACTTGTTTGATTGCTTTCTATAGTTGATCAATCCTTTGTCGGAATGTTTTGCTCCATTTTTCTTTAGGTATTTGTTGTATCTTCGCACAAACAGTCCCATTTCCTCATCATTGGAGTTTTCATCATCACTTGTATCACTATCCTCTAGCTCTTATCTTGAGGTCTTAGAGCTTGAAGCTTTTAGAGCTATTGACTTCTTCTCTACCTCTTTCTCCATGTTCTTATCTTTCTTTGCCCTTTTCTCATGCATGTCAAGGCATTTAAGATGTTGCTCATGTTCTTCCAGTTTACCAAAGAGAGTGGTGATGTCTAAGGTGTTTAGATCGTTTGCTTCCTTTATGGCTGTAACCTTGGGTTGCCATTCCCTGTTCAAACATCTCAAGATTTTGTTAGTAGCAACTGCATTAGAAACATGTCTATCAAGAGAATTTAAACGATGTTTCAAATGTACGAATCTCTTTGGCATGTTTTCGATGGATTCACCATCTTCCATGTGAAAAAGTTCGAACTCTTGAGTTAACGTATTGATTCTAGCTAGTTTGACATCATCCGTTCCCTCATGGGCAACTTGCAATGTGTCCCACATAGCTTTAGCAGATCTACAATGGGAAACGCGATAGTATTCATCAACTCCTAGAGCTGAGATTAGAATGTTTCTCGCTTTCCAATCGTATCCATATCTCTTTTTATCTTCAGCATCCCAAGTATTTTTTGGTTTTGGAACAACGGCACCAGCTGCATTTGTCATGGTGATCTGAAAGGGACCATTGACAATTGCTGTCCAGATGTTCCTATCAATGGCATTGATGTGAACACACATACAATCCTTCCAATAGCCATAGTTTTCACCGTTGAAAACTGGAGCTCTATTTTGAGCCCCTTTAGGTCCGGAAGCCATCTTTCCAATAAGTGTTTCACGTAGCACGGAATTAACCAGAGCTCTTGATGCCACTTGTTAGACGCTAGGCTTAAGGATCTAGGGGGTGAATAGATCTCTCAGAGTTTTTCGGAATTATTTCAAACTTCAGCGGAAGCGGTTCTGAATCGACTCGCGTCTATTCCGGACCGCTATTGAAAAGGTTGTATATGTGGTGAAACCACAAAATAATTGGGATTAACAATGAAAGGATATACTATTGAAGCAATATGTTACACCAATGAAAAATGATTAACTTCTATTTTGATAAACTTTGTTTCCAATGCTTTGATAATGGATGAAGCAAAAAGACAAACACTTGGTGATAATATTCAAATTGATTGTGATTCAATGTGTGGTGAATTGTGATGTTTACACAAGTTCTTAATACACAATTTTAACACTTGAATCGTTGATCAATTTGCAATTATAACCAAATATGAATAGAACGTAAATGAAAAGATAAAAGCGATAAGAACACGATATTTGTTCAGGCAGTTCGTCGATCGTCCTCGCTACGACTACATCCGCCCCCAATTCCAAACGGGAATTGGGAAGTCTTCCATTATTATTGAAAGCAGTTTATACAAAGAAGATAACAAAGCGATAAACAATAAACCGATTTTGTCGATCCTTTGAATCTTCTTCCCCCTTAATCTTGAGCCAGATCAAGGTCTTTCAAGAGCTTCACTTTGATCCCTTTCTGCAGTGTCTTGAATTGCTTGAACCCTTGTTCTTCAATCTTCACACTCAGCTGGATCCTTGATGAAGCCTCTTGATAAAAACCCCCAAAATTCACCAATCTTGGAGGACAAAACCCACAGATTTTATTCACCAAAAACCCCACAAATCTTCACCCACTAGGAATCTTCAATTCTGTTCCATGGACGTTATCGATCTTGAACGCAAACCCTCAACGCAAAAATGATTGTGTGTAGTTATGTTGGAGTCGTGTCGATGATCGAAGATGAGAAGCCTTTGTGTATCTTTCAGTTGTTGGTGTTGATCCTTCAATAATTCACATTAGATAATATATATGAGAGCTGATCAGTTAGAGCATAGCAGATCTGCAATTTTGGCCTTTTTTGAGCAAATAGGTCGACCTCTTGTAGTGCTTAGGTCGACCTAACAGAACTGGATTCAACTTGGATGAAATTCTTGCCAGTTAGGTCGACCTGTCGAAGGTTTAGGTCGACCAGAATTCTGTTGAAACATGTTCTGAAGACTTTTCTTCAGTTTAGGTCGACCTAGTTGTTATGTGAGTCGGCCTAACAGTGAGATATGTAAATTTCATCATTTTAGGTCGACCTGGAGTGTGAGTAGGTCGACCTGTCTATGGCATTTTTGAATCTTCTATGTTTTCCTTGTTTTGAGTCGACCTAGATGCAGAGCAGGTCGACCTGATTTGTCTTGATTAGCTAAACTTGCTTTTCCTTGAATTCTTTTGCTTGTGCCTTGTTGCTTGTTTGCTTGTGGAGTTTGCCATGAATCAAAAACTCCTTTGTGAGTGTGGACTTGTATTCACATAAAACACACGACAAAACAAATTACTTTGAAATAGAAACTATCTCCGGTATCTCCAGGCTTGTCCAATTTTGAAGTTGCTCTCCTGGTCTGATCATTCGGATGAAGTTGGATGTACCCTCCATGCTAGATATCATGGATACATGTTCATATCCGCCTGTGACAAAAGTTTGCGTGATCGGAGGGAATCGTTGTTCTTCCTTTGCAGCCTTCCTTGTTGGTTGGTATCCTAACCCCAGACGATCTTTCTTCTCTTGCACTTCTGGAATCTTGCCCCAGCCTTCCATTTTCATGTCTTGCAGGTCTTTCCAGGATGGTAATGCCCTTCGTATTTTCTCAATTGGTAGCGTGACAGCAGTTGCGATTTCTAGTGCTTGGAACGAGGACTCTAATGCCCCTTCTCCAGCCTCGATGTATCAGTACGAGTCGAGATTGCTAACAAATATTTCCTCCTCCCCATTGACGGTCACTATAGAGTTTCCACTCACAAACTTTACTTTCTGATGAAGAGTAGAGGTGACTGCCCTAGCAGCATTAATCCAGGGACGTCCCTATAAGCAGGTATAAGCAGGTTCAATCTCCATTACTTGGAAATTGATGCAAAATGTATGGGGACCAACTACTACAGGGAGATCTACCTCTCCAAATACCGGACTTTGTGATCCATTGAAGGCTTTGACCACCAGACGACTTGGTCTGACTACCAGACCTTCCAAAGCTATTTTATCGAGAGTAGCTTTAGGCATCACGTTTAGTGATGACCCTGTGTCAATCAGTACTTTAGATAGATGAGCTTTACCACATTGTATGGAGATATGCAAGGCTTTGTTATGTTCTTTCCCTTGTGGGGGTAGCTCATGATCATTGAAACTTAGGCATGCCCCAGCAGTAAGATTAGCCACCATTCCATCAAATTGATTTACAGTGATGTCTTTAGTTACGTGGGCGGCGTTCAGGATTTTCATCAAGGCGTTGATCAGTGCATTTTGGTGCACATTCCTTTATGTTTGTACTTAGGCATTTCTATGGTTTAGTTTGTTTATTTTTCTATTTTATTATGTTTTTATATTTTAATTTATTTTTATTGTTATTTGATTTTCGTATTTATTTTTCAGCTTTAGCAGTCTGCACGGAAACGGTCATAACTGGAGTTTCAGGAGTCCGATTGAGGCGTTCTAATAATCGACGGAAAGCTAAGAGAAAGAGCTACAATTCTTATGTTGGAGTCGAAGTCAGAATCGGACTGTAAAAGAGCCAGAAAATTCGTTGAAGTTGCAGCACTAGTTATAGTTAAGTTTCGGGTCAATTAGTTTTGGGCCTGGGTCGTCTATTTGACCCAGCTGGATTGTAAAACAGGTTGTGCTATTGTCCCTTAGGTTAGCAGCCGCGGTACAGTAGCAACCATCTTCCATTCACGAAATTTTCCAAGCTTTTGACGATCCTGTAATGGAGAACTAATCCTAAGGGCTAATATGCCGAATTCGAATTCCACAAAACTTTGAGGTTATTATTACTTTCAATTTAATTCAGTTCCTTTCCAATTTGTTATATGATTTCGTTTGCTTAATTCGTTCTTATAGAATATATTGGATTTAATTCGATTGATGCATGTTCCTTACTTTAATCGCGTTTAAACTTAGCTTATTCGTTAATTCGCGTTATCGATAACCGTTTGCTTAATTCGGTGAACCGTTTGCTTAATTCGGTGATTAGGAACATAACTCATGTAGTATTGTCGACGCTTGTTTCATCAATATTGCAATCGAATAGGAATTGGTTCCGCTTAGGGAATTGAAATTGTAATAATCAATGATAAGTTGGAAGTAGAACCGGTAGATTAACCTGTTATAATCACTTATTTCAAAACAACTTATTTTCAGAATCACTTTTGATAATCATTTTTTTCGACCAAACCAAACCCCCCCTAAATTGATTTACCTTTGGTTAATAATCAACGAGAATCCTTGTGATACGATACGTGAGTCACTTGTCGCTTTCTACGGTTTTTTTTCAAAACTACTCGTTTTTGATCCGCGCGCGACAGCGGATCAAATTGGCGCCGTTGCCGGGGATTCTTGTTATTATTTACTGATTTTAGAGTCTTAGATTTAGTGTTCATGCGTTTAGGCAGTAGTTTCCTCACGGTTTTGGCCAATCCGTGTTAGAGTTGAAAAATTCAGTTTTTGAAAAACTTGTGTTCGATTGTAAAAAGTTTTTGCCTACTGGAAGTAGAAAAATCGTGCGATCAATACTCCCTTACTCTAAAAGAGTAAGGGAATTCGACCCAAAATTGTCAAATTCATCGTTTTTCTATTTTTAATGAATTTTTTACTGTTTTCATAGAGTCGAAAAAATCCAAAAAAATTCTCAAAATTCTTATTTCATCTAATTAGATTAAATTTTGTGTTTTTATATTTTTCTGAACTTATTTTAATCGTTTCCTTCATTCTATTTGTTTATGGCTGTTATAGGACATTGTTGGCATTTTCTCATTTGTTGCTGCATTGCTTAATTGATTTTGATTCTGAACTTGATTTTGATAATATGGTTGATCAAAGAACACTAAGGCAGCTAGCTGCGCTTGATGTTAATTATAATGGTTTATGTATTGAATATGCTGATGTTGTTGTTCCCTTTGAATCGAAATCTGGTTTAATACACTTGTTGCCAAGGTTTAGTGGTCTTACAGGTGAGGATCCACATAAGCATCTGAAAGAATTCCAGATTGTTGGTTCTACATTATTGAGACCTAAAGGAATAACAGAAGACCATATCAAGCTGAGAGTCTTCCCGTTCTCACTTCAAGGTGCTGCAAAAGATTGGTTATACTACCTTGAGCCGAACTCTGTTACAAGCTGGAATGATCTCAAAAAAGTGTTCTTAGAAAGATTCTTCCCTCCCCAAGTTACCACTTTTGCATCTTCCGGACCTTCACTAGAGGACCTTGTTAAGCAAATGGCTATGAATAATCTCCAGTATCAACAACAAATAGATTATACTCTTCAGACTTTGCAAACACAAATTGGACAGCTTTCCACTTTGATGAATGCCATGCAGCAAGCTCAAGGATCAAACCAACAACCCTTGGAAGAGCATTCTGTTTTTCAAATTGAGTCGCTTTCTGAAAATGTTGATGATACTCGTAATGATTTTCTTTCATCTGATTTTCCTTCATCTGATTTTCCATCACTGTCTGATTTTGATGATGTTTACACATGTTCTGATTGTACTGACACTAATGTGTGTGTTGTTTGTGCTGAGATTAATGATGCCTTGCAAGGTGACATTTTTCCTACAGGTGAAGTTGTCGATGAAGTTGTTTATGCAGTTGAACTTGAAATCTCGGCTGCCCAAAACACACCATCTGTTGAACAACCACCTTCTTTAGAGTCTGCACTACTTCCTGAAGATTTAAATTATTCATCAAAGACTGAATTTGAGAATGAAGAGAAATCATTGAAGAAACATAGAAATGGAATTGGATGGACTTTGATTGACATTCTTGATATTATTCCATCATGTAATAAGCATAAGATCTCACTTTCAGATGAAGAAAAATTAGTGAGACAGCCCTTACAACCATTGATCTTTGATGTTGTGATAAATGACATCACTTTCACGTGCGCATTCGACACTTTTACTTTTCGGAGATTGTTCTTTGATCCTGGAATAAAAGGTGAAGGCACTAAAATAAATTTCAAGGTCAATGTACACCGTATTAGGCTATTCCACGAGAGCCCTACTTTGGAAGGAGAGATTGTAAAAAGGGTTTCACTAGCAAAGGCTGTTTATGCGATCACATATCCTCCTTGAATACTCAGGTGTGTTCTTTCCTTTCTCTCACTCTTACTTTATATTTGAGTTCTTTTCATTGAGGACAATGCTTATTTTAAGTGTGGGGGAGGGAATCATCTATTTTCTTTGCTTTTGTTCTTTGTTTTATTTTCTTTTGTTTTCTTGTTTTGTTTTCAGTTTAAAAAAATAAATAAATATGCATCATTTTGAAAGTTTTAGGCTATAGACTGATTTGAGTCGGGTTTGCGGAGACGTGGGAAAAATTCACAAGATCGGTATCGTTCTAACACCGTAAGTCTCCTGCATATGGAAATCAATTTGAATTTTTTATTATGTTTTAGCCTTAAATTCTCATTCTCTGACAGCTATTGAGTAGTTTATTTCAGCAGTCGGCACCATCTCTCACACACTTTACGCAGGAAGCCGATGAATATAAGTGAATGTTCCGAAAAGAAAAGAAAAAAATAGAAAAGAAAAAGGTAATACACCTTCTAAGTTTGGTGATCCTCACCCGGTCACTTAACCCAACGGTTGTGTAATCTTCAAAAAAAAAGTTTTCAAAACTCTTTGTTAGTTGGTTCAGCGGTTTCTGGTGCTGAACTTGGTAGGGAGGATTACGGTCCGATCCCCCGCAACTACATCTGAGTAAGCAAAGGGTTATGCCACGCAAGTACCGGAACCCCGTGCAAAAGGATCAGAGTCACTAACCGGTCGTCCTGCTATAAGTGTGTGGAGATAACGGGCTTAATGTGATTGCGCCTGAATGAAAAAGAGCAAAAAGGATGAGTAAGTTAGGCTATGGTATAATAATATGATTTGAATTGGTTTGTGTATTTAGGAGGCTTATGTCTGCATATATGTGGTTAGTGTTCTTACGATGCCCTTAGTGTGCAAGATTAGTACATGGCGATGCGAACTTACCCGAAGAAGATTTGTAGCCTAGGATGAGTAACTGTTGATGTATTTATGCTTTCGTTGTTTTGTTTTTCATTTTGCTCGGAGTGCAAAAGTTCAAGTGTGGGGGAATTTGATCAGTGCATTTTGATGCACATTCCTTTATGTTTGTACTTAGGCATTTCTATGGTTTAGTTTGTTTATTTTTCTATTTTATTATGTTTTTATATTTTAATTTATTTTTATTGTTATTTGATTTTCGTATTTATTTTTCAGCTTTAGCAGTCTGCACGGAAACGGTCATAACTGGAGTTTCAGGAGTCCGATTGAGGCGTTCTAATAATCGACGGAAAGCTAAGAGAAAGAGCTACAATTCTTATGTTGGAGTCGAAGTCAGAATCGGACTGTAGAAGAGCCAGAAAATTCGTTGAAGTTGCAGCACTAGTTATAGTTAAGTTTCGGGTCAATTAGTTTTGGGCCTGGGTCGTCTATTTGACCCAGCTGGATTGTAAAACAGGTTGTGCTATTGTCCCTTAGGTTAGCAGCCGCGGTACAGTAGCAACCATCTTCCATTCACGAAATTTTCCAAGCTTTTGACGATCCTGTAATGGAGAACTAATCCTAAGGGCTAATCTGCCGAATTCGAATTCCACAAAACTTTGAGGTTATTATTACTTTCAATTTAATTCAGTTCCTTTCCAATTTGTTATATGATTTCGTTTGCTTAATTCGTTCTTATAGAATATATTGGATTTAATTCGATTGATGCATGTTCCTTACTTTAATCGCGTTTAAACTTAGCTTATTCGTTAATTCGCGTTATCGATAACCGTTTGCTTAATTCGGTGAACCGTTTGCTTAATTCGGTGATTAGGAACATAACTCATGTAGTATTGTCGACGCTTGTTTCATCAATATTGCAATCGAATAGGAATTGGTTCCGCTTAGGGAATTGAAATTGTAATAATCAATGATAAGTTGGAAGTAGAACCGGTAGATTAACCTGTTATAATCACTTATTTCAAAACAACTTATTTTCAGAATCACTTTTGATAATCATTTTTTTCGACCAAACCAAACCCCCCCTAAATCGATTTACCTTTGGTTAATAATCAACGAGAATCCTTGTGATACGATACGCGAGTCACTTGTCGCTTTCTACGGTTTTTTTCAAAACTACTCGTTTTTGATCCGCGCGCGACAGCGGATCAGGCGTCTCGATGTTTTTCTGAGTGTACCAACAGCGAGAGGAGTGATATTTTGGACGGAGTTTGGTGCAACTGGTCCACCACTCTATAATTACTTTTCTTGATTAACGCCAAAAACTCTTCAGTATCTTTGTTAGTAGTCTCTTTGTCTTTGGATATACCTTCTTCAGTCGGGACCATAGTAGCTTGATTACTTGCTTGTGCTAAGTTCTCATTTGGTTTAGCAGTATTCAATATGCGACCACTACGAGTCATGCCCCCGGGCCCAACGATGTTTGTCACATCAGTATTAGTACTAGAATCATATTCCCAAGGGACCGCTTTCATTTTGTCCACAGGATATGGCTCTCTGACTTGGATGATCCTAGTGTGCACTTGCGTGGGTATCAACAATGGTGCTTTGGCGCAAGGGATGATTAATGTCTTCCTTGCCCCTTGCCTAGGTATTATCAATGGTTCATGTGAGGGCAAGGTGTAGTTTTCATGACGTCAAAACATTGTGAATTAACTACAACCCAAATGGAATCTGAGAAACCGAGCCAATGCAACAAAGACAAGTACCTTTGACCACAAGACACTAATAGGTCGACTCATGGATGAAATAGGTCGACCCATTGCAAGCTGATTCTGAAAGATTCTAAGTAAGGAGTGAATGCGTCGACGCATTACATGCATAGGTCGACACATGGAACTTTGAGTTAATCTCGGGTATCCGCACACTGACCCTTCAGGTCGACACATCCAGCTTTTGATCCTCAGATGAAAAGGGAAAATGCGTCGACGCATGGATGGAGCAGGTCGACGCACAGGACTTTGGGGAACTCACGGGAATGCGCACGCCGACCCTTCAGGTCGACGCAAGTGTCACACATTCCTCTTTCTCAGGTGCAACAAACTCAATAGGTCGACCTATGCAGAGAGCAGGTCGACCTGTCGCTAATTAATTTGGTTTTTCTGCTGTGTTCAAATTGGTATATGCATCAAATGTGGTATAAATACTCAAGTGATCATTCTATAGCAAAAAAACAAGAAACGTGAAATATAGACTCAGCTTCTTCTCATCTTCAACCTTTCGCTTATTGATCGAGAATCACACATAATCATCTTTCTCGATCGAAGTAAGAAACGTGTGTTGATAAGGTTCGACGGTAGAGTTTGTCTTGTTCAAGATTCGACGGTAGACATTTATCTTGTTCGAGTGAAGATTGTTGAGGGTGTTTCTTGTATAAAACCTTAGGGGTTTTCTTTCCTCATCAAAGATTTTGTTCGAAGGTTTTTGACGATCGATTCGCTTTGGTAATCAATTCAGCCGTGCATAAGGGTTTGAGAGATTGAAGATCTACTCAACAAACTTGCTACAACCGGAGGATTGAGAAAGGAACGATCGGGGTCTTGATTGTGAAGATCTTAGACATTGACTTGATTCGACTTGAATCAAGGGGATGATCGAATTGTATTTCAATTTTACTGCATGATTGTAGTAGGTGATTGGTACTTTCTATCCTTGTTAAACATTTTGCAATCAAATAAAACTTTCCTAATTTCATTTGAAATTAGGGGCAGACGTACTCCTCCGAGGACGATAGAGGAACTGCCTAAACAAATATCGTGTTCCTTATCGCTTTTACTATATTACATTTTCACTTGTTTTCGTTTATTTCCATTATTGAACAAAAACTAAGGTTAGGTAAAATATCGATCACCAAGTGTTCGATAAAATTACTCAATCAAATTTTTGTTCATATTTTAGTGAAAACGTTCATTGTGAGTAATATACCATACAGTGTGTAATTGAGACAATCGAGATATTCGTTAAAACGTAATTCATCACTTGACATTCTCATCCGTTCGGTTTAATGCACATATCCGGTCCCCGATAACATAATCATCTTAGACGATTAAGTGATTCAGGGAAGTCACGTTTCAAATAGCTAAAATTTTCTTAAGTCGAAAAAGGTGGTCTATTCACCCCCCTCTAGACCAGTCCTATCGTCTAACAAATGGTATCACGAGCTCCGGTTCATTCTAGTGCTTGATATAACTTTTTAGAAAATGGAGAACGGTCAAAAAGGGGCGTATACTAAAGCGCCTGTTTTCACTGGAGAAAACTATAGTTATTGGAAAGACTGCATGTGCATTCATATCAACTCCGTTGATAGAGAAATTTGGGATGTCATCGTCAATGGTCCTATGGCTATCACCATAACCAACGATGCTGGCATCACAAGACCTAAACCTCAAGAACAATGGGATAAAAAAGATGAAAAGAATTACGGGTATGATTGGAAAGCTAGAAACATGATTATTGCTTCCTTAGGGGTCGATGAGTACTTTCGTGTGTCGCATTGCCAATCGGCTAAGGCAATATGGGATGCATTACAAGTCGCCCATGAAGGAACTAATGATGTTAAGCTAGCTAGAATCAATACTTTAACGCAAGATTTTGATCTCTTTCATATGAAGCATGGTGAAACCATTGCGGATATGCAAAAGAGATTTTCTCACATTATAAATCGATTACACACATTTGGACATATTACTCCCAATGCCGTAGCTACTAACAAATTTTTGATATGTCTTAGTAGGGAATGGCAACCGAAGGTCACGGCAATCAAAGAAGCCAATGATCTCACTACATTGGATCTCACAGTTCTATTCGGAAAGCTTGAAGAACATGAGCAAGACCTCATGAACTTAAACAAGCACGAAAAGAAAGAAAAGTCAAAGGACACGGAAAAGAAGTTTATAGCTTTAAAGGCTTCAAGTTCTAAGTCATCCACCAAAGATACATGTGATAGTGAGTCTAGTGATGAAGATGAAAGTCCGGATGAAGATATGGGATTATTCGTAAGAAGGTACAACAAATATCTTCGAAAGAATGAAATTAAGCACTCGGACAACAATCTAGTTGATTATAGACGTCAATCAAAGTCTAACAAGCAAGATGAGTACAAGAAGACTAAACCTAGAGGATCTTGTTACAACTGTGGAAAACCCGGTCACTACAAACCGGATTGCCCTTCACTAAAGAAAGATAAGACCAAAAGTAAACCTCAAAAGAAGCAACCGAAAGGAAGAAGAGCCTACATCGCTTGGGAAAGTGATAGTGACTCATCTAGCAAAGAAAGCTCAAGCGATGAAGAAGAAACCGTCAACCTATGTCTCATGACACATCAAAAGAAGAAAAAGATTGTAAGTCATGATAAATATAATAATGTTGATGCTATGTCTTATTTTGAATTAAAGCATGCCTTTGATACCTTGCATCATGAAGCTAAGGAAGCATTTCAACACTTAGCCTCAAATAAAAGAATTTTTAAATACCTTGAGAAGAAAGTTTCCGATTCCGAAAAGGAATTAGAAACTCTCAAGGAATCTATGATCAAAAGTATCAAAGACACAAGCTTTGTTGACCAAGGTCCTTGGTTTAAGTGGGGAGGATGTGAAACTTGTCACATTTGGCAAAAAGAAGTTAAAATTATCAAAGCCAAATTAGACAAGGCCTCACAACCAAAAATCACATATGCTATTGATCGATCACATTTCAAAAACAGTATGATAAATCCGTATCAACGATACACTTATGTGATAAAAGATCAATCTAGTAAATGTGATGACTACTCAAACTCAAGATGTCTATATTGTTGCAAAAGGGGACATACCATTAAAAAATGTCGCTTTAGGAGATTCTTGGTTCTCAAAGGCATTTTCAAATGGACTCCCAAGAGCAACCTTTGTTTCACTCACACACAAGGACCCAATGAAAATTGGTTACCTATTTCCCTTGTTTAAATTTGTAGGTGGAATGTCTTGAGCCATCCGAGAGAAGATGGTTTCTAGATAGCGGATGCTCAAGACATATGACGGGTGACTTATCCTTATTCTATGACTTTGTGGCTAAGAAGAAAGGATTTGTGACCTATGGTGATAACAACAAGGGAGCAATACTCGGTAAAGGTAGTGTAGGTAATCCCTCTTCTACTACTATCTCTGACGTCCTTCTAGTTGAGGGCCTTAAACACAGTCTTATTAGCATCAGTCAATTATGCGACAAAGGATACTCAGTATCATTTTCTAAAGAAAGTTGCATAATTTGAAATGATGACAAGAAAGATGATGTGTTCAAAGGCCTGAGGGTAAATAATGTATACATGCTTGATCTAAATGATGTATCCTCAATTGAAGCAAAATGTCTAGCAACTATGAGTGAAGACTCATGGCTTTGGCATAGACGTTTAGCTCACATCAACTTTGATTTGCTTAATAAAATCGTCTCAAAAGACTTAGTGTCCGGCCTACCTAAAATAAAGTTTTCCAAAGATCACTTATGTGATGCGTGCCAAATGGGGAAGCAAACGAGGATCTCTTTTAAATCTTAAAACATTGTTTCAACTACAAGACCTCTTGAACTTCTCCATATGGACCTCTTTGGACCATCTAGAATAAAAAGTCTAGGCGGAAACTATTATGGGTATGTTATAGTTGATGACTTTTCTAGATATTATTGGACGATTTTCTTAGCAAATAAAAGTGACACCTTCTCCGCATTTGAGAAATTTGCCAAGTTAATTCAAAATAAATTGAACACTAACATAGTATCCATCCGAAGTGATCATGGAGGTGAGTTTGAAAACCATCTCTTTGAAGAGTTTTGTGGCAATCATGGCATTAATCATAATTTCTCCGCACCATGAACTCCCCAACAAAATGGGGTTGTGGAACGTAAAAATCGTGTGTTGGAAGAACTTGGGAGAACTATGATTAATGAACATGGACTTCCAAAATATTTTTGGGCCGATGCTATTAATACGGCTTGTTATGTTCTGAATAGGATCCTGATACGTCCTATTCTAAACAAAACACCGTATGAACTCTTAAAAGGGAGAAAACCGAACATTTCTCACCTTCATGTATTTGGATGTAAATGCTTTGTTCTAAACAATGGAAAAGAAAGTCTTGGCAAGTTTGATGCAAAAGCGAATGAGGGTATCTTTCTAGGATACGCTCAATCTAGTAAAGCTTATAGAGTATACAACAAAAGGTTACATATTGTTGAAGAGTCCGTACATGTCTCTTTTGATGAATCTTGTCCGAAAGTTGTCGGAAAAGGTAGTGTTCTTAATGGTGCAGGTGTCTCAACTGAGAGTTTTCTTAATGATCCGGATGCCAAGCTTGAGAAAGATAAAGAATCCCTCTTACCTGAGAATAATGAAGAGGAAATGGATCAAACACCTAAAGAGAAAGTAGAAGATCAACGAAGCGAGAAGAGTGATCTTCCTCTTGCATGGAAATCTTCTAAGGACCATCCTATGGAGAACATTCTAGGAGACATATCAAAAGGGGTGACAACACGGTCAAGGATAAGTAACTTTTGTTTTTATTATTCCTTCGTCTCTCAAATTGAGCCTAAAAACTCAAAAGATGCATTAGTCGATGAGCATTAGTATTTAGCTATGCAAGAAGAGCTAAACCAATTTAAGAGAAATGAGGTTTGGGACCTTGTCCCTCCTCCGCGAGACCATCGAGTAATTGGCACTAAATGGGTGTTTAGGAACAAACTAGACGAAAACGGGATCATCACTCGCAACAAGGCCCGTCTTGTTGCTCAAGGGTATAGCCAAGAGGAAGGGATCAACTATGAGGAGACCTATGCTCCGGTCGCCCGACTTGAGGCAATTCGCTTGTTAATTGCATTTGCATGTTCACAAAACTTTAAGCTTTATCAAATGGATGTTAAGAGTGCTTTTCTAAATGGGTTTATTAATGAAGAGGTTTATGTATCTCAACCTCCCGGATTTGAAAACGTTGATTATCCTGATTATGTTTATAAACTTAACCGTGCCTTGTATGGTTTAAAACAAGCTCCTAGAGCTTGGTACGAGCGGTTTAGCAATTTTCTAATTAATCAAGGTTTCTCAAGAGGGAAAGTTGATACTACCTTATTCATTAAGAGACATGAAAAGCATTCAATATTAGTTCAAGTGTATGTGGATGATATTATCTTTGGTTCTACTAACATGACTCTTGTAAAGTTGTTTTCTAAGCTTATACAGGGAGAATTTGAAATGGGCATGATGGGTGAACTAAACTACTTCCTTGCTTCAAATAAAACAACTAAAAGAAGGAACATTTGTGAGTCAAACCAAGTATTGTCAAGAACTCATCAAACGGTTTGATATGGCAAAGTCCAAGGCCATTGACACTCCTATGCCTACCGCGGTAAATCTTGATCGGGATGAACATGGTAAGCCGGTTGATGTAAAAATGTATAAAGGTATGATCGGTTCCCTACTTTACCTTACCGCTTCCCGTCCCAATATTATGTTTAGTGTATGCATGTGTGCAAGATATCAATCATGTTCCAAGGAGTCTCACTTAAAAGCCGTTAAGCGCATACTTAGGTATCTTGTAGGTACAACTAAGCATGGCTTATGGTTCTCCAAAGGTAGTGATTGCTCTTTGGTTGGATATTCCGATTCCGACTTTGCTGGGTGCAAATTGGATAGGAAAAGCACTAGTGGAACATGTCACTTCTTTTCAAATTCCTTGGTTAGTTGGCATAGCAAGAAACAAGTGTCTGTTGCTTTGTCAACCGCCGAGGCGGAATATGTGGCGGCTGGTAATTGTTGTGCTCAAATACTTTGGCTCAAGCAATAATTACTTGACTTCAATGTCAAGCTTGATCATATTCCTATCTTTTGTGATAATACAAGTGCTATCAATCTAACCAAAAATCCGGTCTTACACTCTCGCACTAAACACATAGAAATACGACATCATTTCCTTAGGGATCATGTTGAGAAGGGTGATGTAGTGTTTGAGCATGTTGATAGCAAAAATCAACTCGCCGACATCTTTACAAAACCACTAGCTACCGAGCCCTTCTTTCACATCCGTAGGGAACTCGACGTCCTTGATATATCAGATAGGTTGCAACTATGAGTAGTTGCATATGCTTTATTTATTATTATTATCTATGCTCTCACAATGTTTGAAGTGTTCATTAAAAGATATGTGAGGGCTTGTTTCTCATCTCCCTTGTGTAAAGGTAATATCGTTTCAACCTTAAAACTCACTTCATGGTAATGTATCACTATGGTAAAGTTGAAATGTGTTCATCAATATGTTTAATCTATGCAAGATTTGGTCATAACATGCATACATTCATTGCATACTGCCAAATTTTGAAATTTGCATGCCTTAGGTCGACCTACTCTTTATGTGAGTCGACCTACTCAAAAATAAATTTTAAAAATTTAAGGCTAATGCATCGACGCATCCACTGCACAGGTCGACGCATCGTTCGCAAATTTTCAAAATTAGGTTACATTTTTAAAAGGGAACACAAAGCTATTTCATTATCTTCCTTCTCCTTTTGCGCCGACCCTCTCCCAAAAACCCTAAGAATCACTCATCTCCTCTCTCTCACTCATCCATGGCTTCCCACAAATCACTGAGAAAGAGAGCAAGCAGAGAAGACTCTTCCTCTCAACAACAACCTGAAGTAGAGGATGCCTTATCTCTCATTCCTGATGCTCTTATGGAATCCTACTCTTCCCACTTCAGAAATCGAAAAGTCATCAAACAATTCATGCTGTTCACCGGAACTCTACGAAGACTTCATCTTCAACAGGTAATGGAACTAATTGAAGTTCAAAATTTGGGTACTTTTCTTGAACTAAGTCATGAGTACCATGAGGATCTGGTAAGGGTTTTCTATAATGGTATGCAAGGACACTTCCAAGGGAGTTCCTTCAACTTTCAGATGGGTACAACCACATACGCCATCACCGACAACACTTGGAGGCAATTGGGTCTATTTCCACTCCGTGAGAATGTCGTCACGGTAACTGATACAAATGTGATGACCCAATTTGACTATAATGTTGCTCTGAACAACATGTTGCGACGCCCTCATGCTGACCATATAGTCCAAAGCAATTTGTTTCCTCGGTCCGCTACTACAGGTCTCTTAAACATTGTTGACAGAATTCTACAATGGATTGTGGCACGTATCATCCGACCCAAACAAGGTGGATACTCTCGTGTTGACCAACAAGAAGTGTACTTAGTTTGGTTGATTAAGAGCCGAATTCCGGTCAATTGGCCTCATTTTATTGCTAAGCGTATGTTTGAATTAAAGGAATCAGGTAGAGGAACCGCTATTGGATATGCATCTCTCATCCAATGGGTGCTTAACAAAGTCAACATTCCATCTCAGCGGCTTCCAAAGAAGACCATATCCATTGACCAAGAATTCACCAAGAAGACACTGAATATGATGGGATTTTTCTACAATCGGGCCACGGGTGCCTATGGTGCTGTTCTACAAGGCAACAATCCGGATCTCAATAGAGAAGATGAGGACGAAATGAACATTGATGAAGAGGAAGATGTTGCAGGTGAAGATGAAGATGAAGATGTGGGTGCTGAACCTGGCAGCTCAAATATTACACAATTGATGGAGGCTATGCGTCTTCAACAAATTGAAAATCAAAACTTGATGAATGAGCGCCTAACTACTCTAACCGCTCGTGTCACTGAGCAAGGTGCTCGGTTTACCGCATACTCAACACTTCAAGAGCAAAGGTACAACACGCTCTATCGCATGTTGGATGCCCAGAGCAACCAAATCTCCTCCTTCACAAGTGCCTTCATGCAACACTACCCATTTCCTCCAGTTCATTCGTCTCAACCACCACCATCGGCTCAAGAAGGAGATGATGATGCCAATGCCTAGTGTTCTCCTTTTCATTTTATTTACATTCAACATTTCCATATTGTCATGAACATCTTATTTGTATTTTGTGACTTAATTTTATTTTCTGCTAGACATAATTCTACCGTACTTTGTGTTTGTGAAAGGATTTGAATTGAGCTATGTGCTCATTATCGTTTAGCTATTTATGTTACATTGTCGTTTATTTTATCATTCAGCATTGTTTTATGTGAATGAATGCTTTATGATTATGATTGCAAAAGGGCTCAGAAATGATCAAAACTGAACTATGTTATTCCACCATATATGTATAATACTGTCTGTCTCTTTTTGATGTTGTCAAAGGGGGAGAAAACTGAGTGAATCAGCAAGCAATGGAAAACACATGCACCAAGATAGGGGGAGCATACAGAAAGGGGGAGCAAGAACAAGAACCTCGGTTAAAGCAATGCCTCGATACAAAGATTCACAATTTTTGCCATCATCAAAAAGGGGGAGTATGTGAGGGCAAGGTGTAGTTTTCATGACGTCAAAACATTGTGAATCAACTACAACCCAAATGGAATATGAGAAACCGAGCCAATGCAACAAAGACAAGTCCCTTTGACCACAAGACACTAATAGGTCGACTCATGGATGAAATAGGTCGACCCATTGCAAGCTGATTCTGAAAGATTCCAAGTAAGGAGTGAATGCGTCGACGCATTACATGCATAGGTCGACACATGGAACTTTGAGTTTATCTCAGGTATGCGCACGCTGACCCTTCAGGTCGACATATCCATCTTTTGAACCTCAGATGAAAAGGGAAAATGCGTCGACGCATGGATGGAGCAGGTCCACGCACAGGACTTTGGGGAACTCACAGGAATGCGCACGCCGACCCTTCAGGTCGACGCAAGTGTCACACATTCCTCTTTCTCAGGTGCAACAAACTCAATAGGTCGACCTATGCAGAGAGCAGGTCGACCTGTCGCTAATTAATTTGGTTTTTCTGCTGTGCTCAAATTGCTATATGCATCAAATGTGGTATAAATACTCAAGTGATCATTCTATAGCAAAAAAACAAGAAACGTGAAATATAGACTCACCTTTTTCTCATCTTCAACCTTTCGCTTATTGATCGAGAATCACACATAATAATCTTTCTCGATCGAAGTAAGGAACGTGTGTTGATAAGGTTCGACGGTAGAGTTTGTCTTGTTCGAGATTCGACGGTAGACATTCATCTTGTTCGAGTGAAGATTGTTGAGGGTGTTTCTTGTATAAAACCTTAGGGTTTTTCCTTCCTCATCAAATATTTTGTTCGAAGGTTTTTAACGATCAATTCGCTTTGGTAATCAATTCAGCCGTGCATAAGGGTTTGAGAGATTGAACATCTACTCAACAAACTTGCTACAACCGGAGGATTGAGAAAGGAACGATTGGGGTCTTGATCGTGAAGATCTTAGACATTGACTTGATTCGACTTGAATCAAGGGGAGGAACGAATTGTATTTCAATTTTACTGCATGATTGTAGTTGGTGATTGGTACTTTCTATCCTTGTTAAACATTTTGCAATCAAATAAAACTTTCCTAATTTCATTTGAAATTAGGGGTGTAGTGTCGCACGCTCGCGAAAAATGAACAGAGTCGCCACCAATATATTTATCCCATAAGGGAAAGGAATATCAGAAAACCTATGAAAGGATAAGAACAAGGTCTTGCGACCAGAGAATCAAGGTACGGGAGTCGGTTACGCAAGGGGAAGGTGCTAGCACCCCTCGCGCCCATCGTACTCGATGGTATCCACCTATGTTTGTTTCTATCTAAAGGGTGTGTACTATGACTATGTCTATATGCGAATGAATGCAAAAAGAAATACGGGGAAAAGAAGGAATTATTTACAAGTGTGCTCGTTCAAGCCCCGCGACTTGATGCCTACGTATCCTTTTTAGGAATCAGAGCGTCGTAGTTTGGCTCAAGATTTTCTGTTTGTTTTTGTGTTTTTTAGTTGGGCGGAGTTAACGCTCGCGCTCTTGCATAAGGGGACAACCTAGGATGCAATAGAGCGGAGATAACAATGCCCTTAAGAAAGGAGAGAAGAGAGAGAGTTTGAGTGTTTCGAAGAAATCCCTTAAGCAAGGGAAACTCGAGTTACTCTTTGGTTGGTGTTTTTTAGAAGTTGGGAACTTACGCCTGAATGGCACCCTTAAGCAAGGGAGATCCAAGCACTCGAACATTCCCTTAAGCAAGGGATGTTCAAGCTTCCATTCCCTTTTTAAGAATTTTCACTTTGATTATTAGTGTTTTAAGTGTTTTCTTTGTATTTTTTATGGGGATTTTTATTCAAGTATTTATTAAGTGCTTTATGGTTGTAAAAGAAAAAGAAACTAGCCTAATATGAAGGGAATTTCTACCTAATGTTGTCATGGTTTCTACCTAAGGTTAGGAGTAAAAGAAACATGAGAAATAAAGCACTAAGTAGAATATTGAAAATAGCATAAAAGCATGAAAAAGAACAGGTAGAAAATATAGTAAAAAGACTAAAAATACTACTATTTTTATGAGTTTTTTATGTGTAAAGGGAATTCTAATTCAAGCCAAAATCATACTAAAAAATCTAAATGCTACTAAACCTAAACTAATATTTTTTTATGAGGTTTTTATGTCAATTTTATTATCTAAAAGAAGTGACAAAAAAATATAATTACAAACTAAATTGTTAATTGAAAAAAAATTGAAACAGGGGGTGTGAACTGAAACTAAGGGTATGCCAAGAGTAGGGCGCACAGCCCAATCCAGATTGGCCCAGCAGCAAAGTTTTTGTCATTGTTTAGTCTTCAAAAAACGCACATGGGCTTTTACTGGGGGTGCAAGAATCATTGCGTGGCCCATGATCACATTTGATCCAATTGCTTTTATCTCATATTTTCTCAGATTATTATCATCAATTGATTTAATTAACTCAGGCTAACTATCTTCCTAATTACAATTAACTCTGACTTTACTTAATCACTACTTAATTCTCAACACCTGATTCCCGTTAATGCTAATTAAACTCAATTAACCCTAATCAATTACTGTGACTAATCAAAATCAAAATAAAAAGAAAAGAAAAAAAGAGGGATTAGGTTTCTTACGTTGTGACGATTGGAATACTTCAACACAGATCCTCTTCTTCGCGTGAACAGCGACGGCGGCGACGGTGACTTCCCCAAACTTCTCCGATCAACGCAACGGCGACGATTCTCCCCACTCTTCTCCGATTCAACACCCTCACTTTCTCGCGCTCGCCTCACTGATTTCACACGGTATCAACAACGCGGTCCATCGAAGCGGCACCTCTCACCATCGTGAGCCAAAGATGACTCGGCACTAACTCTTCTTTCAGTTCCGATTTGCTCTCTCTCTGCCCTCAATTCGGACGTACGATCCAGCGGCTCTTTCGATTTTGATCGCGGTGTTAAGAACTTCCGAAAGACCTCATGAACCGGTAAGCTTCGATTCCGTTTCTTTGCTTTTCCTTGCTCCTTGAGGCATGAACAGAACCCTGATGATGATTGGTGCGTTGAATTACTGTTCAGAAAGTTTGTTACCAGTTTGTTACAATTCTGTTATTCTCCTCCCCCAATTCTTGCTGCGATTCTGTTTTTGTTGATTATTGATGAAGTTGTCAATGGAAGATGTAGGTTGGTGAAGAATATGGATGAGGATGACTGTTGAATTGAGAGAGAACGATTGAAGAGATCGAAGGATGAATGTGTAGGAATCGAGAGAAAGATGATGAAGATGTGCTTCTGTAGATGAAGATATGGTTGAGTGAAGGTGAGAGCAATGGAGATTGAAGATCGATGCTTGCCGAAGACTGTGATGAAGGTTGAGAGGGATCGATGAAGATGTTGAATTCGGAAGATTGGAGGAGATGAAGTTTGTGAAGAGTGGAAGAAGATGGATGATGAAGATTGTGCAAAGAGAGGATGAAGGTGGGAGAGGAAGGTTATGGTGATGAAGTGAAGAGAGTGATGATGAATGAATGGTGGAGAATGGAGGGAGAAGTGAATTGTGGAGTGTTGATGGTGATCTGCGGTGGTTGCTGAAGGTGATGTGAAGTGAGGGATTGATGATGAATGAAAGTTGAAAGTGATGGAGATGAATGGTGGTGAAAGATTGATGAATGCATCCGTTTATATATGGTGAGTGATTGATGATTAGAGATGACTTTTTGAAGGTGGGACTTGGATCATAGCTTGCAGCATAGCTTTTTCCATTTCTGAAATGTGGGACTTGGTTTGAATTCGATTTTTTCTGTATTGTGCAGGTCTGAAATTCACCAGCTAGGTGCAGTTTTGCGTTTGAATTGGTGGCACGGCCCTTCACTGTGGTCAATGTCGTTGACAGTGAAAAGGTTAGAACTTCTGTTATACTCGGTTAGAGTGGTTGAAATTGTTAGAAGGTTATGAAATTCTGTTTTTGTTTTATAGTTTGGTTTAGGGAGTTAGAAAAAGTTAGTTGACAGAAAAATGATTAGAACTTAAGTGAGGATAACTAAATGGTGTGAAAAAGAATAGTCAGGGCATAAGGTTTTACTTGAATTGAGCTGGCTTGGATTCGAAAGTGCAGGGTGAGGTTAATGTGTTTTTTCTTTGAATGAACCTGATTTTGCACTTGCTGAAATTTGTGAATCCATTTGGAATCTGATAATATCACTGCTGATTGTGTATGTATTGTATGGACTGGACTGAATGCAATTGGGTTGTTCTAGGTATGCGGGGCTGACTTGCTTTGGTTTTGTTTATTAGTTACGCAGCTCTGAACTAATTTTGGATCGTGAACTGCTGCGTTTGTCTTGATTATGCAGGTTTTCAAGTGTTTGGATGGATGTTATGGCTGTGGAATGGTTGATTTAAATGCTGCCAGTTTGAAGTAAGCTGGAAGTGGTGATTGAAGATCGAGTTCCGTAAGGATTGAGTAGTTTCTGAGATGTGAAGTTCCTACAGCAGGTTCTGGAAAGCATGACGAAGATTGGAACATGGCCAAGGATCAAGAAGAAAGGAGACATCAGCTTAGACTTAGGCATTAGTAGTTCTCCATGTGGTTTTTCTCTCTTTTTGTAAGAATGATGATGTGGTCATTTTTCAGGATTTTATTGAACCGGCTTATGAAAGTTTTCACATGATTTATTTTGTGAATGGAAAGTTTAGATTATTGTAATTTTGTAATTTTCAATGGAATGTGTAGTGTAATGGTTCCTTAATAGAATTTGGGTTTTTTGGACATGATTGAAAGTAGTGTGAAAGAACTTTGTAAGAGGGTATTGAATGGTGTACTCTTTTTTGTATGATTTTTCGGTATTGAATAATTTTGGATTGGAGTGATTTTGGAACATGGCTTTGAATAAGTCTTTGTAGTGAGATGTCTCTGAATGATGAATGACTATTTAACCATATCTTCAAATCGTGCCTTGAACGGTGTATGCTTTTTGTACTTCGACCCACCTTGAACAAATTACAAATAACGGAATCATTTGGACCAATGTCTCGAATCCATCCCCCAACTATGTTAATTTGTATGACAAACAACAAACAATTTTGAAACTGATCATGCCTTAAACCAGATTAATTTTCTAATTATGCTCATACTCGTGCTTGAGATAAAGACCTTCAAGGCCTAAGTCAAGAGACTCAATTGTACAATAATATCCCTTCTCCAAGCAAACACATTAAGAACCTCAATCTACTTATTCTCTGACCTTCAATGTCAAGCCAACACTCATAATAGAAGCAATCTACCCGAGAGAATCAGAGTATTGAACTACCGTATGACCATTGTAACAAAAGACTTGATGAAGTGCGCACGAGCTCAAAACCCTAATTAAAGAGTCTTAATTCAAATGACTAGGGAAATAAACCCTAGGTCATAAGGTCTCCATTTAAACCCCTCGATTTCATAGTCCAATGCCCATAGATTAACCAGATGGAACAAGTTGGAGAGAAGTAGAGGTCTCGATTTTCAAGGTCCTTGATCCAGCGCAAAGTTATTGATTAATGAATGCATGAGTTATGTTAATGACCTAATGGGAGTATGCGGATGAAATGTGGAGCCTAAGCCAGTTAAAATTGAAGGGTAGGGCAAATTTGGGGTATGACATGTAGCAACCTGCCTAAAAATTTATAACTTAGAGAGTCGCCACCTATTCTACCAAGGCGAATAGGAAACCTACGCAGTTAAGAGATCAGGGTAAGATACTATATTCAGGTCGAGGGAAGGTTTTAGGCACCCTCAACCCTTTCCTATGGTTTGCGTCTAAAAAAAAGGTTTATAGCAAAATTACAGAGGTTAATAGCTAAGGAAATGCGAAGGGGAAAAATTGAGATTTTTGGGAAGGGGACTCGCCTTGTTGCCAAGTGCCTACGTACCTCCTTATGGAGGATCAGAGTCTACGTAGTTCGGGGAAGGGTTGTACGCCCTTAAGGTTTGAAATTGATTTGATATGGTTGTTTGAAGGCTTTTGAATGGCCTATCGTAGTTTTGGATAGGGATGAAAATCCGTAGTCTGATATTGTAGTTTGAAAGATTTGAGAAGTCTTTTAGGATGTGGGCGTACAACCCTGATTTTAGTATGCACTATTAACCGCGATAATCGATTGATTCAATTACCATAATTAACAGATTTGAAGTTGCACCGTTACCAATTTTAATCAATTGATTTGATTATTACTAATAACGAATTAGGATATTTTTAATAATTTAATTTGTATCATTATCCCTCGTAATCGATCGATTCGATTAATAATAATGAATTTAAATGGGAAGATAGGCTAATCATCGCAACCAATGAAAATGGTTGAAACCCTTTAGCCAAATAAAACTTATTATTTTAATATTTATATTAATATAAAAAGAATATTTAAATTGATTAGTTATTTTATGGTTGTCATTTTAATGTTTTTTTGTATTTTTTTATAATAATTAAATGAATTAAACAAATTAAATAAATAAATTTAACTAGAAGAGAAAAAAAAAAGTAGAATAAAAAGTTAAAACAAAATAAATAAGTTTTTTTTTAAAAGAATATGTATCACGTGGAGACTCATCCCCTTCCATTCCTAATCCACTTTTTTAGCAAAGAAAAGTATCAAATTTGACTTAATCATCTCAAATTAACCATTAATTAAAAAAAAAAGAAAGAAAAAACACTTAAAAAATAGTATGTGCAGCAACGTCCCCTCTCTCTCTTTTTAATTTTGACTTTTCAAAGTATCCTCTAGCCAATAATATAACAAGTGGCAGCTTATAATAATAATAAATAAAAATTAAAAGCCATCTAATATCACAACACAAAGCATAAAATGTTCTTTTTTCATTCTTCTTTCTACCATAAAATACATACACACATATAAACAAAAAACGATGAAATTAAAACAGATGAAAGGAAACTCAATTGGTGGCGGTGCGGACGGAAGAGGTCTGGAGTTGCGCAGTCGGAGCGGTGTAGGCTTTGGGTTGCGGAACAGAACCGATCTCGCGGTGGGTCTTTCGTCCACGATGTGCGCTTGCCGTTTGAGCGGCCAAAGTAACGCGTCGGTGATGTTGTTCGGTAATGGGTTGAGGCGGTGTTGTCGTTGTTGCGAGATACGCTTGTGCGTTGAATAAGCTTCTGCGTTTTTGAATCTTGCAGGTACTGAAATTGTTGCGTTTCTGTGCGAATTTTCTGATGGTGAGAAGTAGGTTAGGATTGTTGGTAAAGCACTGGGTTTGTAAGGGATGTTTGTGAATGGACTTCAAGATGTTTTTTCGGTTCAATTGCTTCCCTTTTCTAAAATCCGTCTCCCCTTTTGTAAACTTCTTCTGCTTTTATAAAGATTTTTTTTTAGGTTTTCCGCAGTTATTGTTGATTGATCATATTTATAATATTTTCTCGTAATTGATCCTGATCCAAAGCCTTGAATGATTTTATGTAACTTTTGTGAGATTGTTTTCCATTTGAAGATTGATTTGTGATTATGATTTTGTAACCGACATCTGGTATAATGGAAGATTGGATTTCGATTCAGTACTTTGGTTTCTTATTCTGAAAATGGTTGAAAAAGATTTGGTTCATGAAAGAGACTTATTCCCGATTTAAATCTCGGATGCCCTCTTTTAATTTCCTCTGATTCTGGTGCTTTCCTGAGAAATCTATTGTTGCAGTTTTTTTTTGAACATTTTGTTTATAGTAACGAACATTAATAATAAATTCTCCCTACAATAAAATAATAATAAACTCTTCCTACAATAAAAGGACCTAAAAAACTTTACTACTTAAAACGTGACACCTGAAAAAGTTTTGAATATCATTTTTTATCTTTTTTTTATTTTATAATAGTAGTAATAATGAGATTTAAAATTTCTAGAAAAACTAATTAAAACTAAAAATCTTAAGAAATAAAATTCAAAACTAAAACAAAAATGATTTAAATTAAACTATAAATCTTAAATCTAAAAAACTAATAATAACAATACTAGATATAAAAGCTATAGAAAATCTAGAAAAATAATAGGTGGTGGGGTTCGAACTCAGATCTTTTCACATATTTAAATCCTCACACTCACCATACTATCCACTAGGCCGTTGCATTCATTCAGCTTAAGACTGCATTTGCAAATATATGAAAGGTATGACATTGCATCTCAAATTGAGCGTAGTAGCCAAATGAATTACCTCTGCATAGAGAACATTCACATCATAAGAAAAATCTTGATCACATGTCTTAGGTGCTTGTGAAATGTATGATTATGACTAATTCGAGAATGCATATGAATGAGAAACAAGAACCAATTAGGATTAGCAACATGAGGGCAAATTTTGGGGTATGACAAGGGGCAGACGTACTCCTGCGAGGACGATAGAGGAACTGCCTAAACAAATATCGTGTTCCTTATCGCTTTTACTTTATTACATTTTCACTTGTTTTCGTTTATTTCCACTATTGAACAAAAACTAAGGTTAGGTAAAATATCGATCACCAAGTTTTCGATAAAATTACTCAATCAAATTTTTGTTCATATTTTAGTGAAAACGTTCATTGTGAGTAATATACCATACAGTGTGTAATTGAGACAATCGAGATATTCGTTAAAACGTAATTCATCACTTGACATTCTCATCCGTTCGGTTTAATGCACATATCCGGTCCCCGATAACATAATCATCTTAGACGATTAAGTGATTCAGGGAAGTCACGTTTCAAATAGCTAAAATTTTCTTAAGTCGAAAAAGGTGGTCTATTTACCCCCCTCTAGACCAGTCCTATCGTCTAACAGTTCATTCCTATCTAGCATGGCCACATACTCCTCTTCAGGATGCTCCTTAAATTGAAGTACTCCTTGATCCACGAGTCTTTGCAGGGTGTTCTTAAAGGCTTCGTTATGTTCTAGGATGAACCCCTTTGCGAGTAGATACCTCTTAAGGGCATCTATGGGGGAACTCCGTTGTTGAACTAACTCTTGCTCAGTGACTACCTCTATTGCATTGACTACGCCATCATGACGAGGCATGGGGTTTGTCTTCACGTTGAGTTTGTCAAAAGCAATTGCCCCTGACTCTATTAGGTCTTGAACCTTGTGCCTGAAAGCCCAGCATTTTTCTAATGTGTGTCTAGGAGAATTGGCGTGAAATTCACACCTTTCATTAGGTCTGAAGTTGGGCGTAGCTCTTCCAGGAATTGGAGGTGGCATAGGTCTGAGCTCTACTAATTGCTCATTTACCAGATATTTCAGTATTTCGCTTCTGGAGGTGGGCAAAGGGTCGAATTTCCTTTGTGGCGCTAGGATTCTATTTTGTTGCGGCGAGTAAGACATAGGAGGTCTAGGCTCTTTATGCACTACTGTGTTGGTCTCCTCTTCCTTCTTTTTAGCGAAGGTTGAGGTGGGCCTCTTTGAGTGATAAGAGTTAGATGATGTTCCTTGTATCTTCCCATCTTTGATTCCGTCCTCGATTCTTTCTCCGATGACCACTAGATCTGAGAATCCTGAGGATACACTTCCGATCATCTTATCGTAGTATGGTCCTTGTAGAGTTCTCATAAACATGTCAACTAGCTTCTTTTCCAGTAACGGAGGTTGGACTCGGGACGCCATTTCTCGCCATCTCTGGGCGTATTCCTTGAATGATTCTTCCTTCTTATGGGACAAATTTTGTAATTGCATCCGACTGGGTGCCATGTCCAGATTGTACTTGTATTGCTTTAGGAATGTATTAGCAAGGTCGTTCCAGCTTCGGATATGTGTCTTTTCCAATTGCATGTACCATTCAACAGATGCCCCACTCAGGCTGTCTTGGAAGAAATGCATCATTAGCTTTTGGTCATTGGCATAAGCAGCCATCTTCCTGACGTACATGCGTAAATGACTCCTAGGGGATGTAAGTCCTTTATATTTTTCAAAGTTGGGTATCTTGAACTTATGAAGAATGGTCAAATCCGGCACCAAGCTCATTTCATAGGTATCCACATCAAAGACGTCATATCCTTCTACTGCTTTCAGCCTTTCTTCTAGCGCCTTGATTTGTCCACTATTTCTAGCACTTTCTTCAAAATCAGATTGGGTTTCCTTATGTTGGGGTTCCTGATTTATTTCATCCGCCTCGCCATATTGTAAATCCACGTAATCCTCATCCTTAGGTGGATTGTTAGTAGGGATGCGAACTGTGCGAGGCGCCCCCTCTTTCTGAGTGGTGGGAATGAATCCTTCATGGGAAGCTTCTCCCTCTTCATGGGTTCTGATGACTCTCTTTGAGGAGTGGGCATCTGACTTGTGAGGGTCAAAGCCTCGAACAAATCCCAACAGTGGGTTGCAATCGTTTGGTATTTCCTCATACTTACTCCGAGCTTCCCTAGCCTTTTCCTGTTCGTCTCTAATGTCCTTCATGAAACTCAACATCTGAGCCATTCCTCCCTTAATCTCATCCACAGTACCTTTCAACTGGGTTACTTCTTCGCGAAGGGCAGCTTGATTTTGCTCTAGTTGTTCCATGGCTTTCTTCTTCTGAGCACGAGTTTGGTATGGTGGTATGGCTGCTTGGTTGCCTTCTCCAATGGTGTGACTGGAGATAAAGATAGTTTTTTTCTTAATGCCTTGAAATTAAATATAATATGCATAATATGAATGTTATGCTTATGCTATGTTCATGTCTTATCCACATTATTATAGTAAATATATATATATTCCCTTCTTTTTTTTTATATTCTTCTTTTTTTTACATGTATTTTCCTCTTCTCTCTTTTTTTTTTATATATATAATTATTTGGTGAATATTATAGGAATAATAAGTAAAAATGCGAAAATAAACACACTTTATTAATTGAAAGAAATACCACTTTATTGTTGGTTTACAAATAAGAAGGGAAACTGAAATTAAAATACTTGGAATAAAAGCAACAAGGAAACAAAATAAAACTAAGAACGCTTTTGGATGTCTTCTCGGAACTTGTCCACCATATCCCTACAAAGCTCCATAAACTCTTTGACTTGTTTAGGAAGGATGATAGGAGACGATTCCGCCTTTGCCAAACTCTTTGGAATGTCTTGTATTAAATCATTACACAAGAAGACTAACTTATCAAAATTATCGCGGCATTTTTCATAGTCTTCAAGCATCTTAGGAACCATGCTCACATGTTCATTTGCCGTAGAAACAATTGTGTAAAGTCTTTTCCAATGATCTCTTTCGTCCATGGCTTCCTCGTATATCTCTCTTTGCCTTATGAACACTTGCCTAAGTGATGCCATAGCTTGAAGTGCTCTATCATACTCACCGGTGCGCTGTAAAAGTGCTTCCTCCGTAGTTATTCTTCTTGCGCGCTCTTCATGTCCAGAATTGCGAGCTTCTTGAAGATCAAACTTTAGATTCCTTATTTCCACCTCTTGATCTTTAGTTCTATCAGTTAATTCAAAGACCACAGCTTCTAGATTTTTCCCGTATTCCGCTTTGTCATGAGAAGCTTTTTCATAACGTCTTCTCCACCTTGCAATTTCTAGATTTGCTTGTTCCAACTTCTCATTATATGCCTCTAGATTGTAATTAACACTTAGAACTCCTTCGGTTGCACGTTTCCTTTTACTTCTTTGCCTATCATTATCTTCCTTCATTGCTTGAAGCTCTTGGTTTTTCTCTTTAAGGTCAAAGCGTAGTTGGCTCCTTTCGTTGGTAAGTTGATGAATATCAAGCTCTAATTTTTCTTTTTCCTTTCGGGACGCCTCTAGGGCAGCCCTGATCCCTTCTACCTCTTCGATGGATAGAGGAACAGGATTAGGAGAATCAGGCTTGTATGCGGGATCCACAACAAAAGGAAGCAAAATCTTTCCAACTCTTTCTTGAACCCAACTAGTATAAGGTTCTCTAGCAATGATATTCTTTGGCCCAAAACTCTTTGCTTGCACATGTCTCCAAGCTTGAATTATTTTCTTTAAAGTTCTTGGTTCCCCTTTTCCGTTGTCATGCAAAAGTAATTCTTCCAATTGTAGTTTGGGAGGCTCACAATCCATAGAATGCCCTAGTTGGCGCAATGCTAGAATAGGATTATAATTAATGCAACCCAATGTTCCCATCAAAGGCACATTGTTGAAATCTCCACATTTATAAATAATCTTATCGGAATTTAATTTCTTCACATACCAAAGGATAGAATCTGCTTTGAGAGCCTTTCATTTTTGGGACCAATCATTTCTAGTCAACTCTTTAATAAAACAACTAGCTTTGTAGAGATGGGAAGTCAACCAAGAATATAGTAAATGCACGCAACAAAATAGCATCCCTTTCTTCTTCATACACCGAGCATGGATGGCATAATAAATATCATCAAGGATGGTGGGAGTTGGATCCTTATCAAAAATCCTAAAAGAGGTGAAAGCATGAATGGCGGCAGAATCAATATAATCAATATTTTTTGGCAATAAGACAACACCAAAAATCAAAAGAGCTAATAAATGTCCACAAATGTCCCATTTTTTCCTTTGATCCCATGCACATCTCCATCAGTTTTATAATTAGATTTCAACTCCGTAGCGGACAATCCCAAAGCTTTTGCCAAATCTGAGAAATCAACTTCTTTACCCACACCAGTATAGAATTCCCTTTTTATCCTTGAAAATCCTAACATAGCATCCATTTCTTTCAAAGTTGGAGCCAACTGAAAATCTTGAAAAGTAAAGCATCTAAGCGGAGGATCATAGAATTGGACCAATGCAGTGATAGCTTCCTCTTGGACTTTTACCTTTAAAAAATCCAAAATATCTCCATAACGGGCCACAAACCTATCCAAAGCACTTGATGGTAGTTTTTCCTTTATTATTTTCAGTTTCTTGATATATGGGGTGGAAACAGCAAACTGGATAATGGGCTTCTTGGTACTCATCCTTCCTACAAATTCACCAAATAAAATACATTTTTATATTTATTTTTTTTTTACTTTACTATTTTTCTATGGATAAGTCATGATAAAATGCATATGATGAATGATGCATGCACACAAATAAAACACAAAAAACAAAAACAAAAAAAACAAATATAATAATAACAAATAATATTTCATATTTAATCACATAAACACAAAAGCCCAAGGTTCATAGGTTCGACGTAGCGGCTTTTAGGGAGCCTACCCTTTCCATTGGTATGTCCTAGACACGGGTCTCATGGGGTCGTTCGTAGCCTCCGAGACTTTTTGTCTCTTCGGATTTTAGAACAACTCATTTTATCCAATGAGGTTCGAATATTTGGGGTAGGTTCTCGGAGAGATCAGCTGACTATCCAGTCCTGCCCTCAACAAAGTCAAGCCTCATTTTGGACATTTTCGAATATTCAACCCACTCCAAGTGGAGTTATCAATGAGACTCGTAGGCGATTCAAGTCCCCCTGATCTCAAGGATAACTCCCACACTTAGGTTTTAACACAACATAATATATACCCAGCAGTGCATATAATATAACAATTATGCAATTAAATACAAATATCAAAGCAAATATAATATTTTGCAGAAACAATTAAACAAATAAAAATGAAAAACAAACAATTAAAAAAAATCAAACACAAACCCTAAAAATGGCAAATTAGCCAAACCCTAACACTTTGCCAAACCTAAACCCTGCCAAAACCTAAAACCTATAAGAGCATAGTATTCACCATTATAGTTGTCCCCAGCAGAGTCGCCAGCTGTAGCAACCTGCCCTAAAAATTAAAGATTAGAGTCGCCACCTATCCTACCAAGGCAAATAGGAAATCTCGCGCAGTTAAGAGATCAGGGTAAGATACTATATTCAGGTCGAGGGAAGGTGTTAGGCACCCTCAACCCTTTCCTATGGTTTGCATTATATGGTTAATATAAAGAAAGGTGACAGAAAGTTATAGGGTCAAAATGGAAAAGATTATCATAATTAAAGGTTTGTAATTCAAAGAAATAAAATTGGGACAAAATGAGATTTATGGGGGAGGGGACTCGCCTTGTTACCGAGTGCCTACGTACCTCCTTATGGAGGATCAGAGTCTACGTAGTTCGGGGAAGGATTGTACGCCATAGGATTTGAATTTGATTGATATGGTTGAAAGTTGCTTCAAAGGCTTTTGAAATAGCCTATGATGAGTTAGGAATTTGAAAGGTTTGTTTGGAAGTGTTTTAGGATTTGGGCGTACAACCCTGATTTTTAGTTTGTACTATTAGCCGCAATAATCGTTTGATTCAATTACCATAGTTAACAGATTAGTAGCTGGATCGTTACCAATTTTAATCAATTGATTTAATTATCACTAATAACGAATAATAGTATTTTTTTAATAATTTTTATGAATTAATTTGCATCATTACCCCTCGTAATCGATTGATTCGATTAAAAAGAATAATGAATTGAGGTATGGAAAATAAATAAGTTAATCATCGCAACTAATAAAATAGTTGAAACCATTTAACCAAATAGAAATTAATTACATTTTAATTAAATAACATTTTATTAAAATTATTATTGACCATAGCGATTAATCGATTTAATCGGCACGAACAACAAATTATGATTTTTAATATTAATATTACATATTAATTTATTTATAAAAAATAGTTATTATTATATAAATATATATATTAAAAATATTAATTAAAACAAATATATTAATTAAAATTATTTTTTAGTTTATTAGGATTAGGATTTAATATGGCTGGGTAGAGGGTTTGTATTATAGGCATCAATCCTGGGCTGTTGGATTAGGCTGGGTGGTGATTTAATGGCTAGATTTGGAGGTTGTATGGTGAGGCCTATGGACGTGTGCGCGTGGGATCAGGAGTTTGGAAATTCAGAAAAAAAATATATGTGGGAGTGAGGGATCGAACCCACACCCCCAGGCTCAAACCATGCCTTTGCCAACTCAACTGCACTTAACGTGTGTTAACAAAACGCACGCATCAAGATATATAAAAAAAACAAGAACAATACTTAAAGACGCGCGCGAAGATTCAAAAGAACCAGTAATATGACGACACATCATCGTCGTCCCCAAAGAGTCTGCAAAAAGACTGTAAAATCCCCTACGGATTTGCTACGAATTCTTTCGTAGCCGGTGTACCTGGAAAATAGCGAACAGGGCATATATGTATATAAATCTTTCGCACCACCCCCAATCTCTTCGTTTTAGTCACGCGAACCTAACCATGCCTATAATTTAACCTAATTTTATCCTAACAGAAAAGCCCCAAATTAAGCCCTAAAAACTCAACTCGGGCGTTAATGGCAAAGTGAGTTCTAACCACGCAAACTTTGATCTAATGATCCAGAAACGTTCACAGCAATCATTGGAATCATAATACACAAGCAATTTAACATGAGGATGCACAGATTATGTCAATCGATACAAAGTTCAAAGTCACATACCTCGACTAATTGGAGGATGTTCTGGGGGTGTTGGTGTAGAGTATCAATCCAGTCACCTTCAGGAACCTTCACAGAAGCTTTTGCACTCTTTTAATCTTGTTGAAACCCTCTCAATTGCCAAAATCGAATCTGGGTTTCTTGAAGATTTTCTTGTTCTTGCGCTTATGCCTCTGCTCAGAATTGCCAACCCCTATTCGTGTGGCCTCTCCTCTCTACTTATAGAGGACTCATTTAGGTTAAAAATAATCTTCCAAAAGCCCTTTGAATCCAATCTTGAGATTTTGAGAAAATTGATTTTATTTACTTTCTATTTTCATCCAATTTTGCATCAACTCTTTCCAATCAATTCTCCACGAAAATTATATGATAATCTGATATAAATGCTGATTGGAATTGGTTTTTATGTGACCTTTTTCCAAATATTTGATTTCCTTTGATTTATACAATTTTAAATAATTATTTAAATGAATAAAAATCATATAAAAATCAAATAAAAATATAAAATTCGTGGCAAATCCCTTTGGATAACCCAAATGACTTGTGGACCAAGTTTAAGTCATAAAAGTATAGGCCCACTTGCAAAAAATTCAATTTACACCTCTTGTATTTCACATTTGGTCCTCCAAAATCAACCAACTTTGACCAAGCATATCTCACTCAATTTTTAAGCTATGAAGGAGTTCTAGGACTTTTTGGAAACCTCAAGATGTCCTCTATTAGCCACTTTGGAACATATGTTTCATTTGGAGCTTTTATCTTGACCATATCCTCTTTGACAAAAAACTGCTTTTGAAGGATGCTTGAAAAGGACCTATAATCTTTTGCATTATATCTCCCAAATGAAGCATTTCTAGCCTTGGATTGTGAGAGACAAAGTTGTAGAGAATCCAATTTCCTTCCAAATAGGCTTTGAGTGGGTAATTTTTGATGTTCCATGTGAAAGTTATGGTCAGTCAAAGTGGAGTTGACTTTCTCCTAGAGAAACCCTAATTTGAACCTTTTTGTATTTGTTCGTCTCTGAGTTTCTACTGATAAATCATGATCAAATTTTGATCAAATGATGGATATATACCTTTATACTTGATGTTTGATCAATGATCAGAGGTTTGGACCATGCTTGGATTGTGATTGACTTTTAGGTTTAATCCAGTTGACTGTGGATCTTGGAATTGCTTGAGCAAGTAACCTTTGGAGTTGAGCCTTGACTTTTGCCATAGAGTTATTATGAACCATAGAACCTTGATTGAGAACCTTATCTTATTGATCTCTTCAAGAGAACCTCAAACCCTAGCCTCAGGAGACTCTTGTCTAATGGAATGTTGTTTGGATAGAACCTTAATCTTTGAATCATTGTAGATGAAATGAAGGAGGCAAATTTTGGGGTATGACAACAACATACTACAATTATAACACATTTTAGAAGTCATCTAACTCTAAAATCATTCATCAATTCATCAATTTCATCAATTCAACAAAAACAACCTAAATCTCCCAAAACTCCAAACCTAAACATACAATCCAATTGTTCTAACTAATATGCCTAATCAATATCATCACTTAAGATACGATAAGAGAAGTTAATCGGAGAGTCCCCCCTTACCTTAGTCAAACGTTCTTGATTGGTCTCTCCCTCTACTGCTCCTCTTTCACGTTCTTGAGTTCCCAAATTCTTCAGTCTTTTCACGTTCTATCCCTTCTCTCCAATCCCCTTATTATTTTATGAAAATAACATTAAATTAGTAATGGGCTTTACTAACTTAACACCTCCTTCTTACTAACATCACCCATGGCTCAATGCCATATATCATTCTTTTTTCCAATTTATTTTCATAAAACCAAAATAAGTCTAATTATTAATTCAATTCCCAATTAAATTAAAAAATAAAATATACGGGTGTTACACATAGTCCCTCGATGTCCCTTCGATGTTGCCTACGAATAAATGATCTTGTCCCTCGGAGTCCCTTCAAAAAAATGATGATAGTCCCTCTAAATTGCTAAGGTATCTCTACCCTGTTGCCTTCTATGACCATAGATGACCCTTCGCTTATCCCTTAACATCTAATGGATAGGAATACCTACCCACAATTTGTATGATTTATACCGTCCCCTAAGGAAAGTAAGAAAGTATTGGAAAGACCAAATAATTAGGGTAAGTAGCTCTTAATGTTTGCTCACAACTTAAAAGACAAAATGCTTTTTACACTACACTTATTTTCAAAGAAAGATTTCAAAACACTTTGCATACATTCTTGAAGACTGATACAAGAACCATTACAAAGTCTTGCCTTACTATAGGAACCTTCTTTTCCAAAACACACACACACACAATTCAAACAAACAAATAAAGTAAGCTAAGCAATTAAGAACCCGTAGATAACTACGGATGAAAAGGGTGATAACACCTTCCCTTTTCATAACTTACCCCCGAACTCAAAATCTTTTTAAAAGGTATTTCCTATTCTTTTATACCTTTTCTAATTGGATAAAATAAAAGTCGGTGGCGACTCTTGCTAATCGCAACATGTTTTGCGAAAAACAAAACAAAAAGTCAGTTCTCCTACCGTATTATAGATATACCGATGCGAGTTGGATATCTAATGTTAGAGATCATAAATCTACAACTGGGTGGATATTTACACTAGCTGGAGGAGTAATTTCTTGGAAGAGCGAGAAACAAACCTGCATTACGCTTTCGATCATGGAATCAAAGTTCGTGGCTCTCGCTTCCGCTGGTTTAGAAGCATAATGGTTGATGGATCTTCAGTTGGAAGTTTCATTGGCTAAGGACAATGTCTCAAAGGTGATGATACACAGCGATAGCCAAGCCACTTTAGCTAGAGCGTTCGGCAAAGTGTATAATGGAAAGTCTAGGCATATTGGACTTAGACATTCGTTCGTGAGAAAATTGATTAAGGATGAAATCATTTAACTCACCTATATATAAATAAGCTATAATTTGGCAGATCCATTTATAAGCCACTGGCCAGAGACTTAGTAAAAATAACCTCGAGAGGGATGGGGTTGAAACTCCTTAAATAAGAGTTCCACAGCGGCAGCAACCCAATCTTATGTTAACACAATGGAAAGATGATACGTATAAAGTAGAATAGAATTTTTCACAAAGAAACAATATCAAGACAATAACATGTATATATTAAGAAAAATAGATGTTTACTCAATACTAAATAGATTCCAGTTACACTAATTTATTTACAATCAATATAATGGTGTTCTTGTGTTGTCATGGACAAGGCCAATGAAATGAAATGAAAGAGAAAGTATATTGTGGAGGAAAACAAATTAGTAAAACTTGGAAGACACTAAAGTAAACAAAGGAGAAAAATGATTGATGTATTACATTCATGAATGCCTGACTCCTTCAACATACAACCTGTTGTTTTCTTAGCCTCTTTGGATGTTGGACACAATCTAAAGCCATCTCTTGAATTGAAACTCCACTATTTGGAACACAATATAGCAACTAATCCATAAAACCATATCCAGAGGCAATATTCTAAATAAACTCTATTCAATTCACCTGAATTGCTTCCTCTTTTGATTTCACAAGCCTTATAAACTCTTGTTTGTTTATCAAGAGCCATATACTTGTATCTTCTCTCTACTCCTAAACAAGGTGCAGCGGGAGCCTTGGGATTCCATGACTTTCATTCTCCAAAGCTCATGCTAGTCATATGGTCTTGGTATCATTATGCCCTTCAAATGATTTGGTTATACCAAATGTGCATATAGTTTAAGTTTGAATAGTTAGTAGAGTAGTTAATTTTTTTTTTAATCAAGAAATTATATTAAATGGAGAACTAAGGGTTCTCCAACCCGATTACAAAGGAGGAGCGGAAAAGCCCGACAAAAAGAAAAATTACACACCAATTACCCTTACGAAAGAAAGAAGAGCGGATCCTTACTAAAATCGTAAAACGAATAATTGGGATGAGTAATGTTTCCACAAAAAGACCATTTCCATACCAAGAACTTGATGTTTCAAATGGTATTGTTTATGCTCCAAGCTTCCTTCCGAAAACGCACACCATTTCTAAGTAACCAAAAGGACCAAACGGTTGCTAGCCACACTGTCGCGGGGAAAAATCGTATCTTTTGTGGATGAGACACCTGATGCCTTCTTTGGGCTCGAGTGCTCAAAAAATGATTTTTCTTTTGTTTTGACCAAACTTTTTATTGTTTCCAAAGTAGGAAAAGGAAAAAAGCTGCAATAACCTTAAAAGTGGAGGGGGGGGGGAGAGATCTTTGGGTAAGAGGGTTGGTTATACGAAGGGAAGGTATTAGCACCCAACGTATCTATAGTACTCTATAGGTTTCTTTGTTATGTCCATTTCATTCTATGCTATTGGGATTCTGTTGTGAAATAGGTGGGAAACTAAGGTGTTTGTTTGATTATGCTCGCAAAGATCATCGCAATCTTCTACATACATATCCCTTAGAGGGAATCAGAGCATCTGTAGCTCGGGTCTACGGGTGCTAAGTTTTGAATGGTTTGAGGGAGAAGCTTTGCTCGCCAAGGATACGACCTTGTGCCTACGTATTCTCAAAGGGATGTTAAGAAAGTCAAAGCAATCGTAGTTCCCACTTATGCTAGTGGAAGCAAAGGATAAGAGACAAATGTCATCTAAATGTTCGATGTATCTAATCTATATCATCACATACATCTGTTTGATTTTGTTTGAAAATCTTTTCATTATAAGCCCTGGGCCATGCCACTTATGGTGCTTAGAATGATAAAGATGCTTTTTAGCCAGCCTTGTGGCAAAAACTTTCAATGAAGTCAGCCTTGTGACAAAAAGTTTTGATTAATCAGCCAGCCTTGTGGCAAAAGTTTCGACGAATCCAGCCTTGTGGCAAAAACTTTGATTAATCAGCCAGCCTGGTGGAAAAAGGTTTGATTGATTAGCCAGCCTTGTGGCAAAAAGTTGAGTTTTAATTGTTTGTGATGATATAGAAGAGATACTCCTATCATAGAGATGATAAATGTCTAATCTCCTAGGGTTTTTGATTTGGATATTGGGGATGCTTATAAGAAGCCCGTGGGTCCTTGTACGAAGCCCAAGAGGAGGCTATCCGAGGGTCCTTGCATTGTAAGCCCAAGAGGAGGCTATGGGAGGGACAATCGAGGGTCCTTGCATTGTAAGCCCAAGAGGAGGCTATGGGAGGGACAAGTCGTTTGTACGAAGCCCAAGAGGAGGCATGGTATAGTTGGTTTGAGCTCTTAGCGCGATTTTGTAACGCCCATAAATGTGTTTTTCTGATTAATTGTGATGTTTACTACATTTTCCTAATTTTACCGTTTTCGAGTCGAGTCAGTCGGTAAATATTAATTATGTTAATATTTTACTTATTACTTTCCATGTGTGTAATTATTATGTTTTGGGTGTTAATTGGTTAGAATTAATGTTTAGTGACATTTGGGCCAAAATTAGAATTTATGAAAGTTGAGTGGGGGAAAATGAGAAGTAGAGAACTAGAAAGAGATATTTTGATATATAGAGAAAATGAGATATTTTGAGATAGAAAGAAAGAAAGAGAACTTGGGAAGAGAAGAGAAAGAAGAGAAAAACAAAGAGAAGAAGAGAGTTGTAGAATCCAAACCAAGCTAGAGCCAAGAATCCAACCAAGGTAAGGGGGATGAATATAGTTTATCTTGATTGTATGGTTCTTGTAGTTTTGTATTCTTTGTTCTTGTTCTTCCTCTTTTCCAAGCTTGTTCAACAATGGCAAATTGTGTGTTTTGTGAGTTTTGAAGATATAAACTTGATTTTATGGTGTGTATGTGTGCTATGATGATAGATATTCCCATGGATCATGTTTGTTTTTCATTTCTCCATGTTTTCTTGCTTATGAAGAAATTTAGGTCAAAGACAACATGTGATGATCCAACCATATGATAATCATGGATTAGGTGTATATATAGCATGTTTGTGTTGTATTGGGGTTGGGATGAAGGTTTAAATGGGTTTTGAATGGGTTGGAGGGAGCTGAGATGGTCTGTTGCAGAACTGGTTTTTCTGGGTTTACGCAGGTCCGCTGAGCGGAGGGGGTCCGCTGAGCGGAGGTTCTTTTGCATGAAATCTCTGTCTGGGTCCGCTGAGCGGAGGTTCTGTATTTTTGTTTGGTGATTCCCTGTCTGGGTCCGCTGAGCGGAGCTCAAGCGGACTGTGAGAAATTTTGTTTTTCCAAACTTTGTTTTGTTGTATCTTTTGAACCGTAGGTCGTTTCTACGCGCCGTTTGAAGTATTATGAGAACCCTTGAGTATGCTTCATGATAGAGAGGAGTGTGTTGGTGGTTGAATGATTTTTCATAAATGTATTTTTGAAATGATATTTGCTAATCAAGTATGTTTTGAAATGATATTTGCTAATCAAGTATGTTTTGAAATAATGATGTATCCGTGTAGAATAATATAATCGGTGTGATGTAGATATGTGACCGAGTTATATTGTTGTTGTTGTTGTTATGTAATTGAGTCGTTTGTATGCACAGCATGACATTTCATTACGTTAATGGCGGAATGCTATTAACAGGTGGCCTGAATTGGCATTTATTACCAGTGGGAGCTTAATGCTCGGTAAAAAGGTGTATTTGCCCGAGTGGCAAGAGGTCATCAGTGGGGGATAGATGCTCGATGACGGTTAGTCGTAGCTTACTGCTCGACAAAGGTGTATTTTCCTTAGGGAAAGAAGTCCCAGCATAATGCTCGGCAAGGTGTATTTGTCATAATGACAAGGAGGAGTTTTACTCCGGATTTGGTACCACATGCATACGCATAGTCGAGTCTCATTCATCATCTTCGGTCTTTATAATTTATGTTATCATTCATGTACCGCATTACTTATATATTGATTGTGGTTGACTTATTGGATTATCTTGTTATATGATTCTTAATGATATTGTGGGCATTACTATATTGATCATGCTTTCATTATGAATTGTATTCTCACCCTTCTGCCTTAATGTTACCTACTCGTGGGTAATGTGCAGGTGATCCGCAGGTGTAGGTGCTCTCTTTGTAGTCGTCCGTTTTGGTGTCATCCGCTCATGATACGTAACACCTAGGGGGGGGGGGGATCGAACACTTATTTTGTAGATAATGCTTATAGGATCCTTTTGATGTATATTTGATCCTTTAAATGCATTCGTATTATGTATTTTGAATACCTTCTCATGCGATGTATTTTGGAAGAATGTCGTGGATATTTTGTTTACCGACGCATATATATAAGTATGAATACATTCAGGTGTTTATGTGTATCCGTCCTCTTTGATTATTTGTGTTACGCATCTTTTGCGAGTATGTTATGTTTGGTTATGTGGTTACTTAAGTGTAACGCCCTAATTGTTTTTATGAATTTAATTTTTATACTCTGATATTTGTACCTATATGCCTGGGTAGAATTGGGGTGTTACATTAGTGGTATCAGAGCTGGTTGGTCTTGTCCGACCAAGTGTCGTGTCGTTTGGTCTAACAATTCTTGTGTTATTTTTTTGGGCTTACTTCTCTTGGTGTTATTGTGAAGTTTAGAGATGGCTGGACGTAATGACGCTGCTATTGCTGCTGCATTGCAAGCTATGGCTGAAGCTATGCATACGGATGAGAATGCAAGGTCTCGGAGTTTAGCGACTTTCCAGAGGGAGAATCCTCCTGTGTTTAAGGGAACGCATGACCCCGAGGGAGCCTTGACTTGGATGAAGGAGATGGTGAGGATCTTTCGTGTGATGGATTGCACGCAAGAGCAGAAAGTCAGGTATGGCACTCATCATTTAGCTGTGGAGGCTGATGATTGGTGGCTGGAGACTTTGGCAAGGTTAGAAGCAACCGGTGAAGAGATTTCCTGGACGGTGTTCAAGAGGGAGTTTTTGAGGAAGTATTATCCGGAGGATGTCCGTGGAAAGAAAGAGACTGAGTTTCTGGCTTTGGTTCAAGGCAGCATGTCTGTGTCTGAATATGCGGCCAAGTTTAATGAACTTGTGAAATTCTACCCGCACTTTGTTGGTGAGGGAGCAGAATTTTCTAAGTGCAGTAAGTTCCAGAATGGGTTACGTTCTGATATCAAGAAGGCGGTAGGGTATCAGAAGATTCGGGTGTTTCCAGATTTGGTGGACAGCTGTAGGATTTATGATGAGGATAATAATGCTCATCATAAGGTGATTAATGAAAAGAGGAACAAAGGTCCGCAGAATTGTGGGACGCCGTATGATGGAGGGAAGGGTAAGCAAAAGATGAATTATGGACCAAGGTTTAGTGGGGGAGATGCTCCTGCTAAGATTGTATGTTTTAAGTGTGGTAAACCTGGCCACAAAAGTAATGTCTGCTTTAGTGACGCAAAGAAATGTTTCAAGTGTGGAAGGGTAGGACATGTGTCATCCGACTGTGCATCCAAGGGAGTAGTGTGTTTTAATTGTGGTGAATAGGGACACATGAGCGGCCAATGTCAGAAGAAGAAAGTTCAAGCTAGTGGGAAAGTGTTTGCTTTGGCTGGAACTCAGACGGACAAGGGTGATCGACTGATCAGAGGTACTTGTTTTATTAATGGCATTTCTTTAATTGCTATTATTGATACGGGTGTTTTGCATTGTTTTATACCCGATGATTGTGTTAAAAGATTAGGTCTTGTTCTATCCGATTTGGGTGGTGAGATGGTTATCGATTTACCAGCAATGGGGTCGGTGATTACTTCCTTAGTCTGTAAGAATTGTCCGGTATCAATCTTCGGTAAGGACTTTACTGTTGATTTGATTTGTTTGTCGATGAATGAGTTAGACGTGGTTCTGGGAATGGATTGGTTGATGAATAATCGTGTCCATATCGATTGTTATCATAAGTTGGTGAGGTTTCCATTTCTTGAGAAAGATGTGGAATTTGATGTCTTATCTACCAAGGAGTTGAATCGACTGTTAGAAGATGGGGCACAATTGTTTGGTGTGTTTGCATCGTTGACTGTGGAGAGTCGAGCTGCAGTTGAGGATTTTCCAGTAGTGCGAGAATTTCCCGAAGTGTTTCCTGAAGACTTTTCTGATGTGCCGCCAAAGAGAGAGGTGGAGTTCTCCATAGATCTAGTTCCTGGTACGAGGCCTGTTTCTATGGCGCCGTATAGAATGTCGGCATCAGAGTTAGTGGAATTAAAGAAACAATTGGAAGAGTTGCTAGAAAAACATTTTGTGACGCCTAGTGTTTCACCATGGGGAGCTCCAGTGTTATTGGTAAAGAAGAAGGATGGAAGCATGAGGTTGTGTATTGATTATCGCCAGTTGAACAAGGTGACGATTAAGAATAAGTATCTGCTTCCTAGGATTGACGACTTGATGGATCAGTTGGTGGGAGCCAGTGTGTTTAGCAAGATTGATTTAAGATCTGGTTACCATCAGATTCGGGTGAAGGAAGAAGATATTCAGAAGACTGCGTTTAGGACTCGGTACGGACATTATGAGTTTTTGGTGATGCCGTTCGGAGTTTCTAATGCACCTGGTGTGTTTATGGAGTATATGAATCGCATATTCCATGATCAGTTGGATAAGTTTGTTGTGGTCTTCATAGATGACATCTTGATTTATTCTAAGTCTCCGGAAGAGCATGAGGATCATTTGCGTGTTGTGCTACAGGTTTTGAAGGAGAAGCAGTTTTATGCTAAGTTATCCAAGTGCGAGTTCTGGTTATCAGAGGTGAGTTTTCTTGGTCATGTGATTTCAGGTAACGGGATTGCAGTGGATCCATCCAAAGTAGATGCAGTGCTACAATGGGAGGTTCCGAGATCGGTTACTGAGATCAGAAGCTTTTTAGGTTTGGCAGGTTATTATCGAAGATTCATTGAAGGCTTTTCTAAGTTGGCACTTCCGTTAACTCAGCTTACTTGCAAGGGTAAGGCGTTTATTTGGGACATAGTTTGTGAAAGGAATTTTGAAGAGTTGAAGAGAAGGTTGACTTCAGCTCCGGTTTTGGTTTTACCTGATCCTGAGGAACCGTTTGTGGTGTATTGTGATGCATCGCATATGGGGTTAGGTGGTGTTTTGATGCAGGAAGGTAAGGTGGTGGCTTACGCTTCGAGGCAGTTAAGGATTCATGAGAAGAATTATCCCACCCATGATTTAGAGTTAGCTGCAGTGGTTTTTGCATTAAAGATTTGGAGGCATTATCTCTACGGTGCAAGGTTCGAGGTCTTTAGTGATCATAAGAGTTTGAAATACTTATTTGATCAGAAAGAGTTGAACATGAGACAACGTAGGTGGTTGGAATTCCTAAAGGACTATGACTTTAGCTTGAATTACCATCCTGGTAAAGCTAATGTGGTTGCCGATGCTTTGAGTCGGAAATCTTTGCATATGTCCGCTATGACGGCGGAGGAGTGGGAACTTTTGGAGCAGTTTCGTGATCTTAGTTTGGTATGTGAATTGACACCAGATAGTGTGAAGTTGGGTATGTTGAAAGTGACGAATGATTTTCTGTCAACTGTTAGCGAGAGACAGAAAATGGATGTGAAACTTGTTGATTTGTTTATGGTGGCAAATCAAAGTGATGATGGCGACTTCAGAGTGGATGGTCAGGGTGTTTTGAGATTCCGTGGTCGAATTTGTGTACCTGATGATTCCGAGCTGAAAAAGATGATTTTAGAGGAAGGTCACAGAAGCAGTTTGAGTATTCATCCGGGAGCCAATAAGATGTATCAGGATTTGAAGAAGATCTTTTGGTGGTCTGGTTTGAAAAGGGATGTGGCTCAGTTTGTGTATGCGTGTTTGGTATGTCAGAAGTCAAAGGTGGAGCATCAGCGTCCTGCAGGGTTGTTGCAACCGTTGGATATTCCAGAGTGGAAATGGGATAGTATTTCTATGGACTTTGTGACGAGTTTACCAAATACTGTGAGAGGTTTCGATGCGGTTTGGGTGATTGTTGATAGGTTGACAAAGTCTGCTCACTTTATTCCTATTAACATCACTTTTCCAGTTGCGAAGTTGGCTGAGATTTATATCAAGGTGATTGTGAAACTACATGGTATACCGTTGAGTATTGTGTCGGATAGAGATCCAAGGTTCACATCAGATTTTTGGAAAGGTTTGCAAGAGGCTCTAGGTTCTAAGTTGAGGTTGAGTTCGGCTTATCATCCTTAGACAGACGGTCAGACCGAAAGGACTATTCAATCGTTAGAAGACTTGTTGAGGGCTTGTGTTCTAGAGAAGGGAGGTTCGTGGGATACTTATCTTCCGTTGATAGAATTCACTTACAACAACAGTTTTCATTCTAGTATCGGAATGGCACCTTTTGAAGCGCTATATGGTCGTAAGTGTAGAACTCCATTGTGTTGGTTTGAATCGGGCGAGAGTGTGGTACTCGGACCTGAAATAGTAAGAGAGACTACAGAGAAGGTGAAATTTATTCGTGAGAAGATGAGAAGTTCACAGAGTAGGCAAAAGAGTTATCATGACAAGCGAAGGAAAGATTTGGAATTCCAAGCCGGTGATCATGTATTCTTAAGAGTTACGCCTATGACTAGTGTTGGACGAGCTTTGAAATCGAGGAAGCTTACTCCGCGTTTTATTGGTCCTTATCAGATATCGGAGCGAGTTGGCAAAGTTGCGTATCGGGTGGCGTTACCGCCAAGTCTTTCTAATCTGCACGATGTATTCCATGTGTCTCAGTTGAGGAGATACATTGCGGATCCGTCCCATGTGATTCAGATGGATGATGTGCAAGTGCGTGAGAACTTGACGGTTGAGACGATACCAGTGCGTATTGAAGATCGTGAGACTAAGACTCTGCGAGGCAAGGAGATCGCCTTGGTGAAAGTCGTATGGTTAAGTGCGGCAGGTGAGAGTTTGACCTGGGAGTTGGAGAGCAAGATGCGAGATTCCTATCCTGAGTTGTTTGTAGCAGGTAATCTTATTTTCGAGGACGAAAATCTTTTAAGTGGGGGAGGGTTGTAACGCCCATAAATGTGTTTTTCTGATTAATTGTGATGTTTACTACATTTTCCTAATTTTACCGTTTTCGAGTCGAGTCAGTCGGTAAATATTAATTATGTTAATATTTTACTTATTACTTTCCATGTGTGTAATTATAATGTTTTGGGTGTTAATTGGTTAGAATTAATGTTTAGTGACATTTGGGCCAAAATTAGAATTTATGAAAGTTGAGTGGGGGGAAATGAGAAGTAGAGAACTAGAAAGAGATATTTTGATATATAGAGAAAATGAGATATTTTGAGATAGAAAGAAAGAAAGAGAACTTGGGAAGAGAAGAGAAAGAAGAGAAAAACAAAGAGAAGAAGAGAGTTGTAGAATCCAAACCAAGCTAGAGCCAAGAATCCAACCAAGGTAAGGGGGATGAATATAGTTTATCTTGATTGTATGGTTCTTGTAGTTTTGTATTCTTTGTTCTTGTTCTTCCTCTTTTCCAAGCTTGTTCAACAATGGCAAATTGTGTGTTTTGTGAGTTTTGAAGATATAAACTTGATTTTATGGTGTGTATGTGTGCTATGATGATAGATATTCCCATGGATCATGTTTGTTTTTCATTTCTCCATGTTTTCTTGCTTATGAAGAAATTTAGGTCAAAGACAACATGTGATGATCCAACCATATGATAATCATGGATTAGGTGTATATATAGCATGTTTGTGTTGTATTGGGGTTGGGATGAAGGTTTAAATGGGTTTTGAATGGGTTGGAGGGAGCTGAGACGGTCTGTTGCAGAACTGGTTTTTCTGGGTTTACGCAGGTCCGCTGAGCGGAGGGGGTCCGCTGAGTGGAGGTTCTTTTGCATGAAATCTCTGTCTGGGTCCGCTGAGCGGAGGTTCTGTATTTTTGTTTGGTGATTCCCTGTCTGGGTCCGCTGAGCGGAGCTCAAGCGGACTGTGAGAAATTTTGTTTTTCCAAACTTTGTTTTGTTGTATCTTTTGAACCGTAGGTCGTTTCTACGCGCCGTTTGAAGTATTATGAGAACCCTTGAGTATGCTTCATGATAGAGAGGAGTGTGTTGGTGGTTGAATGATTTTTCATAAATGTATTTTTGAAATGATATTTGCTAATCAAGTATGTTTTGACGGTATACGTGCGCTGTGTGAATATGAACGCCTGAGTGGCAATTTTGATGATGTATCCGTGTAGAATAATATAATCGGTGTGATGTAGATATGTGACCGAGTTATATTGTTGTTGTTGTTGTTATGTAATTGAGTCGTTTGTATGCACAGCATGACATTTCATTACGTTAATGGCGGAATGCTATTAACAGGTGGCCTGAATTGGCAATTATTACCAGTGGGAGCTTAATGCTCGGTAAAAAGGTGTATTTGCCCGAGTGGCAAGAGGTCATCAGTGGGGGATAGATGCTCGATGACGGTTAGTCGTAGCTTACTGCTCGACAAAGGTGTATTTTCCTTAGGGAAAGAAGTCCCAGCATAATGCTCGGCAAGGTGTATTTGTCATAATGACAAGGAGGAGTTTTACTCCGGATTTGGTACCACATGCATACGCATAGTCGAGTCTCATTCATCATCTTCGGTCTTTATAATTTATGTTATCATTCATGTACCGCATTACTTATATATTGATTGTGGTTGACTTATTGGATTATCTTGTTATATGATTCTTAATGATATTGTGGGCATTACTATATTGATCATGCTTTCATTATGAATTGTATTCTCACCCTTCTGCCTTAATGTTACCTACTCGTGGGTAATGTGCAGGTGATCCGCAGGTGTATGTGCTCTCTTTGTAGTCGTCCGTTTTGGTGTCATCCGCTCATGATACGTAACACCTAGGGGGGGGGGGATCGAACACTTATTTTGTAGATAATGCTTATAGGATCCTTTTGATGTATATTTGATCCTTTAAATGCATTCGTATTATGTATTTTGAATACCTTCTCATGCGATGTATTTTGGAAGAATGTCGTGGATATTTTGTTTACCGATGCATATATATAAGTATGAATACATTCAGGTGTTTATGTGTATCCGTCCTCTTTGATTATTTGTGTTACGCATCTTTTGCGAGTATGTTATGTTTGGTTATGTGGTTACTTAAGTGTAACGCCCTAATTGTTTTTATGAATTTAATTTTTATACTCTGATATTTGTACCTATATGCCTGGGTAGAATTGGGGTGTTACATTAGTGGTATCAGAGCTGGTTGGTCTTGTCCGACCAAGTGTCGTGTCGTTTGGTCTAACAATTCTTGTGTTATTTTTTTGGGCTTACTTCTCTTGGTGTTATTGTGAAGTTTAGAGATGGCTGGACGTAATGACGCTGCTATTGCTGCTGCATTGCAAGCTATGGCTGAAGCTATGCATACGGATGAGAATGCAAGGTCTCGGAGTTTAGCGACTTTCCAGAGGGAGAATCCTCCTGTGTTTAAGGGAACGCATGACCCCGAGGGAGCCTTGACTTGGATGAAGGAGATGGTGAGGATCTTTCGTGTGATGGATTGCACGCAAGAGCAGAAAGTCAGGTATGGCACTCATCAGTTAGCTGTGGAGGCTGATGATTGGTGGCTGGAGACTTTGGCAAGGTTAGAAGCAACCGGTGAAGAGATTTCCTGGACGGTGTTCAAGAGGGAGTTTTTGAGGAAGTATTATCCGGAGGATGTCCGTGGAAAGAAAGAGACTGAGTTTCTGGCTTTGGTTCAAGGCAGCATGTCTGTGTCTGAATATGCGGCCAAGTTTAATGAACTTGTGAAATTCTACCCGCACTTTGTTGGTGAGGGAGCAGAATTTTCTAAGTGCATTAAGTTCCAGAATGGGTTACGTTCTGATATCAAGAAGGCGGTAGGGTATCAGAAGATTCGGGTGTTTCCAGATTTGGTGGACAGCTGTAGGATTTATGATGAGGATAATAATGCTCATCATAAGGTGATTAATGAAAAGAGGAACAAAGGTCCGCAGAATTGTGGGACGCCGTATGATGGAGGGAAGGGTAAGCAAAAGATGAATTATGGACCAAGGTTTAGTGGGGGAGATGCTCCTGCTAAGATTGTATGTTTTAAGTGTGGTAAACCTGGCCACAAAAGTAATGTCTGCTTTAGTGACGCAAAGAAATGTTTCAAGTGTGGAAGGGTAGGACATGTGTCATCCGACTGTGCATCCAAGGGAGTAGTGTGTTTTAATTGTGGTGAATAGGGACACATGAGCGGCCAATGTCAGAAGAAGAAAGTTCAAGCTAGTGGGAAAGTGTTTGCTTTGGCTGGAACTCAGACGGACAAGGGTGATCGACTGATCAGAGGTACTTGTTTTATTAATGGCATTTCTTTAATTGCTATTATTGATACGGGTGTTTTGCATTGTTTTATACCCGATGATTGTGTTAAAAGATTAGGTCTTGTTCTATCCGATTTGGGTGGTGAGATGGTTATCGATTTACCAGCAATGGGGTCGGTGATTACTTCCTTAGTCTGTAAGAATTGTCCGGTATCAATCTTCGGTAAGGACTTTACTGTTGATTTGATTTGTTTGTCGATGAATGAGTTAGACGTGGTTCTGGGAATGGATTGGTTGATGAATAATCGTGTCCATATCGATTGTTATCATAAGTTGGTGAGGTTTCCATTTCTTGAGAAAGATGTGGAATTTGATGTCTTATCTACCAAGGAGTTGAATCGACTGTTAGAAGATGGGGCACAATTGTTTGGTGTGTTTGCATCGTTGACTGTGGAGAGTCGAGCTGCAGTTGAGGATTTTCCAGTAGTGCGAGAATTTCCCGAAGTGTTTCCTGAAGACTTTTCTGATGTGCCGCCAAAGAGAGAGGTGGAGTTCTCCATAGATCTAGTTCCTGGTACGAGGCCTGTTTCTATGGCGCCGTATAGAATGTCGGCATCAGAGTTAGTGGAATTAAAGAAACAATTGGAAGAGTTTCTAGAAAAACATTTTGTGAGGCCTAGTGTTTCACCATGGGGAGCTCCAGTGTTATTGGTAAAGAAGAAGGATGGAAGCATGAGGTTGTGTATTGATTATCGCCAGTTGAACAAGGTGACGATTAAGAATAAGTATCTGCTTCCTAGGATTGACGACTTGATGGATCAGTTGGTGGGAGCCAGTGTGTTTAGCAAGATTGATTTAAGATCTGGTTACCATCAGATTCGGGTGAAGGAAGAAGATATTCAGAAGACTGCGTTTAGGACTCGGTACGGACATTATGAGTTTTTGGTGATGCCATTCGGAGTTTCTAATGCACCTGGTGTGTTTATGGAGTATATGAATCGCATATTCCATGATCAGTTGGATAAGTTTGTTGTGGTCTTCATAGATGACATCTTGATTTATTCTAAGTCTCCGGAAGAGCATGAGGATCATTTGCGTGTTGTGCTACAGGTTTTGAAGGAGAAGCAGTTGTATGCTAAGTTATCCAAGTGCGAGTTCTGGTTATCAGAGGTGAGTTTTCTTGGTCATGTGATTTCAGGTAACGGGATTGCAGTGGATCCATCCAAAGTAGATGCAGTGCTACAATGGGAGGTTCCGAGATCGGTTACTGAGATCAGAAGCTTTTTAGGTTTGGCAGGTTATTATCGAAGATTCATTGAAGGCTTTTCTAAGTTGGCACTTCCGTTAACTCAGCTTACTTGCAAGGGTAAGGCGTTTATTTGGGACATAGTTTGTGAAAGGAATTTTGAAGAGTTGAAGAGAAGGTTGACTCCAGCTCCAGTTTTGGTTTTACCTGATCCTGAGGAACCGTTTGTGGTGTATTGTGATGCATCGCATATGGGGTTAGGTGGTGTTTTGATGCAGGAAGGTAAGGTGGTGGCTTACGCTTCGAGGCAGTTAAGGATTCATGAGAAGAATTATCCCACCCATGATTTAGAGTTAGCTGCAGTGGTTTTTGCATTAAAGATTTGGAGGCATTATCTCTACGGTGCAAGGTTCGAGGTCTTTAGTGATCATAAGAGTTTGAAATACTTATTTGATCAGAAAGAGTTGAACATGAGACAACGTAGGTGGTTGGAATTCCTAAAGGACTATGACTTTAGCTTGAATTACCATCCTGGTAAAGCTAATGTGGTTGCCAATGCTTTGAGTCGGAAATCTTTGCATATGTCCGCTATGATGGCGGAGGAGTGGGAACTTTTGGAGCAGTTTCGTGATCTTAGTTTGGTATGTGAATTGACACCAGATAGTGTGAAGTTGGGTATGTTGAAAGTGACGAATGATTTTCTGTCAACTGTTAGCGAGAGACAGAAAATGGATGTGAAACTTGTTGATTTGTTTATGGTGGCAAATCAAAGTGATGATGGCGACTTCAGAGTGGATGGTCAGGGTGTTTTGAGATTCCGTGGTCGAATTTGTGTACCTGATGATTCCGAGCTGAAAAAGATGATTTTAGAGGAAGGTCACAGAAGCAGTTTGAGTATTCATCCGGGAGCCAATAAGATGTATCAGGATTTGAAGAAGATCTTTTGGTGGTCTGGTTTGAAAAGGGATGTGGCTCAGTTTGTGTATGCGTGTTTGGTATGTCAGAAGTCAAAGGTGGAGCATCAGCGTCCTGCAGGGTTGTTGCAACCGTTGGATATTCCAGAGTGGAAATGGGATAGTATTTCTATGGACTTTGTGACGAGTTTACCAAATACTGTGAGAGGTTTCGATGCGGTTTGGGTGATTGTTGATAGGTTGACAAAGTCTGCTCACTTTATTCCTATTAACATCACTTTTCCAGTTGCGAAGTTGGCTGAGATTTATATCAAGGTGATTGTGAAACTACATGGTATACCGTTGAGTATTGTGTCGGATAGAGATCCAAGGTTCACATCAGATTTTTGGAAAGGTTTGCAAGAGGCTCTAGGTTCTAAGTTGAGGTTGAGTTCGGCTTATCATCCTTAGACAGACGGTCAGACCGAAAGGACTATTCAATCGTTAGAAGACTTGTTGAGGGCTTGTGTTCTAGAGAAGGGAGGTTCGTGGGATACTTATCTTCCGTTGATAGAATTCACTTACAACAACAGTTTTCATTCTAGTATCGGAATGGCACCTTTTGAAGCGCTATATGGTCGTAAGTGTAGAACTCCATTGTGTTGGTTTGAATCGGGCGAGAGTGTGGTACTCGGACCTGAAATAGTAAGAGAGACTACAGAGAAGGTGAAATTTATTCGTGAGAAGATGAGAAGTTCACAGAGTAGGCAAAAGAGTTATCATGACAAGCGAAGGAAAGATTTGGAATTCCAAGCCGGTGATCATGTATTCTTAAGAGTTACGCCTATGACTGGTGTTGGACGAGCTTTGAAATCGAGGAAGCTTACTCCGCGTTTTATTGGTCCTTATCAGATATCGGAGCGAGTTGGCAAAGTTGCGTATCGGGTGGCGTTACCGCCAAGTCTTTCTAATCTGCACGATGTATTCCATGTGTCTCAGTTGAGGAGATACATTGCGGATCCGTCCCATGTGATTCAGATGGATGATGTGCAAGTGCGTGAGAACCTGACGGTTGAGACGATACCAGTGCGTATTGAAGATCGTGAGACTAAGACTCTGCGAGGCAAGGAGATTGCCTTGGTGAAAGTCGTATGGTTAAGTGCGGCAGGTGAGAGTTTGACCTGGGAGTTGGAGAGCAAGATGCGAGATTCCTATCCTGAGTTGTTTGTAGCAGGTAATCTTATTTTCGAGGACGAAAATCTTTTAAGTGGGGGAGGGTTGTAACGCCCATAAATGTGTTTTTCTGATTAATTGTGATGTTTACTACATTTTCCTAATTTTACCGTTTTCGAGTCGAGTCAGTCGGTAAATATTAATTATGTTAATATTTTACTTATTACTTTCCATGTGTGTAATTATTATGTTTTGGGTGTTAATTGGTTAGAATTAATGTTTAGTGACATTTGGGCCAAAATTAGAATTTATGAAAGTTGAGTGGGGGAAAATGAGAAGTAGAGAACTAGAAAGAGATATTTTGATATATAGAGAAAATGAGATATTTTGAGATAGAAAGAAAGAAAGAGAACTTGGGAAGAGAAGAGAAAGAAGAGAAAAACAAAGAGAAGAAGAGAGTTGTAGAATCCAAACCAAGCTAGAGCCAAGAATCCAACCAAGGTAAGGGGGATGAATATAGTTTATCTTGATTGTATGGTTCTTGTAGTTTTGTATTCTTTGTTCTTGTTCTTCCTCTTTTCCAAGCTTGTTCAACAATGGCAAATTGTGTGTTTTGTGAGTTTTGAAGATATAAACTTGATTTTATGGTGTGTATGTGTGCTATGATGATAGATATTCCCATGGATCATGTTTGTTTTTCATTTCTCCATGTTTTCTTGCTTATGAAGAAATTTAGGTCAAAGACAACATGTGATGATCCAACCATATGATAATCATGGATTAGGTGTATATATAGCATGTTTGTGTTGTATTGGGGTTGGGATGAAGGTTTAAATGGGTTTTGAATGGGTTGGAGGGAGCTGAGACGGTCTGTTGCAGAACTGGTTTTTCTGGGTTTACGCAGGTCCGCTGAGCGGAGGGGGTCCGCTGAGCGGAGGTTCTTTTGCATGAAATCTCTGTCTGGGTCCGCTGAGCGGAGGTTCTGTATTTTTGTTTGGTGATTCCCTGTCTGGGTCCGCTGAGCGGAGCTCAAGCGGACTGTGAGAAATTTTGTTTTTCCAAACTTTGTTTTGTTGTATCTTTTGAACCGTAGGTCGTTTCTACGCGCCGTTTGAAGTATTATGAGAACCCTTGAGTATGCTTCATGATAGAGAGGAGTGTGTTGGTGGTTGAATGATTTTTCATAAATGTATTTTTGAAATGATATTTGCTAATCAAGTATGTTTTGACGGTATACGTGCGCTGTGTGAATATGAACGCATGAGTGGCAATTTTGATGATGTATCCGTGTAGAATAATATAATCGGTGTGATGTAGATATGTGACCGAGTTATATTGTTGTTGTTGTTGTTATGTAATTGAGTCGTTTGTATGCACAGCATGACATTTCATTACGTTAATGGCGGAATGCTATTAACAGGTGGCCTGAATTGGCAATTATTACTAGTGGGAGCTTAATGCTCGGTAAAAAGGTGTATTTGCCCGAGTGGCAAGAGGTCATCAGTGGGGGCTAGATGCTCGATGACGGTTAGTCGTAGCTTACTGCTCGACAAAGGTGTATTTTCCTTAGGGAAAGAAGTCCCAGCATAATGCTCGGCAAGGTGTATTTGTCATAATGACAAGGAGGAGTTTTACTCCGGATTTGGTACCACATGTGTCATACCCCAAAATTTGCCCCCCTGATTGTATTTCTACGGGTTTATGCTTTGCCTATTATTCACGTAATTGTGCATTTATTCACACATACTAATTATCATGGTTTATGGGTTTAATATTTAATCTTAATTTAAATTGAATTTTAAATTAAAACTATTAAACCAGTTTAATTCATTACACTAATATTTTATCTTTTTTAAATGTATTGTTTGTTTTTACTAATGTGTTTAGGTACAAAAAGAAGAAGCCCAATCTTAACCTCACACAAGGCCCATAAGTTCATTCCTTTAAATTTATATTATTTTATATATTTTATTTTGAAATTTATTCACTAAAATTCAATCTAAGAATAAATAAATAATAAAGAAATATCTAGGGGATGCTTGCATTCATTTTTGAAACAAATCTTGAGCACACAATTAACCTTGCATCTAAAAATTTCGTATGGCTGGAGATTGAGAAGATTTAGGCCAAAAATAGAAAAATTGGAACTTGATTTTCAATATAATAATTATTATTCCAATCATTGATTCTGTTCTTTTTTGTTAACCTAGACAGGCTCCTATATATAAACATAATCATTCAGTAAGCGAGGGGTTTTTTTTTTAAGGATTGACGGCACTTGGAGCACGTGAAAAGCAAGTCTCAAGAAGTTGTGGGATCGATTTGGGAGATTGAGGGAGATTCAAAGGACATTGGAGGTTCAGACACCTTCCTGGAGTGTTCCTGGTCGTTCCCCAATTACTATCGGAATCCAAAGCATCCAACACCGAATCGTATAGGCCACGGTTTGCTTCACTATCTTCATGATCAGTTTTTCTTAATTCATACATTATCCATCGATTTTGATCGCATAATATGATTATTCATTATGATTGCAACGTGTTTGAATGCTTCGATTTGAGTTTTGGGTCAAATGTGACTATCGGCCATGTTTAGGGTTCCAGGTTCTTGAAGTTGGGGACTCTGTTTAGAAACAATTATCGATCAAATTGAGGGCACCGTTGGATTTGTAAGGGTGGTTATGGTAGATCTGGGTTATGTTTGCATATTTATATCATGTTTCTGCAGATTTCACCATGGCTGAACCAAAGGATGCGTCACGAAAGTGACGATGAACAGTGATGGGCGCTATTTTTTTTAAAATCATCCACGTCGTTTGATTGTTCATATATTTCGTGTTCCAAGCTATTGACAACGAACGATAAGTGGCGTAGCGGAAGGAGGGCATGTCCAATGTGCTAGCGCAATGGCGTGGGATCGATTCCTGCCCACTGCATATATTTTTGTTTACTGCTTTAGCATTTCTTGATTACAGATCCAGTATGGTGAGGGTATGTACGCGCCAGATACACCATCAATCTTCTGCCTTTGGATCTCCACGTTAGCATATCTGACGGCGTGAGGGGCGCCTATCCATGGTGGACACTCATCAACGCACCACACAGGATCAGCTAAGTTCTTTTTTCCAATTTCTTTTTCTTTTTTTTATATAAGACATTATCTTTTATATATTTACATTACTAATATATTGTATTTTCTAAAATCCTTTTAAATATCTTTCTTCTTTAAGAATTCTTAAATTCTTTTTTTTTATATATAAAAAAATGTCAAGAATAAAAATATTTATTTTAATAATTTTATTTGATTTAAATATTTAGTTTAAATTAATTTGTTTAACCATTTAATTAATTATAAATGCTTTTATTTATTGTTTGAAAAATAATTATTAGGATTAGAAAATTTAATCGAAGTTTTATTTTGCCGATTTAATTAATTAGGTTGAAAAACCAATAATTAATTTAATTGGTTCTATTTATTTTATCTAATTCGTACCCTAATCAGGGTTTACGGAAGTTCATACCTACACTGAGAAATCTTCTTCTTCTGTGCCTTTTCAGGGTTAGCAACTTAATTTTTCCCGAGCATGCGTCTTCAGAACACCTGAAGTTAAGTAATTCTATTTTCGAATTAATATGAATTATATTTGGTTTATCTTAATATTAGGGTTTGTTTTGCATTTCATCCCTTCTGCCTTGCCTTTTTCAGGATCAACCCTAAAGGCGCCTTAGTAACCATATCAAATCAAATTCAAAAGCTAAGTATTATCTCGTATCTAATTCAAATAATCGTTTTTATTTTATTTTGTTTCCTTAATAAATTAGGGATAAAATTAAATATCAATGAACTGCCTGTACACTCACGCCTTATTTGTTTCTTTGCTCATTCCTAATGGTCAGAGTCGATGCTTCTGGCAAACCTTTGCCCTCAACCCTATCAGGCAAATGCCAAGCTAAGTACCTCCCCCTATTTTTTTATTATTCCGTTTTCTTTTGTAGTTAATGAGGCTTGCCCTCGAATTTGATAGTGCACTCACTATATATTTTCTGTCTTGTCTTTTTTCCTTTTCAGGTTCATCAATTGCCAAAGCTACGTCGTTGGTAACCCTAAGCCTCATTTTATTTTATGCCTTTTATTATTATTACTTATGTCAAACCCTGATTAAGGGATCCGCTGGTTACAATTTCCCGCCCCCGTATTTTGTTATATTTGTGTGGTTAGTAATTTAGGGAGTGCAAGATTGTAATTAACCTAGAATCACTAATTTACAAGATAATATATTGAATTAACCACGTGATTGTTGCACACACGCACCCTTTTGGGGTAACCTCTCTGTTGCCTGTTGCCTTTGTGTTTTTGCAGAATAAGCTATGTCCCTCGAATTTGAGGATACCTCAGCCATGCTGCCTCGATAATTAAAGATCATACGACCCTAAATGATGCTGCCTTCGATACACAATATGACCTCGACCCTCGGAAGTTGCCTACGAAAAAAGGCTGAGGTATCTTCTGGCTGCCTACGAAATGGCTTATTCTGATCCTTGCCTTAGACTACCTGCCCTTCTATGGCATGGGACAGTCTTATGGCAAAGGATGCTTCGATGACCCTTCAACCTCCAAACGAAAGGCTTCCTGCCCTCTTATGGCAAGGATAGACCCTTTCATTCTGAAAGGCTAAAAAGAGACCTATCATCTGAGTTTAAGGTAATTGCCCCTAATTGCTTTGCAATGCTCAAACTTTCATTATATTCTTTCTCATAATTTTTCAAAAGGGCTACGCTCATTTACGAGCTAAAGTCCCTATCTCTTTCATCTACATTTTCTGAACAAACGAGCAAGCAAAGCAATTAAGAGCCCATGGAAAACCATGGATGCAAAGGGTGCCTTACACCTTCCCTTTGCATAAATTACCCCCCGAACTTAGATTTTCTTAAAAAGTTTTTTTTCTGTTTCTTTTTGCCTTTCTGAATATTGTTTGGATAAAATAAAAGTCGGTGGCGACTCTTGCTTACCGCGACATTTCGATTGATAAAAAGTCAGTTCACCGTACTACAACATGCATACGCATAGTCGAGTCTCATTCATCATCTTCGGTCTTTATAATTTATGTTATCATTCATGTACCGCATTACTTATATATTGATTGTGGTTGACTTATTGGATTATCTTGTTATATGATTCTTAATGATATTGTGGGCATTACTATATTGATCATGCTTTCATTATGAATTATATTCTCACCCTTCTGCCTTAATGTTACCTACTCGTGGGTAATGTGCAGGTGATCCGCAGGTGTAGGTGCTCTCTTTGTAGTCGTCCGTTTTGGTGTCATCCGCTCATGATACGTAACACCTAGGGGGGGGATCGAACACTTATTTTGTAGATAATGCTTATAGGATCCTTTTGATGTATATTTGATCCTTTAAATGCATTCGTATTATGTATTTTGAATACCTTCTCATGCGATGTATTTTGGAAGAATGTCGTGGATATTTTGTTTACCGACGCATATATATAAGTATGAATACATTCAGGTGTTTATGTGTATCCGTCCTCTTTGATTATTTGTGTTACGCATCTTTTGCGAGTATGTTATGTTTGGTTATGTGGTTACTTAAGTGTAACGCCCTAATTGTTTTTATGAATTTAATTTTTATACTCTGATATTTGTACCTATATGCCTGGGTAGAATTGGGGTGTTACAGATTTCACCGGGAAACCATACTCTATGTCCTAACCTAAACTAAGGGAGATTCTTTGCACAAAGCCCAATAGGAGGCTATGGGGAACCTAGTGTTGTACTAAGTTGAACAAGCATATATAACATGAACAAACACATGAACAAGTATGAACAAACATGGACAAGTACATGAACAAATATGAACAATTACATATATATGTCAAGGTGTGTGTATATAATGGAGTTTATGAAGGAAATATATCTGTAAGCATGATCCGTTTGTATGCACGGGGGCTCGGGACTTATACTCGGGGAGAGGCCCATTGAGTTTATTCAGAAGCTATGCAAACAAGTATTTACAAGAGGCTTTGGGACTTATACCTACATGGAGGCCCATGGTATTTTTGGGAAGATTTAAAGAAAACCTTCATTTTTGATTTGTTATTCGAGGTTAAAAATCAAATTGATCGAGGTATGTACAAAAAGGTGTATGTACAATGAAATACCTAATTTCATGCAAAGGAATGGGACTTATACCTATGTGGACGCCCATGTTTTATTTTATAAAACATGGTTGATTGTTTTGTTAAAAGCGAGGTTTCGTCGTTTGAAAAGTTTGAAAGTTTTGTTTTGAAAGAAGTTTTCTGTTTAAAGAAAAACTGTACAAAGAAAAAGGAATGGGACTTATACTCTCTAATATTCGAGAGGCCCAGTTGTTTTTAAAAATCAATTGATCAATCCAAAAAGATTTGATCAAGAGTTTTTTTTTGAAAAGAAAACCAAAAGGAAATGGTTTATTGTTTTGAAAAACTTTGATCGCTTGTTTTAAAACAGTTTGAATTTTGACAAAAGTCAGCTTAATTAAGATAAAAACAAATTTTATGCTTAATTAAGACCTAAGTGATTAGGGTTTGATCACAAAATATTTACAAGTGATTAAGTTTTGAAAATCAAGTGAAAAAACTATTTTTAAAGTCTTAAAAACATTTAAAAACAAGTCACTTTAAACTTAATTAAAACACATTAAATAAATATTTTTTTTGTGATTTTTTTTGGATATTCATAAAATATATATTTTAAATGAGAAGTGTACAAAAAATGAAGTAAAAAAGAGTTGATTTGATTGGTTAATTAATTAAGTGAAGTTGTGTAAAAAATGAAGAAAAAATAAGTGTTAAAAAATGGTTTGTCTTCTCAAGGGTTTGAACCCACGCCCTCTCTCTTACCAGCCAAAACACTTGCCAACTGAGTTGCGCGCGCAGCTTGTAAATAACACGCTTCTATTTAATTATATTTTAAAACAAATCATTTGAATTTTCTGAACAAAAATGGCGCCAAGAACACATCCCCAACTTGATTTTGAAATTTCTGAAAACTGAGTTGTTTTGATCGAGTAGATAGTCTATCTCACTCGGTTTTTCATAAGGAACATGATGGTGATCTTTAATTTCATTTATTTTCACTCTAAGTCTATCAATTTTCTGATGAACACGAAGAACCCTAAAACTGAAATTCAATGTGAAATCGTGTATGTGCAAGTTATGATGCAATTGATTGAGGGTTAATGATCCTCATAGGTGCAGAAACAAGATGGTATATCAATATTTTGTTTATGATGCATGTATGTATGAGTTTGAAGTTCATGAGGCTTACCTTCAAAAACGGCAAAACTGGAGATTGAATTTCGAGCTAGAGGTGTTACAGATGCTTTGTAATGATATGGATAGCTTCAATGATGATTATGGAACATGTCTGGATGCTTGGAACAACCTGAATTCATCTGAGCATGGTCATGGTACCCGATCTGCAGTATGGCTCAAGTGAGGATCAAGCTTGATGATTTTGGAGTTACAGGTCAGGGATGATGATTGGGATAGTTCATATATGGTATATGGGATGTGTTTGGATGATTAACTTGGACAGAAATGAGCTAGAATGAAAATTGGCATGATAAGGCTAGTGTTATGCATATTTGGGAAGTGAGGTAGTGATTCTGAGATTTAGGTGTTTTTGGGGTGTGTGAGTGGATCAAACACATCCCATATGATGTTTATGAGTTGTGGGAAGCATTACTTTGGCCAGAACTTCAAGGGTTTAGAGGTTGAGATTTCTACCTCTTTGAAACTTAAGAAACTTGCAATTCAAGAAAGAAAGAGAAAACCTATCTTTTGTGAGGTTTTGGTGTGATTTTGAATGAAGTTTGGACCTCTATTTATAGGCCAAGAGTTCTGAACTCAGACCTTTGCAAGTTGATCAAGAAGTGATGATTTGGCTTAAGAGATAAAATGGAATCTTTTACATTTAATGCAAAATGGTTAAAGTGACTTAACCATGGTTATTCTTCCAAGCTTCTTATCCTCTTCCATTCTGATCTTCAAATCAGAAAATATCTTTCAATTATTGCTTTGATGTGTCATTACTTGCATTAGAGGCCATATAGCATTGAAACTTAGTGAAAAATGGTGAAAATTCAAGCATAATGGTCACTAATGTCAAAATTCAAAACCATAGCTATGCTCCATATTTTTTCATGCTCTTGGACATTTTGGAAAGCTCATGTTATGTACTTCAAAACCCTAGTTGAAAGTTTCTTCAAGACCTTTAAGGAAATGGGTGAAAAAGATCCATGAACTTTGAAGAAAGTGAGATTTTAAGTGAAATTTTCAAAAGATACCAACTTTGAAGCTCCATATCTCTTAAATGGTTGATCTTTTGGAAAATCATTTTATGTGACAAAGTTGTTCATTGGATCAAAATCTACAACTTTCATGTTGGAAGTTTTTTTCAGTTTGTAGGTGAAATTTTGAGAAATTCCCTTCCAAAGTTTGGAAAAAACCATTGAAAAACACTTAGAATTTTTCTAAGTATGGAAAGTCAAACTTTTGACTTTTTGATTCTTGATTGATTTTCTTGATTTTCCTTGATCAAATGACTTCATATATCATATATTGATGATTTGAAACTTTAAAAGTCATGGTTGACCAAAATTTCCAAAAAGTCAATGGTGATCTTGTACAGTTGACTTTTTCAGACGAATCGCGTTTCTGGAGATTTCAACTGAACCAAGCTATCCTTACCAAATGAATGGTATGAATGGATCACATTGAATTATTGGAGGACCTTGAGCCATGGTTTAAGTTGTGGCACCATGTTCTGATTAAAAAGTCAGTGGTTCAGGTGAATTAGGTCAAAAACCCTAATTGTTGACCTGATGAAATTGATGACTGTGGATCTTGAATTGAGATGTAATTTCCATTGGATATTGTCATAAGGATTATTTGAAGATGATTGAAATCTTTGAGTGATTCCCTGGAAATTTTTAGGGTTTCCCAAATGTGATCCCTGATTTCAGTCCCTGATAGTTCAAAAACCCTAATCTGATGATTTGAAATTTCACTGTTGATCAGTCCCTGCGTAGGGGATGTCTTGAGTCAATAGATTAGGTCAAAATGATGTACTTGGGGTCTTGAGGTCATGTCCCAAGTCATTAGGTCAAATCCTGAGCAAAAGTCAGGGGTATGCTATCTTTAGTCAAAACCCTAATCTGGTTGATTCAAAATCCCTGAGCTTGTTGAAATGAATCTTTGAGGACCAAATGTTGACTGTTGATGAAGATGGTTCTTTTTGAGATGAAGGGAGAACAAAACCCTAATTGTTACTTGTACTGATGAGTGATTTCTTGTTTAAATCCTGCTGAGCACAAGTAGCAAACACAAGCTATGCAATTTGTCAGAGATGCAAATGATGCATATGCAGATGATATGAGGTGGTATCTTAGGTCAAAAATTGGGATATGATAGATGCCCCTATTTAAGTTTCTTCAACCTGAGACATGAAGATTGAAAATCTTCGTTTTGATAGGGTAGAAGAGACTTAAATATCAGAAGACGCAAATTTTGGACCTAAGATACCAAAATTGCGAATGATGCAAGGATATCTTTACCGAGGGGATATCAAAACTGACTCCACTGGGGACAAGAGATCGGGAAGGATGCCTCAATCCGTTTTAGGAAGAGAATCCATTTTTTCTCTTTTCGGGAAAGCAAGTGTATGCTTCACCGGGGAATGATAGCTTTGTAAGAAAAGCTTACCTATCGACTATCAGCATGGGGATAGACTTGTTTAATAATGCGAAGGTGAAAGGTATGAAACTATATTACCGACTATCAGCATGGTGATAGACTTGACATGGTAAAAAGAGTTTCAAAGGTTCGGTTAATATTACCGAATATCAGCATGGTGATAGACATGTTTAATAATATAACCAGAACAAAAAGGTTACCGACTACCAGCCTCATGATAGTGGTTCTGAAGACAAGATCAATTATCAGCCGAGTGATAAAATGATTCTGGAGACTTTGCTAGGGAAATTACTGGTTATTCAGCCTTGTGAACAGTAATAAGGCCCTGATTGTCAAATGGTCTTCATGATTGATTTCCTAGAGAGGAAAAGTCATTTGGAAGAGACATAAACTGCTCAGATGATGAGGCTATTGCTTATTATCTGTTTTTCACGACTCTATTTGGGGAATCGGAATTTGAATCTCTGGTAAAGACAAGGTTCTATCCATGAATGAATTGGAAAGAAACAGTCAAACAAGACTTTGTACCCATGAGGAATGAACCCGAATGGGGTTTTCTCTTTCGTTTTGAGAGGAGAAGACTGAAGCAACCTTCTTCCACGAGGAATGATCTCAGTGGGGAACTGGAGAAAGAAAATGTTCTTTTTGCTTATGGGTGACAACCTACTGGAGAGATGACATGCCCATACCTGTTTCTTTTTCTTCTTTTTTCTTTTTTTTTTCTTTTTTGGGATAGATATATCCTGAACAAATGATTTCGAAGCAAACATTGAAAAATGCAAGAATGCATAAATGATGCAAATATGTATGAATGATGAATGTCATGAATGTAGCATGTATACTGACGAAATTGACGGACAAAGAAGTGTATACTGGAGACGGACCAACGTCGCAATACAACCAGATACTTGGTTAATGTTCTTCAACACGGTGCAGCTAACATGGGTGATGAATGGTGTTGCATGCTTTCAACTTTTCTGGGGAAGACAAGCATCTTTCTTACTGAGATGGAAGAACTTCTTCACTGGAGATGAAAATCTTCGTCATTGGGGATAAAAGACCTTCTTCACTGGGGATAGAAGAACTTTTCCTATCATAATCTTTGATTCATCCTATGGAGATAGCTGTTGATGTTCCTTCGGTTGTTCACCACTCAAAGGAAAGTTTCGCTTTTATTTTGAAAAAGAAAAGTAAATTCATTTAAAACTTTTTTTCTCTTTTTTTTTCAAAAGTGAATAACACAATTAAAGCGTCATTTTGCAAGCTAGAAGAAATCAAGAATTGCAAACAAATGGGCACAAGGCTCAAATTTATTTAATAGGATGGTAACCAGCTAAAGGCGTGATTCCATGGAGTATTTACAAAAGTTGGAAATGGTAATTATGCGGAAAAGGCTACATTGAAAGCAATAACCACTATTCTCCCCTAACAACTCTGAGTTCCAACTGTGCTTGTCGCTTCAGATTGGCGATGATTTGATTGTAGATCCTGTGATGAAAAGACTCTTCAGGTGACGAAGTACGGACTGATGCAGTTACTTTGTCATGAATCCCTAATTTTTGCCTAGATTGCCCTTTCAGGTTTTCAATCTACCAGGATGAATTTTTTGCTGTTTATTGTCTCTAATTTTTGCCTGGACCGCCCTTTCGGGTTTTCAGTCCACCGAGACGCTCATTTTTGCCTAAGTCGCCCTTTGCGGGTTTTCAACTTATCGAGCTGTTCTTTTGTATTTTTTAGACAAAGTATTTCTTGACTGCATCAGCATTCACAGGATGTAGGAGTTCATCACCATCCATGGTTGCAAGAGTCATGGCGCCGCCAGAAAATGTTCTTTTGACAACATACGGGCCTTCGTAATTAGGAGACCATTTGCCCCTAGAATCTGGTTGAAAAGACAAGATCTTTTTAAGCACGAGGTCACCTTCTTGAAATTCACGAGGTCGAACTTTTTTGTTGAAGGCTTGTTTCATCCTTGCTTGGTATAACTGTTCATGGCATAGAGCAGTCATACGTTTTTCTTCGATTAAGTTCAACTGATCGTATCTGCTTTGACACCATTCAGCCTCTGATAACTTAGTCTCCATGAGGACTCTCATTGATGGTATTTCAACCTCTACGGGGAGTACAGCTTCCATGCTGTATACTAGAGAAAAAGGGGTTGCCCCTGTTGAAGTACGCACTGAAGTACGGTATCCATGTAGAGCAAATGGCAGCATTTCGTGCCAGTCTTTGTAAGTGACGACCATTTTCTGGACGATCTTCTTAATGTTCTTGTTGGCGGCTTCAACGGCGCCATTCATTTTTGGTCTGTAAGGAGAAGAGTTATGATGCTCAATCTTGAATTCCTCACACAGTTCTTTCATCATTTTGTTGTTCAAATTTGAACCATTGTCAGTAATGATCTTGCTGGGAACACCATATCGGCAAATGATGTTGTTCTTGATGAACCTTACAACCACTTGTCTTGTAACATTGGCATACGATACTGCTTCGACCCATTTGGTGAAGTAATCAATAGCCACTAAGATGAAACGATGACCATTTGAAGCTTTCGGTTCGATCATTCCAATCATGTCGATACCCCACATGGAAAAAGGCCATGGAGATGAGAGAACGTTGAGTAGAGTCGGTGGCACATGGATCTTATCTACGTAGATCTGGCACTTGTGACATCTCTTCACGTGTTTATAACAGTCAGATTCCATTGTCAACCAATAGTATCCAGCTCTTAACATTTTCTTGGACATTGCATGCCCATTTGAATGAGTTCCAAAGGACCCTTCATGCACTTCATGCATTAACATGTCTGCTTCGTGTCTGTCCACGCATCTGATCAAAACCATGTCGAAGTTTATTTTGTATAGCACATCTCCGTTCAGGAAGAAACTGCCAGAAAGCCTCCTTAGAGTTTTCTTATCTTTGTTTGATGCCCCAAGTGGGTACTCTTGAGTTTGAAGGAAGCGTTTGATGTCGTGGAACCACGGTTTATCATCGATGACTGCTTCAGTTGCAAACACATAGGCGGGCCTTTCAAGGCGCATAATTCTGACTTTAGGCATATCATTCCAATGATTGACTTTGAACATGGAAGATAGAGTAGCCAAGGCGTCTGCCATTCGATTCTGATCTCGAGGTATATGATGCAATTCAACTTTGTTGAAGAAAGTCAACAGACGTCTTGCATAATCTCTGTAAGGAAGCAAGCCAGGGTGGTAAGTTTCCCACTTGTCTTTGATTTGGTTGATCACAATGGCTGAATCTCCATATATGTCTAGGATCTTGATCCTTAAGTCAATGGCTTCTTCGAGACCCATGATACAAGCTTCATATTCTGCGATGTTGTTGGTGCAATCAAATAGCAGTCTGGCGGAGAATGGGATATGAGTACCTTTGGGAGTGATGATGATTGCCCCAATTCCATTGCCAAAAGCGTTTACTGCTCCATTAAAAATTAGGCCCCATCTTGATCCAGGATCAGGACCTTCTTCAGGTAATGGTTCGTCACAATCTTTCATCTTCAAGTACATGACATCTTCGTCAGGAAAGTCAAACTTGAGAGATTGATATTCATTAATTGGTTGATGCGCCAAGTGATCGGCGAGAATGCTTCCTTTGACCGCTTTTTGAGCACGGTACTCAATGTCATACTCGGACAATAGCATTTGTCATCGGGCAATCCTTCCTGTTAAGGCAGGCTTTTCAAAGACGTACTTGATCGGATCCATTTTGGAGATTAACCAAGTAGTATTGTTGATCATGTATTGGCGGAGACGTTTTGAAGCCCAAGCCAAAGCACAACATGTTTTTTCGAGCATGGAGTAACGAGACTCACAATCTGTGAATTTCTTACTTAGGTAATAGCTGGCATGCTCCTTCTTACCGCGGGTTTCATCTTGCTGTCCAAGCATACAACCCATGGATTCTTCCAACACAGTAAGGTACATGATTAATGGTCTTCCTTCAACTGGAGGAATCAATATTGGTGGTTCTAACAGGTATTCCTTGATACTGTCGAACGCTTTCTGGCAATCTTCAGTCCATACAACCCCTTGATCTTTGCGGAGAAGCTTGAAAATTGGCCCACAGGTAGCAGTCATTTGAGAGATAAATCTGGAGATATAGTTCAATCGTCCGAGAAATCCTCTTACTTGCTTTTCAGTTTTTGGTGCAGGCATCTCTTGAATAGCTCTGTCTTTGTCGGGATCTACTTCGATACCTCTTTGGCTGACAATGAAACCCAAGAGTTTTCCATATCTAACCCCAAAAGTACATTTGTTAGGATTCAGGCGAATCTGATATTTCCTTAGTCGTTGAAACAACTTCAAAAGGTATCCAATATGTTCTTCTTCTGTGCTGGACTTGGCTATCATGTCGTCCACATAAACTTCAATTTCTTTATGCATCATGTCATGAAAGAGAGTAGTCATTGCCCTTTGGTAAGTTGCGCCTGCATTCTTTAATCCAAACGGCATCACTTTGTAGCAAAAGGTACCCCATGGGGTGATGAAAGATGTCTTCTCCATGTCTTCGGGAGCCATCTTGATCTGATTATAACCGGAGAACCCGTCCATGAAGGAAAAGACGTTGAACTTAGCGGTGTTATCAACCAACATGTCAATATGTGGTAGTGGAAAGTCATCTTTTGGACTGGCTTTATTCAAGTCATGGTAGTCAACACACATTCTGACTTTGCCATCTTTCTTCGGAACTGGCACTATGTTGGCCAACCATTAAGGATACTCTGAGGTGACTAAAAAACCTGCGTCGAGCTGTTTTTGAACTTCCACTTTGATCTTGTTAGCCATATCAGGGTGAGTCTTTCGCAATTTCTGCTTAACCGGCGGACATTCTGGCTTCAATGGCAAGTAATGCTGAACAATATTGGTATCCAACCCAGGCATGTCTTGGTAGGACCAAGCAAATACGTCAACATATTCTTTGAGAAGATCTGTCAACTTACTCTTGATATCAGCATCAAGCAGCGATCCAATGGTCACTTCTTTTTTGTCTTCTTCAGAACCCAAATTGATTCTTTCTAAAGGCTCTTTGTGGGGCAGAATGACTCTTTCCTCGTGCTTAAGTAATCGAGAAATCTCGTCCGAGATCTCCTCTTCTTCCTCTTCTTCGGCTTCGAACACAGGAAACTCAAAGTTGGGAGAGGGCACAGGGTTATTGCATTCAATGGGTTTATCAATAGTAAATCTGCACATATGATTTATATTTATTTCATAAAATTTATGAATGCAAGAGTGTATGCAGATTTTTTTTTTTGAAAAGTTTTTTTTTGGTTTTTTAGGATTACCATTTCCAGAAAAAAGCAAAAAATAAAACACATAGTGTAGGGAATTCAAAATGACACTTTATTTATGATTCATTTTTTAAACAAAGCCCTAAACACAAAGTCATTTGTCCTGGGCAGGACAAAGAGGGAAACTTTTAAAACAAAGCCCTATACACAAAGTTATTTGGGCAAAACAAAACATTTAAAAGCAAAGCCCTATAAAACATCTCTCTGCTTTGGGCTAGGCAGGAGGTCAAAATAACAGCGAGGTGATTACTTTGAGCGGCGAACAACATTCGGAACGTCGACAGCTTTCTAGTAGCAACGAACTCCTCTGTGTATTATGTATTCAGGAAAATTCCCCTCAAAATTATCTTCAGTATTGACATTGACCGCTGGTCGAGCAGGATTTGAAGGTCCTGGTTTGTCAACCTTGTTCTTTGTAGAGTTGAAACGGTCTTCTTCTACTTCTTGAAGAGCATAAGATGAGTCACAATCTTCAGAATTTTCAGGATGTAATTCCCAGTCCTCAGGATGAAGAGACTCATGGTCAGAGACACTTTCCGAGTCAACTGCGGGGCCATCTTCCCCTTCATCTTCAAAAATGGCATTTATGTGATAATAACCATCTTCAGGATTATAAATCTTGGTAGATGCGTTGAAGTTGAAATCTTCAGTAATTTCAGGCTGCTGAGAAAATTGAGAGTATTTGTAGGCCTCTTCTGGTTGACTATTATATTCAAAGGAATCTCCCCATCCAGTTGGTTGGATGTCTTCAATCGCAATCTTTGAACTTTCAGGTGCAGTATATTTCACCATATAATCATATTTGCCACTTGGTTGTCCCAAGGTGTCCCAGATCTCTGCAGGAACAGGCTCAGTTTCTTTGCCTTTGGATTTCTCTGAAGGAGGATATGGTTCTTCCTGAGATATGTATCTCGAGTCATTGAGATAACATTTCCATTCTTCTTCAGTATCGGAGAGACCTTCTTCGATGCATTCTTCGATAAGGACATTGACCTCTTGAGGAATTGGGTTAAGGAATCCTCCACTAATGAATGTTTCTTTGATCGGACGAAGGGTTTTATCCTTCTTGGTGCAGTTTGAGAACGTTGGTGAACATCTGAGTCCTGTTCTAGTTTCATTCTTGGTCGGGATCACAACTTGCCCCCAGTCAGTGGTAGTTCCATCTTTCACTACTTTTACTGCCTCTTTGTAAGAAGAGATTGATGCTTTCTTTTTGGAAGATTCTTCTTCTAAAGAGAGACCTTGGAACTGCGTTCCTTCCTCATTATCAGCACTTATGAAAGAGAAATTGGATAAATGGCTCACCATCAAGGCTTGCTCCCCACTTATTGTTACCAATTTTTCATTTGTTACAAATTTTAACTTTTGATGGAGCGTGGACGTTACTGCCCCTGCTTCGTGGATCCATGGTCGTCCTAACAGGCAGCTATAAGCAGCTTGAATGTCCATGACCTGGAAGGTGATTTGAAATGTATGTGGACCAATTGTCATGGGAAGGTTGACTTCGCCGATAACAAATTTTCGCGATCCATCAAATGCTTTGACTACTACACCACTGAACTTCATAGGCATTCCTTGGTAAGACAAGCGAGCAAGAGTCGTCTTTGGCATCACATTCAAGGAAGATCCGGTGTCTACCAGCACGTTAGACAAAGAGTCTGACTGACAGTTCATAGAAATATGCAGAGCAAGATTGTGATTTCTACCCTCCTCGGGGAGTTCTTCATCACAGAAGCTTAAATTGTTGCAAGCTGTTATGTTGGCTATTATCCCATCAAAATGGTCAACAGTCACATCATGATCTACAAAAGCTTAATCTAAGACTCTCATCAGGGCTTCCCTGTGGGCTTCAGAATTTAAAAGCAATGAAAGTATTGAGATCTTTGAAGGAGTCTGCATAAGCTGATCCACAATCTTGTATTCATTTCTTTTGATAAGCTTCAAAATTTCATCAAAGTCAGGATTGAAATTGGTTCCACTGGATTGACCAACATCAGTGCTTGTATTACTGATAGGAATTTCCACAGGATTCCCCACTGGTGTATTAACAGGATTTTGCCTGGTTGCAGGAGCAACGGGTTGCTTTGGAGGTAGTGGAGTGTACACACGTCCACTTCTTGTTACTCGACTCACATCAGCGATGTTCACGACAGATGAAAGAGTAGGTAAAGGAACTTCTTGTCCATCCTTTATCATTGTTGCATTGTAGTTGTATGGAACTGCCTTGTCAGAGTCATAAGGAACAGGTCCAGGTAGACAAATGATCAAAGGAGCAACAGGAACTCTTGGCTTGTTGTAAGTAACTTCTATGCGCTCAGGCATGTTGAAATGAGGAACGATGACGTTAACTTTAGGCATTTCCGAGTTGATATATGAGACTAAAAGCTCATGCGGATAACATCCTATCATGTTAACTTCATCTTCATTCCTATTTCTGTAGATCTGAATAGTACTATTATCTAGCAAAACTTGAAGATCTCTTCTAACAATCGAACATCCATGAGGATCTACACAACATATGCTACAGGAACCGTAGTGATGCTGGCAAAAATTCTGCCCTTGACAGAGAGTAGCGTGCATTTGTACCAAATTTCCTCTTGAGAAATTGATATTATAGACTTGATATGGACCAGGACATCCATACACCATGTTTACAACTTGCCCTCCATGATTGGGCAGCGGATTTGCTTGCACATTAAGATTCAAATTTCTGAAAGAGAGGAGATTAGATCTAACCAACCTCTGAACCTCATATTTCAAAGCTATGCAATGCTCAAGATCATGGCCAGGTGCTCCTTTATGATAAGGGCATGAGACCTCAGCTTTGTACCACCATGGTAGTTTCTCAGGTACTGGTGGTGGTGTTTTAGTTTGAACAAGACCTCTTTCAATCAAAGCAGGGTACAACTCTGTGTAGGTCATTGGAATTGGATCAAACTGTGGAGCTCTTTGTACACGATTCTGATTGTTGTTAAACTGTTGAGCCTGTTGTCGAGGCTGTTGTTGTTGAAACTGCGGGGTAAATCCCGAATTTGGTGCTGTATTAACGACTGGCGCGATAGCAGCAATCTGTCGTTGACGATTGACATTTGCTCTTGGCTTTCCTTGGGATACCATGTCAATACTTTGTTCTTTCTTCTTTGGGAAACCACTTCCGAACTTTTTGATTCCGCTTGAAGATCCACCTTCTTTAGTCAGACGTCCGGTTCGGACTCCTTCTTCTAGACGCATCCCCATGTTTACCATTTCGGTGAAATCACTTGGAGCACTAGCAATCATGCGTTCATAATAAAATGGACTGAGAGTATTCAAGAAGATCTTTGTCATCTCTTTCTCTTTTAGCGGTGGATTAATTTGAGCAGCAGTTTCTCTCCATCGTTAGGCATATTCTTTGAAAGCTTCATGGTCTTTTTGAGCCATGGATCGAAGCTGGTCTCTATCTGGAGCCATATCCGAGTTGTATTTGTATTGTCGGACAAAGGCCTCGCCTAGGTCGTTGAAAGTTCGAATGTTAGTGCTATCCAATCCTGTGTACCACTTCAGTGCGGCACCAGTCAAACTGTCTTGAAAGTAATGGATAAGCAACTGATGATTATCTGCATAAGTAGACATCTTCCTAGCATACATCACAAGATGGCTTTGTGGACAAGAACTACCTTTGTACTTCTCAAAGTCAGGGACCTTGAATTTAGCAGGTATTTGTACACTGGGAACCAAACATAGCTCCTGGGCATTCTTCCCAAACAAATCTTTTCCACGAATAGCTTTGACTTCTAGCTGTATCTTGTTAAACTGCTCTTGGAGATCTTCCACAAGGTTTCGCTGATTTGTGCTATCACCTTGATCATGATAAATCTCATTGCCTTCATAAGGAACAGTGTGAACCATAGGAGTCGCAACTGTCATAGTGGGTTGAGAGAGTGCCATAGTGATCTGAGAAAAAACTACCCCCTGATTTGGAGTGAACAGTGAACTTTGAGCAGCGGGCGCTTTAGTTGTGGATGTTGGAATCCCAGAGAAATTATGGCGAAAACCCGTACCAAAGCTGAAAGGCGTGCCCCAACCTTCTGGCATGGAGAAAGATGGAATGCTGAATGCAACTGTAGAGACTGGGGTAGTGACTTCAGATGTCACTGTTGCTTGACTGTTGGGTGGTGGCTGCTGATTCTGTGCGGCCATTAAGGAGTCAACCAGAGTAGTGAGACTTTCCAACTTTTCTTGAAGGGTGGCAACTGTACCACGAAGCTCAATATTCTCTTGTTCAGAGTGTTCCATTACTCTTCTTCTGCTTGAACGAGTATTGTATCTGTGATCTGATTGCGAGCGTGGTCGGGAAACTTTGAGACGCGACAGCTTGACGATCTAATGGAGAAAGATCCAAAAGATGAGACTCTATACAACAGACTCGATATGCAGAATGATGTATGCAAAAAGAAGTTTATGATTTTTTCCAAATATTTTAAGATTATTTTCTTGCAAACATTGGAACACAAACTGTGATTTTATTGAAATAATGGGAAAATGTTACAACATTGGAGCGTAGCTCCTTACAAAAGCAAATGATAAGTAAAAAGCTAAACAATCCTAAGCATCTTCATCAGACGAAGAACCAAATGCGTTGTGCAGCTTGAGCTTCAGGATTTCTTTCCCATAGTGAGCTTTCAATTCGGCCTTTTCGGTCCTTAGTTTGTTAACAACATTCTTCCAATCGTCAGGAGTTGGAGCGTTGCTTGTTGAGCCTTCAAGCTTTTTCTTGCTTTCTTTGATGTACCTCCTGATTGCAGCGTCTTTCTGACGGATCTTCTCATCTTTACTCATGAGCCATCCATCTTGATAATAGAGAGTTTCCTCGTGATCTTTCACTCGTTTCTTCAACCTTCTGTTTTCCACATCGGTCTTACGAAACTTATCTTCCCAAGCATCTTTCTCTAACCTTATCTTGGCTAAAGTGTCTTGGTATTCCTCCATAGTGGGAATGTTGGGCAGTTGAGATACCACAGGAAACATGGGTTTTTCATAAGCATAAGGCATTTGAAACTCCTTTGCTCTTTTCTTTACCCAGCAGATGTAGGCGTCCATGGCAATGCAATTTCTTGCCTCACCTTTTTCTTTCCATCGGACGTCGTACCAAGCTCTCACCATTCTTGTTTTCAACCTTTGAGGATCATCCCCTTCTTGATAGAAGTAGCTTTCCACTATGGGACCAATGGGTTTAGTTGAATTTGCATACCCGAGTTGTCGTCGGGCTAAGATCAGATTGTAGTTAATTCCTCCTTATGTACCAATGAGGGGTATGTTGGCGAATTCTCCACAACTGTCAATGGTTTCTGTACCACAGCGAGCCAAGGTATACCAATGAATATCATGATTAGCAAGAGACATAAGTATTCGAGGCCAAAGTAAGCCTTCTCGGTTTTCCGTGAAAATAGGAGACTCAGGTAAGTGTGAAACAATCCATTTGAACAACAGAGGTGCACAACATACAATGATTCCACCGCCTTGGCGATTCCTATGATGAACAGAGAAATACATGTCACCAAGCAAAGTCGGAACAGGATTTCCAATCAGAAAGATCTTTATGGCGTTGATATCAACAAAATCGTTGACGTTGGGAAACAGAACCAACCCATAGATGAGCAAGGCTAGTATAGATTCAAAAGCTATCATGCTACCAGTTTCGATGAAATCAAAGGCTTTCTTTATTAGGAAGTGTGAAGTTAAACCCGGGAGGTTTCCTTTGGTAGTCCAATTACTCTCTACTTCAGATTTCTTCAAGTGGATACTTGCTGCAATGACGTGTGACTTAGGAATGGCTTCCAAACCATTGAAGGGTATTTTGTCAGACACAAGAATACCCAAACGAATGGCATATTCTTCCAAGGTCTGTACCAACTGGTAGTCTGGAAAGGTAAAACATCGGTAGATAGGATCATAGAACTGAACCAGAGTTTTGAGAAGTCCTTCATCAACATGAGTGTTCAGGATAGGCAAAAGCTTTCCATAACTTTTCCTAAAATCGGAAGGATCTTGTACAGAAGATGCTAACTCTCTCAGTTTTTCCACATCAGGCGCTTTGAAACTGTACTTTTTGGTATGCCTTTTTACCCCTTCCATAACTTAATCCTATAATGTTTGCAAACAAAATTCTCTAAATCTTTGGAAAAATCATGTTGTTTTTTTTTTATGAAAAGATGGATTTTTTAATGAATGTATGAATGCATGGATGCATGAATGCCACATACTCAAACATGGTAAAGTGAACATGGTAATACGAACATGGTAACGCAAACATGGTACTGCAAACATGGTAATGGTAATACAAACATGGTACACATAGGTTCAAAGTTCCAGCGTCACGAGCATGAGGTCAGAGAACCAAACATGGGATAGTACTAGGGGTTAATCACCTGCACAACATGTTCTACTGATACGTCAGAGTCTACATTTTTCTTTCGGATATTACCGGCTTGCACGATTGAACTTGTGAGCCAACAATATTCTCAAGAAAAACTCGTCTGAGTGTGGCTCTCCGCATGACAACTAATCCAAGTCTACACCTGAATAGTTTCTGCGCCACAACCTAATAAGGCCAGGATGGGTTGGGGTTCTACGACCAACTCAGCTTCTACAGTTCAATGAAAGCAATAATGTCTTCACTACGAAACATGCTAAACATATATTACCAACAAGGAACCTCCACTGAGCGGAAGGATTCTCACGTACGCCAGTACATGACTATACCCTCCACCTAATTCTTATGTGTACTTAATCCGGGTTAGGATTTGTCCATAATGTATCACTTGTAACAGAACCACACATGTAACAGAACCAGAACCACACATGTAACACAAATAAAAACATAACAATTAGAATTAACCCTTCCTTTGGAAACAATAAAAAGATTTTCCCCAGTGAAGTCGCCATTTTTCTATCGCGGGGAAAAATCGTATCTTTTTGTGGATGAGACACCTGATGCCTTCTTTGGGCTCGAGTGCTCAAAAAATGATTTTTCTTTTGTTTCGACCAAACTTTTTATTGTTTCCAAAGTAGGAAAAGGAAAAAAGCTGCAATAACCTTAAAAGTGGGGGGAGAGATCTTTGGGTAAGAGGGTTGGTTATACGAAGAGAAGGTATTAGCACCCAACGTATCTATAGTACTCTATAGGTTTCTTTGTTATGTCCATTTCATTCTATGCTATTGGGATTCTGTTGTGAAATAGGTGGGAAACTAAGGTGTTTGTTTGATTATGCTCGCAAAGATCATCGCAATCTTCTGCATACATATCCCTTAGAGAAAATCAGAGCATCTGTAGCTCGGGTCTACGGGTGCTAAGGTTTGAATGGTTTGAGGGAGAAGTTTTGCTCGCCAAGGATACGACCTTGTGCCTACGTATTCTCAAAGGGATGTTGAGAAAGTCAGAGCAATCGTAGTTCCCACTTATGCTAGTGGAAGCAATGGATAAGAGACAAATGTCATCTAAATGTTCGATGTATCTAATCTATATCATCACATACATCTGTTTGATTTTGTTTGAAAATCTTTTCATTATAAGCCCTGGGCCATGCCACTTATGGTGCTTAGAATGATAAAGATGCTTTTTAGCCAGCCTTGTGGCAAAAACTTTCAATGAAGTCAGCCTTGTGACAAAAAGTTTTGATTAATCAGCCAGCCTTGTGGCAAAAGTTTCGACGAAGCTAGCCTTGTGGCAAAAACTTTGATTAATCAGCCAGCCTGGTGGCAAAAGGTTTGATTGATTAGCCAGCCTTGTGGCAAAAAGTTGAGTTTTAATTGTTTGTGATGATATAGAAGAGATACTCCTATCATAGAGATGATAAATGTCTAATCTCCTAGGGTATTTGATTTGGATATTGGGGATGCTTATAAGAAGCCCGTGGGTCCTTGTACGAAGCCCAAGAGGAGGCTATCCGAGGGTCCTTGCATTGTAAGCCCAAGAGGAGGCTATGGGAGGGACAATCGAGGGTCCTTGCATTGTAAGCCCAAGAGGAGGCTATGGGAGGGACAAGTCGTTTGTACGAAGCCCAAGAGGAGGCATGGTATAGTTGGTTTGAGCTCTTAGAGCGATTTCACCGGGAAACCATACTCTATGTCCTAACCTAAACTAAGGGAGATTCTTTGCACGAAGCTCAATAGGAGGCTATGGGGAACCTAGTGTTGTACTAAGTTGAACAAGCATATATAACATGAACAAACACATGAACAAGTATGAACAAACATGGACAAGTACATGAACAAATATGAACAATTACATATATATGTCAAGGTGTGTGTATATAATGGAGTTTATGAAGGAAATATACCTGTAAGCATGATCCGTTTGTATGCACGGGGGCTCGGGACTTATACTCGGGGAGAGGCCCATTGAGTTTATTCAGAAGCTATGCAAACAAGTATTTACAAGAGGCTTTGGGACTTATACCTACATGGAGGCCCATGGTATTTTTGGGAAGATTTAAAGAAAACCTTCATTTTTGATTTGTAATTCGAGGTTAAAAATCAAATTGATCGAGGTATGTACAAAAAGGTGTATGTACAATGAAATACCTAATTTCATGCAAAGGAATGGGACTTATACCTATGTGGAGGCCCATGTTTTATTTTATAAAACATGGTTGATTGTTTTGTTAAAAGCGAGGTTTCGTCGTTTGAAAAGTTTGAAAGTTTTGTTTTGAAAGAAGTTTTCTGTTTAAAGAAAAACTGTACAAAGAAAAAGGAATGGGACTTATACTCTCTAATATTCGAGAGGCCCAGTTTTTTTTAAAAATCAATTGATCAATCCAAAAAGATTTGATCAGGAGTTTTTTTTTTGAAAAGAAAACCAAAAGGAAATGGTTTATTGTTTTGAAAAACTTTGATCGCTTGTTTTAAAACAGTTTGAATTTTGACAAAAGTCAACTTAATTAAGATAAAAACAAATTTTATGCTTAATTAAGACCTAAGTGATTAGGGTTTGATCACAAAATATTTACAAGTGATTAAGTTTTGAAAATCAAGTGAAAAAACTATTTTTAAAGTATTAAAAACATTTAAAAACAAGTCACTTTAAACTTAATAAAAACACATTAAATAAATATTTTTTTGTGATTTTTTTTGGATATTCATAAAATATATATATATATATATATATTAAATGAGAAGTGTACAAAAAATGAAGTAAAAAAGAGTTGATTTGATTGGTTAATTAATTAAGTGAAGTTGTGTAAAAAATGAAGAAAAAATAAGTGTTAAAAAAAATGGTTTGTCTTCTCAAGGGTTTGAACCCATGCCCTCTCTCTTACCAGCCAAAACACTTGCCAACTGAGCTGCGCGCGCAGCTTGTAAATAACACGCTTCTATTTAATTATATTTTAAAACAATTCATTTGAATTTTCTGAACAAAAATGGCGCCAAGAACACATCCCCAACTTGATTTTGAAATTTCTGAAAACTGAGTTGTTTTGATCGAGTAGATAGTCTATCTCACTCGGTTTTTCATAAGGAACACGATGGTGATCTTTAATTTCATTTATTTTCACTCTAAGGCTATCAATTTTCAGATGAACACGAAGAACCCTAAAACTGAAATTCAATGTGAAATCGTGTATGTGCAAGTTATGATGCAATTGATTGAGGGTTAATGATCCTCATAGGTGCAGAAACAAGATGGTATATCAATATTTTGTTTATGATGCATGTATGTATGATTTTGAAGTTCACGAGGCTTACCTTCAAAAACGGCAAAACTGGAGATTGAATTTTGAGCTAGAGGTGTTACAGATGCTTTGTAATGATCTGGATAGCTTCAATGATGATTATGGAACATGTCTGAATGCTTGGAACAACCTGAATTCATCTGAGCATGGTCATGGTACCCGATCTGCAGTATGGCTCAAGTGAGGATCAAGCTTGATGATTTTGGAGTTACAGGTCAGGGATGATGATTGGGATAGTTAATATATGGTATATGGGATGTGTTTGGATGATTAACTTGGACAGAGATGAGCTAGAATGAAAATTGGCATGATAAGGCTAGTGTTATGCATATTTGGGAAGTGAGGTAGTGATTCTGAGATTTAGGTGTTTTTGGGGTGTGTGAGTGGATCAAACACATCCCATATGATGTTTATGAGTTGTGGGAAGCATTACTTTGGCCAAAACTTCAAGGGTTTAGAGGTTGAGATTTCTACCTCTTTGAAACTTAAGATGTTAATGCATTGTTAATGCTCTGTTCTGTATTATTGTCTTATTGGCATCCATGCTTGGCTAAAACATAATAGCAGCTGAATGTAATGTATTGTACTCTTGCAAATATTAAAAAGAACAAAACAGGTACTGAAACAAGATGTTACAAGGAATGTCATGACATTAACCATGACATCGCGCCTGCAGAACTGAGGAAGGAAGATTCAGTTTTGGGTTTAAAAGATACAGAATATTCTATGTGAATATTATGTAATCCTATGTGGCGTAGTTTTAAAAGTCAAAGAATCAAGTCAGAATATTGAAGAATCAAATCTAAGATTGATGTTTCAGCAGTTACTAATTTAGGAGATAAATTAGGTAACTATTGATCAAAAAGCCTTGTTTGTAGCAGAAGAAATCTGCTGTTTTGTAACAGCAAGGAGTGCTGCGTTTTTAAGCCCAAGTCCAACTAGGATCAGGATATATATATAGGAATCTTTGTAGCCTTGAAAACCTAACGATCATAATGTAGTCATTAGGGTTTGTTGTGTAAAGTGAACCACCCAGGTTGTGGGATGGTCACTGATTTGTGCCTCGAAGCCTGTAGGTAAGAGGTTTATTATATTCACTCAGAAGCTGTGAAGCAATGAGTGAGGATTGTGTTCTTGGAACTACTCCATTATGTATATTTAAAATGTTGGTAATTAAGCCGTCGATGCAGTGGCTGAGTTGTTAACTGCTAGACATCATTGCTATGGTTGGGAGTGGAATGGAGATATTCCATATCTAGGGAGAACCTAGGTAGAGGGGTCATTGGGTAGTGATTAAGTGAGGAGTTGTAAACTGGGAGTTTAGCTCTGAATTGATACTACTAATAGTGGACTTCATCCCTGGCTTGGTATGCCCCCAGAGTAGGTTGATTGAACCGAACTGGGTGAACAATTCTGTTGTGTTGTTTATGTTTCTCCATTGTTTATTTGTAAATTCAGTTTGGATGTCATAACATCGTGCATGACATCAGTGTGCGATTTAATGACTGTGCTAACACAGAATCTCTGCTAAGCAGATTTGTTAATGGTAACTGAACTGATATGGGATCCTAACACTTCCAGACTTCTGGATGTTAGATGTAATAAATAATTGAGGGATCTGTATGTACTGCCTCAGCCAAGCTGATGACAGACCAGATGTCACAACATCGTATATGACATCTGGGGTCTGTATTACCAGAATTTCAATTGGTATCAGAGCAGGCATCCTGTCTGTTTCTGGATGAGATCCATGGGAGATACTTTCTGGTTGTTGGAGGTAGTTGATTGTTTGAACATTCATGTTCATATTGAATGGTCCCTAGAAGTGGAGGATGGACCTATGTGTGGAAGACTGGACCAAACTGACCATAACAGGTGTATTCTCTTGGCAAGGGAAGATGGTGTTACTGATATCATATTGGTTAATGCGGGAGTGAAGAATTTGGGGTGTTTTATTCAGCATATAGCAAGGTACAGAGAAGAAGATTGCCAAAACCTTCATGCGGGAGTGAAGTTAATGATAAGGTATTCTTTGTGCTTATCTATTTCTTTCTGGTCAGAATATTGGTTAGGTCTTGTTGTGTTACTTGAAGAAGAAGCAAGCATATTATTGGATTGTTCAGCTGCAATTCTTGGATGTCATGCTTACAACTGGTTCTGGGAGTAAGCATTGTGTAATCTCTGTTAATATATGGCTATTTTCTGCTGCATAGCATCTGATGCATAATCCTATCTTTGAAAGAAGATCTCTAGGGTTATATGGTTTTCAACAGAATTTGTAGCAGATTGTTTTCAACTTTAGTACAAGTGTCAAAGATACTTGAGATATTTTCTCAAGTCCACTCATAAAGGCATGGTTATTGAGGTTGAAGAGGTTCATATGATCAGTGTTCCTCATGTTCATCTGCAAAGTTGTTTGATAAATCCTCAAGATTGTCAAGAATTGGGTGTTCCAAGACCAAGGAACTGATGGCATACTGGTTTGAAGCTACCAGTTGAAGAACAGATGTTCTGGTGCTAAACTTATGTAGTGTGAGTACATTTGTTTGGAACCTACTCCTGATCTGGAAGAGGAGACATCTGCTTTTTGTGTTGATTGGTCAAAATACAATCAACTGAACCTTCCATCCCAAATAACAGTTTATTTCAGGCATAAGCTTATAGGAGTTGGAAGTAGAGCTCAGTGCAAGTAAAAGGATTCATTCAGGTTTTCTTTTCAAGACCTCTATGAAAATTCAAGATGAGCTTATATCTGGTATGTTCTTTTGATCAAAGGAACCAGATGTGTAAATTGTTTTCTTAACCATAGAACAGTTAGTGGTAAAAACTGAATAGTGTGTACTGTGCATAGTGAAATATGGTTTGAATATTGTGTGATGATTCAAGGGAGTCAGATTACTGTGTGGAATCTGAGGTATTCTCAGGAGTTATGCCATAAGTGAATCTGTTCCAGAAACCTTGTTGAGCGAATCTCTTCATGGAGTACAGAATGTGGCATCCATTATCTCAAATTCAGAAGAGAAGTCTGAAGAAAAGTTTATAGAGATATGAGATATATTATCCCTTAATCATGACTGATGTGTAGCTGAGTTGATGGTGTTGGTCATGCCTTCTTTGTCTTTCCCCAAGTGTCATACAGGAGATGTTGAATGAGAAATCCAAAGAGTCTAAATGAATGATGTCATAACAGATGTTGTAACATCATTGTCAAGAAGAATGCCTTCATGTATGAAGAAGAGATCATTTAGAAGGACCTGGTGTGAGCAGCAAATTCTATCTAAGTGATTAATAGGTTCCTTGACGGGAGACTTAATACTTATTGGATGTACAACCTGAATACAGATTCATATACTCTGTGGGGAGCTAAGTATGTGTATGATGTGTCCATGGTCTGATTTGAACTATGCATCAACCATAGTTCTGTGCTATCTTGAATTAAGCATTAAAGAAAGGCAATGGTTGGTTGGTGAGTTGATTCAAGAAGAAGAAGATGTATGTGATGCTCTGTTTTGTATGTTACATCACAACACTTGAAGACTCCAGGAAAGACTAGGTTCAGATCTATCTGTTGAAGACATGTTCAAGAGCTATTTAGAATCTTCTTCTATTTTCAAGGTACATGAAGTGGCAGTCTGAATCTTGTGAAGCAAGCAAACCAAGCATTCCAAATTTGGAAAGTGTGACAGTTCCAAATGAAGAATACTTCAGGTTAAGGACAATTATTCAAAACATCCTTATGTTGTAATTCTCAGGGGGAGTATGAAGTATGACAAGACATCAATCAGTGTAGGTGGTGGAACACTCAGAGATATTGATGAGATTTCGAGTCTGATAAACTAATGTCTTGCGTAATGTCACAACATCACTATATCTTGTTGGTCTGGAAAACTATCTAGAATCTAGCTTGTGAAGGATGAAGAAGAAATATTAAGTCTGAAGTGACAGTTCTTTATGTTGAGTCTGTGGCAACCTTTCTATGGAAGCATCAAGTGTCAAAGGGTTATTTGTTGATTATTTCAGGTGGAAATAAGGTGGTAGACTTGAATCTGTTGAAGAAAGAGAAGTGGAATTAATTGAATGCACTGAACTGTTCAACTGTATCTTAATGTTATACAAGATGTTATAACATCTGATGTGAGTTATTTTGTAATAGTGAAGAGTGTCAGATAGTTGTTGAGCATAGGGTGCGCTCTTGAAGATATGAAGATGAGTCTTATACTTTCCATTCATCATTACAAGTTTTCCTGTATGAAGCACAAATTATCTCAGAAAGGGGGAGTGTCTTCTTATTTCAAGATATACTTCAAAAAAATTGTCTTGGTCTGTTTTACTCTATCATCATAATGAAGGTGGTACAAGTTAGCAGGAGCTCTTTCAACTTAATTAGAGGAAGTTTCTTGTGAAAAGGATTAACAAGATGTATTATTACAGTCAGTGTTTCTGGGAATGGTTGAATCTAACCATGTGCTTCTGGTATCCACAAATCTTGATCTGGTCTAGTAGCTGCATGTCAAACAAGTGTTAGAAGGCTCTTCACAGTTGCAGTATACAGTCTCAAGGAGATCAGAACAACAGAGGTCTGTGACTAGTAGGTCAGTAAAGGAGTAGGAGGTCTATTATGTGGTCTCTTAAAGAATCTTAAGCTATGTGCTTGTGAGGTGAAAGAGGGACAATGTCTGACCGGATGTCATAACATAGTTAAAGACATTGATTCTGCAGAGTCAAACAAGGAAAAACTGTTTTGGAAAGAGTAATTGCTTTGAGAACTGTTTCCTAATTAATAGCTTGACCATTGAACAAGACCAAAGACTATCGTTACTTCCTATGATCCTCCTATGGCTATAAATTAGCATCTTCGCAGCAGGCTTCAGATGTCAAATTGCTTAAAGATGTGTTTCGTGTGTGTCTGTGTTGGGTGCGTCCAGATGTGGTATTGCGATGGGTTCCTCTACCAAAATCTGTTCAGAATAACACAGGATGAGGAAATCATGGATCTCTACCAAAGGTGTTGCAGAAATAACAATGAACATGCATCCTCTTGTTCAGTCTTCGAGAAGGGAGACGTTTTAGTTGTGATTTGTGATCTGAGTTATGAACACAATTGTGATTTGTGTTCTGAGTTACAAGGGCTAGTTCTTGAAGAACTACAGTGGCAAGAATTGGTTCTCGTATCTTCTTCCTCATGTGCAGGGGGAGTTACAGGTTCTTCCATTGCATATTATGACATCGTATACATCTTTGTCATATTATGGCTAAAAAGGGGGAGAGAGGCTGATGCTGATTTTGCTACTGTCAAAAGAAACAAAGGAAGATTTGAAGACAGAAGTAGAAGCAGACTGAAGATGTTATGATGTGGTTCAGCCCAGGTATCCTGAAAGTTGAAGCAGCTGCTCTTGGAGTTAATTATGTATATTTAATTTGTATTTTTATGTTTAGTTTTAGCCACAATAAGACAAAGGGGGAGATTGTTAATGCATTGTTAATGCTCTGTTCTGTATTATTGTCTTATTGGCATCCATGCTTGGCTAAAACATAATAGCAGCTGAATGTAATGTATTGTACTCTTGCAAATATTAAAAAGAACAAAACAGGTACTGAAACAAGATGTTACAAGGAATGTCATGACATTAACCATGACATCGCGCCTGCAGAACTGAGGAAGGAAGATTCAGTTTTGGGTTTAAAAGATACAGAATATTCTATGTGAATATTATGTAATCCTATGTGGCGTAGTTTTAAAAGTCAAAGAATCAAGTCAGAATATTGAAGAATCAAATCTAAGATTGATGTTTCAGCAGTTACTAATTTAGGAGATAAATTAGGTAACTATTGATCAAAAAGCCTTGTTTGTAGCAGAAGAAATCTGCTGTTTTGTAACAGCAAGGAGTGCTGCGTTTTTAAGCCCAAGTCCAACTAGGATCAGGATATATATATAGGAATCTTTGTAGCCTTGAAAACCTAACGATCATAATGTAGTCATTAGGGTTTGTTGTGTAAAGTGAACCACCCAGGTTGTGGGATGGTCACTGATTTGTGCCTCGAAGTCTGTAGGTAAGAGGTTTATTATATTCACTCAGAAGCTGTGAAGCAATGAGTGAGGATTGTGTTCTTGGAACTACTCCATTATGTATATTTAAAATGTTGGTAATTAAGCCGTCGATGCAGTGGCTGAGTTGTTAACTGCTAGACATCATTGCTATGGTTGGGAGTGGAATGGAGATATTCCATATCTAGGGAGAACCTAGGTAGAGGGGTCATTGGGTAGTGATTAAGTGAGGAGTTGTAAACTGGGAGTTTAGCTCTGAATTGATACTGCTAATAGTGGACTTCATCCCTGGCTTGGTATGCCCCCAGAGTAGGTTGATTGAACCGAACTGGGTGAACAATTCTGTTGTGTTGTTTATGTTTCTCCATTGTTTATTTGTAAATTCAGTTTGGATGTCATAACATCGTGCATGACATCAGTGTGCGATTTAATGACTGTGCTAACACAGAATCTCTGCTAAGCAGATTTGTTAATGGTAACTGAACTGATATGGGATCCTAACACTTCCAGACTTCTGGATGTTAGATGTAATAAATAATTGAGGGATCTGTATGTACTGCCTCAGCCAAGCTGATGACAGACCAGATGTCACAACATCGTATATGACATCTGGGGTCTGTATTACCAGAATTTCATAAGAAACTTGCAATTCAAGAAAGAAAGAGAAAACCTATCTTTTGTGAGGTTTTGGTGTGATTTTGAATGAAGTTTGGACCTCTATTTATAGGCCAAGAGTTCTGAACTCAGACCATTGCAAGTTGATCAAGAAGTGATGATTTGGCTTAAGAGATAAAATGGAATCTTTTACATTTAATGCAAAATGGTTAAAGTGACTTAACCATGGTTATTCTTCCAAGCTTCTCATCCTCTTCCCTTCTGATCTTCAAATCAGAAAATATCTTTCAATTATTGCTTTGATGTGTTATTACTTGCATTAGAGGCCATATAGCATTGAAACTTAGTGAAAAATGGTGAAAATTCAAGCATAATGGTCACTAATGTCAAAATTCAAAACCATAGCTATGCTCCATATTTTTTCATGCTCTTGGACATTTTGGAAAGCTCATGTTATGTACTTCAAAACCCTAGTTGAAAGTTTCTTCAAGACCTTTAAGGAAATGGGTGAAAAAGATCCATGAACTTTGAAGAAAGTGAGATTTTAAGTGAAATTTTCAAAAGATACCAACTTTGAAGCTCCATATCTCTTAAATGGTTAATCTTTTGGAAAATCATTTTATGTGACAAAGTTGTTCATTGGATCAAAATCTACAACTTTCATGTTAGAAGTTATTTTCAGTTTGTAGGTGAAATTTTGAGAAATTCCCTTCCAAAGTTTGGAAAAAACCATTGAAAAACACTTACAATTTTTCTAAGTATGGAAAGTCAAACTTTTGACTTTTTGATTCTTGATTGATTTTCTTGATTTTCCTTGATCAAATGACTTCATATATCATATATTGATGATTTGAAACTTCAAAAGTCATGGTTGACCAAAATTTCTAAAAAGTCAATGGTGATCTTGTACAGTTGACTTTTTCAAACGAATCGCGTTTCTGGAGATTTCAACTGAACCAAGCTATACTTACCAAATGAATGGTATGAATGGATCACATTGAATTATTGGAGGACCTTGACCCATGGTTTAAGTTGTGGCACCATGTTCTGATTAAAAAGTCAGTGGTTCAGGTGAATTAGGTCAAAAACCCTAATTGTCGACCTGATGAAATTGATGACTGTGTATCTTGAATTGAGATGTAATTTCCATTGGATATTGTCATAAGGATTATTTGAAGATGATTGAAACCTTTGAGTGATTCCCTGGAACTTTTTAGGGTTTCCCAAATGTGATCCCTGATTTCAGTCCCTGATAGTTCAAAAACCCTAATCTGATGATTTGAAATTTCACTGTTGATCAGTCCCTGCGTAGGGGATGTCTTGAGTCAATAGATTAGGTCAAAATGATGTACTTGGGGTCTTGAGGTCATGTCCCAATTCATTAGGTCAAATCCTGAGCAAAAGTCAGGGGTATGCTATCTTCAGTCAAAACCCTAATCTGGTTGATTCAAAGTCCCTGAGCTTGTTGAAATGAATCTTTGAGAACCAAATGTTGACTGTTGATGAAGATGGTTCTTTTGAGATGAAGGGAGAATAAAACCCTAATTGTTACTTGTACTGATGAGTGATTTCTTGTTTAAATCCTGCTGAGCACAAGTAGCAAACACAAGCTATGCAATTTGTCAGAGATGCAAATGATGCATATGCAGATGATATGAGGTGGTATCTTAGGTCAAAATTGGGGTATGACACACACCACGTCCAATTTACTATCTATAATCTTACGAGAATGGAAGAAAGAGTGCCACTCCATAAAATACGGTATACACTCCTTTTCCGAAATTCCTCCTTTACCCATCCAAAAAGCTATTTCACTCCAAATCTTTGTACCCATCAAACAATCAAAAAAGAAATGGTTCCTATGTATAATAAATAAGTAAATATTAAATTAACCTTAATGTTAGTTCCAAAATTTCCTTCTATAATTTAACAATTTTATACCTAAATGTTTACTAAAAAAAGCGTATATTATAAATTTGATCGACACTTGTAACTGTGACGTGATGATGCTAACGAAGGAACAGTACCCCTACTAGCCGAATTTGAATTTACCCTAACCCTTGATTTCATATCAACACAAAATTGAATTGATGAGCAACGTCTAGAATATGAAAAGGATGATTTCTATTTCACAAGTAGCGTCTCCGGTTCCACCTGATTTTTATTTACCGGATGATTGTTGGGAACATATCTTCCAATTTCTTAGTGACGACTTCAAGACTATCTCCGTCGTCAGCAAACAGTTCCTCTCTATCACCAACCGTCTCCGATTGTCTCTCACTCTCCGCCTTTCAAACCTACCTTTCATCTCTACCTTCTTTCAAAGGTTCACCAACCTCACTTCCGTCACCCTCCCAGACTTCTGCGACGACATCGACATACTTCTCCTTAAAATCTCTCGTTTTCCTTTGAAAATCACATCCCTCAATCTCTCCAAACAACTTAAGTTTCCTGCCGGTGGATTGAAAGCTTTCTCGCAATTCAAACTTTGACCTCTCTCACTTGTTCCAGCTTATCTTATTGTGACCTTAACTACCAATTCTTCCTCATCGCACATTGTTTCCCCATGCTACAAATACTTGACCTAAGTAACACCAAATGTTTAAAAATCAGATGGAAATTCGAGGCGCAGGTGAAATTCTCCTCTCAATTTCCCAAATTGGAGGTGTTGCACTTATCCTCTACAACTGTTGATGATCAACAACTCTATACCATCTCAAAGGCTTGCTTTGGCCTTTCTCAACTCTTACTCAAAAATTGTCCCTATGTCACACAGAAAGGAGTGAAACATGTGTTACAAAACTGCACTCAATTGAGAAAGATCGATATACGATGGTGTCCTCGAGTGCATTCTAAAATAGTTCCCTCAATGGTATCATCAAGGCCATCATTGACAACAATAAGAGCAACACGTCGTTATATTTTGAGTGACTAAGACAAGAAACTTTTCGCGCTTCAAGGATGCATTATTGGCTAGTTGTTATCGAATTATGGAATGTAAGATGTTTTTGTTTTCAGAGTTACTTATTTGAGAAATTTGTAGTTTTTTAAATGATAAAAAATTATATTTGCTCATTAGTGCGTAGCGCACATGATAATTGCGTAAGTTAAGCTCCTTTATATGATGACAGCAATTCAGTGTTGTAAGTGTGGACATGCTTGTGATTTGAACTCACAAAATCCTTTGTTGAACTAAACTTATTAATTGACCATTAGTTCTGTAGATGTATGTGGATTTAATTGCCTTTTTTTCGAATCAGAAAGATAACAGTTTAGCAATCAAGCTTGATTTCTATCTTGATTCAAATTGCATGTTAATATTTTACAATGGTTTCATGGGATAAGCCATATGCATACCTCTTGGAAATAATGTACAAGCTTTAGTTACATAGAATGATCAATTGGTGGCTAAGGATTATTGCCTCATTTGTAAAAAATTCATAGTGGTAGCTCATATGTCCATCTTAGTTGTGTTCCTAATTAATTTTTGTTGATTTATATATGATCTAACATTCCAAGTGTCTTATTTTATTCTATTAAATTTAAAAGTTTTCTATCTTTGTTCATGTTGAATTGAAATTAGAAGATACATGGATGACATTTGATACATCAGTGTCCATAGATGATAGGAGTAAATGATGCATTCACTGAATATTTATAGTACTTCATTCATTGGGTGGCCTAGAGGCCTTAGACTTTAGTATATTTCACATTTTAGGGGAGGATGTGTGAACCACTGCATGCCTCACGTCGATTTTAGCTCAGGTCACAGTTGAACCATCGCAAATCTATAATATAAGAAAATTAATGGTTCTGGAAAACACCATTTTAACCTTTTGTCTTTGTCCGCCACTTCATCATTTTGGGGGTATTTTGTGTCCAAAATTTACTTTTTGCAACTAAATTGTACTTTTGGATCTAAATTGTACTTTTGCTACTAAATTGTAATTTTGAAACTAAATTGTACTTTTTGTTCTAAATTGTACTTTTGCTACTAAATTATATTTTTAGTTCTAAATTGTACTTATGCAACTAAATTATACCATTTTAGAGACATTTTGTGTCCAAAATTTACTTTTTGGATGTGTAAAATAATTATACACTTTCGGTACTTGAATATTACTCTCTATTTTAATTCACAAGTAAATTAGTTTCTAAAATAAATGTTATTAGTCTAATTATGTGTTAAATGTTTGTTATGGGTCAAAGTCAAATTCTATTATTAATCTAAATATTTATATAAATGATGCTTACAAAAACTAATATGTGTGTACGGGGTAAAATATATTTGATCCATGTATTTTAATAAATGGTGTTATTTTTATATACGAGAAAAAATCTATTATTGATTTAAATATTTTTATATAAGAAAATTTACTTTTGGTCCTGATTTTTTGTAAATGATACCTAAACATGAATTATATTTGTAAATGGAAAAAAATCTATTATTGATCTAAATATTTTATATACGAAAGATGGTATTTATAATCTAAATACTTAGGATCAAGAAATTGTATACGGAAAAAAATCTATTATTGATCTAGATATTTTTATATACGAAAATTTACTATTAATCCAAATATTTTTGTAAATCATACCTAAACATAAATAATATTCATATACGGGAAAATATATTATTGATCTAAATATTTTTATCTACAAAATATGGTATTTATGTTCCAAATATTTAATATAAAAAATGGTATACGAGAAAAAATATATTATTGATCTAAATATTTTTACATAGGAAAATTTACTATTGATCCAGTTATTTTTATAAATGATACCTAAACATAAATAATATTTGTATACGGGAATAAATTTATTAATGATTTAAATATTTTTACATTCACAAAATGATATTTATGATCCACAGAATTAATGGTACACGGGAAAAAAAATCTATTATTGATATAAATATTTTTATATACGAAAATTTACTATTGTTCCAGATATTTTTGTAAATGATACCTAAACATAAATAATATTCGAATACAGGAAAAAAATCTATTATTGATCTAAATATTTTTATCTACGAAAGATGATATTTATGATCAAAAATGGTATACGGGAAAAAAATCTATTATTGATCTAAATATTTTTATATACAAAAATTTATTATTGATCCAGTTATTTTTGTAAATAATACTTAAACATAAATAATATTTGTATACGCGAAAAAATTTATTAATGATTTAACTATTTTTACATACACAAAATGATATTTATGATCCACAAAATTTTGATTCAAAAATGGTACACGAGAAAAAATCTATTATTGATCTAAATATTTTTATATACGAAAATTTACTATTGATCCAGATATTTTAGTAAATGATACCTAAACAAAAATAGTATTCGAATACGGGAAAAAATCGATTATTGATCTAAATATTTTTATCTACGAAAGATGATATTTATGTTCCAAATATTTATAATAAAAAATGGTATATGGGAAAAAAATCTATTATTTATCTAAATATTTTTATATACAAAAATTTACTATTGATCCAGTTATTTTTGTAAATGATACCTAAACATAAATAATATTTGTATACGGGAAAAAATTTATTAATGATTTAACTATTTTTACATACACAAAATGATATTTATGATCCACAAAATTTTGATTCAAAAATGGTACACGGGAAAAAATCTATTATTGATCTAAATATTTTTATATACGAAAATTTACTATTGATCCATATATTTTTGTAAATGATACCTAAATATAAATAATATTTGTATACGGCAAAAATCTATTATTGATCTAAATATTTTTATCTACGAAAGATGATATTTATGTTCCAAATATTTATGATAAAAAATGGTATAGGGGAAAAAATCTATTATTGATCTAAATATTTTTATATACGAAAATTTACTATTGATCCAGTTATTTATGTAAATGATACCTAAACATAAATAATATGTGTATACGGGAAAAATGTAGTAATGATTTAAATATTTTTACATACAAAAATGATATTTATGATCCACAAAATTTTGATTCAAAATGGTACACGGGAAAGTATCATTTAGATTTTTGTGTACCATTTCAAAATGGTACACAAAAATCCAAATGACACTTAAACTTAAATAATATTTGTATATGAAAAAAAAATTATTAGTGATCTAAATATTTTTATATATAAAGATAATATTTATGATCCAAAAATGATATACAGGGATTTAAATATTTTTATATACGAAAAAATCTATTATAGATTTAAACATTTTTTCTTTTTTAATCTTCCATTTAAAATAAATATATTATGTAAACAAATGCGTGTACCAGATCAGAACTCGTGCGTATGCACGGGTTTGTTACTAGTGCTGCATAATCTTAGTTCAAATTAATGTTATTCGAGCTCGAAGTTGTAATGGCAGACATTGTATGCCAATTGGTAACACCACATGCTCGTTTTGATCAGTGAGTTTGATGTAGGATTGCTTCATTTTGTTATAGGTTCCGTTCTTTCTAACTTGTGAGTTTGATTGAATGTGATCCGTCTGTTCTCAGATTTTAGGTTCCTATCATTCTAATTCAACTAAATTTGATAATGAATTCTTTTTCAAATTTTGCTATCTTTGTTGAAAGTTATCAATTTGTAAATTTGGCAATTATTATCAAACTAGAACTAGGAAAGCTCTAGGCATATGTTTTCTTGTTTAACCTTTCAGAATTTTATGTCTGAACATGTTACAGTTTCTGGCCCTCCATTTGGATGAGATTACCTAGAAAGAGGAACTACCCCATTGTTGTTGTGATTCTTTGTTGATTTCTGCAACCTCTCTGAGAGGCAAGCAATCCTAATACGAGTAACATTTACAAACAGTTGGCGTCGTCTGTGGGAAAATGTAAAACTGTCCTACTTCCACATCGAAATTGAGAGTAGACGTAGCTCACGTCGTCAGAACCGGATCGGCAGCAGCAACCAAAACTAATAGACCGAAATGGAAGAGTTGGACGCAACGGTAGATTTGTTGCGCCGATTAAATGAATAACTCTTGGGCACGGTCCACGACCTGCAGCAAAATCAACAAAATCTTCATCCGGAGGAGGGTCAGGACGATCCGTTGGAGACTCAACCCTTGTCGGAGGAAATTTGGAACGATCAGGTTTCGGAAAACTTCAAGCCACCTCCCTTGTTTACCTTCGACGGGAAGCAGGACCCTCAATAATAATAATTAGATGGCGATAATAGGCACGGGCGACATGTTGAAATGCAAGTTGATGGCGGGTACTCTCACCGAGGCCGCCCTACGTTGGTACATGGGATTGCGAAAATATTCTGTGACCAGCTGTAACACCCCGTTAATTCTTGTTATTAATTTAATTATTTTCTTTAATTAAATTATAAGAATTAATAATTTGTGGGAATTATTTGGAAAAAATGATAAAATATGGTGTTGGGCTGAGTGTGATAGTTAGTAGAAGGGGGGGGGTGTTAACTAAGCAAGCCCATTAAGAATATTTTATTTTATTTTTCATAAAATAAAGGAAAATTGGGAAAAAGAGAAGTATAAGCAGAAGAAGCAGATTTTGGAACTGAAGAACACGTGAAAGTGAGAAGAGCCTAAAGGGAAGGAGAACTTCGAAGATTCGACTCTGAGGTAAGGGGGGATTCTTCGGGTTAGTGATCCTTATGCGATTGTAGGTAGTAGGATTGATTAGGATTATCGTTTAGTTCATTCGTACGTGTCGGGTTTGGGAATTTTTGTTAGGTTTTGATAATCTAGTATGAATTGACATGATTCTGTTGATACTTGTGATATATGATGTTAATACATGTCAATAACTTGTTTGAAATGTGTAATTGTGTGAAAATCAATGATAATTGTGTGTATGTTCGTATGTACCTGAAATTGGGGAAATGGAATAGGGTAAATGCTGTCAAAATGATGAATTTTGCTGTGCAGGTACGTAGGAACCGGTTCCCATGTGGGACGAACCGGTTCCCCCTTATAAAAAACAGAGTGTGTGGATTCTGGGTAGCTGGGAACCGGTTCCCATGTAGGGACAACCCGGTTCCCCATAGTAAAAATCAGAGGCGTGTTTTGGGAAGCTGCCAGGAACCGGTTCCCATGTAGGGACAACCCGGGTTCTGCAGCATTTTTTTTAAAAAAATGTTTTATCTTTAAAATCCCATAACTTTTGATCCGAGTATCCGATTTATGCGCCGTTTTGAGCATTGCGAAGCTGAGTTAATGGCCTATACGATGAATAGGTGGTATGGACGTAAAGTCCAAGTTGTTTATTTGTGATTATATTATTTATTGGGTGATGACTTTCGTGTATGCGTGTGATATGTTTGTATGAATGCTAAGAATATATACATGCTTATTGGTGATGATTTGGTGATGTTGTAAGCATGTTATATGTTGCATTCATTGGCATACATTTTTGGTGATGGATCCCGGTGATGAAATGGATCAAATTGGTGGGCATAATTCCCATTGTGTGGAATTTGTGCTGGTTAAAACTGTATCTCGGTGATGAAAAGATCAGTTGGATGGGTTTATCCCATGGATGGTACCACATGCATTAGTGTCAGTTCATTCATTGCATTACATTATGATATGACTGAATGATTGTGTGGAGTGATAAAATATGCTTATGTACTGATGTTTGGTTGTTATAACAAATTCCGATTTTATGTATGATGAGTGGATGATAATTGTTATGATATTTTATTGCTTATGATTGTATAATGGTTATTAATTCGAATGAAACTCACCCTTACTTTGATGATTTCAGATTAAGGATGTAGCGGCGTCTTGATTGGGTGAAGATAGCTTGTAGGCTAGCCCGTAGTTCGTGTCGAGTCATGCTCTGATTGTAACACTGGGATCGATTAGTCTTAGCGTTACTTGAGATACTTTGTTGCTATTTTGATTATGGATTATGTATTGTTGAACTGTTTGGATATGTTCCTTACATTGTTTAAAATAAGTTTCCGCTGTGATGAACACATGTTTGAAGTTTGGTTTAATCTTAATAAAGCATGACAATCGACTTGATGTTTTTATTTATTTAATAATTGTAGCATCCTTGATGTGTTATTACTCTGAATATATTATATTATCCGTGGGGGTTTAGAAGGGTGTTACAATAGTGGTATCAGAGCATAGTCGGTCGTTAGAGTCAGAGTCTTAGTGTCAGTGTTCCCTTGTATGCGACTAGTGTAAGGCAAACACTGTCGATACTTTTATTCTGATGAGATTGTTTTGTGGTTTAGCAGAACAATGGCTGGAAGAGGTGGAAGGAACGACGACGCTCTCGCAGGGGCTCTAGGCATGATTGCTGGTGTACTGGGAGGGAATGCTAATGGAGCTGCGATTGGTGCTGACAGGCAGTTGAACAACTTTCAGAGGAACAACCCTCCACTGTTCAAAGTCACTCATGACCCTGATGGTGCTCAGAAATGGTTGAAAGAGATCGAGAGGATCTTCCGAGTGATCGATTGTGCAGAAAATCTGAAGGTGAGGTACGGTACTCACATGCTATCGGAAGAAGCTGATGACTGGTGGGTTACTACTAAGACTGAATTGGATTCAGATAGGATTGCGATTACCTGGGCCATATTCAAGAGAGAATTTCTGAGGAAGTATTTTCCTGAAGATGTTCGGGGAAGGAAGGAAATTGAGTTTTTGGAGCTGACACAAGGTAGTATGACAGTGCCTGAATATGCCTCCAAATTTGTGGAATTAGCTAAGTACTACACACACTACACCAACGATGCAGCTGGGGAATTCTCTAAGTGTATCAAGTTTGAGAATGGTCTTCGTGATGAGATCAAACAGGGTATCAGGTATCAATGAATTCGCCGATTTGCTGATTTAGTGGACTGTAGCAGGATTTTTGAGGAGGATTGTATCAAGCTGAAATCATCTCACTCTCGCGAATTAGATGATAAGAAGGGTAAGAAACCTATGGACAGAGGTACACCATATGGGAGGGGAAACCCAAGAGCTGGTAATTGGAAAAGGCCTAGTGGGGGAGATTCTGGTGCTCCCGTTAGGTGCTTCAACTGTGGTGAAACAGGACATAAGAGGAATGAGTGCAAGAAAGAAGAGAAGAAGTGCTTTAAATGTGGCAGAATAGGCCATGTTGCTCCTGACTGTCGAATGAGGACTGTGACTTGCTATAACTGTGGTGACGAAGGTCATATCAGTACACAGTGCACCAAGCCAAAGAAAAACCAATCTGGAGGAAAAGTCTTTGCTTTGTCCGGATCAGAAACTACTCCGGAGGATAGGCTGATTAAAGGTACGTGTTTCATACATAACACACCTTTGATTGCGATTATTGATACTGGTGCAACTCACTCGTTTATTTCATTGGACTGTGCTAAGAGGCTAAATTTAGAGATATCAAAGATTAATGGAAGTATGGTTATTGACACTCCTGCGTCGGGTTCAGTGACCACTTCATCTGCATGTTTGAACTGTCCTATTGATATATTTGGTAGGAAGTTTGGAATGGACTTAGTGTGCCTTCCACTTGAACAACTTGACATTATTCTGGGAATGAACTGGTTGCAATTTAACCGAGTTCATATCAATTGTTTTACGAAGACGGTCATCTTTCCTGAAGAGATGAGTATCGAAGAGTTGGCAATGACTGCAAGACAAGTGGGTGAAGCAATTCAAGACGGGGCAGCCGTGTTTATGCTTTTTGCGTCGATGGAAGTGAAAGGAAGAGTAGTGAGTAATGAATTACCAGTGGTACGAGAATTTCCAGAAGTTTTTCCAGAAGATGTTAGAGAGCTACCACCTGAAAGGGAAGTAGAGTTTGCCAATGAGTTAGTTCCTGGAACCAGTCCTATATCGATGGCACCTTATAGAATGTCAGCATCTGAATTGACCGAATTGAAGAGTCAAATAGAAGAATTGTTGGAGAAGGAGTTCATTCGTCCGAGTGTGTCACCGTGGGGTGCACCGGTGCTATTGGTAAAGAAGAAAGAAGGATCTATGAGGTTGTGTGTGGACTACAGACAACTGAATAAAGTTACTATCAAGAATCGGTATCCATTGCCGAGGATTGATGATTTGATGGATCAGTTGGTCGGAGCTAGTATATTCAGTAAGATTGATTTGAGGTCGGGGTATCATCAGATTCGTGTGAAGGCGGACGATATTCAGAAGACTGCGTTCAGAACGAGGTATGGTCATTATGAATACACTGTGATGCCGTTTGGGGTTACTAACGCACCTGGTGTTTTCAAGGAATACATTGTCATACCCTAATTTTTGCCCCAAACATTTTATTATTTATCTGACATTTCATCCTGTCATTCATATGAGCATGTCGTGTTTTAGTTTAATGCATTTTGCATATTTTGAAAAAAATTGACTTTTACAAAAGTCAACAAAAATAACTGTCATTCGTATCCTAGCATTTTGCGTATGTTCGGGTTTTTATTCAGGTTAAACCTTTTATCTGAATTCTTCGCTTATAAATAAAAGTAGATATTTTATTTTTTACTATCATTTTAAAAAATGTTTAAAAAATATGTGCGTTTTAATTTTTGTAACAAAAAAAAAAGAAATAGTTTTAAGTATTTTAATTTAAGTTTGTTTTATTAAAATTAGTAGTAATTTATCTAGATTAATTTTGGCATTGTTAGTTTTAAAAAATACAAAAAAGAGAGTTTTCTTTATTTTGGTTAGGCCCATTTTAAGTTCTTGTTAAGGCCCAAAGTCTTGTTGGAAACGCTAGTTTTATTACTATATAACACTTGCATGAGCATTGAATGAAGGTGAGGAAACAGCCAATCGGTAGCGCAGCCACCTTTTCATGTCCTCTCTCTCATTTTCAGAAATTGCTCACAACCATTCCACCATTGTTTTACTCCTGTAACTCTCTCACAAAATCATACAAACTCCTTCATCCACTGTTAAAACTACTCTCTTCCATTAACACCTTACCCCAACCTTCGTCTTCATGTAGTAACACACAAATCCTCTCTGCATTTTTAATACCGAAACACATTGCATCCCGTTAAAAACACCCACCCACTACTGCTACTTGTTTTTACTTCTCACCATGTTACCATCCACCATAAATCTTCTAACCAAACATCCAACACCATAACCAAACACTCACCTTGTTCACACTCTTCAAGTTGCGAATCCAGCACCACCACAACGTATCCGAACCCGATTCAACAAGAACCGTGAAACCATCTCAAGATCCATCTCTCTGGCTATTCTTTTAACCATCTTCTCATCAAGTCAACCGCCGCTACTTCGACATTTCCGACTGCCACTTCAACAACAACAACAGCTACAACTAACGCAACAACATCACACTACACCATTCCACCATCGGTATATCACATTTTTTTTCTAGATTTTTTACTTGAAATTTTGATACTGTTTTGTTGTTGTTATTCTTGCGAGTGATAGTATGATATTGTTTTGTGATGTTCTTGAAAGTGGTGACATAATACTGTTTTGTTGTTGATGTTCTTGAGAGTGAGAGCATGATATTGTTGTTGTTATCCATTCAAGAGAGAGAGAGAGTAAAAGAGTTTTTGTTTCTTTGGTTTACACTACATGCTTGCCTTTGTTTTGAAAATGATATGAGAGTAGAGAGAGGCGTGAGGTCCCTGTGTTTTCCCTGTATATCATTTTGTGAGTTTTATGATGGAAAGAAAGACACAGAAAGATTGTTTCATGCACTTATTGTTCTTTTTAAGTTTTGGTTAATAATTAAATCAAGGTGCCATATAACCATTATATCATGGATTTCTAAGTTTGTGACTTTTTATTTATTTATCATATATTTATAGTTTCTAATAAGTGTAACTTGAGAAAGTTCTTAGTTTTTATATATCAATTTTTTTTATATAACATTAAAAATAATTAAAACCTAAACATTTCTATTAGAATATTTTCACAAAAAAAATACCAAAAATATTTTTCATATTTAGATGTATGTTTAGGATTTCTTTCAAAATATCTAAAAATAACAAAAAGATTTTCCTTTTAATTCATGAGAGCTCACACTTCAAACAATTTCATAATAAATCTTGGTCAACACCAAGTACTTTTTTCCAAATCTTTTTCATAATCAAAAACTTCAAAATACCTTCAATAATCGAATTGAATTTGGTTTTTAATGGATCAAGAGGGGTTTGTACGTACTTGTACAAGTTGCTCTAAAGCATTTAGGCGATGGCCGTTAAGCTTTTGTTTGAATGCTTAGATTCCATTAAAGATCCTTAAAATTCGATTTGTCTCATCTTTTTCTACAAAACGCTATTGATAAATTGAATTTGGTTTATAATGGATGAATCAAGAGGGGTTTGTACGTACTTGTACAAGTTGCTCTAAAGCATTTAGGCGATGGCCGTTAAGCTTTTGTTTGAATGCTTAGATTCCATTAAAAAACCCTAAAAAAATCGATTTGTCTTATCTTTCAACAAACATTAAAATTAAACAATTTCAACTCATCAAATCTTTCTTTTCCTCGCCCAAGTGCGAATCTTTTCATAACAAATCTTGGTCAATACCAAGTTCCTTTTCCAATCAAAACGCTTTCACAATCGAATTGAGTTGAGTCCACAATCGATGAAATTAGAAGGGGTTGTACGTACTTGTACAATTTGTTCTAAAGCATTTAGGCGATGGCCGTTAAGCCTTTGTTTGAATGCTAGTATCCTATTATGGACTTCTCAAAACTCGAGTCGTTTTAATCTCTTTCACCACCCAAGAGGGGTTTGTATGTACTTGTACAAGTTGCTCTTTCAAGCATTTAGGCGATGACCGTTAAGCCTTTGTTTAAATGCTTGTATCCCATTAAAAACCTTATCAAGTTCAATTTAATAAATGTTCTTTCAAGTGTTTTAGGCGATGGCCGTTAAGCCATTGTTTAAATACTTGAATTCCACTTTTTCATAAAACAATTTCAATTTCAAACTCATCTTTCTTTGCCCAAGTGCAAATCTCGCCCAAGTGCGATGAGACCCGTAAAATCTACCAACAGATTTGTAGTTCTTTTTTCCCGAACTACGATTGCTCTGACTTTCCCATTGCACTAGGGAATACGTAGGCACAAGATACAAATGTCTTGGCGAGCACAATAATAAAAAACATAGTTTTGTCTCTTTCCAACCTAATAAAGAATGCAAGTAGATGATAAGCTAACAATTAATCACAAGAATAACTAAATGGGTCCCATCGAGTACGATGGAGGTGAGGGGTGCTAATACCTTCCCCTTACTTAACCGACTCCCGAACCCTAATCTGGTTATCATATTTATTTTACCCCTTTTTCCTTCTTTGTGGGTTTTATCATTATTTTCCCTTCCCTTTTGGGATAAATAAAATTTGGTGGCGACTCTGTATTTCGAATGTGCAAACGCTCGAATATTTTTGGCCGCTACAACTGGCGACTCTGCTGGGGACAGAATAAGAGAGTCAACCCTAGTTTAGTATTTCTTGTATTATTGTTAGCTTTATTTACTTGCTTATTTATTTCCTTTATTTTATCATTGTTTGATTGCTCATCGTCGTGGTTGGAATTTTTGATTATCCGTCTCTTGTGAGGAAAAGCTCTACACCCGAGCTCGAGTGACACGTAAGATAAGATGGTGGTCTAGTACTAAGCTTGCTTGACGTAGTGTCAAGTGGGAGGTACTAAAACCCCGCCTGGAGTAGGTCCTTTGAAGAGATGTCTGTGACTAAGTAAGTTATTTACTTGGGCTATGATGTTTCCAATTTGGACCGCCGACTTTGGGGACCTTTAGAAAAACCCTAAAACCGTGACTTTTAGGAAATGGTGGTTTCGCACCCAATTTGCGTAACGTAACTATTACCGTGGATAAGTGTGAAAACCACACTCAGAATAGGCTTCATTTGAAAACACAGTTGGATGGTAAGTTATTTACTAGATGACTGAGTTTTCAAAAGGAGTTTATAACTCTGAGAACCGTGTCTAGAACCTTTTCAGCATAAAAACCTTAGACTGTATGCCAAGTAATTTGGATCTTTTTGTGTCCAGTTGATTGAAAACCCATTATTTGTGAATCATACATGATATGACAAGTCATTCATTTTTGCATAAATCCTCATCGTGCATCTGCATTCATTTGCATTCTAATTCCCAGAATCCATCACTCATACCTTTCTTTACCCAACAGTAATAAGGCAAGCTAATTTCCAGACATCTTTATCAGACGCGAAGTGTTACTCGACAGAAAAGATGGAAGACCTTGAACAAGAGAATCATGAATTCCGTGATGAAGTAACTACTCTCCGTGTCGGTGTGGAAAGATTGACTGCTTTGGTGGAAAGCTTAGTGGCTGCTCGAAATCAACCATCACCTTCCCTATCTCCTCGTGCCACTCAAATGCAAATTGAAGTTCAGACTACGGCGATTTGCGAAGTTTCTACTACTAGTGTTTCTGTGGCTCCTACCACTGGTCCCTCTCACTATCAAATGCCTAATGGATACCCTGGGGGCATGTCTTACAACTTTGTGCCAGAGGGATACCATCCTGTTACTGGAACTACTCAAGTTACTCATGTAATGACTATGACTCCACCTCTAGTACAAACCGTGCCACAAGCTGGGGAACCCATTTACCAAGTTGAGCCCAATGAAAGAAATGAAGCTTATGATGATTTCCAAGACCAATTTCAAGAGATGCGAAAGGAGATTAAGGCCCTCAAAGGGAAAAACTCATTTGGAAAGAATGCTTATGACATGTGTCTTGTGCCAAATGTGAAAATACCTGCCAAGTTTAAAGTGCCTTATTTTGAAAAGTATAAAGGGAATTCGTGTCCTCAGAGCCATTTGACCATGTACTGCCGAAAGATGGCCACTCATACTGATGATGATAAGTTATTGATCCACTATTTTCAAGATAGTCTAACTGGTGCTGCTTTGAAATGGTACACGGGATTGGATAGTACTCATATCAGTTCTTTCGATGACCTTGTGGAAGCGTTCATTCGACAATACAAGTATAATGTTGACATGGCTCCTGATAGAGACCAACTCCGAGCCATGTCACAGAAGGAGAAAGAGTCTTTCAAAGAGTATGCACAAAGATGGCGTGAGGTTGCCGCCCAAGTCTCTCCTCCTATGGAAGAAAGAGAGATGACCAAAATATTTTTAAAGACTCTAAGCTCATTTTACTATGAGAGGATGGTTGCGAGCGCTCCGACCGACTTCACTGAAATGGTGAATATGGGAATGCGATTAGAAGAAGGCGTACGAGAAGGACGTTTGACTATGGAATCTGAATCATCGATTGGAACCAAGAAATATGGGAACAACTTTCAGAAGAAGTGGGAAGATGAAACTATTGCTTTTGCAATTAATGTTGGAGAGTCTCAGAACTCACATTCCTACCAGCCCTTAGCTTATCAGCAAGCACCATTCATACCATACGATCAATATCCATATGTTGCAGCCGCACAATTCAAGCAACCATACCAACAACCGTGGGCAGCTCCTCCTCATAGTTCTTCCCAGAATGCTCCTCAGAATGCAGCTCAGAATCAGAATCGTCAAGGGAATCAGAATATACCTCAAAGGAATCTGCAGAAGGAGGATCGTCGCATTGACCCAATTCCAATGACCTACGCTCAGCTATGGCCATATCTAATTAAGAAGAAAGCAATAGCTCCCAGACCAACCCGACCTGCAAAATTTCCATTTCCTAAGGAATACAATCCAAACGTCAAGTGTGATTTTCATGATGGGATAGCAGGTCACTCCATTGAAGATTGCAATGTCCTGAAGGAAAAAGTTCAAGATCTGGTTGACAAAAAGATACTCTCTTTCAAAGATATTGGTCATATGCCCTGATCAGTGCTTAGACACCAAGGACATTCCTAAAGCCAATGGATCAAAGCAGGTCATTGAGCCACTTTTTATCATTTTGCATTTACGCTTTTTCACTTGTTTGTTAAGTGTTTACTTGCTTCTGAACATTGTTAATTTTAATGGTAATATTAATGAAATGAGCATGCAAGTTTTGAATCAGTCCATTCGTATTCACTCTTTTTTCCTTTATTTTATTTTGTTTTTTAAAAAAATATGAAAAAATATGTTTATGTTTCTCCCATTTCCTTTTCTTCATTATACTTTTGTTTAAGCAAATATTGGAGGGAGGATGACGAAAAACGAATACCCAATTTGCATCAGTGTGCTTTCAATTAAAACTGTGTTAATGATGTACAGGCATTGCTTCAAATCCCCAAACACTGGAGATATAAGGAAGATAATCCCTCGTTAACCCCTTTGAGCCTTAGAAGTAGGTGTTTTCTTTCTGCACGAAATCAAAAACCTTAATCAAAACCTGGGGCAGGGTAGTTATTCAGTTACAATGACTAATGCATATGATTTCCAAGAGAATCATTTCATGGGAACCATTTCCGACCAAAGGTTCAACCGCACCCTCTCTTCGTACACAATGTCGAAGTAGTAGTGAACATCGAAAGCTTACAACTGCTGTTTCCCTTGGAACATCAATATGGCAGTCATAACTCTCAAAATTTTCAGATTATTGAACAAATATCATACAAGTTTGTTCCAAAAAAAAATCAAAGAAAAGCCCGCTAAGTCAAAACCTAAAAAGGAGACTTAGGCAAAAAAAATTAGGGATACAAAAGTCAAAATAAAAAAAAAAGAGATCAAAAGATCATAGTCAAAAGAAAAACACGAACAAACTTGTGTGAATTGCAAAGAAGAATGGGTGACTGCCAACTTAGAATTCATTGGTTCTCAACTATCATATGTAAATCCTCTTGGAAGATAAACACTTGAAACAGTTAACTGAACTTAGGACTGGAGTATATCATGAAGAATGGGTGGGTTAAAATTAAAATTTGAGCCAATATCCTTTGTTTCTTAAACCATGAACCTGGCCACGTTACAACCTTCAAAAGTCCTAATTGAAATAAGGTTTCTTTTGAAAGCATACTAAAGCAAGGTTGCGTTAACCTGACTCCTAAATATTTGCTAATCATTCGTTTTGATACCACGCTATCACATCATCTTTCACATCTTGAATTTCAAACTTTCAACCTCATCAGGATTTATTCATTGTATACCACCGTTTCAATAAATGATTGTTTTCATAATTTGCATGCACGTCGCATTAAGATTACCATTTCTGAATTGAATAGTTTCATCTACAAGTCAGCACTTTCCATCAAGGAAGTTCCAACAAGGGAACTCATTCGAAGAGCCTAATGTGGAACCATAAAGGTCACATCACTTCAGAAGTCCATTATTCAGGGGCATTTCATTTCAAAGTTCCCAAGGACTGGGGCATGTCATCTCAGGATGATCAGTTTGAATCCAAAATTTTGGTAAAGCAAATTTCTCCATAGACTCAGCATTCTGGGGCAAATCAAGGCCAAGACCTTTCCTTCAAGCAGTCCAAGCAGACTATGCCATATCAAGAAGTCCTTAAAATCAGAATTGGTGTCGGGAATTATGCTTGCAAACCTTATACCAAAGGACCTTTTTCAGTTCAAAAGAAATCATTGCCCTCCATTGGGGCATCCCTTCAAATATTCCAAACCATAAATTTCACTCATTGCATGCATTCATCAATCATACATATCATTCATGGGGCAACCCCCACAACATCAAATCAAAAATTCAATCATGCTCGGCCTTTTCCATTGAAAACCAAGCCTAGTCCACCATGGATACCCAAAAAAAATTCATTTTCCATTGGCACACATCCAGTAAATTCGTTACTTGCATTGATAATCCATCATAAATCATTACATGTGCATTAATTTGCACAAAAGAAAAAAAAACAAAGATGTCTCATACATAAGCAAAAAGCATGCATGGATTCATAGTCCCCGATGATGTCACTGCAATCATTATTTTCTTGTCAACTCACTGGTTGAGAACATGCTTGTTAACCTTTTCCAACCCACTGGTTGAAATTGATCATTTACCTTCAGGTCTTTTGAATCAGCCCACTGGTTGAGAACTGTTCTGTTCATTTTTGTCAGCCCACTGGTTGAATTTAATCATGGATCTCATTTTTCAATTGTTATCAATCCGCTGATTGAAAGTCATTTGTTTTGTCAACCCTCTGGTTGGGACCAAACACTTTCTCACCATTTGAATCAACTCATTGGTAGATGACTAATTTTTCACTTCCTATCGACCCTTTGGTTGAAGAAAGCTTTCCCAGTTATTGTCAGCCCACCGGTTGAAAGTTATCACTTGTTTTTCAACCCACTGGTTGAAGTTTATCATTTTTCGTGTCAATCCACTGATTGAACATCACTTGTTTTGTCAACCCACTGGTTGAAGTTTATCTTTTCCCGTGTCAATCCACTGATTGACTGTCACTTGTTTTGTCAACCCACTGGTTGAAGTTTGTCCTTTTTGTGTCAATCCACTGATTGAATATCATTTGTTTTGTCAACCCACTGGTTGAAGTTTATCTTTTTCCATGTCAATCCCCTGATTGAAGATCATTTATTTTGTCAACCCACTGGTTGAAATTTGTCTTTTTCCATGTCAATCCACTGATTGACGATCATTTATTTTGTCAACCCACTGGTTGAAGTTTATCTTTTTCCATGTCAATCCACTGATTGAAGATCATTTATTTTGTCAACCCACTGGTTGAAATTTGTCTTTTTCCATGTCAATCCACTGATTGACGATCATTTATTTTGTCAACCCACTGGTTGAAGTTTGTCTTTTTTTGTGTCAATCCACTGATTGAATATCACTCATTTTGTCAACCCACTGGTTGAAGTTTGTCTTTTTCTGTGTCAATCCACTGATTGAATATCACTCATTTTGTCAACCCACTGGTTGAAGTTTGTCTTTTTTGTGTCAATCCACTGATTGAATATCAATTGTTTTGTCAACCCACTAGTTGAACTATATCTTTTTCCGTGTCAATCCACTGATTGAACATCACTTGTTTTGTCGACCCACGGGTTGAAATTAATCATTTTTCGTGTCAATCCACTGATTAAACATTATTTGCCTTGCCAACCCACTGGTTGAAATTTATCGTTCATCTTGTTAACCCGCAGGTTACAGTTAATCATTTGCTTTCCGCTTTTCAAAACAACCCACTAGTTGAGAGCAGTTTTTCTTTGTCAATCCGCTGGTTGATAGAGTCAACTCACTAGTTGACAACAAATTTGTTTCACCTTCATTAATTCACTGGTTAATGTTAGTCATGTCTTGTTTTAAAGTCAACTCAATAGTTGATGACATTTTGTTTACTCCCATCAAATAGTGGTTGATGCATTTCTTCTTTCTTAATTGTTCGAACTCAATCCACTGATTGAGGACATCGTGTCACCTTTCATCAATCCACTGGTTGATGTTAGTTCTATCTTGTCTTTTGAAATCAATTCACTAGTTGATATTTTATCGATTCACTGGTTGATGTCAACTTTCTCTTTTGTTTATGCTCAATCCACTGGTTGAAAATAATTTCTTGGCACCGCTGCTTTCCCCCAGCAAGTCTTCCCACTAGAACTCCTTCACACAATCATTTTATAAATCCCCACATAGATTTACTTTCCGTTTTCGTATCCCAGCAAGAATCCACACATTCATAGCATCTCATTGCATCAATGGGCAAAAATTTGGGTCTTTTAGTATTTAATTACCTTCTGCCATTGATATCATGAAGACCAAAGTCATTCATGCCATCTCGCTGAAGATAATTAAATAGGGGCATCTGTCATACCCTAATTTTTGCCCCAAACATTTTATTATTTATCTGACATTTCATCCTGTCATTCATATGAGCATGTCGTGTTTTAGTTTAATGCATTTTGCATATTTTGAAAAAAATTGACTTTTACAAAAGTCAACAAAAATAACTGTCATTCGTATCCTAGCATTTTGCGTATGTTCGGGTTTTTATTCAGGTTAAACCTTTTATCTGAATTCTTCGCTTATAAATAAAAGTAGATATTTTATTTTTTACTATCATTTTAAAAAATGTTTAAAAAATATGTGCGTTTTAATTTTTGTAACAAAAAAAAAAGAAATAGTTTTAAGTATTTTAATTTAAGTTTGTTTTATTAAAATTAGTAGTAATTTATCTAGATTAATTTTGGCATTGTTAGTTTTAAAAAATACAAAAAAGAGAGTTTTCTTTATTTTGGTTAGGCCCATTTTAAGTTCTTGTTAAGGCCCAAAGTCTTGTTGGAAACGCTAGTTTTATTACTATATAACACTTGCATGAGCATTGAATGAAGGTGAGGAAACAGCCAATCGGTAGCGCAGCCACCTTTTCATGTCCTCTCTCTCATTTTCAGAAATTGCTCACAACCATTCCACCATTGTTTTACTCCTGTAACTCTCTCACAAAATCATACAAACTCCTTCATCCACTGTTAAAACTACTCTCTTCCATTAACACCTTACCCCAACCTTCGTCTTCATGTAGTAACACACAAATCCTCTCTGCATTTTTAATACCGAAACACATTGCATCCCGTTAAAAACACCCACCCACTACTGCTACTTGTTTTTACTTCTCACCATGTTACCATCCACCATAAATCTTCTAACCAAACATCCAACACCATAACCAAACACTCACCTTGTTCACACTCTTCAAGTTGCGAATCCAGCACCACCACAACGTATCCGAACCCGATTCAACAAGAACCGTGAAACCATCTCAAGATCCATCTCTCTGGCTATTCTTTTAACCATCTTCTCATCAAGTCAACCGCCGCTACTTCGACATTTCCGACTGCCACTTCAACAACAACAACAGCTACAACTAACGCAACAACATCACACTACACCATTCCACCATCGGTATATCACATTTTTTTTCTAGATTTTTTACTTGAAATTTTGATACTGTTTTGTTGTTGTTATTCTTGCGAGTGATAGTATGATATTGTTTTGTGATGTTCTTGAAAGTGGTGACATAATACTGTTTTGTTGTTGATGTTCTTGAGAGTGAGAGCATGATATTGTTGTTGTTATCCATTCAAGAGAGAGAGAGAGTAAAAGAGTTTTTGTTTCTTTGGTTTACACTACATGCTTGCCTTTGTTTTGAAAATGATATGAGAGTAGAGAGAGGCGTGAGGTCCCTGTGTTTTCCCTGTATATCATTTTGTGAGTTTTATGATGGAAAGAAAGACACAGAAAGATTGTTTCATGCACTTATTGTTCTTTTTAAGTTTTGGTTAATAATTAAATCAAGGTGCCATATAACCATTATATCATGGATTTCTAAGTTTGTGACTTTTTATTTATTTATCATATATTTATAGTTTCTAATAAGTGTAACTTGAGAAAGTTCTTAGTTTTTATATATCAATTTTTTTTATATAACATTAAAAATAATTAAAACCTAAACATTTCTATTAGAATATTTTCACAAAAAAAATACCAAAAATATTTTTCATATTTAGATGTATGTTTAGGATTTCTTTCAAAATATCTAAAAATAACAAAAAGATTTTCCTTTTAATTCATGAGAGCTCACACTTCAAACAATTTCATAATAAATCTTGGTCAACACCAAGTACTTTTTTCCAAATCTTTTTCATAATCAAAAACTTCAAAATACCTTCAATAATCGAATTGAATTTGGTTTTTAATGGATCAAGAGGGGTTTGTACGTACTTGTACAAGTTGCTCTAAAGCATTTAGGCGATGGCCGTTAAGCTTTTGTTTGAATGCTTAGATTCCATTAAAGATCCTTAAAATTCGATTTGTCTCATCTTTTTCTACAAAACGCTATTGATAAATTGAATTTGGTTTATAATGGATGAATCAAGAGGGGTTTGTACGTACTTGTACAAGTTGCTCTAAAGCATTTAGGCGATGGCCGTTAAGCTTTTGTTTGAATGCTTAGATTCCATTAAAAAACCCTAAAAAAATCGATTTGTCTTATCTTTCAACAAACATTAAAATTAAACAATTTCAACTCATCAAATCTTTCTTTTCCTCGCCCAAGTGCGAATCTTTTCATAACAAATCTTGGTCAATACCAAGTTCCTTTTCCAATCAAAACGCTTTCACAATCGAATTGAGTTGAGTCCACAATCGATGAAATTAGAAGGGGTTGTACGTACTTGTACAATTTGTTCTAAAGCATTTAGGCGATGGCCGTTAAGCCTTTGTTTGAATGCTAGTATCCTATTATGGACTTCTCAAAACTCGAGTCGTTTTAATCTCTTTCACCACCCAAGAGGGGTTTGTACGTACTTGTACAAGTTGCTCTTTCAAGCATTTAGGCGATGACCGTTAAGCCTTTGTTTAAATGCTTGTATCCCATTAAAAACCTTATCAAGTTCAATTTAATAAATGTTCTTTCAAGTGTTTTAGGCGATGGCCGTTAAGCCATTGTTTAAATACTTGAATTCCACTTTTTCATAAAACAATTTCAATTTCAAACTCATCTTTCTTTGCCCAAGTGCAAATCTCGCCCAAGTGCGATGAGACCCGTAAAATCTACCAACAGATTTGTAGTTCTTTTTTCCCGAACTACGATTGCTCTGACTTTCCCATTGCACTAGGGAATACGTAGGCACAAGATACAAATGTCTTGGCGAGCACAATAATAAAAAACATAGTTTTGTATCTTTCCAACCTAATAAAGAATGCAAGTAGATGATAAGCTAACAATTAATCACAAGAATAACTAAATGGGTCCCATCGAGTACGATGGAGGTGAGGGGTGCTAATACCTTCCCCTTACTTAACCGACTCCCGAACCCTAATCTGGTTATCATATTTATTTTACCCCTTTTTCCTTCTTTGTGGGTTTTATCATTATTTTCCCTTCCCTTTTGGGATAAATAAAATTTGGTGGCGACTCTGTATTTTGAATGTGCAAACGCTCGAATATTTTTGGCCGCTACATACATGAATAGGATTTTTCATCCTTATCTTGACAAATTCGTTGTGGTGTTCATTGATGACATTCTGATATATTCCAAAAGTGAAGAAGAACATGCAGAGCATCTCAGGATTGTGCTGGGAGTGTTGAAAGAGAAGAAGCTTTATGCCAAACTGTCGAAATGTGATTTCTGGTTAAGTGAAGTGAGTTTTTGGCCATGTAATTTCCAAGAACGGTATTGCCGTAGATCCAGCAAAGGTAGAAGCCGTGTTTCAGTGGGAAGCTCCGAAGTCCGTTACTGAAATTCGTAGCTTTCTGGGTCTTGCAGGTTATTATCGGAAGTTCATAGAAGGATTTTCAAAGTTAGCTCTACCATTGACGAAGTTGACTAGGAAGGGTCAAGCGTTCGTTTGGGACTCGAAATGCGAAGAAGGATTCCAAGAATTGAAGAAGAGGCTAACTAGTGCCCCTATTTTAATTTTGCCGAATCCGGAAGAATCTTTTGTTGTGTATTGTGATGCTTCACTGATGGGGCTTGGAGGTGTACTAATGCAGAATCAGCAGGTAGTTGCTTATGCGTCGAGACAACTTAAAGTACATGAGAAGAATTACCCGACTCATGACTTGGAGTTGGCAGCAGTAGTGTTTGTGTTGAAATTATGGAGACATTACCTTTATGGTTCACGGTTCGAGGTATTTAGTGATCATAAGAGTTTGAAGTACCTATTCGACCAGAAGGAACTTAATATGAGACAGAGGAGGTGGTTAGAGTTCCTTAAAGATTATGATTTTGAGCTGAATTACCATCCGGGTAAGGCGAATGTTGTTGCTGACGCTTTGAGTTGGAAGTCCTTGCATATGTCTATGTTGATGATCCGAGAACTAGATTTGATTGAGCAATTTCGGGATTTAAGTTTGGTATGTGAAGGCACTTCGAATAGCATCAAGTTGGGTATGCTAAAGCTGAATAGTGGAATTCTTGATGAGATCAGAGAAAAGCAGAAAGATGATGTGGGACTAGTTGAAAAATTGACTTTGATTAATCAAGGAAAAGGAGGTGAATTCAGAATTGATGAGAATGGCATAATGAGGTTTGGCGACCGTGTTTGTGTTCCTGATGTTACCGAACTGAAGAAGAGTATCTTGGAAGAAGGACATCGTAGTGGATTGAGTATTCACCCTGGTGCTACTAAGATGTACCATGATTTGAAGAAGTTATTCTGGTGGCCTGGAATGAAAAAGGAAATAGCTGAATTTGTTTATTCTTGTCTGACTTGTCAGAAGTCAAAGATCGAACACCAGAAGCCGTATGGGACTATGCAACCTTTATTTATTCCTGAATGGAAGTGGGATGGCATTGAAGGATAGAAAAACACTTAGAAAGGGGGGTTTGAATAAGTGTAGCTTTAAAAACTTGACAGATAAAAATAAATTGCACAGTTATTTTTATCCTGGTTCGTTGTTAACTAAACTACTCCAGTCCACCCCCGCAGAGATGATTTACCTCAACTGAGGATTTAATCCACTAATCGCACGGATTACAATGGTTCTCCACTTAGTCAGCAACTAAGTCTTCCAGAGTCTTCTGATCACACACTGATCACTCCAGGAACAACTGCTTAGATACCCTCTAAGACTTTCTAGAGTATTCTGATCCACACGATCACTCTAGTTACAACCTGCTTAGATAACCTCTAAGACTTCCTAGAGTATTCTGATCCACACGATCACTCTAGTTCCTTACAACTTAATGTAATCAATTCTAAGAGTATTACAATTGCTTCTTAAAAGCTATAATCACAAACTGTGATATTTCTCTTAACGTTTAAGCTTAATCTCACTAATATATTACAACAGCAATGTAGTGAGCTTTGATGAAGATGAAGATTCTGAGCTTTGAGTAGAATAGAGTTTCAGCAAGTTAATATGAGTTGTTTTGTTCAGAATCGTTAACCTTGCTTCTCATCAGAACTTCATATTTATAGGCGTTGGAGAAGATGACTGTTGAGTGCATTTAATGCTTTGCGTGTTCCGTACAGCATCGCATTTAATGTTATACGCTTTTGTCAACTACCTCGAGCCTTGTTCACGCTGTGTCTACTGACGTTGCCTATAATAGCTTTTAACGTTCCTTTTGTCAGTCAGCGTAGCTTGCCACTTGTACTTCCTTCTGATCTGATGTTTGTGAATACAACGTTTGAATATCATCAGAGTCAAACAGCTTGGTGCAAAGCATCTTCTGATCTCCTGACCTTGAAGTGCTTCTGAGCGTGATACCATCAGAACTTCAGTGCTTCTGATCTCATGTTCTTCTGATGCTTCCATAGACCCATGTTCTGATTCTGCTTCGACCATCTTCTGATGTCTTGCCAGACCATGTTCTGATATTGCATGCTGAACCCTTTGAGACAAAGCTTCTGAGCGCTGAATTATGCGTACTCTTTATATATTTCCTGAAAAGGAAATTGCATTGGATTAGAGTACCATATTATCTTGAGCAAAATTCATATTATTGTTATCATCAAAACTAAGATAATTGATCAGAACAAATCTTGTTCTAACAATCTCCCCCTTTTTGATGATAACAAAAACATATATAAATGATATGAATTTGCGATCAGAAAGAGCAGACGGCAAAAGACAAATTACACAGCTATAGCATAAGCATATGAATATGTCTCCCCCTGAGATTAACAATCTCCCCCTGAGATAAATAATCTCCCCCTGAAATAAATACTCGAAGAACTTTAATAAAAGACTTCCCTGATTATTTCGGTAGAGACGATCATATAAGCTTCTGTCTTCAGAGAATTCATAGCTTCTGACTTCTGCTTCCATTGGACAGCTTCAGAACTAGAATTTCTTTAGATCCCTAGAACACTCACAGCTTCTGATTCCTGCTTCCATCTAGGACAGCTTCAGAACTTGAATTTCTTTGATCTTCAGAACATTCACAGCTTCTGATTTCTGCTTCCATTTAGGACAGCTTCAGAACTTGAGTTTTCTGGATCTTTAGAACATTCACAGCTTCTGATTTCTGCTTCCCTCGGATAGCTTCAGAGCTTTGAATTTCTACCAACATCACTTCATGCTAGATTTGTATCAGAACATTGTTGAATGTACCAGAGCATCATCAGAGCATCTCTACATCCTGAAATGTTACAGAACAAAAACTAAACGACAAAAGTCAGCATGAACGAGTCAGAACATAAAATGTATATTAGAACACATTATATGTATCAGAGCCATATAGGCTAAAATAATGTATCAGAGCAAATAGAATTTTGTCAGATCAAATAGACAAATATGGATCAAATTCTATTATCAGTGCTTCTGATTTCTGAAGCTTGATAGCACTCAGCTTGCTTCAGTTTCCATGAGTTTATTCTTTTTACAGAATAACACTTCTTATGGTTTTGCTTCTTGTGTTTGCTTTGAAGATTCTCTTCACTTCTTTATACCTGCAAAACACTTAAACCATATAGAACTTGCAGTTGTTGTTAGTAAATGTGTGGGAGCTTTACCCAGCAACTGATAGATTAATCAAATCATCTATCATTTATCTTCTCCCCCTTTTTGTCATAACATCAAAAAACAGAAAAGATTCAGAGACAAACAAAAACAGATGAGGAAGATGATTTCATTTAAGTTCAAACATCAGGTACAGAAGTACATGAGGATAAGTAAGATCAGATGCACAAAGACAGATGCAACGAAAAGAAAGAAACAACACAGACTCAATCTAAGATGGCCCTAGCCTTGACAAGATCTTGGCCAGCATCTCTTGAACCTCATTGTTGTGTCCATCTTGCCTCACCATGAAAGCTCTATACTCAGCATTGAGTGAGCTTTGCTCATCCTGTCTCCTCTGAATTTCTTCCAGAGTCCTTGCAAGACGAGAAGATTCATCAGAAGAAGCTTCACCGCTTTCAACCACAGGAATCGCAACTTGATCTGTAGCTTCCATGGATAGATCATTTGCAGGGATTTCCTCAACAGGATCTGATTCAGCAACATGATTTTCAGCATCTGCTTCTTGCATAGAAGCATCTTCATATTCTGCAGCAGGAATTTCCGAGTCTCCATTCTCAAGTGCCTGAAGAATGGCAGCTAGATTCCTGGGAGCAGAAGGACCTTCAACTTCTGGTGGGTCAACAACTTCTGGAATGACCAAGCTTGGATCTTTCTCAGAAGGGTTTTCCCTCAGATAGTCAAAGAGAGTCTTGAAGTCTCCGAGCAGAACAGGATAATCAGGAATAAAGATAACGATATCCCTGCATGGATTTGCTTCCATTTCAGCAGCCAGTCTTAATTGTTCCATCTCATCCAAGAAGGGCTTCTCTTCCAACAGATGTCTTCTTTTGAGACTAGCAAACCAGAAGTCTTCATAATTCCTCAGAATTCCACGAGGCCGTGGGGCAGCAGCTACACAAGCTTCCTGAAGTTCTAAAAACAGAGCATCTGAATCTCTGCGAAAGATCCTCCAGTAGTTCCGCATAGCAACATCATTCAATCCAGAACTTTCAGCAATTCTGAGAGTATCAAAGATACTTCTGAGATTCCTCTTTATGTTTTCAAAAACTACACCAATAGGATATACAGGGCGGAATTTTATTTGGGTTTTTGAAAAGGCAGGGTTGGAAGTGAAGTACGGATGAGGTTCTCTATCCAACCTATAAGAAGATTATGCTTCAGTATCAGAATCTAACACTACCACTTCAGCTTCAGGACGAGGCTTGGGAGTGTAGTTGCAATCACGGAGCAGCTGCTCATGTGATGCAGAGGTTGGAAGAGGAGAATCACAAAGATTGTTTTGAGAGGTGGAGGGAGTATGTTCAAGGGTGGCATTGAGAGAAGATTGAGATGGAAAGAGAGTTTGAAGGGGTGGTATATCCAGAACAGGATTTATGGTAGGTGGAGAGGAAGGAATGGTTATAGGAGAAGATGGAGGTGTAAGAACATGGACAAAGACAGGTGATTCTGATGTGGCTTTTTCTGGTTCAGGTGTAGGGACAACCTCTATTGGTGCAACTTCTGAACGAACAGCAGGAACAGAATCAGGTTCAGAAATGCATATACCTTTGGAACCTCTCAGAAAAGCTTTGGCCACATCCTCAGTCTTCTTCTGCTTCTTACTCTTCGGCTCTTCAATAATCTTTGCTTTGCCGCTAGCGATTTCTTTCCTTCTGACATATGCCAGAACTTCTGGTTGATTCTCAGCCTCTTGAGAGACATTTTCTTCATCAGACTCTTGAAGAATCATCTTCCTTTTTCTTGTTTTCTTCTTCTCAACAGCTTCTTTCCCTTTCTTCTCGAACTCATCAGAGACAGACTTAGCAACCTTTGCAATGACCTCTTTAGAAACATCTTGTTTCTTAGAGACAGCAGAAGGATAATCGTGCTTTCTTTTAGTCCTTTCTTCCTTCTTCTTATTTATTTTCATTGGAGCACCCTTCTCTTGATTTTTGAGATATTTATTTTCTTCTTGTGATAACAGATACCTAGTTTTGACTACAGGTACCTCACAGTTGAAGAAAGTTTCAAACTCAGCAAGAACAGGTGCTCTTCTGATTCGTGTATCAGTAAGAGGTTGAGGAGTCTTACTGATAGTCTTAATTACTTTCATCTTCTTCAAAGTGAATGCATTCAGACAAGCCCCAGATGTGACAGCAAGGTCTTTCACAATACCTTCAGATTCCAAACTTTCAACAATCTTTGAATGCACCAAAAGATTTGAAATAATCCTTCCAAAAGGAATGATTGTTCCACCTTTTTCTCTGAAAGCGTTTCTGGAATCCTTTACTGCTTTCCACAAGTGGTTGAAGATGATGTAGATCGCATCAACCTTCTTCCTGGTGGCAATGCAATAAAGAATATACTTTTGCTCATTACTGATGAAATCCGAAGCATGTGTTGCTTTCCTATGGTAGAAACACCCAAGAATGATCTTTGTCCAGATTTTGTAGATATCTCTCAAATCCTTGACGTGTTTTGTTTTCTTGACATTTGGATAGAGAGTGGATAGAACATCTTCCCAAACTGCCCTTTGATCAATCTCAAAAGCCCCTTCAGGGTTTTTCAGATCAAACATCACTCTTAGGATGTTTTCAGTAATAACAACAAACTTTCCATGGACGAAAGAAAGTATTGATTTTGGAGCAACCACAGCATGTGCCCAGAATTCCTTGACAAGATCCGGATAAACTGGGCCAACGAACTCAGCGAACAACGAGGTCCATCCTTGAAAGATGATGTCTTCTTTGAGATGAAATCCATGTTCTTCAAGGTTGTCAAAATCAACAATAAGTTCACATATAACTTCTAATTTGTCCTTGGGAATAGAGCATGCAACAACAGGAGTAAGTTGCAAAATTTCTTCTTGGAGATGGTGAGGAACAGATGTACCAACATTTTGGGAAGAGAAGGCAGCCATGGGTGCAGAATGAACAAAAACGAACAGGAGAAGAGAACTGGGTTTTTGATTAGGGTTTTAGAAAACGGCTAAGAACTTTTCAAACGAGAGAATGCAAGAAGAAAGAGAGACAAGGGAGCGAAAAAGATGTATGATATGATTTGAAAAGAATATAAGGAGACGAATATAAAATAGAAAATGAAAAAGAATAAATAAACAAAATGAATAGTTTCAGAATCAAAAGAAATCATTTTCATTAAATGACGAGTGACGTGAGGAGAGAGATCGTGGTAAAAGAAATGATTTAAAACAGTTACCTAGGTCGGCGTCTTTTCAACTGCACTCTTCGTACTAACCGCACAGACACGTGTTCACCATCAGATAATGGATGACAGCTGTAAAATATGAATAGGCTTTACGCCTTTTGATTCTGATCACTGCTTCTGATAGTCATTCTTAAGAAATGATCTGGTTCTGATAGGATCATCTTTCTTCCCAAGAATCACATCTTCTGGATAAGCTGAAGCAAGTCTAAGTGATCTTCTGTTAGTTGGTTCTTCAGAAATTCTCAGATTCTCTAAAGATGCAGCAACTTGATCTTCTGATCCATTGCTTCTGAGACTGCCAACTTCTGGAGATTCACTTCTTTGTTCTGCAGCTTTTGATAAGACAAAACTGTATCTGCAGAAATTCTTAAGCTGCCTTGTTTCACTAGAAACAAGTTTATCATCAAACCAGATATTTATTGATTCGTCCACAATCAATGTTTCATTATTGTATATTCTGTAGCATTTAGAGCATTCAGAATAATCAAGAACGAAACCTCAATGCTTTAGAAACAAACAAAACAGATGGTTCCAAGCTAATAAACTTTCTTTTCTGATCTCCTACGAATATAGTTTCTTCCACAGATTTAAATACCAGAACTTGGAAGACAGTCCTTCTTCCCTTCAAGTGTTGAGACCAACTTGAGTCCAGGTGACATGTCATGTTGACTTTTATCTTCTTTGTCGCCAAGAGAATCTGCAAAAGAAATAGTCTTTTTCTTTGGTACCCACATCTTCTTGGGTCCTTTCTTGTTAGATTTTCTCAAGTTCTGATTGAACTTGGGTTTAACATTGTAAGCAATAGGAGGAACAGCATGATAATTTTTAATGTGAGTTTCATGATATTTCCTAGGTTGTGTCACATGCTTTTTGGTGTGTGTTATATGAAAACTTTGAGCATGTGAAGTGTGCCTAATATCATGGGAGTGGCCATACTTGAACTGATCATACAATGGCTTGTATGTGAATTTCATTTCATCAACAGGTTCAAGTTTGTATGGGGTTTCACCCTCAAAACCAATGCCGACTCTTTTGTTTCCAGACACAGCATATATCATAGAAGCTAGCTGACTTCTGCCAATACTTCTAGATAAGAACCTCCTGAAACTTAAATCATATTCTTTCAGAATATGGTTTAGACTAGGAGTAGATTTTTCTGAATCAGAAGGAGATCCAACATTATTGGATAATTTTAAAAGTTTTTCTTTTAATTCAGAATTCTCCAACTCAAGCTTCTTTGTTTCAAATTCAAATAGCTTTTTCAGCTCTTTGTATTTAAGACTAATCTGAGACTTGAATTCCAGAAGTTCTGTTAGACCGGAAACTAACTCATCTCTAGTAAGTTCAGAAAATACCTCTTCAGAATCTGATTCTGATGTAGATTCTGATCCGTCATCTTCTGTCGCCATCAGCGCACAGTTAGCCTGCTCATCTTCAGAGTCTGAATCATCTTCTGACTCATCCCAGGTTGCCATAAGACCTTTCTTCTTATGAAACTTCTTCTTGGGATTTTCCTTCTGAAGTTTTGGACATTCATTCTTGAAGTGTCCAGGCTCATTGCATTCATAGCACATGACCTTCTTCTTGTCAAATCTTCTGTCATCAGAAGATTCTCCACGTTCAAATTTCTTTGAACTTCTGACGCCTCTGAACTTCCTTTGCTTGTTCTTCCAGAGTTGATTTAGCCTTCTGGAGATCAAGGACAGTTCATCTTCTTCTTCAGATTCTGATTCTTCAGGATCTTCTTCTCTAGCCTGAAAAGCGTTAGTGCATTTCTTGATATTGGATTTTAATGCAATAGACTTACCTTTCTTTTGAGGCTCATTTGCGTCCAGCTCTATTTCATGACTTCTCAAGGCACTGATAAGCTCTTCCAGAGAAACTTCATTCAGATTCTTTGCAATCTTGAATGCAGTCACCATAGGACCCCATCTTCTGGGTAAGCTTCTGATGATCTTCTTTACGTGATCAGCCTTGGTGTATCCCTTGTCAAGAACTCTCAATCCAGCAGTAAGAGTTTGAAATCTTGAAAACATCTTTTCAATGTCTTCATCATCCTCCATCTTGAAGGCTTCATACTTCTGGATTAAAGCGAGAGCTTTAGTCTCCTTGACTTGAGCATTTCCTTCATGAGTCATTTTCAAGGACTCATATATGTCATAGGCCGTTTCCCTGTTAGATATCTTCTCATACTCAGCATGAGAGATAGCATTCAGCAAAACAGTTCTGCATTTATGATGATTCCTGAAAAGCTTCTTCTGATCATCGCTCATTTCTTGCCTTGTCAGCTTTACGCCACTGGCATTTACTGGATGTTTGTAACCATCCATCAGAAGATCCCATAGATCACCATCTAGACCAAGAAAGTAACTTTCCAGTTTATCTTTCCAGTATTCAAAGTTTTCACCATCAAATACCGGCGGTCTAGTATAACCATTGTTACCGTTGTGTTGCTCAGCAGAGCCAGATGTAGATCCAGGTGTAGACTTTGCAGTTTCATCAGCCATCTTTTACTGAAGCGTTTTTCTCTTCCTGAATCTTTTCTAGACACGGTTAAGTGCTTGCACCTTAGAACCGGCGCTCTGATGCCAATTGAAGGATAGAAAAACACTTAGAAAGGGGGGGTTTGAATAAGTGTAGCTTTAAAAACTTGACAGATAAAAATAAATTGCACAGTTATTTTTATCCTGGTTCGTTGTTAACTAAACTACTCCAGTCCACCCCCGCAGAGATGATTTACCTCAACTGAGGATTTAATCCACTAATCGCACGGATTACAATGGTTCTCCACTTAGTCAGCAACTAAGTCTTCCAGAGTCTTCTGATCACACACTGATCACTCCAGGAACAACTGCTTAGATACCCTCTAAGACTTTCTAGAGTATTCTGATCCACACGATCACTCTAGTTACAACCTGCTTAGATAACCTCTAAGACTTCCTAGAGTATTCTGATCCACACGATCACTCTAGTTCCTTACAACTTAATGTAATCAATTCTAAGAGTATTACAATTGCTTCTTAAAAGCTATAATCACAAACTGTGATATTTCTCTTAACGTTTAAGCTTAATCTCACTAATATATTACAACAGCAATGTAGTGAGCTTTGATGAAGATGAAGATTCTGAGCTTTGAGTAGAACAGAGTTTCAGCAAGTTAATATGAGTTGTTTTGTTCAGAATCGTTAACCTTGCTTCTCATCAGAACTTCATATTTATAGGCGTTGGAGAAGATGACCGTTGAGTGCATTTAATGCTTTGCGTGTTCCGTACAGCATCGCATTTAATGTTATACGCTTTTGTCAACTACCTCGAGCCTTGTTCACGCTGTGTCTACTGACGTTGCCTATAATAGCTTTTAACGTTCCTTTTGTCAGTCAGCGTAGCTTGCCACTTGTACTTCCTTCTGATCTGATGTTTGTGAATACAACGTTTGAATATCATTAGAGTCAAACAGCTTGGTGCAAAGCATCTTCTGATCTCCTGACCTTGAAGTGCTTCTGAGCGTGATACCATCAGAACTTCAGTGCTTCTGATCTCATGTTCTTCTGATGCTTCCATAGACCCATGTTCTGATTCTGCTTCGACCATCTTCTGATGTCTTGCCAGACCATGTTCTGATGTTGCATGCTGAACCCTTTGAGACAAAGCTTCTGAGCGCTGAATTATGCGTACTCTTTATATATTTCCTGAAAAGGAAATTGCATTGGATTAGAGTACCATATTATCTTGAGCAAAATTCATATTATTGTTATCATCAAAACTAAGATAATTGATCAGAACAAATCTTGTTCTAACAAGCATATCCATGGATTTTGTATCTGGATTGCCAAGAACAGCAAAGAATTATGAAGCCATTTGGGTTATTGTGGATAGATTGACGAAATCGGCTCACTTCATACCGATGAGAATGGATTATTCTATGGAAAGGTTGGCACAGTTGTACATTGAGAAAATAGTAAGTTTGCATGGTATCCCTTCGAGTATCGTATCAGATAGAGACCCAAGATTCACATCCAGATTTTGGGAAGGGTTACAGAAGGCCTTGGGTACTAAATTGAGGTTGAGTTCTGCTTACCATCCGCAGACTGATGGTCAGACTGAAAGGACAATTCAATCATTGGAAGATCTATTGCGTGCTTGTGTATTGGAAAAAGGTGGTGCATGGGATAGTTATTTGTCGTTGATTGAGTTCACTTACAATAATAGCTACCATTCGAGTATTGGTATGGCTCCATTTGAAGCTTTGTATGGTAGGAGGTGTAGGACACCATTATGTTGGTATGAATCTGGTGAAAGTGCAGTGGTTGGACCAGAAATTGTTCAAGAGACGACGGAAAAGATTAAGATGATTCAGGAGAAGATGAAGGCTTCTCAAAGTCGTCAAAAGAGCTATCATGATAAGAGACGGAGAACACTTGAATTTCAAGAGGGGCATCATGTGTTTCTGAGAGTAACTCCTACGACGGGTGTTGGTCGAGCACTAAAGTCAAGGAAGTTGACGCCGCGTTTCATTGGTCCGTTTTAGATTACGGAAAGAGTAGGAGAGGTTGCTTATCGTATTGCTTTACCGACAACACTTGCAAACCTACATGACGTATTCCATGTATCTCAATTGAGGAAATATATAGCGGATCCGTCTCATGTAATCCAGGCAGATGATGTGCAAGTGAGAGATAATATGACAGTTGAGGCGTTGCCTATGAGGATTGAAGATCGGAAGATAAAGCAACTACGTGGTAAAGAAATAGCTTTAGTCCGAGTAGCTTGGGGAGGAGCTGCAGGTGGAAATGTTACGTGGGAACTGGAGAGTCAGATGAAAGACTCTTATCCCGAACTCTTCGTTTGAGGTATGTTTTCGAGGACGAAAACTCTTTTAGTGGGGGAGAGTTGTAACACCCCGTTAATTCTTGTTATTAATTTAATTATTTTCTTTAATTAAATTATTAGAATTAATAATTTGTGGGAATTATTTGGAAAAAATGATAAAATATGGTGTTGGGCTGAGTGTGATAGTTAGTAGAAGGGGGTGTTAACTAAGCAAGCCCATTAAGAATATTTTATTTTATTTTTCATAAAATAAAGGAAAATTGGGAAAAAGAGAAGTATAAGCAGAAGAAGCAGATTTTGGAACTGAAGAACACGTGAAAGTGAGAAGAGCCTAAAGGGAAGGAGAACTTCGAAGATTCGACTCTGAGGTAAGGGGGGATTCTTCGGGTTAGTGATCCTTATGCGATTGTAGGTAGTAGGATTGATTAGGATTATCGTTTAGTTCATTCGTACGTGTCGGGTTTGGGAATTTTTGTTAGGTTTTGATAATCTAGTATGAATTGACATGATTCTGTTGATACTTGTGATATATGATGTTAATACATGTCAATAACTTGTTTGAAATGTGTAATTGTGTGAAAATCAATGATAATTGTGTGTATGTTCGTATGTACCTGAAATTGGGGAAATGGGATAGGGTAAATGCTGTCAAAATGATGAATTTTGCTGTGCAGGTACGTAGGAACCGGTTCCCATGTGGGACGAACCGGTTCCCCCTTATAAAAAACAGAGTGTGTGGATTCTGGGTAGCTGGGAACCGGTTCCCATGTAGGGACAACCCGGTTCCCCATAGTAAAAATCAGAGGCGTGTTTTGGGAAGCTGCCAGGAACCGGTTCCCATGTAGGGACAACCCGGGTTCTGCAGCATTTTTTTTTAAAAATGTTTTATCTTTAAAATCCCATAACTTTTGATCCGAGTATCCGATTTATGCGCCGTTTTGAGCATTGCGAAGCTGAGTTAATGGCCTATAAGATGAATAGGTGGTATGGACGTAAAGTCCAAGTTGTTTATTTGTGATTATATTATTTATTGGGTGATGACTTTCGTGTATGCGTGTGATATGTTTGTATGAATGCTAAGAATATATACATGCTTATTGGTGATGATTTGGTGATGTTGTAAGCATGTTATATGTTGCATTCATTGGCATACATTTTTGGTGATGGATCCCGGTGATGAAATGGATCAAATTGGTGGGCATAATTCCCATTGTGTGGAATTTGTGCTGGTTAAAACTGTATCTCGGTGATGAAAAGATCAGTTGGATGGGTTTATCCCATGGATGGTACCACATGCATTAGTGTCAGTTCATTCATTGCATTACATTATGATATGACTGAATGATTGTGTGGAGTGATAAAATATGCTTATGTACTGATGTTTGGTTGTTATAACAAATTCCGATTTTATGTATGATGAGTGGATGATAATTGTTATGATATTTTATTGCTTATGATTGTATAATGGTTATTAATTCGAATGAAACTCACCCTTACTTTGATGATTTCAGATTAAGGATGTAGCGGCGTCTTGATTGGGTGAAGATAGCTTGTAGGCTAGCCCGTAGTTCGTGTCGAGTCATGCTCTGATTGTAACACTGGGATCGATTAGTCTTAGCGTTACTTGAGATACTTTGTTGCTATTTTGATTATGGATTATGTATTGTTGAACTGTTTGGATATGTTCCTTACATTGTTTAAAATAAGTTTCCGCTGTGATGAACACATGTTTGAAGTTTGGTTTAATCTTAATAAAGCATGACAATCGACTTGATGTTTTTATTTATTTAATAATTGTAGCATCCTTGATGTGTTATTACTCTGAATATATTATATTTTCCGCGGGGGTTTAGAAGGGTGTTACATCAGCTATCAGGATTTGGCGAAAAAGCTAATTAATCATTTTTTAGCCAACAATCATCGAAAGGTTTCCACGACAAGCCTCTTCAACGTCCGACAAGGGCAAGGGGAGGCTCGTCGCGCGTATTTGGCCCGATTCAGCGAGGAAACGATCAAAGTCTCTCATCCTAGTTAGAAGATGTTCGTGGGAGCATTTCAAAATGGACTGAGGGCGGGAAACTTCAACGAATCATTAGACCATAGCATAATGCTACATCAAGGGAGAAGAAAGTAACATAGAGAAGAGGTCAAGATACGTGAAGGAAAAGGGCGTTGTACTTCCGAAATCTTAAATGCGACTTTAATTAAGTGCCTCGCCCCTCCACGCCTCGCGCTTGGTGTACTTCCAAAAACTAAAATGAGACTTTACTTAAGCGCTTTGTCACTCCACGCCTTGCGCTTTGGGGGCTATGAACTATTAAAAAAAACTCATGTCTAGCCGAGTAAGATAGACCACGCCGACGGATCCTTCCGGCCTTTGTTTACGAGGTCACCCCCGAAAGGCTCTTTGAAAGGCGCCCCAGTCACATTCCCATATCAGGCTTCCGAGATCTGCTATCAGCTCGCCAAGACCTGGTCTCACCAGGCAACGCCCTTGAAAAACCGTTATCAACGCATTTAATAGCATTAAAGGGCTGCATGAGCATTAGGGAACATGAGAATAAATCATCATCATGACCATAAAGCTGAGGAAAATTCCATAATTTCTCCTTGCCTAGAGGAAGGCAAGCAATCCAAAAAAATGAGAAATGCATAAACTTCTTTGTGACCTCTCCCGACCTGCATCGGGGAGGTTATCAATATTGTTCTGCCGGAACAGTTTGCGCCGCCCGTGAGAACCGGTAAAACTTTACAGTACCACACAAAATCCATTTTCTACTTAACAACACGTTTCCTTAGAACATGGAGAACTTTATTTTGCTTTGTGCATCTAGTGATCAAGTAATATGAAAGGGAGGGAGATAGAGTGAAAACTATGGTGTCAAGCCATAACTTACAATTTTTGATGCTAGAGGATCCCTACGGACAACAACAAGTGGTGTTACCCTATCTGTGTAAAAATTATCTCCCATGGACGATCCCTCCATCAGCGCTGTCTTATGGCTATCGCATTCAGACCCTTAGAGAGCAGCATTCGAATCACAGAAGTAATCCAAAATCGGATCCATAGTAAAAAATAGAAGAGAAACCAGATCCGAGGTTGGGTCGCGCATAGTTCTGACACCTTCGATGTTATATTGATGCGACGGGGAAGTCTCTGGTTAACATCTTGTCGGACCGGAAACTTGAATGGTCCACCAGAATTATTTGTTTCAGAAGAACCTCTGGACCAGCGCAGTCATGGTGTACCCGAGTAAATAAAAAACGTCATGACCTCTTATGAAGCGGCATGCCGTCATTGGTTCAACTAGTGATATAGAAACCAGATCGGACTAAAAGAGGGAGTTCCCGTAAAAAGGAATCAAAATCATCCAAAGAGAATCAGGAATCATATCGTCAGTTAAGGAAGATAAGTGATTTGTAAATTGCTATAGTTGATCATCGTATAAGTCTTTTCCAAATTAAATTTCTAGTTATAGTCATGTTCTGAATAATGTCTTTTGCTTGAGAGAAAGTAATTGACAATGTACTATTTAATTGAATGTCGTCGGAAGCAGAACCTAAAGGTGTAACTGTTATAATAGATGTGTTTTGGTTCAGCTCTAATCAGAACGTTAGCGTTATAATACAGGTTCTGTATTTTGAACAGGTTGATGCTTAGACCATTTACAATGGGGGTGTTGAAAAAATTATTCAATAGTTGAATGTCTACAATGGTTTGTTGAATGAGGTGTTTAATGTGATGTGGATTAATTGGTGTTGAAAAGATTCAACATGTTGAGTGAGAAAAAAGTGGGGCCACATGCAACACTTTACACAATTTTATTGGTTGTTGTGATTATTTAGATTTTATTTTCTTTTAATCATTTAAAATTAATTATTTCATAGTAAATAAATTTTTTATTTATTTTTATTTTTATCAAAATTCATTATTTTTTTTCCTCTATAAATAGAGACTTGGTTCATTTGATTTGGACTCATAAAAAAAAATTCACTTTTAATTGATAATAGATATTAATATATAATCATAAAAACAAAACTTTAAAAGAAAATAAGAATATGATGTGGGGTAGGGTGTTGAATTTTATTAAACAAAACCATTGTAGTGAAAAAAAATTGAATAGGTGTTGAATTATTAGGTGGAAGAGAGAGAAGATGATGTGGAAGATAAAAAGTGAAAAAGTAGGGTGTTGAATAATGTAACCATTGTACATAGTCTTAGTGGGAGATATTATGTGGCATTTATTCTGACATGTTCAAATGCGCCGGCATCAGCGTTTCTGAATTCACATTATGGACATCTCACATCTGTCACTTTCTTTCTGTCATCGAGGATCCGAAGATTTCCAATACCATAGCATGATGAAACTGTTTCCCGGTGTGATATCGGGATCGAGCGATTAATGATACGGAACTGGGATAGAGCCAAACGCTGACGTGGTCTCAAGATAAAGCTATTGTGTCAGATGTAGTACAGACAGAATTCAATTTTCTGGTTATAAAGTTTGAATTTGATTAGATTGCTCCATGAGCATCCTGAAAACTAACATGAATAGGTAGTAGCAGATATTGAATAAGATAATGCAAGTTAACTTGTTGATGAATTGCCTTTGCTATCTTTCTGATGCTTTTGGCTGGTTCTGCTGCTACACCCAACTGACTGGTCTATAATGAAGTACTTGTACATAATGGATTTATTATATACAATGCTAGCAATTCAAACGTACTGTGGGTGCAGAAGGTTCAAAGAAAACTGAACCAGCGGGATATGAGTTGAACCGGAATTTGAAAGATTTTATATTCGGTCGGAACTCTGAGGTCCAAAGTTTTATGATCTGTGTGACACGTATATGTGACTATAACTTGGCCGTTCGAGTAAGAGCGATCACAACACCAACGCCACCATTGAAAAGGCTTTCCGGCGAGTGAGTCCAACTCGATGTCGGGCTCCTGGACGAAGCGACTTCAAATTAACTGAATCAAACTAGATCAGAAGAAGATAGCAAGCTATGGAAGAAGACAACACAACTCAAGATCTCGACCACTGGAGTTGGCTACAATCAATCTCTTTCCGACCTGGGACTGGGTATATTTTTTGTCTTGTTTTGTTATGATTATCTCATGTTTTCGAGAACTTCTTTGGAGGGGCTGAGTCAAGGTATTTAGCCACTGACGTATGCAACAACTGAACCGAAACATTGCATCCGTCCAAGGAGCCTTCGTTTGATTACCGGTTCCAAAAAAACGAACCAAGCCGGACGACTGCAGAACCAGAATTTTGTATGGAGTGATTGCGAAAGACGAAAAGGGTTTTCGTTGAAATTCACTGCTGCAAATCAGAATCGTGACGCTGAAACAACGTCGACGCTACTGTGAGAAGATTAGTGATTCTCATCCATTACTTTAGATTATCGCAAGTCTATTTTTGAATTGGGTCGTGCATAATTTAATGGATGTAGTTCATAATCGTGACGCTGAAACAACGTTGAAGCCACCGTCAGAAGATTAGTGATTCTCATCCATTACTTTAGATTATCGCAAGTCTATTTTTGAATTGGGTCATGCATAACTTAAAGATGGAGTTCATAGTTTTTAGATGATTTACAAGTGAATTCAAATTTATGATCTATTATGCTTTAGGTTAAGATAAACATGTGTGTTGATAATGTAGGTAGTGTTTTGAAGATGTCGCGTAAGCATGTCTTACCATATAGTACAATTACTAATGTAACATTTACATGTTACTCATATATGATATGAAACTATGGTTATTGAAGTGTTATTATGCATTGTGTTATCGTTTTTCTCAATCTGCATGCAACAATCTTAAGAGCTGATCAAACATTTTCTGTTTTCACTTCTATCTTAATTAAGCGAAACTTATGTTTTTATTACAATTAATTAATAACAGAAGTGTGTTAAATAGTATTTTCTTATCAGTACTGTAACGAAGAGCAGAATCCTTTCCAAGTCAAACTGGCAATGAGAATACTTCAAATTTCTTTTTTAAGTCTATGACGATGATAACATTATAAAGATAGTCATATTCATAATATTTATACAGTGAGACCAAGTTTGAGATCTTTTCACAGAGACATGGGAGAAACTAATATTTATGCAGGGTGGTAGTCGGGAAAAACTATATCGTACCGAAAAACTCGAATTTTCAAATTTGAACTGTATTTGTTACAATTCTTGCGATTTAACTTTTGTGTTAGTAATTTCATAAAATAACTATGCCAAATTTGATTCTAATCAATTAGAACACGATATATAAGCCATTTACTTCTTTCAAGGGGATTAGGTACTCTTAAATTCACGATTTTATAAAATTTAAATGTTTTGACATTAAATGTCGCCACCCCCACACCTAAAATCTTACAAGTTAATCCGTGTTCTCCTAGTCATAATTATATTAAGTGTAATACAAATAAAATTTTAAGAGGAAATCCTGGAATTTCAACGTGTGGTGGCATATTTAGGGATAATTTAGGAACATTGTTGAGAACTTTCTCAGTTAAGATTGGAGTTTGCACATCCGTTCAAGCTAAATTGGATGAAATCATGTTTGCTATCGAATATGCTAACTGGAAGAATTGGAGAAATCTTTAACTGATTCAATGTTAGCCATTCGTTCATTTTGTAATTTGAATATTGTCCATTCCCTTTTAATTAACTAGAAGAATAATTTACACACTATATTTCTTTGAATTCCGAGATCTAACATTTTTGTTCGGAGAGAAAAATGCATGTGTAGATAAATTAACTAATGACAATATCTCAATCCACCTCATAATACTCTTAAGCACCCTGGCGAAATTTCATTTTTTTTCCACTTTTGGAGGTGTATCTCCGGAAGTACATTTTTTTATTTAACGTTGAATTGTTCCGTAGGTGCATCTACGAAACCATTTAAACAACGTTAAATAAAAATTCTATAGATGCACTTACAAAACAAATCAGCGTTAAATAAAAAAAGTGCTTTATGAGATACATCTCCAAAAATAATAAATATTTTTGGAAAAACATATGGTGCCTGAGAAACTCGGGGTGGAATGAGAGTTTTTTTTTTCTTTGATTGTTATATTTGGTGGGAACTACTTTTATTTTTATGGTGAAAACCACTTCTTATTTATGCGTTTGAAAGTGTTTTGAAGAATAAGTCGTCTAATTATATTTTTTAACTATTCGATGGAATAGGTTTCATATCTCTCACCTTTTTATTTATTTTATTGAATAATTCGTCTTAATTTAAATAATATTAGCATGAGTTAACATATGATCATCGATAAAAAAAATTCTTAATTATTGTTGTAAAAAATGTAGATATTAAAATTTCTTTTAATATGTCTATTTCTGTGTAACCTTATTTATCAATTTGTGGACAAGTTTATCGAAATTGAACGCTGAACTCTTCAAGCAGGGGAGCATTGAGGATAAAATTTTCCTCTATTTACATATTTAACATTCTTACATGTAGCTATGGTGCCCCCACTTCCTTCTTCTTGTTCTAAAATCACATCCTGCAAGTAGATTTCTCTGCAAGGAACGATTTTGCTGCACTCAAATGTAATAGCTACTTCTGAAGCACTTGTTCCTCTTATGTTTTGGTACAAGACACGACTTAATCGCACCCCTTTGTTCTGCTCTTTACATGGTTTTGTTTGATCACAGTAGGATTGATCTATTATTATTGGATTTGTAACGTTTTGCATTTCAATGTCCATAAATTTGATGTTTCTTGCATATCCTGAACCACCCTGTGTTGAAATGAACTCAAAATATAAGTGAGATACAATATATCATAATAAAAATAAAATCTTAGAATAAAATAAACTATTAATTGGATAAAACTATGATGCTCATACACAGATTATTCAGATAACCAAACAATATCTAATTAATAACTATTTATTATATCTGGATACTATAACCAATTCATTTAAAATTTAAAATGGTTATATTTTTACATAATCGATTATAATAAAATCGGTTTATTCATAACTATATTTTATAACAGTTCTAAAATTTATAACAAAATTTTAATTTAAAACCGATTTCGAACATCAAAATAAATTTTTTATATTTGAATATTCTTTTTTTACGATCAGCTTTAAATTTGTATTTTTTCGGAAACAAATATTTTTAATATTTCCAAAAAAATGATTTTTTCGTATTTTCGAAAAATAATTTTGATTTTCCATTTTTTTCGAAAAAATTTGATTTTTTTTTCCGATAAAATATGATTTTTTGTATTTATTTTAAAAAACTCAATTTTTTTCGTATTCCCTTCCGTGTTTTGGAAAGAACTCGATTTTTTACGAATTTAGAAATAACATCGATTTTTTTTTTGTATTTCCAGGAAAAAATCAACTTTTCGTATTTATAAAAAATGATTTTTTTTCATATTTTCAAAAAAAACACGATTTTTTTCGTATTTCTGAAAAAATCGACTTTTCATATTTCCAAAAAAAAACATTGATTAAAATTGAATTTTACTATTTTTAAAAAAACTCGACTTTTCCTATTTTAGAAAAAAACTCGATTTTTAGTACTTTTGAATAAAATCGATTTTTCATATTTTCGAAAAAAATCGAGTTTTTCGTATTTTTTGAAAAAACTCGTTTTTTTTAATGATTTTAGAAATAAAATCAATTTTTTTTCGAAAAAAACCAATTTTATCAATTTTTTTAAAAATTGATTTATTCTTATTTTTGAAAATATTTTAATTTATTTTTTATTTTGGATATGGATGTCCAAAATATAAATTTGATTAAAAATCATATTAAAATTAATCAGTTCTTCACAACCGGATTTGAATATAAATATGAATAATTTATATAATCGATTAATTTGACCACCCCTAAATAAAACCAAAGTTGTCTACTACACCAACCCTCCAACATTTCGAAGATAAATAATTAAGTAGAATTTCATACAATATTTTTTCAATTATATTATAATTAGAGAAAATGGGTGATGCACTGACAGTGTAAAAAAGTTTTACACTGTCAACTAATCACGACCATGAATCAGGACAAGTCAGACTGTAATTTTAAAAAAACTTATATGACATGGCAAAACGATTTGTTTCTATTGGATGACAGTGTAAAACTTTTTTACACTGTCAGTGCACTACCTTTAACCTCTTATAATTAAATAAGATTTTTATTTATTTTGTGACGATTAAACTGTGACTAACTTATACTGGTTATAAAATTTGAGAATGATGCTCTGGATAAAATTTGTCATAGGAGTTGTTACTTTAGTTAGAAATTAGAACTAGAAGGTTGGTGATTGAAACAAGAACCAACAAAGTCAAACTTATTTGCACTAATTTCATCAACTTTCCAATGTTGGTCCTATCAGCTTTGAAATTATGGAAAGTGAAAACAAAATCAACATAAGTTGAAATTCCACTTTTTTGCAACTTTAGTCTAACCTGCCATGTTTTTATTCTCACTCCATTTTTTGTTCCTATTAAGGTTGCTCTCTTCACCACCACATTTGAAACTTCAGCTTCTGTGTTATCACGTCCCAAACTTCCAATGCTGCAAAATATATAAAAATATGAACCGTCTGTTCTCCATCTAATAGTCGAGATTTCAATTAATATAAGAATGAAACCTGATTCCATGTCCGGGTCCGCATGTGATATTCGTAGCTTGAACATTTTTTGATCCACTAATTATTGAAATACAATCATCACCTTCAATAAAAAAAAAAATAGTAAAAATTAAAATAAAGTTTGTCTTAATCTGAAGTTGTTGCCTTTTGATACATACCTGTCCCAATATCACAATCTGTTATGTCAATATTTTTTGTTTCCGTGACATGAATTCCATCAGTATTGGGGCTATTTTGTGGTGCTCTCATAACCAAATTCGAAACAAACACATTGAAGCATCTCTCAAATGATACATGCATTTTTTGTGGATCTTTGAACCTTAGATTCTCCACTCTCAAATTCTTGCAACCATAGAATGTCACCGCCTTCATGATTTTTTTTCAACGAAAATATGAATCAATAGGAAAATAAATAATTATTGTAAAACTTTATGGTTGGAAAAATATTATGATCTTACATGTGGTCTTGGTTCATCATTGCATGTCTGTGATCAACAAGAAGAGAAAAAATAAATTAAGATCAAGATTCATATAATAGAAAAAGTAAGAAAAACTTACAAGGTAATTGTTATATTTGCAGGAGTTTTTCCACCATTTTTTCCCATTGCCGTTGAAAGTGCCACCACCTTCAACACTGAAATTGGTGACACTATCAAACACAATCCAATGTTGTCTATCTGTGTATGCTGAAAGTTGAGGCCATGCTTCGATTGTTCCATAGAGCTAACATGATGAGTTAGGAAAATAAAACAAATACAATGAATAGTTTATAAAAAAATCATATATCTTATTTGGTTGACACTAACTAATTTAATTTAACATTATGAAAATAAGACCTACCATAAAGGAAGTATTTGGTTGACATGGACCTGAAAAAGATATTGGTTTGAGACGATATATCTTATTTTTTGGTACAACAAGAATAGACCCTTTAGAACATGCTTCATTCCATGCCTTCTTAAATGCCTTAAGAACAAACAAAATCAAGTGAAAAATGACAACTGACAAAGGTTGAGAATGGTGTCATGAAATTAACATGATAAAATTTCTATTACCTACCTCCCTATCATCTCTTCCATCTGCGTGGGCTCCAAAGTCGTCAACATTAACCATTCCTCGAGACTTGGAAGACAAAAAGTTATCTCTATTGGTCCTTGCTATTTGGCCAAAATGTTGATGTTTTGTTTTGATCAATCTTCCATCAAGTGAATTGTAGTAGTATTCGGAATTTGTTTGATCAAGTGGTTCCACTACGTAAGAGGAATTGCATAAGACTAATGAAGCTAGGAGGATCATGAAAAGTGTGAAAAGTGTGATAATAGGAATTTGTAGATGCATATTTTTGTGAGATAGATCGATGGAGAGAATTGTGAATGGTTCTATGCCAAATGAGGGTCTAACGATATGATGTTATAAAAGAACTAGAGATGATTTTATAGAGAGTGATTTAAATGATGTTATAGAAGAACTAGAGATGATTTTATAGAGAGTGATTTATGCTTAAAGTGCACTTAGAATCATGGAATGTCTTTTGAGGAATGAAATTGTAAGTTCTTGAAAGGTGTGTTTGTTTGTGTTAAAATTTGGACAACTTATGAAATTGAAAACTGAAATTGCGGGGATCGAATCGTGATTCTTCTTACCATGTCTAGCGCCAATCACCACTAGATCAATTAACGATTGGCTGCTACTAACAACCTTTAAATACAAAAAATTCTTATACAGAAATTAATGAAATAAAACTAACCATAAATTTGTAACATCTAATATAAATTTGTAACATTCTACTACTACTCATAATTTCTATAATTAATTTCATAACAGTCATTATCATAGGAATGCTACAATTAATTCTAATAATAGGTACAAATCCATATGTTTAACACTCCTACTTGGATATTGACACCAAGTTTCCCTCTCAAGTTTTCAAACCTTCCTTTTGAAAGAGCCTTTGTGAAGACGTTCGCCAATTGGTCTTCTGTCTTGCAATATTGTAACAAGACTTCTCCTTCCTTTTGGACTTCTCTAGAGAAAAACAACTTAATATTAAAGTGCTTAGTCTTTCCATGAAAGGCTGAATTGTTAGAGATTGCAATTGCTGCTTGATTGTCTATAAACACCTTTATTGTTTCTGCTTGAGCCAAATGTGGATCAACTAGAATTTTTCTCAGCCACAAAGCTTGATTAACTGCTGCAGCAACAACGATGAATTTTGCTTCAACAGTTGAATGTGCCACAATATCTTGTTTCTTTGAAGATCAAGAAAGCATTCTGGAACCTAATGTAAAACAATTGCATGATGTGCTTTTCATATCATCCAATGATCCTCCCCAATCACTGTAAAAAAATCCATGAAAGTTACATTCTTGATTGTAATTGAACCATACACCATAATCAAGATTTTCTTTGATATATCTGAGCACACATTTAGTAGCTTGAAGATGCATTTTTGCTGCACAATGTATGAATCTTGAGAGAACACTCACAACATGCAAAATATCAGGTCTTGTTAGTGTAAGGTATATAAGGCAGCCAATAAGACTTCTAAAATTAGTCTCATCAACCTTTTCTGCACCATCTTCCTTGCGTAATTTCAATTTTTGAACCATTAGAGTATCCACATGTTTTCAACTCTCCATCTGAAACTTCTACAAAATATCTTTTGCATATTTCTTTTGGCTGATAAAGATTCCCTTTTCACTTTGTTTGACTTCCATTCCAAGAAAGAAAGCCATTTCTCCATAGTCAGTCATTTCAAAGACTTTCGTCATATTTTGTTCAAACTCCTCAACAAACCCAACATTGTTTCCTGTAACTAAAATATCATCCACATACAAAGAAACAATTAAAATATTAGATTTCAAGTACTTCACACAAAGAGTTGACTAATTGAGACTCTTTGTAAAGCCAATGCTCATCAAGAACTCATAAATCCTACTATACCAGGCCCTTGGAGCTTGCTTCAAACCATACAAGGATTTTTTTAACAAGTAAACCTTGTCTTCGTGCCCTTTAACAATAAATCCTTCTAGTTGGTCAACATATATCTCGTCCTGCAAATAACCATTGAGGAAGGCGGATTTCACATCAAGTTGAAACACCTTCTAGCCCTTTTATGGTGCCAAAGCAAGGACTAATATGATTGTATCAAGTTGAGCAACTAGAGCAAAATTTCAGAAAAATCAACTCCAAATATTTGAGCATATCCCTTCAGTACAATCTGGCCTTGTGCTTATTAATGGATTCATCTGCGTTGAGTTTGGTTCTAAAAACCCACTTTACACTAATAACATTTTTGTGTGGGGGTCTAGATAATAATTCCCACGTCTTGTGAAAAACTTTCAGGCTCTAACACAGCAAAAATTTCAGGCTCTACAGAACTTTCAGGCTTTAATTAAAGATAAATCATAAAATTGATTATGTTTACTCCCAACTCCATTGTTTATCTTCGGCAAAATGAATGTATATGCTTATCAGAATCTTACCAATTTGTGGTTGAAAGACTCTATAAGCCTGTGAAGTTGTGATAAAGCCAATAAAAATTCCTACCTCTTCCTTCTTATCCAATGTATCTCAATTCACCTTTTGCACATAGGTAAAACAAATACAGCCAAAACTTTAAGTTTTTGAACAAAAGGTTTATGGACATACCATGCTTCAAAAGGAGTTTTCCCTTGCGCTGCCTTTGTAGGAAGCCTATTTAATAGAAACACGACTGTATTAGCAGCTTCAGCCAAAAATTTCTTTGGTAGGCCTTTCTCATGCATCACACATCTTGCCATCTCCATTATTTTTCTATTCTTCTTCTCAACCACCCCATTTTGTTGTGGAATGTAAAGAGTAGTAAGTCGGTGCTCTATTCTAGCCTCTTCACAAAAATAATTAAATCGGTGTGATATATAATCTTTCCCATTGTCATACCTTATAACTTGAATTTTAGAATCACATTGATTTTCAATCCAAGTCTTAAACCTAAAATATAAAAACTCCTGCAAATTCAGATTTAAATCTCATGAAATAAATCCAACACATTCTAGTAAAATCATTAATAAAGGCAATGTAATATCAACTTTCCTTTGAAGATAATCCAGGTTGCAGTTATAATGCCCTGAATTTAATTAATGGTTTAATTAAATTAATTAAGAACTCGATTGTTGGAAATCTTCGGAGTAAGGAATTTATCGGTATTAATTTAAGGGACGCAAGTGAATTATTATATTGTTTGAGCGGTTGAATGGAAGGTCTGATTAAATTAGTCGGTTTAATCGGAGAAATAATATTAGAAATAAAATTATTATATTGGAATAGTTATTTAATTTATTTGGTTTTGCGGTGGTGCGGGAATTAGCAAAATGGAGGTGCTAATATTAGGCCCAATAGGAAGTGATAGTGTTATTTGATTATAATTAATAAAAGAGAAAGTTGAAGTATCAATGAGGGTTTTCCTTTTGGAAAAGTGGCTATCAGAACATAACACAAGGGTTGTTGGGAGTTTTTGGAGAATACGTGAAATTTCAGAAGAGAAGAGGAAAAGAGATACAAGAGCTATGCCGTGAAGAGGAAACCAGAAGAATTATGCGATGCCGGAAGCTAGGAATTCGACCGGAAATCGTAGAGCGGACTCTGAATACAAGGTAAGGGTGGAGTTCTTGCTCTATTAACAGGGATATGATGAATTGTATGTGGGGTTTAGGGTAGAAGTATTATCTCTGTGTCTCAGTATAATTTTGATGTTTGTGGTGTTTGTTGTGTTGAAATCTTTTCTGGAAATCCTGTGAAAATTGATGTTACGTGGATTATTGAATTGTTGTGTTGTTTGTAATCCTCGGATGAATTGGGAATGTTTCTTGATGAATGATTGTCTTTTTGTGTTGTGAATACTACTAAGTCGTTGAATTCTGGAAATTATTAAGATGATTCGTAGAACAGAAAATAGGGATGAAGAGAATAAAATTAGGGACGGAGGTCATAATGGTAAGGGATGGGAGCCCCATATTGCAAGGAGGCCCCACCAAAAAGAACAAAAATTAGGGACGGGTGCCCTGGAACTAGGGCTGGGCGCCCTATGTGCTGGGACGGGGGGCCACATGCCAGAATTTGGCAATGAATTAGTAAGTACCTTGCAATAATTTAATCTATTTAGTGATAACATATGAGATCAATAATTTGGCAATAAATTTAATTGGGAGAGTAGGGATTAACTTAGCATAGTGTTGAATTATGGCCACTAATTAAATTATATGGCATTCGGTAGAAAGTAATAAAATGAATGAATTTTACATAGCAGGTACAGTAGAAGTAATAATAACATTAGTGGAATAATAAGAAGTATCAGTAGCAGGTTTTCTTTTTGGAGCATAGTAGTGTAGTTGCCTAACTTTTCAACAGGGACTTGATAATCATCAGAATAATATCCTAAGGTAAATCAGTGGCAGGAAGAAAAATATATAGCAGAAAGAATAATGTAGGAAAGACCGTTTCGGGATTAACGCGCTAATCGCGATTTTTGTGATGTTGTGATGTAACATGTTCTTGTTAATATTATGAAGTATTGTGATGTTGGCATAAACTAATTGTGTTGATTGATTGTTGGTGAATTATTGGCGATGATTCGTTGTGGTGATGCATTAGCGATGTTGCGATGCGATGAGCTTTTGTGAATTATTGTGAAGTGCAGGATATAAAGTGACGATGAAATTACCTCTAATTTCTGGTAATTGTTTGTGGTATAGGCGTAGGCCTCGTGACGATTTTGTTGTGGTTTGTTTGTGATGATGCATTCATTGAGTCGCATGAATTGCATTTTGTGACGGCATGGATTAGAAAATAGTGACGGAGGCTTATGCCTGTTGAATGCCTCTAATAATTGGCAATTGGCAATGGGGGCTGAAGCCCTGGGTACCACATGCATGTGCATTTGTTAGAGTCGCATTTCATTTTATGTGATTATGAGTTTATGTGATTCGACGTGTGAACTTATGTGAATTATTGTGACCTGGATATGAATTTATGTGTGATATTCTGACGTGTGTCGCTTTGGTTGAAATAGCGAAGTAAATTGGACGGTAACGATTATACCGCATAGTGATGTATATTATAGCCTGAACCTATAAATATATTGTTTATCATAACTCTGTTTATATAGTTTGATATCTCACCCCTTTATTTGTTTCACTGTTAGCATTATACTGGTAATGCGCAGGTAATTGCAATGATGGAGATTTAGTTGTCGTGAGTCGAGTCGGTGTTGTCGCTCTGGTACATGGCACTCGGGGGGGTGAACGCTTGATGTTACTTTAGTTGTTGAAGTTTATGTCGACTTTTTTGAATAATTATTAAGTTGAATTTGTTTTAGTGGCATACAAGCTGTTATGAGATTTGAAGTTGAGTTTGTAGGTTCCGCTGCTTATTAATGAAAAGTTTATTTGTTTTCAAAGGTTGAATTATGTTGTTAACGTTCATCCGAGCTATGTGTTATGTATCTCTGTTATATATGATTAATATGCTGTTGTTTTAAGAAGTAAATGTGACATCTCATTTGCTGATAAAATTTTGAATAACTCTGATTTTTCGTTATAATTATCGATTATTCATTGGGTAGAAATAGGGTGTTACATCAGTCTTTCAATATCTATATGAATTAGGTGCAGTTTTTATGATGATCTCCAATTCGATTGAGGAAAGGGTGGCCTGAATTGTTTCTCGTATTGGCATGCACTGCAACTGCTGACATAGTCTTCTAACGATGGAAAGCCTTCGACAATATTATGCTTTTTAACATACAACAATGCAGTATGGTTGAAATGACCCAATCTTTAATGCCAAAGATCGGGAGTATTGATTGGGATTGAAACGACAACCTGCACCTCTTCCATAAGATCTAAAGTGAAGCTTTTCCCCTTCATTTTTGACCTTAAACAAATCATGTCCTTTTGCATATTTAATTAAATACATTTTATTTTCAAACAACACTTTGTATCCCTTTTCAAGTAACTATTTAACACACAACAATTTTGGATTAATGTCTGGTACATAAAGGGCATCAGTGATGAGTTTAGTACCTGAGCAGCTTTCAATTGCAATTGTGACCTTTCCTTTAGTTGAAATGCACTCCCCATTGTCAATTCTGACTTTTGAAATTGTTGTTCTGTTTAACTCCCTGAATAGCTCTTCATCATAGGTCATATGATGTGTACATCCACTATCGATTAGCCAAATTTTACCATGGTTGTTGGTGGGAAAATATGTTACTGCAAATAATTGTTCCTCGTCGTCTTGTTGATCATTTAATTGAGCTTCTGGTTGAGGTTGCCTTTTGTTCTTGCAAATTTTTGCAATATGTCTAAGTTGGTTTCTTTTGTTGCAACGTATATCATGCCTCTTCTAACATCTAAAATATGGATGATTTCTTTTTCCACAATGTTGGCATGGAGAATTATTTGTCTTATTGTTTTCAACTTTACTACTCCATTTTTTGGAAATTTATCCTTTCTCAAAGTTTTTACATTGGACCTTTTTCTTCTTTCCTTTGTGGCCTTGATTGAGCTTCAATTTTGCTTGTAAATCACCTTTAATCGTGTCTTCCTCCCTCATAAGTATCCTTTGTTCTTGAGCTTGCAAAGCACACACCAATTCTGATAAAGAAATGTTTGACAGATCTTTGGAATTTTCCAAAGAAGAAATGGTAGATTCAAACCTCTGAGGAACAGTCACAAGAATTTTTTGGACTATCCTTGTATCAAAAAACTCAGTTCCAAGAAACCTTACGTTGTTGACAATGCTTGGAAGTTTGTCACAATATTCATTGATTGTTTCTGACTCCTTCATCCGCTGCATCTCGAATTCTCTGATCAAATTCAACACTTGCATCCCTTTGACTTTCTCATTTCCTTCATACTCCTACTTGAGAAAATCCCAAATTGCTTTGGCTGAATTCGGAGTTAAAATTCTTGTATAGATTGCTTCAGAAATAGCACAAAAAAGATAAGACTTTGCCTTTGATTTTCGCTACTTTTTGTCTTTATGATTTCTGATTTGTGCAAGCGTTGGATTTTCTGGTAATGGATCAATCACATAATCCTCCTCAACAGCCTCCCAAAGATCATTAGCATCAAGATAAGTCTCCATTCTAGTTGCCCATAAGTGATAATTTTCACTCTAAGGTCCCTCAAAAAAGAAAAGCTCTGATTACTAATTATTGGAATTTAGAAATAATTTTGAACAACTTATGAAATTAAAAACAGAAAACACACACATTTCATTACTACTAACAACCTTTAAATACAAGAAATTCTTAAACAAAAATTAATGAAATAAAACTACCAAAAAATTTGTAATATCTAATATAAATTTGTAACATTTTTAAAAAATATGTTGAACGATATTTCAATATAAAATTATAATTAAATTCAATAATTACAAATTTTAACTTTAAATAAAATTAATTTTTAAAAATATAATTAATTCTGAATCATGAGCAATTAAACATATCAATAACTATGGAAACACCCATTATTAAATTTGTGTATTCATTCACAAACTTATCTTTAACCTTCAATCTATTATTTGAAAATGAAATGGTTTGGAACTTCATTCATATATATATATATATATATATTAATTTCTCCAAAATATAGATTTTAGATCTTCAAATCATATAATTCTCGGAAAGATCAAATGATGGGTGTATAATATTTTCTATGGCTTTTGCTTGCATTTATTTCTGATATGAACAAAAAAAGGGTTAGATAAAAAAGTGTTAGATAAATAAATGATTTTTTACTCAAATAAATATTTAAGAACACAAACCTTAAACTCAAATAATTTTCTGCTCTTGCAATCCATCATTCAGAATTTTTCATGGAAAACACTCTTGCAAACCTTAAAGTGGGGAATAGTTTTAAGCGCTTCATGATGTTTCATTATCAATTTTTGATATTCATAATGCTTTTATAATAGAAGTTATTTATGTTTCACGCAGATCACTAATGGTAGTGTGTTGAGCATTGATAGTTATGAACTGGACGGCGAGGATTTTATTAAGGATGGTGATAAATATCCTCAATTTGAACGCTAAATTATCCCCTCTGTTTTTTGGAAAATCGAGGTGTAAAATTGTCGTTTTTTTAAGTTACATTGTTTACATAGGATATTAAAACACAATATTGCAACAAATCCAACTTTTTAGCTATGAGGAGTTATCTAATCCAATGAAAATGTTATATGGATTGAATGCATCCAACTTCTAAAGGAGATCCATTGGAAAATATTTTTTTGTACTTGCAATTCATCACAGAGTTCTTTTTCAAGCTTCTTAAAGGAAATGATAAGCATCGATCCCAAAGAATGATGCGTATGAGTTAGGATTATGGTAAAATATATTTAAGAAGTGCTTTTAAAGTAAAATATGATTATCATATCGCTTAGTTATTATGAAAACAAACGGGTTAGATCATTTAATTTACAAATAAAAAATATAATAAAAAGTGAGGTTCCAATTTTGTTTTTCCCCTCGGTTATACGAAAATCTGAGGTAATATGTTGTTTTAAAAATGAATTAAAACGTGGCGCGCATACATGGAATCATATCACTAGAATACCAATCATAATCTATATTAAAGTCATAACGTCTTTTTTGAATTTTCAAGGAGACTTTTGCGCTATTTAAACGTCTCAATTCCAATTCTTTATGTCTTCAAATCTTGTTTCAAAGTCTTTTCGTAGTTTCAACATCTCATTTCAAACTCTATGTGTCTTGTTTCCTTGTTTCAAAGTCTTTTTTTATTTATTAAAAAATGGATGCAAATCTTTTTCATTGATTTCGATCCTTTTGAACTAAGGAAAGCTATTAACAAACAAAGATTGAATGGTTACTTTCACATTCTACATGCCCCCCCCCATATACACTAATCTTGTTAAAGGATTCTGGATGAATGCCTCTGTTGTGCCAGCTGGTCATGATGAAGTCATCTATTCATATGTCAATAGCTCTCATTTCTTCATTACTTCATCACTGATTGTTGTGACAATCAACTGTCAAAAGACAGGTAGTTGTGTTGAACATTATTAATTCAACAATGTCTACACAACCCGCCTGCATTAAATTTATGCCAACCAAGATAAGCCCACCAGTCCTGCTTCTCTATTCCCTATTTTAAAATTTTAGTTTCAAGTTCTAGTGGCAAATCTCCGCCCAAGAGCGAAACAATTAGAAACGTTTACTTGGTATGACAAGTATATCTTATACTTCATCATCTAGAATGTCAAAATTAATCTTCCTCTTACTATTTTCAACTTCTTGAAGGAAATGATAAGCATTTCTCGGGAGAAAATGACTTTCCTCATACCATATGGAAGAGTTCTTTCTGAACTTTTCTCTAAGTTAGGGATAGTTAGGAATAATGTTGAAGTTGAGTGGACTGAGAATTTTGAATATGTGGAATAGTTTTCTCTATTGTCTTGTTTTTTTATTATCAATGAAATATTTCTTTTCTATTATTGCCTATTCTTGTTTATTGATAACAAAGATTTTGGGAATTATCAATTAACAAAGAAAAACATGGAATTTGGAAAAGACGCCAAGTGAAAAATCGTTGAAAATATTTTAAATACGGTAACGGGGATTCGGAACGAGATACCTTATACCTATATTACCCCGGTTCTCCAAAAAATCGAGAGAATAGATTTATTATTTTTTATATATAAAAAATGGCGCTCACTTATAAAAAGTGTTGTTCGTTGTAGCGTCAAAATCTGGAATTACATCACTAAGACCATCCAAAACTTTGTCGAAATCAAGGTTCATACCATATATCCTACTGTCTCTCAATATATGATCTTGTAACACCACAAACGCATATGAGGCAGCCCTCTACTGCCGAGTACAAACCCAATCCCTAAACTCTAATAGATAAAGATGCCATCCTCCATCGAAGGTCCTCGAAAAAAAGACCTTCACCAATTACAATATCTTCAATCAGCCTTCATAACTCCTTATCAAATCAAATAACTGATTTCTTGGGTCAATTTCAAAGACATAAAAAATTAGTTGACATCTGAAAATACTCTAACTTTCTAATTTTCAAAAGCCATTTGAAAATTTGATCTTAAATAATACATTTTTGTTATTCATTTATTTAATAAAAATTTTATATTTGTCAACTAAATTGAGATCACTTTTCTTTTTACAACTTGACTATTTTTTAATTAACTTGAATCTACTTCCTTTTATTCGTGACATAATTCTTTTGACAGAATTAACAAATAATTTCAAATACACCAATAAATTATAGATTATTAGTTATAATATAAAGGGGTTCAATTTGCTCGAATTATTCAAACATGTAGAGACTAAAGAAAAATCATCTAACCGTACTCTCATTCATTAGCATCAAAATGGAAGTTGTCACAAAAGTCCCGAAGAACAACTATTGTGGACGGTTTTACTTAATTAATTGTATTTTTTAATTAATTAATAATAACGTTAATTATTAATAAATATTTTAATGATAAGCTTTATAGTAAATGTTGGTTCAAACCGAATAATATTCTATTTATCCGTCTAACAAATGCAACCAATTCTTCAACAAAACACTATACGTGAAACCTTTGCATTTCTTTCTCTCTCTCAAAAAAAAAAAAAAAAACTATACATGAAACTTGTAGTTTTATAGTTTCCCATACTAGTAACAACTAACACTTAAATTTTGGTTCCTTTACTTCTTATAACGGAAAGTCTCCCAATTTCTTAAAGAGCAAGAGAGGGTATAAATGTGGCAATGAGGATGGGATTTGCATGTGATATTTTGGTTGACAAATTAAGCAAGGAATAGCTAATACCTATAAATTTGCCTCAATATGCTTTTAAGGATAAAAAACGAAGCATATGTAAGTATGGGGTTATTGTCTCTAATGTGAATATGATACCACATTAAGCCCATAACCTCAAAATAACCATTTATGGTCTTGTTTTAGAGTGCTAGTTTTTAAGCTATAGATGACTAGCTATAGAATAATATTAACTCAAAGTCAACAGATAAGTAATACTCCCTCCGTCCCAAATTATAAGAGAAATTCACTTTTTAGATTCATTGAATAATTAATGTATCTGGTCTGCATATAGACCTGATACATTAATTATTCAATGAATCAAAAAAGAGAATTTCTCTTATAATTTGAGACAGAGGGAGTATCTTGTATCCTTTTTTTATGTCTTATACCTGCCCTTCAATTTGCATACAAGTTAGGTTGGTGGGTATGGGAAAAAGTTATTCTAGTTTTAAAAATAATTTTGATATTTTGTGTGTTTTTAAGTATAATTGATTTTACATCTAGATCACTTGAAGCTGTGTTTTGGAGTTTCCACCTTCAACATGATTTTAGCAAACAAATGAAATTATACACCATAATATACGTTAACTTTATGTAGAGTTTAATTGTGAAGTATTTATGAATATGATATTAGTGATAATTATAATAAAATTTAAATATATTTAATAATTTAATTCTCACGATTGACTTATAATTAAGTGTATATAAAGTTAAATTTTATCTTGTACCCAAAAAAAAAGTGTTAAATTTTATCAAGTATGCATTCTATGAAATGGGTCGTCTCAAATTTTTTGGAGGCCCAGTGTAAATTATTGTAGTTTAATCATAGAAAAAAATAGAGACCATATCTGACTATAGTTTAATTAATATAAATATTTTATGAGGCTCTAGTTTTTTTTTTTATTCAAAGATTATTCCATTAGATAGAAGAAAAGCCAGAAACATGAACAAGCAAATGATCAGTAGGTGGATATTCAATCTAGGTTTTGGATCCTATACTATGACCCATTCCAACAAGTTGGTTTGCTTCTTGATTACAATTCCTACTAACAAATAACAAAGAAGCAACATCATATTGTTTTAACATAATCCTATCATCGATCTCAATTGGCTCCAAAACCGTTATATTAGAAATAAGATTGATACTGGAAACCACAACAAAAGCATTAGAATGAAAGATCATAGTCCGCAAGTGAAGGTCCTTTGCCAGTTTGAAAGCTCGTCTCACATCCAGTGCTTCTGCTAAAGTAGGATCAACATTCATAACTAACTTCAGAGTTGCAGCAAAGAAAACCCCTATCTCTTGACTCTTCATAATACACCTCATAGCAATGGTGCCATCCTCAAAATATCTCACATCCACAAAGACACTCACTACCCCCGCTCTTTCATTCTCCGCAACCTCTGTGGACAAACTATTCCTATTAGAAGCTGAAAACGGTATTGACTGAATAAACTCGTAAACCCAATATCGCGCCTCCTCCATAACCTTGTGAGGGATAAACTTCTCATTATTGAAAACAATCAAATTCCTATGATGCAAAAATTTCCACAAGGTAACATAGAAGAGTTGAGTGCCCAGAGTGTCTATGGCATTCAATCCTCTTTCCATCCAGAAATCAATATAAGAATTGGGAGGAATATGAAGGTCTGAGGGAGAAGAAAACAAAACCTGTTTGTTCTAAACACAATGGAAGAGAAGATGGTCAGTAGTTTTGGAGTTGCTGTGGCAAAGAGGGCATTCGAGCGTTGTCTTCACACCCTTCTTCAGCAAGTTAGCTCGAGTTGGAAGAACGTTTTTTTGCAAGACTCCATAGAAAATTTATGTCTCTGTTGTGGACTGGGGCTTTCCAAATACTTTCCCAAAGCTTTTCTTGTGAGTGGCTTGAGGGACGAGAGATGTCAACTTCCCGTTTACTCCTTAGAAAATGGTATGTAGACCGCATAGAGTACATACCATCTTTCTCATAATGCCAAATAAGAGTATCATCCAAGTTACTCCAAAACAAGAGGATACTACAGATTTGAGAGCACACCAAAGGACGAAAACATTGATTAACCAGATCTTGCTTCCAACAATGAAGGTCACTGTCAATAAGATTTCTAACAGTGGTCCCAAGTTAAATGCCACTAACAGGACCTAACACTGTGAAGCCTGCCTCAATGGGAATTCAATTATCTTTTAGAATATCCACCCTCTGTCCATTACCAATCCTTCATATAGCCCCCGAACTCACAAGATTCTTAGCTCCCAAAATACTCCTCCAAGCATAACTAGGAGTGTGTCCCAATTTTGCTTTCATAAGAGACGTTCTAGGGTAGTAACGACTTTTGAAAACACGCTGAAGTAGAGAGGAGTGTCTAGATAACAATCTCTATTAGAATAAGGTTTATTTCTGCAATACCTCTCTATGTTTTGACGATAATAATACATATATTTTAATGGAAACAATTTCATTTCTAATAATTTCTTAAGTGTGCAGATATTGCATTCTAAGAGATTCTGGATTGTTGTCCGTGAAGAATCATCAAAAACAAGCAAGGCAATTCAAAAATACTATTTGTATATGATTCTGAAGAAACATCAGTAGTTTTGAAGAATACTGAATGTTCATTAGAAAGTGGAGTGACCATGTGCTTCTCAAATAAGATGTTACTTCGGAAATCACAAGTAATCAGAAGGAAAAACTTTGTTAAAGCTTTTGTTTCTAGATCAGAAATCTATGTACAAGAGCGAGCGTTCAAGTCAAGATTCTGAATATATTAAAGGCCAAGCCTTGAATACAAGATCAGACTCAAGAATGTATTGAAGATCAAAATTAAGTTAATCAAGCAAAAGATCAGATTTCAAGATACAAGAATCAGAAGTGTCTTCAACAATGAAAGGACTTGTTTCTCATGTTAGCTATTGCTTTTCCATCTAGAAAACATGTTCCAATTCTCATAAGGACTCTAAAGTTGTGACTCTGATATGAAGTCTGAAGAAACGAATCTAAAGACCAAATGCTGAAGACTCTGAAGACGCAGTTCTGAAGACTTAAAGCTCTGAAGATTTATTTTTCTAAAGACAAAGGTTACTAATGACCAAGTGCTGAAGACTCTGAAGACGTAGTTCTGAAGACTCTAAAGACGTAGTTTTGAAGACTCTGAAGACTTGAAGTTGTGAAGAGCCAAGGATTATTTTATTTCTTCCAACTCATGATGTTAGCCTCTGAATTTCAAGAAGAATAAAAGATAACGATACGTACTACATATTATGTGGTACAAAACAAAAGTTTCGCTCCACTACATGAAGAGGACGAACATGTTGTACGATCTTGTCCCCCACTATGTTATAGCCGCCAAACTTTTGGTTATATATATGGCTTGAAGACCGAAAGAGAAAGCAGCAGATTCACGTTGATATACCCAGACCAGAAATATTTTTCATAGCTTCTCATTTTGTCTATAATCTGTAATTTACTATTTACATCCAACTTGTGTAGAAGCATATCATTGTAAACTAACCTTTGTTTAAACTGTTATTTGTTTGTTCCTCAAGAGACTAGTTGGTCGGAATTTCTTGAGAACTTTAGGACTTGTGCGTCTTAAATATTGTATTGTGTTAGTCATCGGTACTTAGCACCATGCAATTGTAATTAGTTTGGTTATAGTGGATTATGACCTTGTTGATAAGGCAACTTCATCTTGGCGGGTGGATTAGATTAGCTTGATAATTTTCAAGTGAACTAGTATAAACATATCTTATTGTTTCCTTCTTGTAATTTCTTGTTATTATCAAGAGTGAAATATTTGTTGTTTTAAAGAGGGGATTTATTTTGTTGCAAAATCTTTCTATTTTAAAAACCCTATTCAAACCCCCCATTTTCTAGTGTTTTTCACACCTTCAGTTGGCATCAAAGCTCTGGTCATGAGTGTGATAAAGAGTTTGAATCTTTATCAAGCACCTAATAGTGTTCATTACCAATCCAGACTGTGTGAAAAACAGTGGCTACACCTATAGGTAACCCTGGCAACAATGTCACTATTGATAATAGAGATAGAGATCAATAGTGACATTGGAAATCAAAAGGAACTTCTTGCTCTCCAATATCTCTCTTGAAAGATATAAAATGAAGATTAAATCATCCAACAAAGTTAACAGAAAATCGACAACATTGTTGCTGTTACAGTCACCGCGATGCTAATATCCATACTACCATAACAACAATGCTGATACAATTGTTAATTTTCATTTGATTCGAATGGAATTCAACCAACACATATTGATAAGAATCAACACATACAAAAAGAAGACAAATGCTCAGAAGCTGATGCTTGGGAAGAATGTGTTAGAAAGAGAAACTAATGCTTATGTTAATTCAAAATGCTACTAGGCCAATTCGTTGATGCTAATGCCTAAGTTAATGTGTAGAAGCCAATCATACCGAAGAAGAAAAGAAAGAAGTCTACAAGATGCTACATCAAATTGTAATCATTTTTATCTTTGTAGAATCATTGTAAAAGCAAGGAGTTATTGCTCAGAACTTGCTTAACATTTTTGTGTCGATATCTTTTGTAATTCAAAGTTGTATAATCTTCTTGTAAGAAGCAAATATGTAAACGCAAACACTCAACTATATGTCGAATGATCCTTGAGTGATTATAGTGTTAGTCAGAATTACTCAAGAAGATTGTGACAGGTTGTCATTGTGAAATCTTCTTAGGATACCAGGTAGGCCAGAGTCTTAAGGAGTCAATGATTGCTATATCTCTTAGGGGACCGGGTAGGTCAGAATGCTTAGGAGATCACTAACAAGGTTGGTCATTGTGTTAGTCATCGGCAGGTAGCCCATGCATTTGTAATCAGTTTGGTTATAGTGGATCAAGACCTTGGATAAGGCAAAATCACCTTGGCAGGGTGAACTGGACTATCTTGAGAACTTCTCAAGTGAACTAGGATAAATCAAATGTGTTCTTTATTTTTGTTTATTATATTATAACTTTTTTTTAAAGATACGTTTTTAAGAAGAATTAAGTTTCTAAAAGGGTGAAATGCTCCTTAGAAATATTAAGCTTCTGATGAATAAGAATGTCAAGCTTCTGATAACCAAAAGTTTCTCAACCTTCCTTGTAAGAATTTTAAGAAGGGAAAAATTATTGAAAACTCAATTTAAACCCCCCCTTTCTCATGTTTTTCTCAACCTTCAATTGGCATCAGAGCTCTAGCTCTATATTGATATTTGAATCAAACACTTAACCGTGTAGAGAGATTCAGGAAGAGAAAAACTATGGTTGCTGCAAACTCCAATGAAGTTAATCATTCAAGCCGTTAGCTGCTATCCTGTGAAGAAATTATCCCTAAACTCATATCAGAAGTCGCAAGATAGAATCTATGAAAAGAAGTTTCAAGATCTCAGACTCCAACTCAACTGTCAAAATCAGAAGATATGAAGTTCATATTTACTCAAATGGTATCGTTATCAGAAGCCTGCTAAGAAATTTCCAATCCAAAATTTGAAGCCTCTGAAAGAATATATAAGATAAAGAGTCAACAAGTGAAGGAAAGACTACAAAAGTAAAAAAAGCCTCATTATGTAAAGGAAAGATTTGACTGGTTAGAATTTCTAAACTCTTTCTCTCTTATGTATTCATTGCATGATGTCTTGATATTTCTACGAACTAGGAGATATTAAATCTGAAACTCTCCTATCTTTCTGACATTAAGAATAGTCATCATTACAATATGACCAAACTTCTGCTAAAATTCATTTATGACATACATTCTTTTTAGTAAGTTATTTTCTTATAATTGAAAAGGTTTAGAATGCTTTATCCATTTTGGGCGATGTCTCTTCAACATCTGTCTTGGAACTCGTCAATTATCGTATCTCATAAGTTTTCATTTATTAAGGTGTTAGTTTCTAAAACCTCTAGCAAGTCATTTACACCTTCATTCCTCTACTTAAATTCCTATCTGATTCTTCTTCATTTCACAATAGTCTATTATAGTCCATTCATTAAATCTCTTATTGACTACTTATTCTATTTGACATGTCTACAAAAACTTTCCTTGGAAATGAAGAACTTCTTGAAGTTCTTTATGAACGAAGGCCTATTTTTGCAGGCTAGCTCCTAATGATCTTATCTTCAAACTAAGCATTATCTTTCAAGGATGGTCGAAATATGTTGAGATGCTGCATGGACCAATTTACCCCATTCTGCTCAAAGAGTTTTAGAAGTACGCCATTGTTAACATAAAAGGTGGCTCTATCTCCTCGACTATTTTTGGAATTCTCTTCATCATCAATCCCACAATCATTGTTGCAGCCACTTGTTGTTGTTCAATTGGTGTTACTATTGAAAACTTTTGTTTCAAATATTCTAGGGATGAAAAGCACAGTACTATCCATGACCCTTCTAGTGGATATACACCAACCAATCCTGAAACACTTATTCCTATTGCTGTTATCTTGGTTCAGCTTATGCTAAACAGTTTCAGACCTAGAAGGTTCAATAGGAACATTCTAGAACTTGATGACAAGTTCAACACTTATTTCTAATGTCCTAGTCAATCTACCTCAAACTATCTTAAATTATCTCAAGGGCTCGATTACTGTATCAAGGAATCATCAACAGTCCTTCATACCTTTTGGGAGAGTTCTTTCTTCTCTCTTCTCCCAGGCTGGGATTGTTGGAGAAGTTCGCTATGCTGGACTTAACAATGCTCTTGAAGAAGAAAAGTGAGAGGTTTTGTCTGTGTAGCTCTATTCATTTGTGCTAGGCTCTGTCATATAGTGTCTGTGGTTATGAGTTTTTATGTTGTTTTCTTGTGTATGTACTTTATGCTCGTCAATGAATGAATTTTATTTAAATTTTATATTCAGAAGAAGTCCAAGCCCTACACGTAATAGTCTTATATAAAATGATCTTATCTCTAACAAATATAAGAATTAAAGATGGTCAAAAGCCTTAAAGTCTTCTGGAGAAATAAAGCTTATTCTTCGTGTCCTCTATTTTTTCTACACTAGCATTAACTGCTTGTGATCTGCTATGCTTTTGCTTTCCGAGCATATATCTTGCATGATACGTTCCTTGTGTTACGTCATTTCTTCAGCTAGTCTCTTCTCTTCTCTATATGTGTCAGTAGAGTGTTAGTGTTTCCATCCTTAGCAACATTAATTCTGAGCAATAAAATATTTTTGAGAATAGGTAAAATCCTACTCTACTTCTATCCCTTGTCATTAAAAGAAGATATACTCAATTGATTGCAATCTCAATTCAATATCTTGATTCCCGTGAAAAATATTTCTTTGATATTTATGCATGACCTTTTGCATTCCTAATCACTAGTGTGTCTTGATCCTTTTATCACATACGTCTTGGAAATGACAACAAATTTTTTTCATCATGACAATCAAAACCTTTCAAGGCAATGTAGATCTTTTGATAGTGATAAACGAAAAGCGACTAATTAGTACTACTGAAAATGATTTGTTCAACCGGTGTATTCACTTTCAAGAATGGTCTGGCTATGTTGCTATACTTCGAGGTCTCATTTATCCAAATTTAGTGAAGCAATTTTGGCTGTATGCGTCTGTGAGTAAAGATGGGAACTACATAGAATCTTACATTCATGGCATTCCATTTCTCATTTCTTATTCCTCCATTGCTAGTGCAATTCAGTATGTCCCTAAGTCTTTCTTAATGGATCATGAGAGTTTGGACGATATGGATGTTTCCCTACTTAAAACCATCTATGACACCTCTTCTGGTTATGACCCAGGTAACTTAGATAAAGTTAAACCCTCTGCAAAACTCTGGTTCAAATTTGTCTTAATCAATCTTCTGCCAAGAGGAGAAGAAACTGATTACCTATGACCCAAGGAAAATCATTTAATATTTTTCCTTTTGAATATTTTCCCTGTAAATTTGCCTACTATCATTTTCAAGCACTTAAAGGACTCCATTTTAGACTCCAGATCCCTTTACAGGTCATTTATACCTTATGGACGTCTATTGTCTGAACTAATGGTACCAGCTGAAGTTGTCAAAATAGTTCAAAACACTCAGCCTATGTCAGGAAATATTCTTTTTGATGAATGTTGTGACACTTTCGAGGCTGATGAAGTCTAGTCCTTGTTTATATCTTTCTTATGTATCTTGTTTACTCATTCTAATAAAAAGTCATGAGTTTGTGTCTTATTTTAATTGTGATTCTCTTCTAACTATCAATGTTTATATTCTTTTTTATTATGACAAAAGGGGGAGAAGAGATAATGATTTTGATGATTTTGATTCACTAATTCTCAAGAAACCATTGTGCGTATATTTCAAACATACTTTAGATTGTTTAGAATATGCTTATTCATAATTACTGCAGGTACCCTTGACCGGTAAAATAGCAAGTGTACTATTTTTACCGATGTAGTAATAATGGGATTAATCCCCAAGTATCGAACTCACGGACTGCGTAGGAAATATAAGTTATCATAACGATTCAATTGAACAAAAGAACATGGGGGTTTTGTTGTTTGTTTGGAGATAACGATAAATGATAACAAATTAATAGAAAGCGTAAAAATGACTTTAAAAAAATATGAGAAATTATGCTAGGGTCAAGTGTATGAATTGCCTTGCAACAACCTTTAATCCTTATTTACGAAATATCAGTGTACATGAACTATTACCGAATCTCAAGAGTTATCTTCCCTAATTCCTTACCGGAAAACCTTTTGATACTGTCTTGTATCCCAATTCCTTAGCAATTCAAGAAGTGATCAAGCACACTATAATTTATCAAGATTATTACGGTTACTACGGAGAATCCTCATTCCTAAGCAATAACAACCGTAATATTATTGTGCAAACAGCGATAAGGTGGTTTGTCCGACCTAACCCTTAACCGTAAATCAAAAATCTATTTGTCCGATAGATAAAGCAATAAGCACTTTGCACAATCAAATAAGTTCACACACATAATGATTTCATAACATAAAGGAAATTAGGTTCATTACACTAGCAATTCAGGGACACCCCCTAACAAGTAGTAGTTTAGTTACTCATGGCAATTGTCAAAATAACAGAATTTAAGGATGAAGACATTACAATAAGATGAATAGGAATTGATCTTCAATCGCGGATGCTCTTGAAGATTTCTTCGCTTCAAACCCTAGTGCTTCCAATCCTTCTTTTCACGTTCTCCGACCGTCAAAAAGTGCTTTTCTCCTTTCCAAACAGTGACTAAATATCTCTCAGCAATTATTCTCCTCCGAAAAGTCCATAATGCCCTTCCTTAAGTGACTGATTCCAAGAGTTGAAAACAAAACTTTTTCTGCGCGCACGTCTGACACGGCCGTGTCACAGGACACGGGTGGCCGTGTCACAACTCTGTCTTCTTGGTTTTCATATTTTCAAGTTCTTCTCTTCAGCAAGTCTGACACGGCCGTGTCACACGACACGGGTGGCCGTGTCACAACTCTGTCTCACCAAAATTCACTTATTCTTGTCTCGAATCGTGCCCTGTACTGCATAACTTTAAACACTACCAAACACTAGATCAAAAGCGATGGAAAAACGACAGAAACTAGAAAAGATAACACACCAAATTCAAATACAAAGATAAACAAAACTAATCAAGAACTAGACTAAAACGACTTTAAATACCACCGAATGAAGTGCTTTTCCATTGATTCGAACATAGGAACAAGGTGAAATTGGTGGCCGATCACAACCCCAAACTTAGCTCATTACTTGTCCTCAAGTGATGGATGAGAAAACAAGAGGACACCCATGAATTTTTCTTATGCTCCACAACACAACTGATGCTTCCACACTTGATATATACTTTCGTGTCAAAGTGTTTGATTCCCCTCTCCGAAGTTTTCCGTTGTACTTCAATGTTGACTCATTCTTTCACCAGCAAGCTCAATCACACTCTCACAAATTCTCTCTGGGTTAAGTGTTTCACTGATTCATCAAGGCATACATATCTACTCCTAAATTTTGTACACATTCTAACACAATTCCACATAATCAATAACACACACTTTTTGAGGACTTACGGGTTGTAACGGGGCTTAGGTTAGGTAGGATAAACAAAGAAATTGGGTACGAGGGTTTATGGTTTGGTATCAACTAATTCGTCCGATATCTTTTTGCATATTACATAACATTTGGAGTGTTTAGCGATTTTTCTGCTTTCCGGACTCTTAGAACTCTTTACATGATGGCAAGTGTGTAAAACAAAATCAATTTTTCTCTCTTTTTTTTTTTTTTACACAAATATTTTCTTTCTTGCATATGTTCTTTTTCTTTTTCTTTTCACACTTGCCTCCTTCTTTTGCTACCGGACTCGGTTACCCCAAACTTAATTTTTGCTATCGGACTCGGACTTATAGTTCATACCAAATATAGAGAAAACAAGAGGGGCTATAAAAAAAATAATTTTTTGTTTTGTTTTTTTTTTATTACTAAAAGAACAACAAGGATGATGGGTAAAGATTGGTTAACGAGGGATAAAAGATAACAAGGTTGGGTAAGAAAGGCTCAGGGTTAAGCAAACAAAAGTGCCTCAGTGTGTGTGATCAATTTGTGTACTATATGAAGAACAAATGCAAAATTAGAGTGATGATGCCATACCTGATGCTCTCTCATGATGAAATGATGTGTTTGGCTTGTATATCCTCACATGTTAGGTATTGCTTACAGGTTCAACAATGGTCTCCATTTTGTACAACTTCATGTCCGGTTCGGGTTGCTCTAAACTCATTCACTTGGCACCATCAAGTTGCGTCTAGCATTTTCTTCAGTTGTGTCAACTTTCACAGGTGCCCAGGGAACCAATTTAGGATGCGTCTTTCCCCTTTTTCACCTTCATTCTCATGATCCTTTTCTCTGGAATTACACTCATCCTGGTGCACAAAATACTCAAAACACACATGCAAATAACAAAAACATAAATAACATGAAATAACTTAAAATGAAAGAACCTCCCCCACACTTGGATTTAACATTGTCCTCAATGTGTAAGCAAGCATAAGGGAGACTTACAGTGCTCACTGAGGCGGAGGTGGAGGGTTGATAGGGGGCCCACCACTATGAAAACGAATTTTTCAAAAAAAAATTGCGTTTCTGTCTGACACGGCCGTGTCACAGGACATGGGTGGCCGTGTCAGAACTCTGCCACTCTTCCAAAAATTGATTTCAAAAGAAAATCCTCCAGGGTCTGTGACACGGCCGTGTCACATGACACGGGTGCCCGTGTCACACCTCTGATTTCCCAAACTTGATTTTTTTTACGCCACTTCTTCAGGATCTGTGACACGGCCGTGTCACATGACACGGGTGCCCGTGTCAGACCCCTGACTCTTCCACAATTCGAATTCTTTTCTCTAACCGCTTCTCGCCTCGCAAAAGACACACTGTTTGTACCTACAGAATAAAAATGCAAAAACACATAAAACTATTAAAAAGAAATCCCGTGGGTTGCCTCCCACGAAGCGCTTCGTTTAACGTCACATGGCTCGACGGTCCATTCCCTTCTGTTATAGGGGATACTTCCTCTTCCACACCATGTTGCTTGTCCTTTCTGCAACCCAGAACTCATCAAGATTTAAAGGATGGACCACTTTATGCCTCAAGTCACTTTCAACTTCCATCTCCTCACCTTGATGTTCCTTTTTCTTTCTTTCCTTGATTTCTTTATTGGACTTTGGAGTTTTTATATGAGATGCCGCCACCTGAGAGATTATGCTTGAGACCTTTTTTGGGGTTGGTTCCGATCTTTTGCTTTCGCCTACTATGTGGATCATTCCAACTGAAGACTGATTATCTCCACTTTCACCTTGTTTCTTGGTGTTTAACACTTTCAGAGTTATTTCTTCATCAAAAGATTTCAAAGTCAGAGTACCTTTTTCAATATCGAAATTGCACCGACTAGTGCGCAAGAAAGGTCGACCCAGAATAATAGGGGTTTCTTCATCTTCAGGGATATCCATTATTTCAAAATCAACTGGAAAAACAAATTTGTCAATTTCTACCAATACATCTTCTGCCACCCCATATGACCTCTTCATGGTGTGATCTGTAAATTTTAACTCTGTTCCTCTTTCACTCACCTTTTCAATACCGAGCTTTTTGAAGGTAGATAACGGCATTAAGCTCACACTAGCACCCGAATCAATTAGAACCTTCATGAAAGTTCTGTTTTTTATCGTGCACGGTATTGTAACTGATCCAAGATCTTTTTGCTTGATTGGTATTCTCTTCTCTGGTGAGATTGCACAACATTTCTCCTTCTTAACTACCCCTTCACCCCTTGTTGGTTTCTTTTTAGATATCACTTCCTTCATGAACTTCCTGTACATTGGCATTTTCTCGAGTGCATCAAAGAATGGAATATTGCTCTCTAACTTTTTGAAGTATGTGGCAAACTTCTCAAAGTCTTGCTCTTTTTGGTCATTCTTTGCTACTAGAGAAGGATACAGAAACTTAATCAATGGTGTCAGCTCTTTTTCTCTTTTCTCTTCAGTTGGCTTCACAGGTTGTATCACCTCCTTTGGCACTTTCTTATTTTCACGCACTTCAAGATCTACTTCGATGTCATACTCGATTTCATTTTTTTCTTCTGGTTTTGATCTCCTCAGACTTCTTGTTGAGATGACATTCACATTCTGATGCTCCCTTGGGTTTGTAACAGTTCCACTAGGTAAGGCACCTTGTGGTTGAGCATTGGCGAGTTGTTGTGCTATTTGACTCATCTGAACCTCAAGATTTTTGATGGATGCACCCGTGTTTCGAAAATTACTCCTTGTTTCTTCTTGAAACTGAGAGCTTTGAGCTGCCATTTTATCGATGGCAATCTCCCAATCTGCTTTTCTGGGGGCCTGTTGCTGAGGTTGTTGGTAATGTTGTTGAGGAGTTCTATATTGTTGCTGCGACTGCTGACCTTGATATGGAATAACCTCTTGTTTAGGAGCATTCCCTGGTTGATCCTTCCATGAAAAATTTGGATGATTTTTCCACCCCAGATTGTAGGTATTTGAGTAGGGGTTGTTTTGCTTCAAGAAATTTATTTCCTCCACTTGCTGAGCTGTAGCAACACACTGAATAGTAAAATGAGGTCCTCCACATATTTCACACCCCACCGGTTGACTTGCTTGAGCCGGTTGAACTTGTGCTACTGTTTGTTTTTCAAGACCCATCTGTTTCAATCTCCGCTCAACTTCCGCAGCTACCTGATCTTCTATTTTCACAACTTGCGTTGACAATTCCATATCCACTAATCCTTCAGGTTGGCTAACACTACGGTCATATAACTCCAAGTGTTCATTGGCCGCAATAGCTTCTATGATTTTTTTAACACCAGTGGCTGTTGAAAAGTTGGATGAGCCACCAGCTGCTGTGTCAATCAATTGCTTAGTCTTCATTTTAAGACCATTCAGAAAATTCTGCATTTGTTCAGTGACATCCATGTTGTGAGTTGGGCATGCCACCAAAAACCTCTTGAATCTCTTATAAGCATCTCCAAGTGATTCTCCTTCCTTCTGTTTAAAATTAACAATATCATACCTCTTACGGATATAAACAGCAGCGGGAAAATACTCATTCAGAAAGGTTGACTCCATTTGTTGCCATGTGGTAATACTCCCAGCAGGTAATGAGTAGAACCACTCTTCAGCGTCATCCGCTAACGTGAATGGAAACATAACCAACTTCTTGGCTTCTTCAGAGTGTCCTTCTATCTTCAGAGATGTTGTCATAGTAAGGAACCTTTGTAAATGCTTATTAGCATCTTCATTTATTCTTCCTGAAAATGGTTTCTTCTCCAGCTGTCGAATCGTTGCTGGGTGTAGCTGAAAGTGAGCAACATCGACCGGTTGATTTATAATTGTCATCCGGCCAGCTGGTGCATTTGCTCCACGATAATCACCTAACAACCTTTCTACGGGAGCTGCCATCGTTTCAGCCTCCGAATTTGAATGCTCAAAATGAATAGAGAGAATTTCCTCGTTATCAGATTCCGAAGCTGTCAGAATGTCTTCTAATGCTTCCAGTCGTTCTTGCTTCGCTTTTCGAAGCCTAGCTCGCAATGATCGTTCTGGTTCTGCGTCAAAAATAAATTCTGCTGAGGCTTTACCTCGCATACAAAGGTTAGACGATTATAAGTAATAAGCAAATGAAATACCAGACAAATAAAAATAAAAATTTTAGTTGCAGAGCAACAAAAAATTCAATTGAACTATTTTTTAACTTATAATTTGGCAGTCCCCGGCAACGGCGCCAAAAACTTGACCGGTAAAATAGCAAGTGTACTATTTTTACCGATGTAGTAATAATGGGATTAATCCCCAAGTATCGAACTCACGGACTGCGTAGGAAATATAAGTTATCATAACGATTCAATTGAACAAAAGAACATGGGGGTTTTGTTGTTTGTTTGGAGATAACGATAAATGATAACAAATTAATAGAAAGCGTAAAAATGACTTTAAAAAAATATGAGAAATTATGCTAGGGTCAAGTGTATGAATTGCCTTGCAACAACCTTTAATCCTTATTTACGAAATATCAGTGTACATGAACTATTACCGAATCTCAAGAGTTATCTTCCCTAATTCCTTAGCGGAAAACCTTTTGATACTGTCTTGTATCCCAATTCCTTAGCAATTCAAGAAGTGATCAAGTGCACTATAATTTATCAAGATTATTACGGTTACTACGGAGAATCCTCATTCCTAAGCAATAACAACCGTAATATTATTGTGCAAACAGCGATAAGGTGGTTTGTCCGACCTAACCCTTAACCGTAAATCAAAAATCTATTTGTCCGATAGATAAAGCAATAAGCACTTTGCACAATCAAATAAGTTCACACACATAATGATTTCATAACATAAAGGAAATTAGGTTCATTACACTAGCAATTCAGGGACACCCCCTAACAAGTAGTAGTTTAGTTACTCATGGCAATTGTCAAAATAACAGAATTTAAGGATGAAGACATTACAATAAGATGAATAGGAATTGATCTTCAATCGCGGATGCTCTTGAAGATTTCTTCGCTTCAAACCCTAGTGCTTCCAATCCTTCTTTTCACGTTCTCCGACCGTCAAAAAGTGCTTTTCTCCTTTCCAAACAGTGACTAAATATCTCTCAGCAATTATTCTCCTTCAAAAAGTCCATAATGCCCTTCCTTAAGTGACTAATTCCAAGAGTTGAAAACAAAACTTTTTCCGCGCGCACGTCTGACACGGCCGTGTCACAGGACACGGGTGGCCGTGTCACAACTCTGTCTTCTTGGTTTTCATATTTTCAAGTTCTTCTCTTCAGCAAGTCTGACACGGCCGTGTCACACGACACGGGTGGCCGTGTCACAACTCTGTCTCACCAAAATTCACTTATTCTTGTCTCGAATCGTGCCCTGTACTGCATAACTTTAAACACTACCAAACACTAGATCAAAAGCGATGGAAAAACGACAGAAACTAGAAAAGATAACACACCAAATTCAAATACAAAGATAAACAAAACTAATCAAGAACTAGACTAAAACGACTTTAAATACCACCGAATGAAGTGCTTTTCCATTGATTCGAACATAGGAATAAGGTGAAATTGGTGGCCGATCAACCCTCTAACAAAGAAAATTCTGATAAGTACATTCCAAATGCGTTTAAGTAAATTCTAAATACATCACGAGTCTCAGACTCAGGGGGAGATTATTTATCTCAAGGGAGTTTCCATCCCAGGGGGAGTATTGTCTCTAATATAAATATTTTTATGATATTACCCTGTGAAATTGCTCCATCAAAATACATAGTTTTGTCATCATCAAAAAATGGGAGATTGTTAGAACAAGATTTGTTTCTACAATACGTCTCTATGTTTTGACTATAACAATACATATATTTTAATGTAAACAATTTACTTTCTAATAATTTCTTGAGTGTGCAGATATTGTGTTCTAAGAGATTTTGGATTGTTGTCCGTTAAGTGTTGCACCCCAAAATTTGCCCTCTTTAGTCGAGCTATAAGTTATCCAAGACGTTTATTTCGTCGTCGCCAAGTTTGAAAATTCATAACTTCTTCGATTTTTTTTGTATGAAGTCCATTCCGGTGGCATTTTCTCAGAAATTTCGTTAGCTTCGATTCTTCGTCACACATGCTTGTTCAGATCTTGAGCCGAAGATGGAGTTTTATCGAGTTCTTTGAGCGGTACTCACAAAATTCTACACAGTCGCACCAGATGAATCGGCGTTTCTCGTCATTCAAACGGGCGTATTTTCTTCATCTCTTATCGGATTGAGACGATTCTCGCGGCTACGAGTCATGAATTTGGTCATCTTCACAATGGCATTGGTTTCGTTCCGGAATTCAGAGCCGAACCGAGTTTCCTTAAAAACAAGCCAAAATAAGACGCACCGAGGGCAATTTGGATGTTTCGCGTTGACAATAAATAAACTTTTTGCTCTTCACAAATCAAAGGGAACTCTCATAACTTCAATTCACCAAATTTTTCACAAACACTTTCTCTCATTTCTCTCTCAATTTTCAAAGATCAAAACCACAAATTCTATAAAACTTTCATCAACATTCATTAATTTTCTTCAAGAATCAAGAGCAATATGGATTGAAGTTCAAGATCTCGAGTTCGGATTCGCTCTCCCCTCCATTATTCTCGTGCGCCACTCTCTCATTCCTCTCCGGATTCGCTTTTCAATTTCATTCGTGTTCGCGTTCGTGTCGTGTTCGTGTTTGCGCGTCGATTTAGATCTTCATCTGGTAGGCCTTTGAACATTGAATTAAGTGCTGAATTGTTGATGTTAACATGATTCGAATGCTAGATCTAGTGGTTGATGATGCTTAATTGATGATGATGATGATTAAATGTTAGATTCATTGACACCTTGCTTGCAATTGCATGTGGATACAAGTTTGGTGCACTATGTGTTTGATCTAATGCTTGCATGAGTTTGTTGCTTGATAATCAATGATGTTGACTTGAAATCTATGTGGATTGATGCCTAATTGTGGTTGTTTGATGCTCATAACGCTGTGCAAATCGAGTTTAATTCGTGCTTGATCTTTATTCTTGATGGATGCATGTATAGGTGGCTTGAAATGCTGTAGAAACTATTTTTTTTCAATTCTGTTACAGCGTAACCGGTTACGTGCTGGACCGTAACCGGTTACGAGACGTGTTTTCGCTGTTTTTTTGCACAGCGTAACCCGTTACGTGCCAAACCGTAACCTGTTACGGGTTGTTATGTTGGCCACTGTTTGCAGCGTAACCGGTTACGTGCCAGACCGTAACCGGTTACGAAAGTGCTCTCCTTCTCTCATTTTGCTACTGTCTTGACCGTAACCCGTTACGGGTCAGGGCGTAACCCGTTACGGTCCTGCATGTTTGTTTTTTTCTCAACTTTGAATGTTCATATCTTTTTGCTCGTAACTCCGATTTGCATTTTCTTTATATCGTTGGAAAGCTTGTGAAATATACTATTTTATGGAATGATTTGTATTTCTGAATTTTGTGGTTTCCATGATGGTACTTTTTCCGGCTTCCGGTGTAATTTTTGCATGCTTATTCTCGTATTACCGCACCTTTTCCATGTTTGCTTTGTCCGGTTTATTTTAGAATAGCAATAACGCAATTCCGATTGCGGTGTCTTGTTATCACTAACGTGTGTGCTAGTGTGCGAGGCTTTTGGATGGTCACTGATTGATGCTTATTCTATGAGTGTTCCGCTTTACTTGCGGGACACAATTTCATTCATTCTCTTTGTGTTCTCATCCTGGAGACACATCTCTAATACTTTGTATCTGCTTGTTTGGTTTGCTTGTTCCTCTTGCAGCTGTATTGTGATTATGCTCGATGCGCATGTCGACCTTTGTGTGCTTTCATGGCTAATCGGTGTGCTGACTATTTGCTTTTGCTTTGCTAGCTCGCTCACGGGATCCTAGTTTACTTGCTCTCTTCGCTTTAGTTTACGGATCATCATCTGTTTAGTATTGATTCCTTTTCCTTTTATTTCTCTCGCACTTTATCGCTTTCTCACATCATCCTTTAACATGAGAAGTAGGACCTAGACATGCATCTGGCAAAGTCCTCGAAAGAGGCTCTATTTTTTTCGGTGTGTTTACATTTGTGCTTTGCGGAAGGGAGTCACTGTGTAATAAGTCCTATATGACACTCCGTTAAGTCCTCATGGAAGGCATGCGGAAAGGGTTAGTAATCAACCCCCGCCTAGTCTCATCGAGTCCGTTCAGTATGCGCACGCTACGCGTTGCTCGCTTCTGAACCTGCACAAGATCTTGTTATCGAGTATGTTAGGAAAAGGGTTCATGCAACCGGACCCCCGCATTTCCCATAGCTCGCGTTGCTCGACGTTGATGCTCGGTGTACGCACGCACCATTTTCCTTTCAGATCCGTGACGGCTTGGTTGCTGAGAGGGATCAGATCCTTTTGTCTATGGCCCGATCATTTTCGCAAGGTCTAATGCTTGGTTGACTCCGGTGATTCGCTCCCCTTGGCTATGGCGGGACCGCTTTTCTACCACTCGGTCAGTACCATTGGTTTTGTTTGCTTTACGAGCGGAGCTCGTTTGTGTGATATTATTGTTTACTTTTGCCTTTTTCCCCATAGGTTGTTAGCTTAGTTTAGACTTGTACCCTTTGTATGATAACATTAGGTAGCAACCTTTCCCCCTTAGTTTAGGTTTTCCTCATGCATTCTTTAAAACACAAACCACACTCTTTGATTTTCTTTTCTTAAGAGCTTGTTATTTCCGCTCCATTCCCAAGCCTAAGTCTCCAAAGGTCGAGCAGCGGAGTGCGAATGTAACTCGTTCACCTAAAAAACACAAAACAAACAGAAACTAGTTAGTCGAGCTACGATAGCTCTGATTCTGCAAAACAGATACGTAGGCAGCGGGGTAGGGCCCGTGTGAGCACAATCCTTTCTTTTCCCTACATTCTGCATTCATTTTAGTCCAGATTAGCGCAGTTTGCTTACACACCCATAGTTTTAGACACAGGTGTGGATACCATCGAGTATGATGGGCGCATGGGGTGCTAATACCTTCCCCTCGCGTAACCGACTCCCTTACCCTTTTTTCTCTGGTCGTGAGACCGTTGTTTTTTTATGCTTTGCTGGCATTCCCTTCCTTTTTCAGGATAAATATGTTAGTGGCGACTCTGTCGATTTTTGCGGTAGCGACAGCTGGCGACTCTGCTAGGGAGATAGACCTATTGTGGGTCTGGACTTAGCAAGTTGATCTTAGCGCTTGTGTGTTTATCTTTGGGTGCTTTACTGCTTTGCATATTTACCTGTTTGCATTGCATTCTACGTGCGCTTTTACTTTTCTTCATCATATTCTGGACTGTCTGGATTTCTGTCTGTTGGGTGGGTGTTTCAAGAGGTAAAAGGCCCAATACCCAGGCTATGTGTGAACTATAGGAACACTAGGATAGAGTGGGAGCATGGTTTGTCTCGAGGTGTACGCCTCAGGATGGATTATGTGACCACGAACAGAGTAGTGGTTTCAAACGAAGGTATTATCGTCACCCGCATCCGCGCTGTGACGGTGCTTACCTTCGGGAGGACCGTATACTGCATTCCATGACCTTACCTTGGCCTAGATTTTACACGTAAGTGGCGCGGGAATCAATGATCATATAACAAGTACATTGTTTGTGACCGCTGTTCTCGTTTGTGGGTTACCGCTATTCTCGTTCGTGGGTTATTGTTGATCTTATTCGAGTGTACTATTGGTTCCTGTTCGTGGGGTACTATGGTTCTTGTTCGAGTGGTAAACCGTGTTCTATTCTAGTGTGCTGTTGACTATGGATTTTGGTTCCGTGGATTGACATTCCATGTTCCGTGTAGTATACCATTTGGGGGCCGAACCTTTGACTTGGTACTATGTGTATTACCGGCAGTCCAGAATGCCCGGTGGGAGACATCCAAAGCCCCACCACTTTGCATCATTGCATATTTACTTTGCAAAAAAATGATGTACAAAAATAACTAGCATACATGTTCCTTCCATTTCCAAGGAATCATATCTTTAAGCCTTGTGCCGAGCTTTTCTATCTCTTACTTGCTAGATCAATCAAAACACGAGGATTCCTTGGAAATTGATTGAACATGGCATTGCGCGCATATCATGCATCTCATACATTTCATGCATAATAGGTGTTCAGGGTTGAGGAATTCTTATTCAGACTTGGTGATCGGTCACCATTTCTACTTAGTTTCGTCATAAATTTGGCATAAGATCGTCATACTTGGTAACACTTTGTGGTTGTTTTCAAGAGTTTTTCATTGATTCCTTTAATATTAGCTAATTGCTTGCAATATGTTTTTGTGCCCTTTATCATGTCTTTTTAGATGCTTTTGATCTCTCTACTTGGTGGTTGTAGGTTAATTCTGGATCAGATGGAAATTTCACAAGTGTTGGTGTAAAAGAATATGAAAATCGTGACAAGCGTGTAGTATTTTGATCATAACTAGAGCTTCGTAACTCGGAATGACGCGGTTCCGGTGGCAAAATTTTGCTAACGAAAAGGGCTACAACTTTGATATTGAAGTAAAAGCCAAATTATGAAGGCAGAGGCTGACACGGGCAGCTCGTGTCAAGTGACACGACCGTGTCCAACCTGCTGAAGAATTCTCCCCAAAAGTGGCAGAAGCTGACACGGTCAGCCCGTGTCAAGCGACACGGCCGTGTCAGCTGGTGCGGACTGAAATTCTGAAATTTTCTATTTTTCTATTTTTAAAGCACCAGGGGCATTTTGGGTGTTCTGTCTTGGACCTGAAAACCTAGAATAGATTAAAAGTGATTTTGAGACAAGAGGAGAGGCACTTTTTGGAGATCGTACGATAGAATTCCAGAGAAGAGAAAGATAGCTTCATCAAGGGTTTGGAAGACGAAGAGATTCAACGGTGGACACCATTGAAGATCAGAGTTTTCATTAATCTTTGTAATGTCTAAAGTCTTTGAATTGTGTTTCTTGAATACTATGAGAGGCTAAACCCCCCAATGCTAGGGGGTGTCCCTGGTTTGATTTGTAATGACTCTGAATATCGTATTGCTTTAATCCTATGTTCGTATTATGCAATTTGATTGTTTAATGTTTTTATGCTTTCTTTGTCGGCAAAACAAGGATTGATCTCCGGTTAACAATCTGTAGGACTACGGTTGTTAAGGTTTTTAGACAATTAAATCTTATAGTTATCACCTAGGACTAGGGATACCGTAAGGTTATTTGAATATTCTTGATTAATTACAGCTTTGGTTAAACCCTTTGTTTCTAAGGACTTAGGCAATAGGATTGTAAACCAAAAGGTTTTCACTAAGGACTTAGGAAAACACCCTTAAGAACAAATAGTTGCATTATATGAACTTGTTAAAGAGATCTTTATTCAGAGGAGTTATAAAGAAAATCATACACCTACCTTGGCATTACTCTAAAAGTTATTAAAAAGTTCATTTTAATTTCAGCTTATTTATTTTAATTCACTTATTTCATTATAACAAAAACACCCATATGCCATATTGTTTAATTGACTAGTTACAATAAATTATATTTCCTACGCAATCCTCGTGATCGATACTTGGGGTAAAACCTATTATAACTACACCGGTGAAAATAGTACACTTGCTATTTTTCCGATCAAGTTTTTAGCGCCGTTGCCGGGGATTGCCAAAATATAATTGATTAATAAGTCAATTGAAATTTTGTTGCTCTGCAACTAAAATTTTATTTTTCTGCAATTTTTAATATGTTTTTATTTTATTTTTGCTATTAGCTAATCATTGTCTAATCTTGTTTGCGAGGTAAGGCCTCAGCAGAAAATTTTTTTTAACGCAGAACCAGAAAGATCATTGCGAGCACGACTTCGAGAAGCTAAGCAAAAAAGATTGGCATCAAAAGAAGAATCAACCATAGTTTCAGAATCTGAAAACGAAGAAACACTATCGAGCCCATCCAAGCAGTCAGATTCACAATCTGAAACTATGGCAGCTGATCCGCCTCCCGCGGAAAGACTTTTGGGTGATTATGGAAGAGCTAATGCACCACTTGGCCGAATGACAATAGTAAATCAACCGGTCAACGTGGCACACTTTCAATTACATCCTTCTACTATCCGCTTATTGGAGAGCAAGCCCTTTTCAGGAAGAATCAACGAAGATGTGAATAAGCATCTACAGAGATTCCTTACCACCACTACATCATTGAAGATAGAAGGCCATTCTGAAGAAGCCAAGAGACTTGTGATGTTTCCATTCACTTTATCTAAGGATGCGGAAGAGTGGTTTTACTCACTTCCAGCTGGGAGTATCACGACATGGCAAGAGATGGAAAATGCTTTCCTTAATGAGTATTTCCCTGCTTCAGTTTTCATTCGAAAAAGATATGACATTGTCAATTTCAAACAAAAAGAAGGGGAATCACTTGGAGATGCATATAAGAGGTTTAAGAGGTGTTTGGTTGCATGTCCCATTCATAACATGGATCCAACCGAGCAAATGCAAACTTTTGTGAATGGTCTATGAGTCAAGACAAAACAGCTTATAGACACTGCTGCCGGTGGCTCAACAAATTTCTCAACAGCCACTGGTATCAAGAGGATCATAGAAGCAATTGCCGTTAATGAGCATATTGAGTTGTATGATCGCACATTGAATCAAACAGAAGGTAAGATTAATTTAAAGCTTGCAGATCAGGTTGTTCAAATGGAGGACCAAATTGCAGCTGAAGTCGAGAGAAGACTCAAGAAGATGATTGTTGAGACTCAAACTGTGGCTCAAGTTCAACCGGCTCAAACTGTCAGCTGTGAGATTTGTAACGGCCCTCACCAAACTGTGTATTGTTTTGCAACTCCTCGACAAGTTGAAGACATCAAGTTCTTGAAGCAGAACAATTCTTATTCTAACACCTATAATCCGGGGTGGAAGAATCATCCAAATTTTGCTTGGAAAGATCAACAACAACAACAACAACAACAACAAGGCACCCAGAAGGCAGAGTGGGAAGTGGCAATTGAAAGATTGGCTGGGCAGTGCTCTCAATTCCAAGAAGAAACAAGAAATAACAACAGAAATACCACCACCTTAATTAAAAATCTGGAAGTTCAAGTGGGACAAATAGCACAACATCTCACTCTACAGGCACAAGGTACCTTTCCGAGCCCAACTGTGAAAAATCCGAAAGACCAAGAGAAAATAAATGATGTCACAACAAGAAGTCAGAAAGCTGCAGATTTTGAAAAAGAAGAGGAAATAAATGACAACTTGGTCATTGAGGTAGATTTGGAAATAAGAGAGAATCCAAAAGAGCCCGAAGTTGTGGTACTACCGGGTAAGCCACTTGAAGAGAAAAGTAAAAATGAGGCTAAACCGGTGATTAAATTACCATTCCCCTCTAGAGTAGCCAAGAAGGATTTGAAAGCGAAGGATTTTGAGAAGTTTGCTGCAATGTTCAAAAAGTTAGAGATTAACTTACCCTTCTTTGAAGCACTGGAGAATTACCTTTGTACAAGAAATTCATGAAAGAAGTGATTTCTAAAAAGAGACCAGTAGGAGTGGAGCCTGAAGTGGTAACTGGAAAGTGTGGTAGAGTCTCACCAGAAAGGAGGATCCCAATCAAGAGGAAAGACCCTGGAGCAGTGGCAATTCCTTGTACTATCAATGATAGATCGTTCAAGAAGGTGTTAATTGATTCTGGTTCTAGTGTAAGTTTAATGCCACTGTCTATCTTTAAAAAGCTTGACATTTGAAAGATAAGCGAGAGTGAGACCAAATTAAAATTTGCTGATCACACCATTAAGCAGTCATATGGGATAGTTGAAGATGTATTGGTGGAGGTAGGTGAGTTTATCTTTCCAGTTGATTTCCATATTATGGATATTCCTGAAGATGAAGAGACTCTTATCCTTCTTGGGCGGCCATTTTTTATTACTAGTCGATGCAGTCTGGATCTCGAGAAAGGGACACTAACAGTAAAATCATTTGATGAAGAGGTAACAATGAAGGTCTTGGACGTCAAAAAGAAAGGTGCATGTGGAAATAATAAATCATCGGTTGGTTTGATTAGAAGTGAGGGAGAAAGCAAAAGTCCAAAACCCCTCCCAGAAAAAGTATCGAGCATAGTCTCTCAGGTGGGCTCAGCTCAGGCATCTATCATAAGTTCTGCGTTCATTTAAGAAGTTAAAAAGAAGAAAAAAGAGGACAATCAAAGTGAGAAAATGAAAGTGGATTGTAACTTAAAGAGAAAAGCAATCAGGTTTGGAGAAGTGACAAGCAACCAGGTTTGGAGGAGGAAGTACCCTCCTTAATAAAGGGTAATGGACCGTCGTGCCATGCGACGTTAAACAAAGCGCTTCGTAGGAGGCAACCCACGGTTTTAATAATGCGGTTTACTTTTTGTTTTGTTTTTCAGAAAATAAAGAAAAGTGGGTCTCTCTGGTGAAAGCTAGGAAGCGGCAGCTGGAGTCGCAGTACCCTTTGTGAGTTCACCCTCGCTGTCTCGAATTGAAACATTGAGGTCAATGTTTGGTTCAAGTGTGGGGGGGTTTTTATTGCGTTCTGTTTTTATTTTGAGTATTTGTTTTTCCTAGTATTTCTATGCTATTATGTTTACCAGGTGTTACAGATTGATGAGATTTACCGGATGGTTGATGGAGTGGTAGTAAAAGGATGAAAGATCCAACCCAAACTTGCACCCCAGGCATCCCTGGAAGTTGATTCAACCAAAAAGAATTGTTGGACGCAACTTGATAACACCAGACCGAGATTGAAAGTTGGTACACACGAACCGAAAAAGGAGCAACATCACACGATAAGTACTATGGATCCTTTAAGCTATGCCCAACATGGTGAGAACACAAAAAAGCCAGAAATATATCATCATAAGAGAGTAGTCAGGTATGACTTTATCACTTTGAATTTGCGTACATTCTGCTCATATGACACTACATGATGACACACACTGAGGCACGTTGTTTCTGTTTCCTCTGAGCCTTTCTAGCCTTCCCATGTTTATTTTTATCCATTGTAAACCCCTTTGAGCTTGTATCCCTTGTTTGTGTTAAACCACATATATTAACTCCTAGCCAAAAAGAAAAAAAATTCTAATTTCCTACCCTGCTCGGCATAAGTGCTGTAATGTTGTGTTATATCAGTGCAAAAATTGTAAGTTTGGGGTAGTACACCTAAAGAATGGCGAGTGCGAAAAAAAATGAATGAAAAAAAAAGAAAAGAAAAATGTTGAGACATCAAAGTTCCTTAAGAAAAGGAAGAATTCGAAGAAGCACTCGCCTAAACAAAAAGACTCGTTGATTTATCACACACTAAAAAAATAGAAATAAGGGTATGGTTAAATCCTATGATGCTATAAGAAGCACGAAAACAAGAAAAACAACATGAATGCTGAGCCTATAACCCTTGTGTATCCTTTTCCTTATTTATCTCACCGCACCTAAGCCCCGCTACATCCCAAAGACCTCAAAAAGTGTGTGCAGAGTGTTTGTGTATGAAAGTAGAGTTTACTCAAATTTAAAAGTTGGTATTGCATATCATGACTTGTGAGTGAAGTTCATTTAAACCCCGAGAGAATTGGTGAGAAATGTGAAAAAGCTTGCAGGTGAAGGAGTACTTTGACGTGGAAGTGAAGCGAGAAACCCGGTTCGTGAAACTGAAAAAAATTGATCGGAAAGGTATAAGTTGAGTTGCGAAAAGCATTGGTTGTATTGTGGTAGCGTGAATTCAGGGGTGACCTTTGTTTTGTTCTCTCATGCATCACTTCTGGACAAGCAATGAGATAAGTTTGGGGTTGTGATCGGTCACCATTTCTACTTAGTTTCGTCATAAATTCGGCATAAGATCGTCAAAGTTGGTAACACTTTGTGGTTGTTTTTAAGAGTTTTTCATTGATTCCTTTAATATTAGTTAATTGCTTGCATTATGTTTTTGTGCCCTTTATCATGTCTTTTTAGATGTTTTTGATCTCTCTACTTGGTGGTTGTAGGTTAATTCTGGATCAAATTGAAATTTCACAAGTGTTGGTGTAAAAGAAGCTGAAAATCGTGACAAGCGTGTAGTATTTTGATCATAACTAGAGCTTCGTAACTCGGAATGACGCGGTTCCGATGGCAAAATTTCGCTAACGAAAAGGGCTACAACTTTGATGTTGAAGTAAAAGCCAAATTATGAAGGCAGAGGCTGATACGGGCAGCCCGTGTCAAGTGACACGGCCGTGTCCAACCTGCTGAAGAATTCTCCCCAAAAGTGGCAGAAGCTGACACGGTCATCCCGTGTCAAGTGACACGACCGTGTCAGCTGGTGCGGACAGAAATTCTGAAATTTTCTATTTTTATATTTTTAAAGCACCAGGGGCATTTTGGGTGTTCTGTCTTGGACCTGAAAACCTAGAACAGATTAAAAGTGATTTTGAGACAAGAGGAGAGGCACTTTTTTGAGATCATAGAATTCCAGAGAAGGGAAAGATAGCTTCATCAAGGGCTTGGAAGACGAAGAGATTCAACGGTGGACACCATTGAAGATCAGAGTTTTCAGTAATCTTTGTAATGTCTAAACTCTTTGAATTGTGTTTCTTGAATACTATGAGAGGCTAAACCCCCCAATGCTAGGGGGGTGTCCTTGATTTGATTTGTAATGACTCTGAATATCGTATTGCTTTAATCCTATGTTCGTATTATGCAATTTGATTGTTTAATGTTTTTATGCTTTCTTTGTCGGCAAAACAAGGATTGATCTCCGGTTAACAATCTGTAGGACTACGGTTGTTAAGGTTTTTAGACAATTAAATCTTATAGTTATCACCTAGGACTAGGGATACCGTAAGGTTATTTGAATATTCTTGATTAATTACAGCTTTGGTTAAACCCTTTGTTTCTAAGGACTTAGGCAATAGGATTGTAAACCAAAAGGTTTTCAGTAAGGACTTAGGAAAACACCCTTAAGAACAAATAGTTGCATTATATGAACTTGTTAAAGAGATCTTTATTCAGAGGAGTTATAAAGCAAATCATACACCTACCTTGGCATTACTCTAAAAGTTATTAAAAAGTTCATTTTAATTTCAGCTTATTTATTTTAATTCACTTATTTCATTATAACAAAAACACCCATATGCCATTTTGTTTAATTGACTAGTTACAATAATTTATATTTCCTACGCAATCCTCGTGATCGATACTTGGGTTAAAACCCATTATAACTACACCGGTGAAAATAGTACACTTGCTATTTTTCCGATCACTTGGTATTCTCTCACCAGACTCTGAGACTTGACTTGTTCTTATTGTGTGTTCAAAGATTAGTCATGGAACAACTTTGTGGGGATTTTACCGAGAAGAAAGCTCAGTTGGGGTTCTTTTTGAAGACTTGTCTTATGCTCATTTGCTTCCATGCTTGCTTTATTTGCAACTGGTTCAGCTCCGTATTGTGTGGATGTCTACAGGTTCTTTGCTTGATGACGATGACACTAGGTGTGAGTTCTATTTTGGGGCACCTGGTCATGATGTTAGGATCTGCAAGCCATTGAAGTTGCTTGGGGCTCCCGCACGAGGGGTAAGCAAGACATTATCTATCTTGAGCTTGCATCTTTTGCATTGCTCGAATCCCTGATGCACTTACAAATTCCGTGTGACTTCGCCAGAATCTTCTGCCAGGCAGTAATCAAAAGTGTTTTACAGAGACACCTCTCATTCTCAAGGTTCTGCGTCATATCCCGAGTCATCTCTTCCTGGAAGTTTCCTGTTCAACAGACGTCGCTTGTCATCTGAGAGAGAGAGAAAGAAAAAACAATATGTGAAACAAGCTGATGTAATCCCAGTGCCCTGGTGTTCAGTTGTTTCCCTGCTTGTTGGAATTTTAGTTGGTTAAGATTCGTGCTTCGGGTATTTCTCACCATAGATAGCTCTCTTGATTTTGATGACAATACTTGGTGTTTCTGTTATGGGGGAACCTGATCATAATGTCAAGCTTTACAAGGGGTTGAGGTACAAAGAGTCCAAGACTTGCTCGATGCAAGGGTTTGAATTTATTCATAATGGTTTCTACTGGTCAATCCCATTTCATCTGCTGCAAGTGGAATGTTTGGTCTTCCTCGAGGAGTAACTCATAAGAATCACTTGCAACTTGTACTACTAGAGGCTTCCTTGCCAACAACTCTTGTGCGTTCAAAGTAATGACTTTGATAGCCAAGCGGTATAGGTTATTGTTGTTCGCTGATATTAATACAAGTTTCCTCCATTCATGATGGTGTTTTCTGTTTCAGAAGCTATATTTAGGGCTCCCGACCGAGGGATAAGCAAGACTCTGTGTTCTTGAGTTCGCATCATTGGCAGCTCAAATCCCTAAAGCATTCACGAACTCCAGTCGCTATATTTGGGGCTCCTGACCGAGGGATAAGCAAGACGCCTTGTATCTTGAGTTTGTGCACCACTTGCATGGCTCAAATCCCTAAAAGATGGACACTTACAACTCTTGTATGACTTCGCCGAAGTCTTCTTCCAGGAAGTAATCTAAAGTGTTCTACAGGAACATATGCAATGCTTGGTGTGTTTCCACTTTGGGGCACCTGATTATCCGATTGAAGACTGTCAGACATTCAAAGAAAAGGTTCAAGACCTGATTGACTCAAAGGCTATCACATTCGCACCTGAAGGCTAGAATTGAAGTTCTCTTTTGACACAGCGGATCCTTTGAAGCAATAAGTCCATACGGAGAGGATCTCCTCAACGTTGGCATTTCTTAAATCATCATGCATGTTCATGTTTAAGCTTTCTTGTTTTGTGCAATACTGTTTGTATGTAAAACTTGTTTGTTTTTGAACTATAATCATAATGCATCGAATATGTTTGTCTTGAAAAAATCCATTCGCTTTTGCTCTTATATGTTTTTATATGCTTTTTGTGATACTGAACTCTTGTTAATAAAACATGATAACTCCATAGGGAGAATGATGAACATAATACCAATAACCTCAAATGGTATGCTTTTGAGTAGAACCATGTTGATGATGTACAGGCATTGTTTCAAGTCCAAACACTGGAGATATAAGGGAGAGAAACCCTCGTTAACCCCCTCTGAGCCTTCGAAGTAGGAGTTTCTTTTCTCTAAAAAAACCCTCACATTTAACCCTGGGGCAGGTAGTGTTCAGTTAACCTGGTCGAGCGTTCTGAACTCATCAGGAGCACGCATCCAAGGATACAACAATGGTTATCCATCGCATCAGGAGGACGAAACGTCAGAACCACAACGGTTATCTCTCACCTCAAGAGGTCGGGACTACGATTTATCCCTCACCCCAGGAGGTCGAGACATCAAATTTATCCCTCACCTCAGGAGGTCGAGACATCAAATTTATCCCTCACATCAGGAGGTCAAGACCAACATCAAAGCCGCTGTGGTTTATCCCTCACATCAGGGGGTCAAGATATGATGATACCTCAATGGTAATTCTTCACCAATCAATGACTCAGGCAGTCACTATGCACTTCCAACAAACCAAAGATTCAGGATCACACGATTTGTTCAAAAGAAAAGAATGAATAAAAAAGAATGAATAAAAAAGAAGAAAGCCCGCTAAGTCGACAACTTGAAAGCATGTGACTTAGGCAAAAGTTAGGGCATCCCGCTGGATTTCCATATCAAAATTCAAAAGAATTTGTCCAGGAAAAAGTTAGGGAAACAAAAAAAAAACAAAGCAAAAGCGGAAAAAGGATTACAAAATAAGAATCCTCGACAAAGAACAAAGTTGTGTGATCAGACACCAAAATTAAAGGTAAAGTGACTGCCGTGTCCGAACGCCTCTTTGACTCCTCAATCATCTCAAATTTCTCTTGAAAGATGAATGCTCGTGTCAAGTTAACTGAACTTAGGACTGGAGAACATCACGAAGGGGGTGGGCACCAAATAATTTTGAGCCTAAAAATCCTTTTTTCTAAAAACTGTGAACCTGACCACGTTACAACCCTTAAAAGTCCTAACTGAAGCATCGGTTAATTCGAAAGCGGACTGTACATGAGAATACGGTAAACTGGCTCCTAGGAGATCCGCTAAGCGCTTGAGTTGGTATCACACCATCTTTCTTTCAAAAAATTGATGTTACGACATCCTTTCGTAAAAAGGTTTCTTTAAACTTCAAGACAAACATACTCTTTGCATTAGAATTATATTTCTCATAATAAACATTCTTTGCATATGAACAAGTGTTTGACATCAAGAAAGTTTCCACAATGAACTTCAGATGAAATATTCTATCCTTCCGAAGGACAGGTTGTCTTTAGAACTCCGTTGAGAAAAGGCAGCAACATTTCAAAGTCCGATCACCCTCAGGGGCACAAAAGCGTTTGATTACTCTAGCGAGTAAGTTTTCAATCAATCTGAGGCAATCAGGTCAAGATTCGAAGAATCTCTCAGAGTGTTGAATAATAAGGGGCATTCACCCAAGCACAGTCAAACCTACTTACAATACAAGTCAGGAAGGGGCATGGTGCTAAAATTCTTGATACTGGGGCAAGTCAGTTTGATATGAACAAAAGGTCCTTACGAGACTAATCTCTTCAAAGTCCTTACAGGCTGGGGCAAGACACTATGCATTGGCATTTTATCCTCATCAGAAGGTGTTCAGTTTAAAGTTCAAGTGTGAGCTAAACAACTTATGAACTTGAGAACCATCAGGGTCGTCATCCTCAATGGTCTGAAGCTGAAAGTCCAATCTTTGGTGGCATCTCTTTGCATTTCAGTGTGATTTTCAAATCTCTTCCAGAGGTTGCAACTGTTGCTTATCGGTATCCCTCAACGAGTCGTGAGTTTCCAACCCTCGTGTTGTGAGTTCTTTGCTTTCCGACCCTCGAGTCGTGAGTTTCCAACCATCGTGTTGTGAGTTATTTGCTTTCCGACCCTCGAGTCGTGAGTTTCCAACCCTCGTGTCATGAGTTTACATCCTTTCCGACCCTCGAGTAGTGAGTTTATCTCCTTTCCGACCCTCGTGTCGTGAGTTTGATTCCTTTCCGACCCTCGTGTCGTGAGTTTGATTCCTTTCCGACCCTCGAGTCGTGAGTCTAATTGCTTTCCGACCCTCGAGTCGTGAGTTTATCTCCTTTCCAACCCTCGAGTCGTGAGTTTATCTCCTTTCCGACCCTTGTGTCGTGGATTTCCAACAATTGCGGATAGTTGTCGTATACGTTCCAATGTGTCTGTAATCCCATTACTTGTTGGCATCTTTACAATCAATACGAATATGAAGAATGTAACACCCTTCTAAACCCCGCGGAAAATTAATAAAATAATCAGAGTAAAACATGAAGAAGAGTATTACAACGCCAACAAAATAAACAATATTCATGTCATGCCATAAAGGAACGATAAACCAAAAATTATTCAGGTAGCATGTTAACACAGCGGAATATTCTTAACAACTGAATAATCAAACATCTGGAGTCGAAGACTCATAATTCAACCATAAACCATAAACAAAACAGAAGTCTATCAGCCAATTCTAAAATAACGTTCCCGGTGTTACACGACCAGAGCATGACACAGACCCAACTGACTCTAACGAACTACTTGACGAGCTAATCCTCACCAAGTACACAAGCTACTCCTCAATCTGAAAAATAACAACAGTAAGGGTGAGTTTCATTCGCATTAACAAATGTTATAGGTATATAAACAATACAACTTCATCCATACATTATTCACCCAAATCAATTATATTCAGATAATATAGCAACATTCATACCAAAATACACACAAATTATAACATTGGACAACTTCCATTCATGTTACAATTATACACAACAACCTAATGCAATGGAACTAAATGCATGTGGTACCAAACATGGGATAACCCATCTCACCGATCCACCACCATAAAGATTCGGCTACTTCTCTCACCAATTCCACACAATGGGAATTAGCTACCGCTGTCCCACCACCATAAGGGATACAACCCACAACATGATTATGAAATGCATGCATCACATATCGTATGCTAATCATCAACACCAAACAACTGAACAATCATAATCATCAACCAATGCAATAACAATATAAACCACCACAACCAATTAAATCAAGTGTTCAAATTAAATTCGAGTCACAACTCAAACACTATTTTATTGCATATATCACTGAATTAGCCTCATTATGTTCGAAACGGCACATCAAACAGACTAACAGTTAAAAAGTTATACATCGTTAAACTTTAACAAAAATCCCAAACAGCATAGCACGCGGCGCCAACATCCACACGCGGTGCGAAGCGAGGAAAAAGTTACGCCTTCGCGGCACCAACACAGGTACGCGGCGCGACCTGTGCGTATCAAAACATCCTGACATTCTGCCCATCTGTTCGCGGTGCCACCCTGTGCACGCGGCGCGAACCGGTGATTTCAGAAACCCCAACCTGCAGAAAACAGCATTCTATACCTCCCAAATACTCTCAAATCATACCAGTACGAATTTCAGAAAAATAAATCACACATACTACATAGATTGCACGTTTACACATACTTCTAATCATGTTTAACATCATTATTCATCCCCAATCATCATTCACAACCTAAATTGAATCAAAGTTCTATAAACCCCAAAAACCCCAAACCCGACATATAATCCAATTCGAAATCCTAACATACAAATTCCATCGAATCATTCATACAACCCATAATAGAGGTTAATGAGAAGAATCCCCCTTACCTTAGCCAAATTCTTGAATTGGTTCCTCTTCCTCTTTGGTTCTCCTTCACGCTCTTCAGTTCCTCTTCTCACAGCTTCTGGTTTCCACGTTCTAATTTTTCCTTCTCTTCTTGTTTTCCTTTATTTTATGAAAAACATAAAATTAGAAATGGGCTCTTACACAATTACACCCCCACTTTACTAATTCCACCGCATGGCCCAATGAATTAACATTTCATTATTTTTCCCCATAATTCAACAAAATGTTAATTTCTCATAATTAATTTAAAACTTGATTAAATTAATTAAATAAGAATTTTCGGGATGTTACAACTCTCCCCCACTAAAGAGTTTTCGTCCTCGAAAACATACCTCAAGCAAATAGTTCCAGATAGGAATCTTTCATCTGGCTTTCTAACTCCCAGGTGACGTTTCCATCAGCTGGTCCTCCCCAAGCTACCCTGACTAAAGCTATTTCCTTGCCCCGCAATTGCTTCAGTCTTCTATCTTCAATCCTCACAGGTAACGTTTCAACCGTTAAGTTGTCTTTAACCTGCACATCATCCACTAGGATCACGTGGGACGGATCCGAAATGTATTTCCTCAATTGAGAATCATGAAATACATCATGCAAGTTGGCAAGCATTGGCGGTAACGCAATACGATATGCCACTTCTCTCACTCTTTCCGAAATTTGGAATGGTCCAATAAAACGCGGAGTCAACTTCTTTGACTTCAAAGCTCGACCAATACCCGTCATAGGAGTAACCTTCATAAACACATGATCTCCCTCTTGAAACTCAAGTGTCTTCCTCCTTTTATCATAATAGCTCTTTTGACGACTCTGAGAAGCTTTCATCTTCTCTTGAATCATCTTAATCTTCTCCGTAGTCTGTTGTACAATTTCTGGTCCAATCACAGCACTCTCACCAGCTTCGTACCAACACAATGGAGTTCTACATCTCCTACCATACAATGCCTGAAACGGAGCCATACCTATACTCGAATGAAAACTGTTGTTGTAGGTAAATTCAATCAAAGGCAGATAACTATCCCAAGCACCTCCTTTTTCTAACACACAAGCACGTAACAAGTCTTCTTACGACTGAATTGTCCTTTCAGTCTGTCCATCCGTCTGCGGATGATAAGCAGAACTTAGTCTCAGCTTAGTACCCAAAGCCTTCTGCAAACCCTCCCAGAACTTCGACGTAAATCTTGGATCTCTATCTGACACGATACTCGAAGGAATACCATGTAGACTAACTATCTTCTCAATATACAATTGAGCCAACTTTTCCATCGGATAATCCATTCTTATTGGTATAAAATGTGCAGACTTCGTCAATCTGTCTACCACGACCCAGATAGCTTCACAATTCTTAACAGTTCTCGGCAAACCCGAAACAAAATCCATTGATATGCTATCCCATTTCCACTCAGGAATAAACATCGGTTGCATAAATCCAGATGGCTTCTGATGTTCAACCTTTGACTTCTGACAAGTCAAACAAGAATACACAAACTCGGCAATTTCTTTCTTCATTCCAGGCCACCAAAACAGCTTTTCCAAGTCATGATACATCTTGGTAGCACCAGGATGAATACTTAATCCACTACGGTGTCCTTCTTCGAGAATACTCTTCCTCAATTCGGAAACATTAGGAACACAAACACGGTTACCAAACCTGATAATACCATTCTCGTCGATTCTGAATTCACCTCCCTTGCCTTGGTTAATCAGAGTCAACTTGTCCACCAATTCTACATCAGCTTTCTGACCTTCTCGAATTTCTTCTAGAATACCACTAGTCAGCTTCAGCATTCCCAACTTAACACTGACGAGTGTCTTCGCATACTAAACTCAAATCTCGGAATTGTTCAATTAAATCCAATTCTCTTACCATCAGCATAGACATATGCAAGGACTTCCTACTCAAAGCATCGGCAACCACGTTTGCTTTACCCGGATGGTAATTCAGCCCAAAATCATAATCCTTAAGGAACTCTAACCACCTCCTTTGCCTCATATTCAGCTCTTTTTGATCAAAGAGATACTTCAGACTCTTGTGATCACTAAACACTTCAAACCTCGAACCATACAGATAATGTCTCCACAACTTCAACACAAATACCACTGCTGCCAATTCTAAGTCATGAGTCGGATAGTTTCTCTCATGCACTTTGAGTTGTCTCAACGCATAAGCGACTACCTGTTGATTCTGCATTAGTACACCTCCTAGTCCCAACAACGAAGCATCACAATATACCACAAAAGATTCCGCCGGATTCGGCAAAATCAAGATCGGCGCACTAGTCAACCTCTTCTTCAACTCTTGGAATCCTTCTTCACATTTCGAATCCCAGATGAATGCTTGACCCTTCCTAGTCAACTTAGTTAACGGCAACGCTAACTTTGAAAAACCTTCAATGAACTTTCTATAGTAACCCGCAAGACCAAGGAAACTACGGATTTCGGAAACTGACTTCGGAGCTTCCCATTGAGACACTGCTTCTACTTTCGTTGGGTCAACGGCAATACCATCTTTAGAAATTACATGCCCAAGAAAGCTTACTTCACTTAGCCAGAACTCACACTTTGACAGTTTCGCATAAAGTTTCTTTTCCTTCAGTAGTTCTAATACCACTCTTAGATGCTCTGCATGTTCATCTTCACTCTTAGAATATATTAGAATATCATCGATAAATACCACCACAAACTGATCCAGGTAAGGATGAAAGATCCTATTCATATATTCCATGAAAACTCCTGGTGCATTAGTTACTCCAAATGGCATCACTGTATATTCGTAATGGCCATACCTTGTTCTAAATGCCGTTTTCTGAATATCGTCCGTCTTCACCCGAATCTGATGATATCCCGACCTCAAGTCAATTTTGCTGAACACACTCGCACCAACCAATTGATCCATCAAATCATCAATCCTCGGTAATGGATACCGATTCTTGATAGTAACCTTATTCAGCTGTCTATATTCCACACACAATCTCATAGAACCTTCTTTCTTCTTTACCAACAACACCGACGCACCCCACGGCGATACACTAGGACGAATGAATTCTTTTTCCAGTAACTCCTCTAGCTGACTCTTCAACTCTGCTAGCTCAGATACCGACATACGATACGGCGCCATCGACACCGGACTAGTTCCAGGAACTAACTCAATAGCAAATTCTACTTCCCTCTCTGGCGGTAACTCTCTTACATCTTTTGGAAAAACTTCTGGAAATTCACATACTACCGGTAAGTCTCCACTCACCAATTTCTTCTTCACTTCCATGGATGCAATCACCATAAACACGGCAGCCCCGTCCTTCATTGCTTCCTCCACTTGTCTAGCAGTCACTGCTACACCCTCAACACCGACATCTTCCGGAAAAATAACCGTCTTCGTGAAACAGTTGATATGAATCCGATTAAATTGCAACCAATTCATACCCAGGATGACATCAAGTTGTTCCAACGGAAGGCACACTAAGTCCATTCCGAACTCTCTACCAAAAATATCAATTGGACAGTTCAAACAGGCAAACGAAGTAGTCACTGAACCCGACGCAGGAGTGTCAATGATCATACTTCCATTAATCTCAGATATTTCCAAATTCAGTCGTTTAGCACAATCCAATGAAATAAACGAGTGAGTCGCTCCAGTATCTATTATTGCAATTAAAGGAGTGCCATGGATAAAACACGTACCTTTAATCAACCGATCCTCTGGAGTAGTCTCTGAACCAGATAAAGCGAAAACTTTACCCCCAGCTTGATTCTTCTTTGGCTTAGGACAGTATGGACTAATGTGACCTTCTTCACCACAGTTATAACAAGTCACCGTCCTTCCCTTGCAGTCAACAGCAATGTGGCCTGCTTTACCACACCTGTAGCACTTCTTCTCTTCGCTTTTGCACTCGTGAACACGATGTCCAGGTTCCCCACACTTAAAGCACTTAACAGGAGCACTAGAGTCTCCCCCACTAGGCTTCTTCCAACTTCCAGCTTTATAATTACCTCTACCATATGGTTTACCACGGTCCATAGGCTTCTTCCCTTTCTTGTCAACTAACTCGCGAGAGTGAGATGACTTCAGCTTGAGGTTATCCTCTTCATAGATCCTACTACAGTCCACCAAATCTGTAAACCGACGAATCCTCTGGTACCTGATTCCCTGCTTAATTTCATCACGGAGACCATTCTCGAACTTAACACATTTCGAAAATTCGCTCGCTTCATCATTGTTATAGTGGACATAGTACTTGGCCAGCTCAACAAACTTTGAAGCATACTCCGGCACCGTCATGTTACCTTGTGTCAGCTCCAAAAACTCAACTTCTTTCCTGCCTCGAACATCCTCAGGAAAGTACCTCCTCAGGAATTCTCGCCTGAATACAGCCCAAGTGATCGCTACACCTGCAGATTCAAGTTCATCTCTACTAGCCATCCACCAATCATCAGCTTCTTCAGACAGCATATGAGTCCCATACCTCACCTTCAGATTTTCAGCACAATCGATCACTCTGAAGATCCTTTCGATTTCCTTCAGCCACCTCTGAGCTCCTTCGGGATCGTGCGTGCCCTTGAACAACGGAGGATTGTTCCTCTGAAAGCTATTCAGCTGCCTGTCAGCACCAATACCAGCTCCATTGGCATTCCCTCCTAATACACCAGCAATCATGCCCAGAGCCTCAACAATCGCGTCGTCATTTCTTCCTCCTCTTCCGGCCATTGTTCTGCTAAATATCAGACAATATTCATTAGAACAAGAAGTATCGACAGTGTCAACTTTACACTAATCGTATACGAAGGATTAACCGACACTAAGACTCTGACTCAACGACCGACTATGCTCTGATACCACTATTGTAACACCCTTCTAAACCCCGCGGAAAATTAATAAAATAATCAGAGTAAAACATGAAGAAGAGTATTACAACGCCAACAAAATAAACAATATTCATGTCATGCCATAAAGGAACGATAAACCAAAAATTATTCAGGTAGCATGTTAACACAGCGGAATATTCTTAACAACTGAATAATCAAACATCTGGAGTCGAAGACTCATAATTCAACCATAAACCATAAACAAAACAGAAGTCTATCAGCCAATTCTAAAATAACGTTCCCGGTGTTACACGACCAGAGCATGACACAGACCCAACTGACTCTAACGAACTACTTGACGAGCTAATCCTCCCCAAGTACACAAGCTACTCCTCAATCTGAAAAATAACAACAGTAAGGGTGAGTTTCATTCGTATTAACAAATGTTATAGGTATATAAACAATACAACTTCATCCATACATTATTCACCCAAATCAATTATATTCAGATAATATAGCAACATTCATACCAAAATACACACAAATTATAACATTGGACAACTTCCATTCATGTTACAATTATACACAACAACCTAATGCAATGCAACTAAATGCATGTGGTACCAAACATGGGATAACCCATCTCACCGATCCACCACCGTAAAGATTCGGCTACTTCTCTCACCAATTCCACACAATGGGAATTAGCTACAGCTGTCCCACCACCATAAGGGATACAGCCCACAACATGATTATGAAATGCATGCATCACATACCGTATGCTAATCATCAACACCAAACAACTGAATTGGTTAATGAGAAGAATCCAATTCGAAATCCTAACATACAAATTCCATCGAATCATTCATACAACCCATAATAGAGGTTAATGAGAAGAATCCCCCCTTACCTTAGCCAAATTCTTGAATTGGTTCCTCTTCCTCTTTGGCTCTCCTTCACGCTCTTCAGTTCCTCTTCTCACAGCTTCTGGTTTCCACGTTCTAATTTTTCCTTCTCTTCTTGTTTTCCTTTATTTTATGAAAAACATAAAATTAGAAATGGGCTCTTACACAATTACACCCCCACTTTACTAATTCCACCGCATGGCCCAATGACTTAACATTTCATTATTTTTCCCCATAATTCAACAAAATGTTAATTTCTCATAATTAATTTAAAACTTGATTAAATTAATTAAATAAGAATTTTCGAGATGTTACACAGAACACTATGAAAGCCAATCCTTGTTTGGTCCCCTTTGAAGTCAATACTTGCTTGACCCCTTAAGCCCGTTTCCTGGTGGCATTCTCTTGGAGAAACAATGCATGTTTGATGCTCTGGCCGATACTTGTTTGATATTCTAATTATTGCTTTCCTATTAACTCATTGAATCCATTGCTTGTTTGGAAAGTTTCAAGCTCAGATGTCTGACAATCTGTTTGCTCTTGCATTTTCCTATTGTGGATGGGCATCACTATCCTCTGTTATGTGAGGAAACCCCGTGAAGATGTCATGCTATATCCTGGGGCATTTTCATCTGTTTATCTCGCAGGTACATCCTTTTGAGTGCATTATGTCAGCGCATTGGCGGATTTAGCCAAGCGAGAGATCCTCATTCCCCAGCTGAGTACATCCATATGAGGTTTGCTTTGCTCCAAGATTCTCATCTCCTCAGCAAAGCACATCTCAATGCCATTTCCGTGCTTCAGAAGTCTTATTCCCCGGTGGAATTCCTTCTCCCCAGTTGAATCATGATTGAATGGTATCTGATTCCCCAGCGAGCTCTTAATGAGGTTCCTTGCCCAAGTTCCTCATTTTCCCCAGTAGAGCGTTTCTCTCCCCAATAGATTGACCTGTTTTCCCCAGGAGAGTCATCTTATTCCCCAGTGGAGTGATCTTAACAAGAGGTTCTTATGCCGAGTTCCTTATTCCCAGCGGATTTCTTATATTCTCAGTGGACCATTATGCAGAAGTATTCATATTCTCCACTGAGTCTCTCCTCAGCAGAGTTTCACATGCATCCTCAGCAGGATTTGTTGTCATCAAGGATTTCCCCAGCGGAATGCGTCCTGCACAAGCAAGTTGGTAACTTCCCATCAGAGTTTTCTCCATGACTTGCATTTATCTCCACATCCCCAGAGTGTTGAGAATTTGCTTCTCCAGTGAAGTTGCCAGGGTATTCCCCCAAGCAGTCAGGAGGGATTTATGTCCCCAGCCAGAGCTCGCATCCAGATTTAATCATCTCCAGCAGTTTGCTGATTCATCTTTGCCAGCTCGTAGTTGTGACTTCTGGTCATTCATCTTGTCCTCCCCACAGAGTTCCATACTCTCTCTAGGACTTCTTCAGCAATTCAGTGCTCCTCTGTTGCTTCCCCAAGCAGCGTCGAAATCATGCATCATTCGCATTGCATTCGATAAGCATGTAGTATTTCCATTATCAGGATACTACTCCATAAAACAACATTCATACATGCATCATGCATAAATCATATCATATTTGTTTCTTTCTACAGGAAAGTTATCAAGTCTCAAAATGCCTCCCAGAGAGCAATTCGCCTAATCATTACAGGCTCTTATCCTGATATCTAAATCAGAAGAAGTTTGTCTCCCTCTCCCTGACATCGTCAGTCCAGATGAATGCCATGCTTATTCCCGATGTCCCCAGATCGGTTGAAGATATTTGTTCCTATCCTAATGCCCAGATTAGTTGAAGGAATCGCCTCCGGATCTCCCAAGATCTTCCGAAGGAGCTAGCCAACTGATGCATCAGATCATTCGGAGATATCTCCTGATGATTTGTTTCATCAGAAGAGGACTGTCTATTATTCCTGATATCTCCAGGTCAGTTGAAGACACTCCTATTCTCGATGTCCCTAGATCGGTTGAGGATATTTGTTCTTATCCTGAAATTCAGTTCAGTTGAAAGAACCGCCTCCTGATCTTTAAGATCTTCCGAAGGAGCAAGCCCTCTAATGCCACAGATCAGTTGGAAATATCCATTCCCTGACGATTTAGTTCGTTCAGAAGAAGATATGTCTGCTCAGTCCTGATGTCCACATATCAGTTGAAGATAACCTTGATTCCCGATGCCCTCAGATCGGTTGAGGAGGTCCATTTTCTTCCTTATGCCCCCAGATTAGTAGAAGGTACAATCCTGATGTTTTCGATCAGTTGAGGACTTCCACCCACCTGACGATTTATTTTCGTCGGAAGAAGACTTGCTTGCTCAGTCCTGATGTCTGCAGATCAATTGAAAGCATTCTTTAAAATTCCCCCCAGATCGGTTGAGGATATCCATTTCCTTCCCGATGCCCCCAGATCAGTAGAAGGGTACATTCCTGATGGTTCCGATCAGTTGAGGATGTCTACCCACTTGACGAGTTTATTTTTGCCAGAAGAAGACATGTCTGCTCAATCCTAATGTCCCCAGATAAGTCGAAGACATTCTTATTTCCGATATTCAGATCGGCCAAAGACGTCTATTTCGTTGTGATATTCAGATCAACCGAAGATGTTGACCTTCTCTTGGTGCCCAGACCAATTGAAGTTTTTCCCTTAGCAATGAGGTTGTCTGGTCTTTCTTGTTGCAAGTTGGATCAGTTAATTATCAAGAGCGCAAATTTTTCGAGTTCATTCTGGTATTCAATCTCCTTCCACCTCAACGGTTCGAAACTTTCGTTTCTCGCTCGTCAGGTTCAAGAAGTTTGAATAGGGGCAGTTGTTGCACCCCAAAATTTGCCCTCTTTAGTCGAGCTATAAGTTATACAAGATGTTTATTTCGTCGTTCGTAAAGGAAGAAAATCAATAAAGAGTTCTCGTGGTTTTAAGAAGATACGATGTGAAACGTGGTTTATATGGTGGAAATACGAGAAAATTCACAAGTGTTATTTGGAAGGTGGTATGAGAGGAGTTCCCGTGTTGTCATGACTGTTTCGATGATATCAACAACTTTCGTGTTCGGCTCGAAAGCCAATTCTTTGAGGAAGGTTGTCAGATTTGCAAATTACTTAAGATTTCTCAGTGAAAAATGGTGCAAAATGTAGTGTTTCGGGCCTCAAAAAATTCATGTCTCACAATCCGCTCGTCGGATTCGCTCGAAAATTTAATTGGAGCTCCGTGCCATCATTACCGAGATTTCATATGTTCGGACCGAAGGCCAATTATGCACTGAAAACTCCCAGCATTTTTAAGAACGTCGTAATCTTTCGGTAAAAATGTGTTTTCGAGTATGTCGTGCCAAGTTTAAAAATTCATAAATTCTTCGATTTTTATTGTACGAAGTCCATTCCGGCGGAATTTTCTCAAAAATTTCGTTAGCTTCGATTCTTCGTCACACATGCTTGTTCAGATCTTGAGCCGAAGATGGAGTTTTATCGAGTTCTTTGAGCGGTACTCACAAAATTCTGCACAGTCGCACCATATGAATCGGCGTTTCTCGTCATTCAAACGGGCGTATTTCCTTCACCGCTTATCGGAGTAAGACGATTCTTGCGGCTACGAGTCATGAATTTGGTCATCTTCACAGTGGCATTGGTTTCGTTCCGGAATTCAGAGCCGAACCGAGTTTCCTTAATAACAAGCCAAAATAAGACGCACCGAGGGCAATTTGGACGTTTCGCGTTGACAATATATAAACTTTTTGCTCTTCACAAATCAAAGGGAACTCTCATAACTTCAATTCACCAAATTTTTCACAAACACTTTCTCTAATTTCTCTCTCAATTTTCAAAGATCAAAACCACAAATTCTATAAAAATTTCATCAACATTCATCAATTTTCTTCAAGAATCAAGAGCAATATGGATTGAAGTTCAAGATCTCGAGTTCGGATTCGCTCTCCCCTCATCTATTCTCGCGCGCGACTCTCTCATTCCTCTGCAGATTTGCTTTTCAATTTCGTTCGTGTTCGCATTCGTGTTGTGTTCGTGTTCGCGCGTCGGTTTAGATCTTCATCCGGTAGGCCTTTGAACCTTGAATTAAGTGCTAAATTGATGATGTTAACATGATTCGAATGCTAGATCTAGTGGTTGATGATGCTTAATTGATGATGATGATGATTAAATGTTAGATTCATTGACACCTTGCTTGCAAATGCATGTGGATACAAGTTTGGTGCACTATGTGTTTGATCTAATGCTTGCATGAGTTTGTTGCTTGATAATCAATGATGTTGACTTGAAATCTATGTGGATTGATGCCTAATTGTGGTTGTTTGATGCTCATAACGCTGTGCAAATCGAGTTTAATTCGTGCTTGATCTTTATTCTTGATGGATGCATGTATAGGTGGCTTGAAATGCTGTAGAAACTGTTTTTTTTTTCAATTATGTTACAGCGTAACCGGTTACGTGCTGGACCGTAACCGGTTACGAGATGTGTTTTCGCTGTTTTTTTGCACAGCGTAACCCGTTACGTGCCAAATCGTAACCTGTTACGGGTTGTTATGCTGGCCACTGTTTGCAGCCTAACCGGTTACGTGCTAGACCGTAACCGGTTACGAAAGTGCTCTCCTTCTCTTATTTTGCTACTGTCTTGACCGTAACCCATTACGGGTCAGGGCGTAACCCGTTACGGTCCTGCATGTTTGTTTTTTCTCAACTTTGAATGTTCATATCTTTTTGCTCGTAACTCCGATTTGCATGTTCTTTACATCGTTGGAAAGCTTGTGAAATGTACTATTTTATGGAATGATTTGTATTTCTGAATTTTGTGGTTTCCATGATGGTACTTTTGCCGGCTTCCGATGTAATTTTTGCATGCTTATTCGCGTATTACCACACCTTTTCCATGTTTGCTTTGTCCGGTTTATTTTAGAATAGCAATAACGCAATTCCGATTGCGGTGTCTTGTTATCTCTAACGTGTGTGCTAGTGTGCGAGGCTTTTGGACGGTCACCGATCGATGCTTATTCTATGAGTGTTCCGCTTTACTTGCGGGACACGATTTCATTCATTCTCTTTGTGTTCTCATCCTTGAGACACGTCTCTATTACTTTGTTTGGTTTGCTTGTTCCTCTTACTAGTGTATTGTGATTATGCTCGACGTGCATGTCAACCTTTGTGTGCTTTCATGGCTAATCGGTGTGCTGACTATTTGCTTTTGCTTTGCTAGCTCGCTCGTGGGATCCTAGTTTACTTGCTCTCTTCGCTTTAGTTTACGGATCATCATCCGTTTGGTATTGGTTCCTTTTCCTTTTATTTCTCTCGCAATTTATCGCTTTCTCGCATCATCCTTTAACATGAGAAGTAGGACCTAGACATACATCTTGCCAAGTCCTCGAAAGAGGCTCTATTTTTGTCAGTGTGTTTATATTTGTGCTTTACGGAAGGGAGTCACGGTGTAATAAGTCCTATATGGCACTCCGTTAAGTCCTCGTGGAAGGCATGCGGAAAGGGTTAGTAATAAACCCCCGCCCAGTCTCATCGAGTCCGTTCAGTATGCGCACGCTACGCGTTGCTCGCTTCTGAACCTGCACAAGATCTTGTTATCGAGTATGTCAGGAAAAGGGTTCATGCAACTGGACCCCCGCATTTCCCATAGCTCGCGTTGCTCGATGTTGATGCTCGGTGTATGCACGCACCGTTTTCCTTTCAGATCTGTGACGGCTTGGTTGCTGAGAGGGATCCGATCCTTTTGTCTATGGCTCGATCATTTTCGCGAGGTCAGATGCTTGGTTGAATCGGGCGATTCGCTCCCCTTGGCTATGGCGGGACCGCTTTGCTACCACTCGGTCAGTACCGTTGGTTTTGTTTGCTTTACGAGCGGAGCTCATTTGTGTGATATTATTGTTTTCTTTCGCCTTTTTCCCCATAGGTTGTTAGCTTAGTTTAGACTTGTACCCTTTGTATGATAACATTAGGTAGCAAGCTTTCCCCCTTAGTTTAGGTTTTCCTCATGCATTCTTTAAAACATAAACCACACTCTTTGATTTTCTTTTCTTAAGAGCTTGTTATTTCCGCTCCATTCCCAAGCCTAAGTCTCCAAAGGTCGAACAGCGGAGTGCGAATGTAACTCGTTCACCTAAAAAACACAAAACAAACAGAAACTAGTTAGCCGAGCTACGGTAGCTCTGATTCTGCAAAACAGATACGTAGGCAGCGGGGTAGGGCCCGTGTGAGCACAATCCTTTCTTTTCCCTACATTCTGCATTCATTTTAGTCCAGATTAGCGCAGTTTGCTTACACACCCATAGTTTTAGACACAGGCGTGGATACCATCGAGTATGATGGGCGCGTGGGGTGCTAATACCTTCCCCTCGCGTAACCGACTCCCTTACCCTTTTTTCTCTGGTCGTGAGACCGTTGTTTTTTTGTGGTTTGCTGGCATTCCTTTCCTTTTTCAGGATAAATATGTTAGTGGCGACTCTGTCGATTTTCGCGGTAGCGACATTAAGAATCATCATAAACAAGCAAGGCACCTCAGAAGTACTATTTGTATCTGATTCAGAAGAAACATTCGTAGTTCTGAAGAATACTGAATGTTCATCTGAAAGTGGAGTGACCACGTGCTTCTCAAATAAAATGTTTCTTCGGAAGTCATAAGTAATCAGAGGAAAAACTTTGTTAAAGCTTTTGCTTAAAGATCAGAAACCTATGTACAAGAGAGAGCGTTCAAGTCAAGATTCTGAATATATCAAAGGTCAAGCCTTAAATACAAGATCAGACTCAAGAATGTACTGAAGATCGTAATTGAGTTAATCAAGCAAAAGATCAGATTTCAAGATACAAGAAATAGAAGTGTCTTCATCAATTAAAGGACTTGTTTCTCAGATTAGGTGTTGCTTGTACATCTAGAAAACATGTTCCAATTCTCAGAAGGGCTCTGAAGTTGTGACTTTGATACGAAGTCTTAAGAAACCATTGTAAAGACCAAGTGCTGAAGACGCATTTCTGAAGACTCTGAAGACTTGAAGCTCTGAAGATTCGTGTTTCTAAATACAAAGGGTACTAAGTTCCAAGTGTTGAAGACTCTGAAGTCGTAACTCTTAAGACTCTGAATACTTGAAGTTCTGAAGACCCAACATCTTATTTTATTTCTTCTAACTCATCCTGTCAGCCTCTGAAGTTCAAGAAGAAATAGAAGATAATGTTATGTAGTATCATACGAGATACAAATGAACATGTCATTACCATCACCCTGAAAGAACGAACGAGACGTACTATTTTTTAGAAGCTGTCTTCCACCAATTCATAACAACGTATCAAGCTTCAAGCCAAAGACGTAATGTAATATTCACACCTATACTTGATTCTATCTATTGAGAACTAGTTGTTGGAAATCAAAAGAACCTTCTTGCCCTTCAATGTCTATCTTAAAAGCTATAAAAAGAAGATCAAATCATCCAACAAAGTTGACAGAAAATCGAAAACACTGTGTTGCTGTTATAGTCTCCGCGATGCTAATATTCATACTACCATAACAGAAATGTTGATACAATTGTTAACTGTCACTTGATTTAAATGGAGTTCAACCAACACAGATTGACAAGAATCATCACATACAAAAAGAAGGAAAATGCTCAGAATCTGATGCTTGAGAAGAATGTGTTAGAAAGAGAAGCTAATGCTTATGCTAATTCAAAATGCTACTAGGCCAATTAGTTGATGATCATGCCTAAGTTGATGTGCATAAGCCAATCTGACCGAAGAAGAAAAGAAAGAAGTCTACAAGATGCTACGTCAAATTGTAATCATTTTAATCTTTGTAGAATCATTGTAAAAGCAAGAGGTTGTTGCTTAGAACTTGCTTAATACTTTTGTGTCGATATCTTTTGTAATTCAAAGTTGTGTAATCCGCTTGTAAGAAGCAAATATATCAACACAATCTCTCAACTATATGATGCATGATCCTTGAGTGACTATAGTGTTAGTCAGAATTACTCAAGAAGACTGTGACAAATTGTCATAGTGAAATCTTAGGAGACCATGTAGTTCAGAGTCTTAAGGAGTCAATGATTGTTATATCTCTTAGGGGACCCGGTAGGTCATAATTCTTAGGAGATCTGTAGTGGATTAAGACCTTGGATAATGCAAAATCACCTTGGCAGGGTGGACTGGACTATCTTAAGAGCTTCTCAAGTGAACTAGGATAAATCAAATATGTTTTTCTTACTTCTATTTTTTATATTATAACTTTTATTTGAAGAGAAGTTTTTAAGAAGACTTAAGTTTCTAAAAGGGTGAAATGCTCCTAAGAAATATTAAGCTTTTGATGAATAAGAATGTCAAATTTCTGATAATCAAAACTTTCTCAAGCTTCCCGCGTAAGAATTTTAGGAAGGGAAAATTATTGAAAACCCAATTCAAATCCCCCTTTCTTTTGTTTTTCTTAACCTTTAATCTCCAATAGTGCTTTCCCAAAAGACTAGCATTGAAGTCACTAATACCTCAGAAACCCATACCCAATCCTTAGCCATTTTGAATAACTCACCTAATGAATACTTTTTCCTCCTTTGAGGACCGCCACCAAAATCTTGAGAGGAGAGACTCAATTTGTTTACAGCAATCTTCAGGAAGTCTGAAACACCCTATAACATATGTTGGTATCGCTTGCGCCACAGTCTTGTTTAAGACTTCCTTCCCAACCCTGGATAACAATTTCTCCTTCCAATCCTTAACCTTTTTCCACACCTTATCAATCACTTAAGAAAATATGGATTTCTTAGACCTACCAAACAGATCCGGTAGTCCCAAGTATTGTGAGTGAAATTCCACCGTCTTTACACCCATCCTGTTACGGATAGTATCTCTATCTCTGTAAACCATATTTCGACTGAACGAAGCTTACTGTTAGAACAAGATTTGGTTCTACAATATATCTCTGAGTTTTGATGATAACAATAAGTATGTTTATATAAACAATTTTGGTCCTCTAATTTTGTTGCTTTGAGCTTTTAACAAATAGGTTCTGAAACTGATGAAAGGCATGGCTAATAGATCATAAGATACCAAGTTCCACTTCTACGCTACACGAGTTTTGATGAACAATAGCAAAACACTTCAAAAGGACTCTGAAGTATGAAACTATGATACACTGCCTAAGAAACTAATATGAAGACCAAGTGTTGAAGACTCTAAAGACGCAGTTCTGAAGACTTTGAAGACTTGGAGTTCTGAAGATTTATGTTTCTAAAGAGAAAGGGTACTGAAGACCAAGTGCTGAAGATTCTGAAGACTTAGTTCTGAAGATTCTGAAGACTTGAAGTTCTGAATACCCAAGGCTTATTTTCTTTCTTACAACTGATGCTCTCAGAAGCCTCTGAAGTTCAAGAAGAATAGAAGATAAAATTGCGTAGTACAAGGTATAAGGTACAAGCAAATTTTTCGTTCCACTACCAGGAAAGGACAAACGTGACATAGTATCTTGTCCCCCACTACCTTTCAAGCCGCCAATATTTCTGGAAATTCGAAAAAAGCCCTCCAACGGATATATTATTATATTGGCTATAAATATGGCTTGAAGACAAATGGAAGAAGCTCCTAATTCTCTCTTGAAATACTATTCATAACGCTCTCTTACCTTTGTCATTTGTTCTAAAAATATTGTTTGCATTCAGTTTGTGTAGAAGCATTTCTTTATAACCAAATTTGATTTTAAACTTTTGTTTATTGTTCCTCAAGAGACCGGTTGGTCAGATTTCTTGAGAAGTCTAAGATTAGTGTGTCTTAGAGATTGTATTGTTAGTCACTTGCAATTAGCTTGTGCATTGTAATAGTCTTGATATTATTGGATTAAGACCTTGTTGATAAGGCGAAATCACCTTGGGTAGGTGGACTATATTAGCTTGATAATTTTCAAGTGAACTAGAATAAACATACCTTGTTATTTCCTTCTTGCATATTTATCTATATTATCAAGAATCAACATCGTTTCAAATGGAAACATTTTTTGTGTTAAAACCCTATTTAAACCCCCTTTTTTCTAGTGATTTTCACACCTTCAGTTGGCATGAGGGCTTCGGTTCTGATTTGGTAAAAAAATTGCATTTTTATCAAGCACTTAATCATGTTCAGTACCGATCCAGACTGTGTGAAAAACAATGGCTGAAAAAGTTGTTGTTGTTGAAAATAAGGATAGAGAGCAGTAAACTATTAAACCTCCTATATTTGATGGAGAAAAGTTTGATTAGTGGAAGGATAGAATTGAAACGTATTTCATGGAGTTTGACTTTGATCTTTGGGATCTGGTAGTTAATGGCTACAGATATCCAGTAGATGCAAGTGGTGTCAAGATTGCAAGAAGTGCAATGACTGATGATCAAAAGAAAGCTTACAAGAATCATTTTAAATCTAGGTCTATTTTGTTATCTACTATTTCTCATGCTGATTATGGAAAGATCACAAATAAATAGATTGCAAAGTATATCTTTGATTCTCTCAAAATGATTCATGAAGGCAACACTCAAGTTAAGGAAATAAAGGCTCTTTCCCTAATCCAGAAATATGAAGCCTTTAGAATGGAAGATGATGAATCATTGGAAGCTATGTTTTCAAGATTCCATATGCTTGTTGCAGGACTTAAGGTTATGGACAAAGGATACTCTACTTCAAATCATGTTAAGAAGATTATCAGAAGTCTGCCTAAGAAATGGAGACCAAAGGTAACTGCTTTAAAGCTATCTAAGGATCTGAATAACACCAATCTTGAGGAACTGATAAGTTCTTTAAGAAGTCATGAGATTGAGCTTCAGGAAGATGAACCTCAGAAGAAAGGTAAATATGTGGCTCTGAAGTCTAGATATGAAAAGACAAAGGCTTTTCAAGCTGAAGAGGAAGAATCAGAAGGATATGAGGAAGATTCAAGTGATGACGAACTCTATCCCACATCTAGAAGAATTAGTTAGATATGGAAGTGTTAGACGCTGGCCTAAAGATCTAGAGGGGGGGGGTGAATAGATCTCACTAAGTTTTTATGGATTTTTCTACTGACTCGAGCGAAAGCGGTTCTGAATCGACTTGCGTCTATTCTGGACCGCTATTGCAAAGGTCGTATGTGTTTCAAAACCAAAGAGTAAGTGGAATTTGATGGTGAAGTAATATGATAGCTAAACAGTACGTTTTACAACTGAAAACCAATTAACTTCTAGATTGACAATTTTGATTTTCAATGCAGTAAGATTGGATTAAGCAAAAACACAAACACTTGGTGATACGTTCAAATTGATAGTGATTCAAGTTGTGGTGAATTGTGATGTTTGTGCAGAACTTTAATTCACAATTTTAACACTCGAATCGTTGATCAATTTTGCACTTATAACCAATTATGAACAGAAAGTAAAAGAGAAAGTAAAAGCGACAAGAACACGATATTTGTTTAGGCAGTTCGTCGATCGTCCTCGCTACGACTACGTCTGCCCCCAATTCCAAATTGAAATTGGGTAATCTTTCATTAATGTTGAAAGTAGTATATACAAAGAAGATAACAAAGCGATAAACGATAAACCAATTATGTCGATCCTTTGAATCTTCTTCCCTCTTAATCTTGAGCCAGATCAAGGTTATCCAAGAGCTTCACTTTGATTCCCTTCTGCAGTGTCTTGATTCCTTGAACTCCCCGTTCCTCAATCGTTACACTCAGCCGAATCCTCAATGAACGCCTCTTGATAAAAACCCCCAAGAACCACCCGTCGTGGAGGACAAAACCCGCAGATTTTATTCACCAACAAACCCCACAAACCTTCACCCACTAGGAATCTTCAATTCCGTTCCATGGACGTTATCGAACTCATCACTAACCCGCAACGCAAGAATGATTATGTGTAATTGTGTTGGAGATGATGAAGAACGAAGATGAGAAGCGTTTATGTATCTTTCAGTCGTTGGTGTTGGTTGAATAATTACCCTTGCACAATATATATGATTGCATAACAGTTAGAACCAAGAAAAACTGATTTTTGAACTTTCTTGATCAGTTAGGTCGACCACTTGTAGTGCTTAGGTCGACCTAACAGAGCTTGCAGAATTTTGCTCCCAGTTAGGTCGACCTGTTGAAGGAGTAGGTCGACCAGAATCCTCTTCTGATGCATTTTGGGGACATTTTCACAGATTAGGTCGACCTAGTTGCCATGTAGGTCGACCTAGCAGACTGATATGAAGATTTCTTCATTTTGAGTCGACCTAAATGGTCTGTGAGTCGACCTAGCAGAGGTATATGGATTTTCCTTCATTTTAGGTCGACCTAGGTTGACAGTAGGTCGACCTAACTGCTGATTTTCTGCATTTTTCATGTCCAGCTTGTGTTGAGTCGACTTATATGCATAGTGGATCACCTTGTGCTTTCATGAGTGATCAAATTCCTCCTTGTTGTTTGAATGCTCATTTGAGTTTGCCATAAATCAAAAACATCTTTGAGTGTAATCTTGTATTCACATACTCCCCCTTTTTGATGATGGCAAACCAATACTCAAAAGCTTTGGTAGTAAGTGACAATGACTCAAAAGGCTCCCCCGTACATCCGGCATCTATCTCTCACCAAGGCTCCCCCGTACACTCAGCATCTATTGTATCTATCTCCCCCTTTGACAACATCAAAAAGAGAAACAAAGAGAGCAGAGTAGAAGAGAAACAAGAAAAATAAAGAATACCGGTAGTCATAGAGATAGATAACATGTAAATGGTGAAATCATAAGAGCTAATCATGTTTTAAAGCAAGCTAACAACATACATAGTAGTTCAAGAGAATTATAAAAGAGAACATAGAGTGCTACATCATATAATGTTTTTAACAACAAAACAAAACAAAAGAAACTTAATGGCATGAAATGCAATGAAATGATGATATGATAAACGATATGTCCTAACGCCTGCCCCTTCTTCCTCTTCCTCTTTGAAATGTGTGAGGTCGATCTTCTTCAACCTGTTCCAACAAATCCAGCACCGACATGTTAAGAGTGTTGAAGCTTTGGCTGATGTTAGCATGACGATGCAATGCCGTTTCCTCAAACTGATTCTGCCTCAATATGGAGTTGGATGCAAACGTCTCAAAATCGTTCCTTTGTTCCTGAACCAAGCCGTACAGAGATTGGTATTGCCGTTGTTGTTCCTCATATCTATCTTGTTGAAGCTGCTGCATTGTTTGAAATTGAAGCTGTTGAGTTTCAAAGTTCTGCTGTTGTTGAAGTTGCATAGCTTCAAGCATAGATATTATGTTAGATTGATCAGGAGGAGGTGGAGCAGTGTATCCCCAAGGAACTTCTTCCTGTTGAGACGGAACATATTGCCAATTTGGATCTGTGTCATGAGCTATGTCTTCCATGGTTTGATCCTCCTCATTTGCTATTTCTTGATCGTTTCCCTCTTCCTCATTTCCTACATTGTTTCCAAACTCCGTAGGATCATCATAGTTGTAGATAACCTTCCCTGTTCCTTTTTGAATGAGATAATATGTTTTCCTCACAGGATTCCAATGATATCCCATAAGAGTCAAGGTGGTTTGTGAGAATTCCTGGGATTGATGTACGCGAGTGTAGTGTAAGTGATCAAGTCGCATACCAAAGTGATTGACAATTGTTTGAATGATTGAACCATAACATAGGGCTGTAGTTTTCTGTTTGACCTCATGAAACTTAGCAGCAAGGAAGTGAGGCCAGTGTAAACGCGTTCTGTTTTGCAGCAGATACATGAGCACCACTTCATTTCTTTCAATTCTCGAATATCCTCCAGCCCTTGGTCGAATGATTCTTGAGATTACCCAGTTCAAGAGCCAAGGATCTCGCTTCAAATGACCAGCTGTTATTGTTTCATTTGATCTGTCAAATACGGAAGGATCTTTGAGGATTGACTTCATGTAGGCCTCATGATCATAGTTTCCCGGTACATCCCCGTCTACCATACGGAGTTCATCACCAACGATTGTCAGACCAAAGATACTAATCCAGACCCGTTTGTCAACAACATGCGATCTAGATCCCATTTTGAAACGGAAGTTACAACCGTCTCCTTTTGTAAATCCTGCATAGAAGGCCCTAACGGTATTTTCACAGTACGGGGTATCACATTGCAATAAGGGATGAATATTTTGATGTTCAATTAACGCAGCGACATATGGGATATGCATGTTTTCGACAAGATTTGGATCATAAGTATATTGCTTAACAATTTTCCTTTTCATTTGCCACTTCTCAAAGTTTTCTCTACAATCAGGATGAACAAGAGCACTTACCGGTTGAGATGATGAACTGGAAGCAATTTCCTTTCCTTTTCTTGATTTTGGAGGCATGGTTGGAGATGCTTTGAGTGAGAGAGGGAGGATTTTTGACAGTTTTGAGTTTGAGGAATTAGGGTTAGCCGTACCAAAAGAGATGAGAATGAGAGGGAATGCAAGAATGGAGTGTTTTGAATGAATGTTATTGGGTCGGGTCGACCTAACAGACCCAAATATGGAAAAAATTTACGCAGTAGGTCGACCTAAAGTGAAGCTGGGTCGACCTAACAGAAGTAGTAACAACAAATGACCAAATTAGGTCGACCTAAATTGTGAGTAGGTCGACGCAACTGGACCTTTTTGGTTTTTCTAAAGAAGCTTCTCATGTAGGTCGACTCAAATGCAGGGTTGGTCGACCTAAGTTTCTTTCAATGATGAAAATGCCTTAGAAATGTTTCTATATGATGTATTTTTGTTTTGTTATTTGCTTGAATGCACAACCATTGTATGTCATGAATGAAATGATGAACATATATACATAAGTATTTGAGAAGAGTAGATAAGAGCACATGAAGTCACTATAAGCATGTTAATTGATAGCATATTACAGCATCAATAAAATTTTTGGAAGTGAGCAATAAACATGTTACCTTTTCTCAATATGTAGGTGTTTTGTCATCATTGTGTGGAGTCTTCTTGTCAGTGTGCCATACTCCTAGATTTGATAGTGAATTGTTTTGATGGAATGTTTCACAGGTTGATTTTTGCGAAAAACTTATTTAGTATCGATTACTCGATGTTCTCCCGGATGCGGGACATAGTCCCAAACAATATTTTGCTAAGAATAAGTTTAAAATCTCTTTGCAATGCAACTTGCCAATTTGCACATCAAGTACTGCGTCCTAAGTGTTTTTCGGAATATCTGTATTTGTGATGTATCTCATACATTTGTGATGGATAGAACACCTACATTTCCTTTGCTGAGTATGATTCTTCAAACTGTCTACATAGATGACCTACCAAAATTGGTATGTCTACCTATATGTGTCTTGAGCACCAGCTGTCAAGGAATTACCACCGTTCGGCGATGTCAAGACACTTTTCCTGCGAGATTAAATTAGAGTGGAAGGTCCCCAATCTTCATTGGGTCCTGGATGGTGAGTACACAATTTGTTGCACTTAGGCAACCATTGAAATACTCCTTTAGGAACTAAAATTCTCCTAAATTTGCATTTTTCAATGGTATGTCCCTTTTTGCAACAATAATGACAGGTAATATGATGAGAATATGGAGTTTTGCTAGTTGATACTTTTGGTACAAAAGTGTATTTACTATATAAAGGAGTATACGATCTTTTGAACTTGTTTGGATCAACCGCAAAAGTCACTTTTGGTTGTAGAGCCTTGTCTAACTTGGCTTTTAGATCTCTCACTTCTTTTTGCCAAATGTGACATGTCTCACAACCAAACCATGATGTAGGATCTAATTCAACTTTGTCCTTTTGAATGTCTAGCATAGATTGTTTTAAAGCTTCCATATCCCTTTCGGTTTTCTCAACTTTTGATTCAAGGTATGAAAATATTTTCTTATTTGAGGCCAAAAGTTTGAAAGCTTTAATTGCATCTCTATGTAATTCTTCAAAAGCAAGTTTTAGTTGAGAATGAGATACCTTATCTACGAGTTCAGGTTTAAGATGACTTACAGCTTTCTTTTTCTTGTTTTGATGAGCCATGAAACATAGGTTTGCTGATTCTTCTTCATCGCTTGACGAGCTTTCACTAGATGAATCACTTTCCCATGCTATGTAAGCTCTTTTAGATTTGTTATGACCTTTGCTTTGGTTCTTCTCCTTTTCTTTCTTAAGGTATGGACAATCCGGTTTGTAGTGACCGGCTTTCCCACAATTGAAGCAAAGACCTTTGATCTTTCCTTTGTTGTCGTCATCTTGTTTGAACATGTTTGATTGCTTTCTATAGTTGATCAATCCTTTGTCGGAATGTTTTGCTCCATTTTTCTTTAGATATTTGTTGTATCTTCGCACAAACAGTCCCATTTCCTCATCATCGGAGTCTTCGTCATCACTTGTGTCACTATCCTTTGGCTCTCGTTTTGAGGTCTTGGAGCTCGAAGCTTTTAGAGCTATTGACTTCTTCTCTACCTCTTTCTCCATGTTCTTTTCTTTCTTTGTCCTCTTCTCATGCATGTCAAGGCATTTAAGATGCTGTTCATGTTCCTCTAGTTTACCAAAGAGAGTGGTAATGTCTAAAGTGTTGAGATCATTTGCTTCCTTAATTGCTGTAACTTTGGGCTACCATTCCCTGTTCAAACACCTTAAGATTTTGTTAGTAGCAACTGCATTGGAAACAGGTCTATCAAGAGAATTTAATCGATTTTTCAGGTGAACGAATCTTTTCTGCATGCTTTCGATGGTTTCACCATCTTCCATGTGGAAAAGTTCGAACTCTTGAGTTAACGTATTGATCCTAGCTAGTTTGACATCATCCGTTCCCTCGTGGGCAACTTGCAATGTGTCCCACATAGCTTTAGCTGATCTACAATGGGAAACGCGATAGTATTCATCAACTCCTAGAGCTGAGATTAGAATGTTTCTCGCTTTCCAATCGTATGCATATTTCTTTTCATCTTCAGCATTCCAAGTATCTTCTGGTTTTGGAACAACTGCACCAGCTGCATTTGTCATAGTGATCTGAAATGGACCATTGACAATAGCTGTCCAGATGTTCCTATCAATTGCATTGATATGGACACACATACAATCCTTCCAATAGCCGTAGTTTTCTCCGTTGAAAACTGGAGCTCTATTATGAGCCCCTTTAGGTCCAGAAGCCATCTTTCCAATAAGTGTTTCACGAAGCACGGAATAAACCAGAGCTCTTGATGCCACTTGTTAGACGCTGGCCTAAAGATCTAGAGGGGGGGTGAATAGATCTCACTAAGTTTTTATGGATTTTTCTACTGACTCGAGCGAAAGCGGTTCTGAATCGACTTGCGTCTATTCTGGACCGCTATTGCAAAGGTCGTATGTGTTTCAAAACCAAAGAGTAAGTGGAATTTGATGGTGAAGTAATATGATAGCTAAACAGTACGTTTTACAACTGAAAACCAATTAACTTCTAGATTGACAATTTTGATTTTCAATGCAGTAAGATTGGATTAAGCAAAAACACAAACACTTGGTGATACGTTCAAATTGATAGTGATTCAAGTTGTGGTGAATTGTGATGTTTGTGCAGAACTTTAATTCACAATTTTAACACTCGAATCGTTGATCAATTTTGCACTTATAACCAATTATGAACAGAAAGTAAAAGAGAAAGTAAAAGCGACAAGAACACGATATTTGTTTAGGCAGTTCGTCGATCGTCCTCGCTACGACTACGTCTGCCCCCAATTCCAAATTGAAATTGGGTAATCTTTCATTAATGTTGAAAGTAGTATATACAAAGAAGATAACAAAGCGATAAACGATAAACCAATTATGTCGATCCTTTGAATCTTCTTCCCCCTTAATCTTGAGCCAGATCAAGGTTATCCAAGAGCTTCACTTTGATTCCCTTCTGCAGTGTCTTGATTCCTTGAACTCCCCGTTCCTCAATCGTTACACTCAGCCGAATCCTCAATGAACGCCTCTTGATAAAAACCCCCAAGAACCACCCGTCGTGGAGGACAAAACCCGCAGATTTTATTCACCAACAAACCCCACAAACCTTCACCCACTAGGAATCTTCAATTCCGTTCCATGGACGTTATCGAACTCATCACTAACCCGCAACGCAAGAATGATTATGTGTAATTGTGTTGGAGATGATGAAGAACGAAGATGAGAAGCGTTTATGTATCTTTCAGTCGTTGGTGTTGGTTGAATAATTACCCTTGCACAATATATATGATTGCATAACAGTTAGAACCAAGAAAAACTGATTTTTGAACTTTCTTGATCAGTTAGGTCGACCACTTGTAGTGCTTAGGTCGACCTAACAGAGCTTGCAGAATTTTGCTCCCAGTTAGGTCGACCTGTTGAAGGAGTAGGTCGACCAGAATCCTCTTCTGATGCATTTTGGGGACATTTTCACAGATTAGGTCGACCTAGTTGCCATGTAGGTCGACCTAGCAGACTGATATGAAGATTTCTTCATTTTGAGTCGACCTAAATGGTCTGTGAGTCGACCTAGCAGAGGTATATGGATTTTCCTTCATTTTAGGTCGACCTAGGTTGACAGTAGGTCGACCTAACTGCTAATTTTCTGCATTTTTCATGTCCAGCTTGTGTTGAGTCGACTTATATGCATAGTGGATCACCTTGTGCTTTCATGAGTGATCAAATTCCTCCTTGTTGTTTGAATGCTCATTTGAGTTTGCCATAAATCAAAAACATCTTTGAGTGTAATCTTGTATTCACAGGAAGCACAGACAAAGCAAGTTCAGAGGACCGAGAAGAACTAAAGGTAGATCTGAATCTACATCTGGTCAGAGGAAAGCTTCTGGAAAGGAAGTTATATAACACCCCATTTCTACCCAACAAATAATCGGTAATTATAACGAAAGTCAGAGTTATAAAAATTCAACACAACATGGGATGATACATTTTCAACTTAAAACAACGACAGTTTAATCACATTGAGCACATAGATACATAGCACAACATGCTTGGATGAACCTCAAACAATTTATATTAATCTTCTTGAAAAAAAGTCATTTTATTATTACTACGCCGCGGAATCAACAAATTTAACTCAATATAATTCATAACATCATTCTCCAATTCAACTTATCATAAGAAAACATCAAGTACTTTCATAACTTCAACTTTAAATTCAACATCTAAAGTAATAACAACAATTAAAACCACAAAAGAAATAACTATCGTTCATCCCCCTGAGTGCTACGTATCAGAGCGACAACACCAACTTGGACTCAATGAAGCTACTAAATCTTCATCACTACAAATCACCTGCATGTTATCAGTATAAAGGTAACGGCGAAACAAAAGAAAGGGTGAGATATCAAACCAATATAAACAAGTATATGATAAACAATATATTAAATTAGATCATACGAATATTACCACTTTATAACAACAATTATGCAACCACCAACAAACGACTTAATAACGACAACAAGACAACTTTAATCAACCATCACATCAACATCACAATTTAAATCGACACAACTTAATAACACAACGACTATAACATACAAATCAAGATGCAACTAAACTATGCACATGCATATGGTACCATTGGAGCAGAACTCCCAACTTAGAAAGTGACCAATTAATAGAGGCATCAAGGCATAAGCCTTCTTCGCTAATTTTCCAATCCAGGCCAACGTGGTGAGCATTAGCTCCAACTCAAAAATCGCCAATTCAGGCCGTCACAAAGATGCAAATGCATGTGACCCAATGAATGCAACAATCACATACAACAACAACAATCATCGTCACAAAAGGCATAAGCCTATATCGTCACTGTACCAATAAACAGAGGCACTATCATCGTCACTTCAACACTGGCCATAGTCCTACAATTTAATCAATGCACCAACCACAACTTATAATAACGGCAAAACAACATTGGCCATAAAACCCATCAATTTATCTTGACAATAAATAGAGACAATTCACCTAACTTCCACATCATCTGCAATTTCACATATTTCGACAAAAATACACAACAAACCACACCAACCAAAATAACTATTACCAAAATCATACTGTTACCATTATTATGCTATTCATCTCCAATCTATATTACTACTGTCAATTAATCCAAACTTGGTAACTCAATAAATCTAATCACTGCACCTCTACTAAATATATATAATTGACCTCTACTACTACTACTTCTTGTTAAAGTCTTCTGTTAACAATTGCTATTTTTCTGTCTCAATAACAACTCTACCATTTTATTATTTCCTACTACTATAGTGCTATATCAATACCAGATTCCTAAATTTAATAAGTCATGTTATAGCTAGTTACCTCTGATACTAAATTTTCTTCAATAAAAACTTGTCTCGATTCCACTGAAAACTCCATTGAAATTCCATGATTAATTACTGATTCTATCCTTAGTGATTCCTAACAGATTACTTAGAGTAAAGATAACCAAACATCAGGAAAATGTATAAAATAAAATTAGTGGCCCCCGCCACAAGGAACTGGGGGACCCACCCCATTGTAGCATCAAGGGGCGCCCACCCCCTCTCTTTCTTCCCTTAAGGGGAGCCCACCCCAAGTGGTGTGGCCCCCGTCCCTTAATTTTTTTTCATAATCTTCTTCTTCAAACTTATGAAACTGCACCTATTAATTTTCTTTTTTCCTTCGGTTTCCAGTCTCGTCTTCCACCACATATTTATATATTCAAACACCGATTCTCAATAATGCTTCGATTCAAAAATTGCACAATACAATAAACAATCAAACACAAGTATCAATAGCAGCAACAACCACAATTTCATCAATACAGTTTCATCTATAATAATTGACCTTTTTATCAGATTCATCAACACAATTCAACACAGATCAACAAACAAAGAGGAAATACATTATACAACTGAACCCATACACGGTTTATCATATGCCCGGTTATAGAGATTGAACCCCACCCTTACCTGGGATTGACGGTCTCTTTATAATTTTCCAGTCGAATTCCGCTCCGCCGCAGCTTCCAACTTTTCCTTTTCTGTACTTTTTTCACGATCCATCTTCTTCTCCTAAACCCTTATTCTTCTTCTTTTCTCTTCTTCCTGATACAACTAAAAACCTAAATTCTATTATCTTATTCAACTTAACCAAATAATAATATTCTTATTGGGCCTAACAACACACCTCCCATTCCTACTATCATCAACACTTAATTAATCCCATAATAATATTGTCTTATAATACTCCAAATAATTAAATAGTCACATAACATAATCGAATATTATTTCCAATGATATTGCACAACTAAAATCGGTCCATAATTTAAATATTACCAACTCACAATTATATTTTTCCGACTAATCCAAGTAATTAATCCGACTTTAAACTTAACGGTTCCAATTAACATATTAATCCAATTACGCCTCTTAGAATCATACCGATAAATCCCAACTTCGATAATTACCGATAATTAAATCCTCAAATAATTTAATTAACCAATTAATTAAATTTTGGGCTTTACAAGTTACTTGCTACGAGTGCAAAGAACTCGGGTACTACAAGAATGAATGTCCTAAGCTCAACAAGGACAAGAAACCTAAGAAATTGTTCAAGACGTAGAAAGGTTTCATGGAAACATGGGATGATTCAGAGTCAGAAGAAGAAGATTCTGATGAGGATCATTGAAATGTAGCTCTTACGGCCAAGACTGTCACAAGTGAAGTAATTTCAGAATGTGAACTAACATTAGATGATGAATCAGATTCTGAAGATGATGCAGAGGTAATGTCATCCATTTCACGCACTGAACTTGAATCTTGTTTATCTGAAATGATGAAAAAACATCATCTTCTTCTTGGTAAATACAAAAGTATGAAAAATAATTTGTTGCTACCTCTGAGAACTCTACTAAGTCTGAGCCAGACTGTCATGAAAAAGTTTTTGCTTTAGAAAAATCAATTCCTTCTCTGAAAAGTAAATGAAATTCTGGTATAATAGTTCCAGATCTCTTGAAAGATGTCGAGACATTTGTTTTGTCAAGAAACATTAGCAAGGTATATACACAGAATTATGCCAAACTGAAAGATAAATGATAACAGTAATGGTTGACCCAATTCAGTGACAAACACACCCACTCTGGGGGCATACCAAGCCAGAAATGAAGTCCACTATCAGCAATATTAATTTAGAGCTAAACTATCCGTGTTTAGAACCCTTCACTTAATCCCTACCCAATGACCCTTCTACCTAGATCATCTCTAGATATGGAATATCCCCATCTCATTTCCTAACAGCGCAATGATGTTGTACAGTTCTCCAGTCCCAGGAGCTGCAGCAACGACTGTCATACCCCAAAATTTTCCCACTATATTTTAAGGTCTGATTCATAAGAATGCCCTTTCAATTGTTCAATTGATCAATAAACGACTATTTTGACCTAAAAGTCAACTATGGTCAAAGTACAATCAAAACTCCTGATTTTTTGTCAACATCAATATGTTGAAGTAGAATTCATCATTTGATCAAGGGTTGATCATGATTCATCTCAGAAATCAACAAAACCCAAAGTCTCTAAATTAGGGTTTTTGGTCTAAAAGTCAACTGAACTTTGACCAGCCATAACTTTCACATGGTACATCATAAATTTCCCAACCAAAGCCTATTTTGAAGGAAATTGAATTCTCTACAACTTTGCATATCTAAAGCCAGGGCCAAAAATGCTTCATTTGAGAGATATGAGCCAAAACATTACATGTCCTTTTTGAAAGTCAACCGAAAGCAGTTTTTTGTCAAAGACAATATCATTAAGATAAAATCTCCAAATGCAAAAAAGATTCCAAAGTGGCTTGTAGAGGACATATTGGGCTTACCAAAAAGTCCTAGATCACCTCCATATCACAAAAATTGAGGGAGATATGCCTTGTCAAAGTTGGTCAATTTTGGGTGAGATGCATGAAGCAAATGAGGTTCAAAATGAGTTTTCTTGCAAGGAGGCCCAACTTTTTATGACCCAATCTTTTTCCTCAAGTAACCCAAGAGATCCAATCTGAATCCCACGAATTATTTGTGATTATTTGATTTTATGTGAATTTTTTATTCATTAAAAATCAATTTAATCAAGTAATTAAAGGAAAATAGAAAAGATTTGATTTGGTTTAATTTTTAATCATAATCAATCATCAAAATATATATTATTTCATATCAAATTCGTGCACATGGAGATTGGTGAAAAAAGATTGAAATTTGGCCAATTTAGAAATATTGAAAATCATATTTCAATCAAATATCAATCTTTGATTTCACGGGGATTCAAGGCAGTTTTGTTACCTTAATTCATTGTGTTATAAGTACCCAACATAATCCAATGCCCAGGAGGACGAAAAATTGGAGCTCAAAAACCCTATCAAGAGCAAAGAAAGCCGTAAGGAAGGAGGGATTTACAGTCAAGGTTTGGGGGCGTTTCAGGCCATATAAAGCACTCCTACAAGTTCCTTGGAGTATTCTGATTCATCCCAGCCATCCACAAGCAAGCATAGCGTTCTGAATATCAAAATCACAATTCTGGTTTCACTACTTTCCCTTCTTTATTTTTTATTTTTTGTTTCATGCATACACTCAATCTCAATCGAATTTGACCATATATTCTTATTATTATTGATGTTTCGATGATGACTGAATGATTTGATTGAACTTTTGATGCAAGGATAGCAATACGCCATTGTTAGGGTTCTATGCCTCGCGAATGGGGTTTTTGTGTAAGAACGAATTTAGGCCAAAATGATGGGCTCATTAGATTCGCAAAGTTGTTTGTAGTTGATTTGGGTTCTTGTTTACGATTTATTGTACTTGTATCATGAGATTAGAATTTGCAGGTTATGGCTACAAGAAGGATCGTTGCTAAAGCTTGTCAAATCTGTAGCTAAATGTTTGAAGCCAGCGAGGAAGATGAAGTTCTCAGGGCGCGCGTTTGCGTTTTGAAATTTTGGTTATTTTGTTTTGTATATTTTAATTAACGTGTGTTATAAGGATAGCGAATGAAGAATGCTTCAGTGGTAAGGGAGCGTGTCACGAGGCTTTATGTGTGGGGGAGGGGGTTCGAGTCCCACTCTCGACCTTATTTTTTGTTGTTATTTCTCTCAGATGGCTCCTACATATCCTATGCATCCAGTACGTGCAGATCCATCATGTGCCTCCAGCCAACAGCCATCAGATCTCAGCCTAAGCTAATCCTACGCTTCTGAGAGCGCATGTGCACCAAGGAACCTCACAAGCATGCCATACATGATCAGGCGCCAAGTTTTTTTAATTTTTTTTTTTATTTTTTATATGAACCTTTTCTTTTTCTTTTCTTTTTACTACACTTAGATTTGAATTAGGTTTTTAATTTAAGTTTTTATGTTTTAATTTTGACAAAAGTTTTATTTTTGATTTAGATTTTTTAATTTATTTTTAGGTTAATTAATTTAATAATCTAATAATCAATTTTAGGTTAATTAATTAAATAGTCTAATAATCAATTTTAGGTTAAATAATTAGATTCATAATTTAATTATGTTAATTAAATTAATAACTAATTTTAGGTTTGTTAATTTTTTACCATAATTTTATTTTTAGGTCATAATTTATTTAGCCTTAACCTAATTTTAAGTTAACCTTTAAGGTTTAGGTTTACCTTTTGTCTTCAAACATTGAATTTCTTTGTGATTCTTCTTCTCATCTCGTACTCCATTGGTTGTCGCATGCCTTTAATTTTTTAATTAATTATTTTCTGCCATTTCAATTCTAGAAAATATGTATAGGTTGCAATAAGTTTTCTTGTTATAGTAATTAGGGTTTATATTTTTTCCTTTTAAGTTTTCTGCCTTTCCCCCGGTTTTTGGTTTGTAATTCCCCCTCCCCGAAGCCTTGTCATAGCGTAGGAATTCTTAATTTATGCCTTTATTTTATGTTAACTGCGTGGTTAGTAAAGTAGGGAGTGATAACCTCTAATTCAATTTAGCTTGCCCAATACAAGATAAAAATATCTGAATTGAATTGACATGATTGTTGCACTCACACACCTTTAAGGTAATCTCTCTTATGCTCCCTTCTCGATTATGATTGTTGCACTGACACAAGACTCTGGTCACAACGACCGACTATGCTCTAATACCACTATTGTAACACCCTTCTAAATCCCGCGGCAATTAAATAAATATTTCAGAGTAACATGAAAACAAGGGTGCCACAATTCATATTTAAAAACCAATATCATATGTCATTGTCACGCATTCATTGAGGAAAAATCTTAACATAACTCATAATTCAAAAATCTCATGTTCACACAGCGGAAATAAATCATCAAAATTAGCATCACATCATAAATGCATTAATCCTCAAAAGAAAATAAACAAAATAGAGTTATTATCATAAACTCAAAACACTGTGTTCCCCAATGTTACATCTATCAGAGCATGACACCTGACGCTAACTAACATATTGACTCATGAGCTAATCCTCACCAAGTCGAAATGCCGCTATCCTCAATCTGAAAATGACAACATGTAAGGGTGAGTCTCATCACAATTAACAAATATTAATTCATCATAAACAACAATATATCATAGTGATATCATTCAACCAATCATTTCATATTCAGATGTTTCATCTTTACACAATCACACATCATTAAGCCATAACATAACATAAATTATTCATGTTATAAAAAGTCATGCATATTGTCATACCCCAATTTTTGACCCTAAGATCATACCTCATTTGCATATCAGTCATCAATCAAGAGTTTCATCTTAAAGCTCTGCTCTCGGTGTTATGCTCTTTTCATCTGTAAGAGGAATCATCAAACACCAATGTTTTTCTTGTATATGTTGTTTTACTAACCAAAATACCAAAAATATTGCCTTGTGCTTTTGTATGTTTGTGTTTTGTAGGTACCAAGTCATAACATCCATCAAAAGGAGCATTTTTCAACATTTTCACTATGCAAATCGATTTGCATAAGGTGTAAATCGATTTACACAACTGATTTTGCCCAGATTTTGCTTCTGCCATCAGTGCAAATCGATTTGCATAATGTGTAAATCGATTTGCATAACTGTTTTTTCCCCAAATTTTGCCTTTTTCAGCTATGTAAATAGATTTGCATAAGATGCAAATCGATTGCACCAGTGCGAATTTGGAAAAATGAAGGCAAATTTCAGCTTTTGAAAGTGTTGACATCATTTGCAAGCATGGGAAGCATGACTTAGTTCTCACATTGGATTTCCTACATCATTTTATCATGAGCCCTCATGTGATTGCATCAAGACCATTGGATTTCATTTTTGGCTCCAAAACCTTTCTCCAAGCCTAATTCTATTTTCCAATCCTAACTCCAAACCACAAAAATTCCCAAGCCTAGCTCCTATAAATTGAGCCATTCCCCTCTTCATTTTTCAAGCTTTGATAGCCAAGAAACTTATTGCAAATTCTCTCCTCACCTCTTCCAAACCCATCACTCAAAGCTCTTTTTCTTCCACACAAATTAGTGAGTCACATCTTGAACCTCACTAATTTAGAGCTAAACCTCAACATAAATACTACTTTTCTTCATCAATTGTGAGAGATCAAGGCTTGTGGTTGTGTGTTCTTGAAGAAGATACAAAGTTTGTGAAATATTTGGTAAAATTCTAGATCCAATCCATAATTCAAGATGTGATCCATTGTTGTTTATGCTTGATGCACCTTTGGTGCTATATTGATGAGATTTGCTTGCTTACTTGATACATTTTCGTGCACAAATTGATCCAAGATCACAAGGTGTTTGGTTTTATGTTTAAACAAGTTTTCTTCTCTTTATTTGCTGTTTTTTTTGAAAACTGTGTTGTGCAAATCGATTTACATCTTGTGCAAATCGATTTACACAACTGAAAACTGCGCAGATTTTGAAAACAGAGTTATGCAAATCGATTTACACTGGGCAGAATGCTGATTTTTGTGGTTTTTGACTTGTTTTTGGTTCTAACTCATCTTCTACTCCATTCTTTTGATATTTTCTTTGAATCACAAGTTAGAGGCCTAAATTCTCTCTAATTTCAATGGACTTAGGGCGTCGATAGGATGAGAATCCAAATCCGCAAAATTAAGTGATTGAAATTATGGATGAAAGGAGCTTTTAATGTGGTTCCATCTTTTGTTTCTCTTTATTTTGATCGATGAAAGTCTTAATACCTTGAGAATTCTTAGGGATTCTTGGTAAAGACTAGATCACTCACCATTTTTCTTTTCGTGCGGTATTGCTTTCGGAGAGTGATCTACATATCGCTTCTCTCGCATGCATTAGCACATAAAGTTTTGACCGGCCTCGTTGTAGGGTGATTTCTACATAAATCACTTGGCGATCTGCTTAACATAGCGCAATATTTCGTTTCCCGAATCAAAAGGATCAAATATGGAAGAGAATTGTATGCGGTTGATTTAAGACTTGTGGAGGTTTTTATCGTGTAGTCGCTATGATTTTATCAAGCTTCTGATAAACCCCATTGAATTTAAATCCGAGAACATCATTCACTCACCATCGATCTTTATTACTAACTTTGATAACATACTTGACAAGTTTCAAGATGGTTATCTTTAACATCTAACAATTGACTTTAATTTCCGCAATTTACTATACCGCTCTTTATATTTCTTGCTTTATCGCTTTATTTTATCATTTCATCATATTTACATTCCGCCATTTTCCTTTTGTCCATTTGGACATATGTTTATGCTTCCGCTATTTTTCTTTTGTCCACTTGGACCATACTTTACTTTTATGCTAAAACACTAATAAATAACATAAATCTAAAAAACACTTAAGGTTCTCTTTTGGACTATTGGTTACTATCCCTAGCATTTTGGAGATTCAGACTTATGGACTTAGTGCCTCTGGACCCCTATGATGTTGTTACTTTACTGTTATTCTGTCTGTCTGGCATTGGATTGTTGTTTGTTTGTATGTGCAGGTACTTCCTTGAAAGCCCTTGATGGTTAATTCCAAGGCATTGATATAAGGATTTTACCCGAAAACAGCTGTTACTCTGCCCGATTTTCGTCAGAATTTTAATGTGCTTAATGCGAAATGGTGCTAAGATAATAAGTTCATCTGGATCCCCAAGTGATAATGTTGGTTTAGTATTGATATTCCAAAGGATGGGAAATCTACCTTGACTCACAATGCCAAGTGTTGGCTTCTTATTTCGGTTAGACCGTTTCTCTCCTTAGCTTTTATTTTACGCAATAGGAATAGCCTCTTCAACTCCTCCCACTTCTTAAATTTTCAAAATCTTCTCCCTTTTTCAAAAACCTTCTTATGTTTGCAATCATTTTCAAAACGTTTTCTTTAAAAATATCTTTTGCCCTTAGTGGCTTTTTCTTCAAAAGTTTAGACACTGTTAATTGTCGAAACGAGTGGTTATACCCCACGATTTTGAAATTGATTGATATAATGAGATCTTTTCCGCGTGAGAGAGCTAGTGGCATAGTCGTTGATTTTATCCGAGTTGGAGCCCTTCTTTCATTTGTGATGCAAAGAACTCGTTTGTTCTCATGCTCAAGATCAATGGCTGAGTATTTCTCTCCGACGATAATAAAGTGTTTATTCGTTTTAAAACATTTTCCCCTTTAAGCGGAACTACATTAGCTCTGACTTCTCCATTGCACCGAGGAGGTATGTAGGCACAAAGCTTAACACTTTGCCGAGCTTATTTTAAAAATAAAACAAACCGTTTTTTTAGCACACACGACACAGATTTTCAAAAAGGTTCTTGTGGAGTACCACAGATATGAGGGGTGCTTTAAACCTTCCCCTCATATAATCAACACCCGAACCTGAGTTTTCTTTCTTGTTTTAAAAACAAAACTTTGGGTTTTACGTTCTTTTCCCTTTTCCTTTGAAAAAATAAAGCGCGGTGGCGATTTCAAACGAAATATTGATTCGAGTCCATCCTATGGCTTCGATATTAGATTTTCCCCGCTACAGAAAAATGGCGACTTCACTGGGGATCCAGTTTTAAGTGTGTTAAGCCTGTTTTTGTTTATCTGTGTGTTTTACCTGTATATACTGTTGTGTGCTTTGTTTGTTTATTTTCTTTTTTTTCATTTTGGTGCTCGATGGTTCCTTTGTGATGAGATAAAGTTCTAACCCGGACTTTGGTGAGTAACTTGAGATAGGAGGTGGTAAGACCAATAGTCGCATGTCAGGAGCAATCCTTAGCATGAGCGTCATATGGTGGAACCCCAATCAGTGGAGGCCTCATGGAAGGTAGTAGAGGTTGTTACGAACTATCGTAAGAACGCTATTACTTTCAATAGTGAGTGTCCGTAGAAGCTGAATGACCTAGAACCCTTTTAACCCATCTAAGCCTTTTTAGGATGTAGCGCAGAAACAAGGTCAAGTACCAATTTGAGCTTGTTGTCATGCGATGCTACACTCAGACGAGGTCTTTTTAGGCATATTATTGGCGCCCATGAGCAATTGTGCGTACCGGTAGTATCCGATAGAAGATTGAAAACTCTGGGAACCGTTGTAGAACCCGTTCGGCAGGTACAAAATTCCCTAGTACATACCTTTGTGGATGGTTCTTAACTTTGACTCCATGCTCGTGACGTCGAACCTTTGAACTCTGTCCGTGCGGCCATGTGTGATCTTGATTGTGATTGATGCATAAACCATGCATCCATACATTCATTTGAATTCCTTGAAAATCAAATAAATAAACAGCAACAACCATTGCATCATTTGCATACATACATCCAGGTTGTCCAAAAAACTTATCCTTGTCTGTCTCCATCTTCAAAGTTTGTCTGTCTACTGTCAAGCTGATTCCTCGACACATTGAACTAGAAGCGTGTATCTGAAAAGTATGGAAGAACTTTAACAAGACCAAGAGTTTCTAAGAGCAGAGGTCAGCGAGTTGAAAATTCAGATGAATCAAATTATGGAAATCCTGCAAGTCTTGTTGAAGAAAGAATGCAACATTCCTCCGATTTTCCTAAAGCCAAGTGTTTCAGACAAGATAGCTCATCTTGGTTGCTGATTAGTCATTAGGCCTTGTTTCTGTACTGTTTGCATTTCCTTTATTGTGCTGTTTACTTTTAGACTTTGTTTGTTTCTGAATAGTAATTTTAATGAAATGAGCATTGCATATTTTGAATTCATTTTCATCTACTATGTTTATGTTTATGCCTTCTTTTACAAAACTTTTCTTCCATCTGCTATTCTCTATCAAACTTGTGTTTTTGCAAAGATTGAAGGGAGGATGATGACAACGAAATACCCAAGTTGTTGAACTGTATGCTTTCAAATAAAACTCTTCTGATGATGTACAGGCATTGTTTCAATTCCCAAACATTGGAGAAATAAGGAAGTTAATCCCTTGTCAACCCCTCTAAGCCTTCGAAGTTGGTGTTTCTTTATGTATGAAAAACCCGCATTTTTAACCGGGGGCAGGGTAGTTCTCGATTAATTTGGCTGTGCATTCTATTTTAAGAGAATCATTCAGTACACCTTTCCACAAAGGTTTCAATTACAAGCGTTCCTCCGCATACATCAAAGAAATGTTAGAGATGTCAATCAAAAGCTGACGATGGTTATTCTGAATCATTAAGCAAGGCAGTCACTATCTTTCAAAAAAAAAATATATGTATCAAAAAAATATATACAAAGAAAAGCCTGCTAAGTCAAAACCAAAAACGACTTAGGCAAAAATAAGGGCATCCCGCTGACTGTAAATGCAAAAATAAACAGTTCAGGCAAAAGGTAGGGATATCAAAAGAAAAAGATGAAAAAAGAGAAGTCAATAAATTCCTCAAGCAACAAAATGTTGTAACAAAAAGGAAGAAGTGACTTCAATCTCAAAAGTTCTCTTTGCTTGTGAACTATCATCATTATCAAAGGTGCAATTCCAGAAGCCTCTTGGAACCTGAATGCATAAGCTGAATTAACTGAGTTTTAGGACTGGAGATCATCACGAAGATGGGGTGGGTTACAAAAATTTTGAGCCTTATATCCTTTGTTTCTAAAACTGTGAACCAGGCCACGTTACAACCTTTAAAAGACCTAATTGAGGCAATGTTTGTTTGAAAGCATACTACAACAAGGTTGCGTAAGCTGACTCCCATGAGATTTACCAATCATTTGTTTTGATACCATATCTTTTCTTTATCTGTCACTTTGAACGTCTCAACCTTTATGTTTTGACCAGTGATTCCATTTGCTTTACATCAATAACATCATTCTAATAATGACTTTGATTTCAAAAAATATTCTTTGAGCATTGCATTAAAATTACCATTCTTGAATGAACATTTTATTTTCAAGTAAGCACTCATTTTTCAGGAAGTTCAAACAGTCGAAAAACTTGATCAGTGATCCTATCAGGGGCACGTTATTTCAAGATCCTGTTGTCCAGATGTTCAGTCAAGATTTGTTAATCAGAATATCCTTTCAAGACTTATACTGGGGCAAGCCATCCCAACATGCATTTTAAGAACTCAAGCCATGATCAGTTCATCCCGAGTACAGTTTAGCTGAAGCCATGATCAGTTAACTTGCAACAATTAGTCAATAAGGGGCAATCTTCTTCAGCAATCCCTAAGTAGTTTTATCAGCCCTTCTCAAAGGATCATCGTTTTGATACAGTTACCGGTGTAATAGAAGTATGTTTAAGCATCTTCTTCCCAAGCAGAGTTGGCAGAGTTCTCGTGTTGAGGAATCAGAGTTTTAATCTTGCCTCACAAAAGAGTCTCCCTCAGTTTTCACAAACAATTGCATTGCATTGATCATATATCATGCATAGAAAAATTCAACATCATGCATTGAAACAAATTTCATACTCATTTGCATTTTTCGAGGTCCTGTTGCTATCAACATCTTCACCTTGAGATCAAAGTCCAACTTACTTGGCGCCTATCCAAAACAGATACTTGTTTGTCTTGTCTGTCTAGTGTTGTTCCTAGATGTATCTTTTCTTCTTTCAGTGTCATTCCTGAAAGATTTCAATCATGTTTTATCTTGGTTCCCTTCAATCATGTTTTATCTTGATTGTCTCTGATCATGCTTTATCCTGATCGCGCCACCATGTTTTATCTTGTTTCCCTTCAATCATGTTTTATCTTGATTGTCTCTGATCATGCTTTATCCTGATCGCTTTCGACCATGTTTTATCTTGGTTACCTAATCATGTTTTACCTTGATTGTCATTTGGTATTCTTCAATCATGTTTTACCTTGGTTGTCATTTGATGTTCTTCAATCATGTTTTACCTTGGTTGTCATTTGATGTTATCCAATCATGTTTTACCTTGATTATCCCTTAATGACATCCAGTCATGTTTTACCTTGATGGACCTGTGATGATTATCCAATCATGTTTTACCTTGATTGTCTGTTGATGATTATCCAATCATGTTTTACCTTGATTATCCTTTGACGATATCCAATCATGTTTTACCTTGATTGTCATTCGATGTTGCCCAATCACGTTTTACCTTGGTTGTCATTTGATGTTGTCCAATCATGTTTTACCTTGATAGTCAATTGATGTAGCCACATTCATGTATGCCTCAGATATTCTCTATTGATTCTTCCCGAAGTTCAACCATGTTTTATCTTGAAAACTTCTGTCGACTGTCTCTTTCTCCTGTGAAATCCAAGTTTTATCCCTGGATGACACATACCTTTTCCCCAGTGGAATCCTTTCTTATCTCCCCAGTGGTGTTATACTTCCCTCTATTCCATAATCATACTTGATGCATCCATTAGCATCGCATCATACCTTAGGTTCAAAAATTGTGTGTTTTATATTTAAGTCTCTTCAATTACGTCGAGCTGAGGATTTTAACCCTCACATCTCCGGATAGAAGAAACTTAAATAGGGGCATCTGTCATACCCCAATTTTTGACCCTAAGATCATACCTCATTTGCATATCAGTCATCAATCAAGAGTTTCATCTTAAAGCTCTGCTCTCGGTGTTATGCTCTTTTCAACTGTAAGAGGAATCATCAAACACCAATGTTTTTCTTGTATATGTTGTTTTACTAACCAAAATACCAAAAATATTGCCTTGTGCTTTTGTATGTTTGTGTTTTGTAGGTACCAAGTCATAACATCCATCAAAAGGAGCATTTTTCAACATTTTCACTATGCAAATCGATTTGCATAAGGTGTAAATCGATTTACACAACTGATTTTGCCCAGATTTTGCTTCTGCCATCAGTGCAAATCGATTTGCATAATGTGTAAATCGATTTGCATAACTGTTTTTTCCCCAGATTTTGCCTTTTTCAGCTATGTAAATAGATTTGCATAAGATGCAAATCGATTGCTCCAGTGCGAATTTGGAAAAATGAAGGCAAATCTTAGCTTTTGAAAGTGTTGACATCATTTGCAAGCATGGGAAGCATGACTTAGTTCTCACATTGGATTTCCTACATCATTTTATCATGAGCCCTCATGTGATTGCATCAAGACCATTGGATTTCACATTTGGCTCCAAAATCTTTCTCCAAGCCTAATTCTATTTTCCAATCCTAACTCCAAACCACAAAAATTCCCAAGCCTAGCTCCTATAAATTGAGCCATTCCCCTCTTCATTTTTCAAGATTTGATAGCAAAGAAACTTATTGCAAATTCTCTCCTCACCTCTTCCAAACCCAACACTCAAAGCTCTTTTTCTTCCACACAAATTAGTGAGTCACATCTTGAACCTCACTAATTTAGAGCTAAACCTCAACATAAATACTACTTTTCTTCATCAATTGTGAGAGATCAAGGCTTGTGGTTGTGTGTTCTTGAAGAAGATACAAAGTTTGTGAAATATTTGGTAAAATTCTAGATCCAATCCATAATTCAAGATGTGATCCATTGTTGTTTATGCTTGATGCACCTTTGGTGCTATATTGATCAGATTTGCTTGCTTACTTGATACATTTTCGTGCACAAATTGATCCAAGATCACAAGGTGTTTGGTTTTATGTTTAAACAAGTTTTCTTCTCTTTATTTGCTGTTTTTTTTGAAAACTGTGTTGTGCAAATCGATTTACATCTTGTGCAAATCGATTTACACAACTGAAAACTGCGCAGATTTTGAAAACAGAGTTATGCAAATCGATTTACACTCTGTGCAAATCGATTTACACTGGGCAGAATGCTGATTTTTGTGGTTTTTGACTTGTTTTTGGTTCTAACTCATCTTCTACTCCATTCTTTTGATATTTTCTTTGAATCACAAGTTAGAGGCCTAATTTCTCTCTAATTTCAATGGACTTAGGGCGTCGATAGGATGAGAATCCAAATCCGCAAAATTAAGTGATTGAAATTATGGATGAAAGGAGCTTTTAATGTGGTTCCATCTTTTGTTTCTCTTTATTTTGATCGATGAAAGTCTTAATACCTTGAGAATTCTTAGGGATTCTTGGTAAAGACTAGATCACTCACCATTTTTCTTTTCGTGCGGTATTGCTTTCGGAGAGTGATCTACATATCGCTTCTCTCGCATGCATTAGCACATAAAGTTTTGACCGGCCTCGTTGTAGGGTGATTTCTACATAAATCACTTGGCGATCTGCTTAACATAGCGCAATATTTCGTGTCCCGAATCAAAAGGATCAAATATGGAAGAGAATTGTATGCGGTTGATTTAAGACTTGTGGAGGTTTTTATCGTGTAGTCGCTATGATTTTATCAAGCTTCTGATAAACCCCATTGAATTTAAATCCGAGAACATCATTCACTCACCATCGATCTTTATTACTAACTTTGATAACATACTTGACAAGTTTCAAGATGGTTATCTTTAACATCTAACAATTGACTTTAATTTCCGCAATTTACTATACCGCTCTTTATATTTCTCGCTTTATCACTTTATTTTATCATTTCATCATATTTACAATCCGCCATTTTCCTTTTGTCCATTTGGACATATGTTTATGCTTCCGCTATTTTTCTTTTGTCCACTTGGACCATACTTTACTTTTATGCTAAAACACTAATAAATAACATAAATCTAAAAAACACTTAAGGTTCTCTTTTGGACTATTGGTTACTATCCCTAGCATTTTGGAGATTCAGACTTATGGACTTAGTGCCTCTGGACCCCTATGATGTTGTTACTTTACTGTTATTCTGTCTGTCTGGCATTGGATTGTTGTTTGTTTGTATGTGCAGGTACTTCCTTGAAAGCCCTTGATGGTTAATTCCAAGGCATTGATATAAGGATTTTACCCGAAAACAGCTGTTACTCTGCCCGATTTTCGTCAGAATTTTAATGTGCTTGCGAAATGGTGCTAAGATAATAAGTTCATCTGGATCCCCAAGTGATAATGTTGGTTTAGTATTGATATTCCAAAGGATGGGAAATCTACCTTGACTCGCAATGCCAAGTGTTGGCTTCTTATTTCGGTTAGACCGTTTCTCTCCTTAGCGTTTATTTTACGCAATAGGAATAGCCTCTTCATCTCCTCCCACTTCTTAAATTTTCAAAATCTTCTCCCTTTTTCAAAAACCTTCTTATGTTTGCAATCATTTTCAAAACGTTTTCTTTAAAAATATCTTTTGCCCTTAGTGGCTTTTTCTTCAAAAGTTTAGACACTGTTAATTGTCGAAACGAGTGGTTATACCCCATGATTTTGAAATTGATTGATATAATGAGATCTTTTCCGCGTGAGAGAGCTAGTGGCATACTCGTTGATTTTATCCGAGTTGGAGCCCTTCTTTAATTTGTGATGCAAAGAACTCGTTTGTTCTCATGCTCAAGATCAATGGCTGAGTATTTCTCTCCGACGACAATAAAGTGTTTATTCGTTTTAAAACATTTTCCCCTTTAAGCGGAACTACATTAGCTCTGACTTCTCCATTGCACCGAGGAGGTATGTAGGCACAAAGCTTAACGCTTTGCCGAGCTTATTTTAAAAATAAAACAAACCGTTTTTTTAGCACACACGACACAGATTTTCAAAAAGGTTCCTGTGGAGTACCACAGATATGAGGGGTGCTTTAAACCTTCCCCTCATATAATCAACACCCAAACCTGAGTTCTCTTTCTTGTTTTAAAAACAAAACTTTGGGTTTTACGTTCTTTTCCCTTTTCCTTTGAAAAAATAAAGCGCGGTGGCGATTTCAAACGAAATATTGATTCGAGTCCATCCTATGGCTTCGATATTAGATTTTCCCCGCTACACATATGTATGAAACTGACACTATGCATGTGGTACCAACATCATCAATGGGAATACCCACCGACCGATCTAACCTCATCAACATACGGCCCTTCCAGCACAATTCCACACAATGGGAATTATGCCCTTCACTGAACCCTCACATCATCAGGATTCAGCCCTCAACAAATGGTTATGAATGAATGCAAACATATATAAAACATACTTATATCATCATCATTCTATGATTAGCATCTTCTCATACTCAAGTCATCATCATCATCATCATCATCATCATCATCGTTATCGAAACATGTTTATATATAAATTAACATCATTCAATTAAATCATATATCAATCAATCATACAGATTATTTCATTCAATCCATCATAGTCCAAACGACACTCAAAACAGATCAACGGTTCAAAATTTACGCATCCTCAAACTTTCAAAATTCCTAAACAGCAAAGTCTGTATTTCACGCTGGCCATACGCGTACCAACAAAGCCAATTTTCCACAAAACACACACCATACGCGTATCAGCAGAAACAGACGCGTATCACCAGGCCATACACGTACCAACTCTTCTCCATTCGCGTACCATACGCGTACCAACAGAAGGGCACATTTTGGTGCGTAACGGGGCGCGTACCATACGCATACCACCCCCTCATACGCGTCCCATACGCGTATCATACGTGAATGGGCAGAAGTTCCCAAAACCTGCAACTTACCCCTTCGTCTTCCTCGCGATTTCACCTGTTATAGCATGCAATTTTGGATCTAAAACAGAATTTCTACACTTCTAAACACATGGCATTCATCTATCATCCATAGCCTATTACCCTATGTTTATTTTATTCGATCCAAACATAATTCCACTCAATTCATTAGGGATTCATAATCATAGGTTTCAATATACAGATTAACACAGTAACGCAAATCAAAGTATGGAACCTCTTGATCTAAACAACATCCCTAATCAACATTATCATTCATAACATAATAATAGAGAATAATTGGAGAGTCCCCTCTTACCTTAGCCAAGAGTTCTTGATTGGTCTCTCCCTCTACAGTTCTTCTTTCACGTTTTTCGTGTTCCAAAACCTTCAGCTCTTCTTTCACGTTCTTTCCTTTCTTTCCCAATTCCTTATTATTTTATGAAAAATAACTTTAATTAGAAAAAGGCTTCACTAACTCACACCTCCTTTCTTTCTAACATCATACATTGGCCCAATGCCTTAAACCTTTTATTTTCTAATTTTATTTTCCGTAATTCAAAATAATTCTAATATTAATTCAATTTTCAAATTAAATTAAAATTAAAATATACGGGTGTTACAACTTTAATAATTGCTCACATTCAAATCAAACCTTCAAATTACTTTTCACATTTCTTTTCAAATTACTTTCAAAAAGGCTACACTTATTTACAAGTTAAAGTTCGTATTCAAATCTTTTCTAAACACACTACACCCTCCTTTTCAAACAATTCAAACAAAAAGTGAGCTAAGCAATTAAGAGCCCATGGATAACCATGGATTTAAAGGGTGCTTATACCTTCCCTTTGTATAACCTACCCCCCGAACTCAATCTCTTTTAAAAGGTATTTCCTGTTCTTTTTGCCTTTCCAATTGGATAAAATAAAAGTCGGTGGTGACTCTTTCTATCCGCACATTAAAAAAGTCAGTTCTCCCACTGTATTACAAAACTGGCGACTCTGCTGGGGATCTATTTAAAGAGGGGTTACCTTAGAGTTAGGATCACTTTAAATTGTTTGCCTTGTTTGCTTTATTTTTAAAGGTACTGCTTGGGAGTGTTCTTGTGTGAAAGATTCTAACTTGAATCTCGAGATACCTTAGGTATATGGCATGAGACCAAGGAGACTATGAGATGTATATCGCTATGGTTGATATGGTAGCCATCGTTAGTGTGACACTTTGGTTTGTCCTGATGTTCCTTGGGATCCGACTTGAGGAAACATTTGGCTGTTGCGTGGTGTCATTAAGCACTAATTTTCCCCTAGAACCCTAGTTGAACTTGACTTTGGCCTATTAGAAAGTAGCGAGATGGCTGGCTTTGGTTTCGATTGAAGTTGGTTGATACTCGAAGCTACACTCATATGGACTGGACTTTCAGGATGTTTTCGGTCGGCGATTCGATTGCTGAACTGAAATAATGCCTTCAAGAAAGGTCAATGATATGAGCCCCCTAGAACTCGATCTTTATTTAGGACAGGTTGAACCAACTAAACTTCAGTGGGAGGGTACTTACCTATGGACTTCACGCAAGCCTTTAAACCTAAGGACACTTGTGTGACTTGCTTGTGTGTGCTACTAACCCTTTGATTTTCCTTGCAGGATTTGTTTGTAGGACTTGCTCGTCCTTATTAGCTTGTGCTTTTCCTAATGCATTACATTCCATGACATCATGACATCATAACATAGCATATTAACTAACCCTTTCAAGGATCTTAGGAATTTAGGACGCACAATTTCAGGTGCCATTATCAAGGACTAAATTCTCATCAAGGGGAAAGAAGATTTATTTTCCTCTAGTCCTATACCTTCCAATTCAGAAGTACAGGTATTCCGAATCAGAGGCTATGACCCACTGGATATGGTGAGCTTGATTCCTATAGAAGAACATCCAAGAATCAGAGTTCTTCGAACAAAGATGCGACCAAATCATTCTCTAATGTTGCTAACTAAATCCCTTAAAGATCCTTGAAAACATTGAATTTGCATCCATAACATCGCATCACAGGTTTCTCATCGTCTCTCGCTGTTTATTTTAGCACAAATGGGTCTCGAGCGATCAGTCAAAAATCTTCAGGCTTAGAACGACCAGTTCCAAGAGATGCTCCTTAACTTGGCCAAGGGGCAAGAATAATTGAAGGCACTTCTGACCAAGAAGGAAAAGAATCAACAGATGCAGCAAGGTAGTTGGAAATCCAAACCTTAGAGATCATTTACTTCGTTGCGCATGGCGCTGTCTCAAGTTCTGCAACAACTGCTCTATCAGAACTTGTTAACCCCATTGCCTCCGTATTCAGTTCCTGTCGATCCTACTCCTGGGTACAAGTATAATGCGAGATGTGCTTATCATTCGACCTGGTCATGATACAGAAGATTATGGACAATTGAAGCATAGGATTCAAGACCTAATTGATGAAAAGGTCATGGATTTAAACTCACCTGAAGAGCCTCATATGGCTAATACTGTGCACAACCAGAATGGGCGTAATGAATGCAACCAATCTATTGTGGGAGTTCTGATCTTCACATCAGCACCACAACAATGATGTAAGCCAGACGTACCTAAGTGTAAATTCACCAAGATCGATATGTCGCTGGCTCAAGCATTACAACATCTATAGAAGATAGAATTGTTTACTCTGAGGGACCCTCCTAAGAATCCTATCAACTCCTCTCCCCGCTATAACCCTAATGCGAGGTGTGCATATCACTCTAATAGTCCTGGACATGACACTAACAATTGCTGGACATTGAAGAACAAAATCTAAGATATGATCGATGCTGGGGAAATTAAGTTCAATTCTCCTAAGACCCCTATGGTGATCATTGCTCCCATGCCTAGTCATGATAAGACTGATTAATTTCTAGAAGGATGGACTCTTGAATCATTAGACTTACTTTCTTTTGCAATTTATTTTCTGTTTGTTTAAACCTTTGACTTATTATAGACATTATCTGTCTTAATAATCATCATTAGTGCATCGCATATGTTTTTCTTGAACAAATCATTTTGCTATCACTCATTTAAACTGTGTCTTTACTCTGTTTTGTTTTTTGATATTCAACTCCTGGTAAGTTGTAAGCCTTTTGAGGGAGGATGACGAAAACAATACCATAATCTCATACAGTATGCTTTTGAACAGACTATGCTGACGATGTACATGCATTGTTTCAATTCCTAAACAGCGGAGATATAAGGATGTTAATCCCTCGTCAACCCCTTTGAGCCTTAGAAATAGAAGTGTTTTCTTTCTCGTACAGATTAAAACCCTTAATCGTAACCTGGGCAAGGTAGATTCTCAGTTGACTCAATCTTGCCAGTTGTTATTTAACACAATCAGTGATGGTTCCCCGTAATCATTAAGTCAGACTGTCAATATCTATCAAACGAAAAAACTGCTAAGTCAAAACCTATGAAGGAGACTTATCAAAAATCGAAACATCCCGCTGACTGTAACCTCAAAATAAACAGTTCAGGAAAAAGTTAGGGATAACAAAGTCAAAAAAGAGGTCTATAAAAATCCTCGACAAAAGAAAATATTACAAAAAGGATGGCTGCCTGTCTAAATAAACTTCTGGTGCTTCAACCATCATCAAATGTCAATGTTACGACTTCAAGCTCTGCTAGGACTTAAACGAAAAGTTAACTGAGCATAGGATTGAAGAAAATCACGAAGATTGGGATGGGTACAAATAAACTTTGAGACATTATCCTTTGTTTCTTAAACCGTGAACCAAGCCACGTTACAACCCTTGAAAGTCCTAACGGAAGCATGGTTAGTTCGAAAGCATACTGTCACCTAAAAGGTATCCTGACTCCTCAGGTTTACCATAAATACCGAGTTGATATCACGTTCTTACAAATATCACGCTTTTACATCTTTTATTTTAATGTTTTTCAAAAATTCAAGACAGACATATGTGTTGCATCTCATGAATTCATTATTAAACATATTCTGCTACATAATTTCAAATGTTAGCATCAGAAAGAATTTGCACAGGGTACGACTAATGACTAAATGTCATCCCAACAGACGAAACCACTTCAGCAGCAACATCTCTTACAACTGACTCAGTTGATTAGAAGTCAATGTATACAAAGGGCATGACATGTTTTGTCCAATAAATCTGGGGCAATCAAGTCAAGATTCCAAGAATCTCTCAAGAATGCTAAACAATAAGGGGCATGCACCCAAGTGGGTCTGAAGCTACTTCCCGATCAGTCAGGGGTATCATACTAAGTTTATGAGTACTAGGGGCATGTCACCCATAGTACACATCTCATAAGGTCCTCACGAGGCGAATCTCTTAAAATTACCTACTTGCTGGGGAAAAGCTATGCAAGGCCGTGTTTGACACTTCGACCAATACTCAATGATGTGTCCCAGTCAATACAAGTCCAGGAACGACAGTTACTATAACCACTAGGGATGTTAATGGCTTCCATTTCTTCCCACAGAGCCGGTTTCGCAGGATCATATTCCCACAGAATAGTCCTCAGGAAGCTATCTTCGAATAATCTCTTCTCTAAATCTACCATCTCCATAAAGGTTGGCACTCACAGTTGAGCTGGGTCAGATTGAACATCAGAGATTCTATCCATCTCTCTTATCTCCGGCCAGGGTACGTCAAGATTAATCTTTCAAATCACTTCCATCCCCAAGCAGAAGTCAAAGATCTCCAACTAAATATCCTTGAGCGTGAAGCGAGAGTACCTACCAGAATGGGAAGACTTGTACTCTGTATTCTCTGCAACAATCAGGGATTTATTTTCCCCACCAGATGCTACTAACATTTTCTTTCGCCGTTAACTACATTTTGCATTCATACATCACGTACCTCATGGAATATGCATAACACTCTCATTCATTTCAAAAAAAAAAACATTACAATACATGCATCACGACATTGCATAAAACTAATGTTGCTTTTTCAGTCTATTTTTACAAATCAAATGAACATTATCTTCTAGATATAATGCAGAGATAATCAAGTCAACGAATTAATTCTGACACTCATCCTAGACAGAGATTTAGTTCTGATGCTTAATTTTGGATATCTTCTAGAGATAGTTCAGAGATAGTCAAGACAGAGATTTAGTTCTGATATTTAATTTTGGATATCTTCTAGAGATAGTTCAGAGATAATCAAGACAGAGATCCAGAGATAATCAAGATAGAGATTTAGTTCTGATACTTAATTTTGGATATCTTCCAGAGATAGTTCAGAGATAATCAAGATAGAGATTTAGTTCTGATACTTAATTTTAGATATCTTCCAGAGATAGTTCAGAGATAATCAAGACAGATATTTAGTTCTGATATTTAACTTTCGATATCTTCCAGAGATAGTTTAGAGATAATCAAGACGGAGATTTAGTTCTGTTACTTAATTTTGTATATCTTCCAAAGATAGTTCAGAGATAATCAAGACAGAGATTTAGTTCTGATACTTAATTTTGTATATCTTCCTGAAATAGTTCAGAGATAATCAAGACAGAGATTTAGTTCTGATACTTAATTTTGGATATCTTCCAGAGATAGTTCAGAGATAATCAAGACAAAGATTTAGTTTTGATACTTAGTTTTGGATATCTTCCAAAGATAGTTCAAAGATAATCAAGACAGAGATTTAGTTCTGATACTTAGTTCCGGGTATTATCCAGAGATAGTTCAAAAATAATCAAGAGACCTTCAGATCTAATTTTATCATCACGAACGGTGAAGACACGATCATCCTTCCAAGATCTAATTCTATCATCACGAACGGTGTAGACACGATCATCCTTCCAAGATCTAATTCGGTCATCAGGAATGGTTCTGACATGATCAACATTCAAAGATCTAATTCTATCATCACGAACGGTGTAGACACGATCATCCTTCGAAGATCTAATTCAGTTACTACGAACATTACTGACACGATCGACATCCAAAGATCTAATTCTATCATCACGAATAATGTAGACACGATCATCCTCCGAAGATCTAATTCAATTACTACGAACGGTACTGACATGATCAACATTCATATCAACATTCGAAGATCTAACTCGGTCACCACGAACGGTGCTGACACGAACAACCTTCAAAGATAGAGAGAGATACAATCTATACGAAGATTCAGGTTGACACTCATCATTACATCAGACACAATCTAATGCATGACGCATTCTGTTCTTCATATCTTCAAGACCGAATGGCATCTTTAAGCCCATCTCATGCATCTTTCTGCCAACATCCAGATGGTATCTTTAAGCCCATCTCCGACATAATCTTCGGCATCAACCAGCACAAATTTCTGGGTATTCTAGTGTTTAATCCTCTTCCACCTTCGAATTACGACAAGCAAACAAACCTATCTGCATCCTCAGGTTCAAGAAAATTGAATAGGGGCAGCTGTCATACCCCAAAATTTGCCCACTATATTTCAAGCTCTGATTCATAAGAATGCCCTTTCAACTGCTGAATTAATCAATAAACGACCGTTTTGACCTAAAAGTCAGCTATGGTCAAACTACAGTCAAAACTCATGATTTTTGGTCAACATCAATATGTTGAAGTAGCATTCATCATTTGATCAAGGGTTGATCATGATTCATTAAGGAAAGTTCAGAAATCAATAAAACCCAAAGTTTCTAAATTAGGGTTTTTGGACTAAAAGTCAACTGAACTTTGACCAGCCATAACTTTCACATGTTAAATCATAAATTTCCCAACGAAAGCCTATTTTGAAGTAAATTGACATCTCTACAACTTTGGCTCTAAAGCCAAGGCAAAAAATGCTTCATTTGAGAGATATGAGGCAAAACATTACATGTCCTTTTTTAAAGTCAACCAAAAGCAATTTTTTGTCATAGCCAATAGCATCAAGATAAAATCTCCAAATGCAAAAAAGGTTACAAATTGGCTTGTAGAGGACATCCTGGGCTTTCCAAAAAGTCCTAGATCACTTCCTTATCACAAAAATTGAGGGAGATATGCCTTGTCAAAGTTGGTACATTTTGGGTTAGGTGCATGAAGCAGATGAGGTTCAAAATGAATTTTCTTGCAAAAAGGACCAACTTTTTATGACACACTCATGTTCCTCAAGTAACCAAAGAGATCCAATCTGAGTTCCACGAATTATTTGTGATTATTTGATTTTATATGAATTTTTTATTCATTAAAATCAATTTAATCAAGTAATTAAAGGAAAATAGAAAAGATTTGATTTGGTTTAATTTTTAATCATAATCAATCATCAAAATATATATTATTTCATATCAAATTCGTGCACATGGATATTGGTGAAAAAAGATTGAAATTTGGCCATTTTAGAAAGATTGAAAATCATATTTCAATCAAATATCAATCTTTGATTTCTTAGGGATTCAAGGCAGTTTTTGAAATTAATGTATGACAGACTCGAATGTTAATCCTGATATCAAGACATCTGATCTGTTATAAATGTAGTAGAGGCAGAGTAGAGAGATCCCCCATTTATTAATTACTCCTAAACAAGAGTCAATGAGACCTGGGATCACACATGTTCAGTAGACATAACCAGATTATAATTTTTAGATGGTTCTGTTTAGGAACAGCTAACACTTCTGAACCTAATGTTATAAACAATGTCATAACATTCATAACTGAACAAACAATACAGAAGATAAATAACACAGTTAATTGTTAACCCAGTTCGGTCTAACTACATACTCTGGGGGCTACCAAGCCAGGAAGAAGATTTCACTATCAGTAGTACTATTTTATATAAACAACCTCAGTTTACAGATAAACAACCTCTGGTTTACCTAGTCACTACCCAATGCAACCTTTATCTCAGAACTCCATCCAAGACAAGAGAACCTCTGCTCACTCCCTTGTGATACCTAACTGTTACAACCCTGCAACAGCTATTTACACAATTAACAATACACAATAACTTGATCTTGCTTCACAGCTTCGATCAAGAATACAATACTCAACTCTTACCTACATGTTTCGAGTGAGGACAATCACTAACCTACAGGTTTCGAGAAGGACATGGCAGCCATCCCATAACCTGGGTGGTCTACCTATAGAAACCCTAATGACTACATCGTTTCTAAACAAGGTTTTCTTTCTCAAACTAGGTTACAAAGTTTCCTATTTATAACCTGATCCCAATTGGACTTGGGCTTACAAATCACAACAATACTTGCTGTTACAAATATTCAGAAATATTCTGCTACAAATAAGGTCCTTTAGTCACGAGTTTCCTAATTTATCTCCTAAATTAGAAACTGCTGAATATTCAATCTTCTGATCTGATTCTTCCTGAATCTTCAATCTTCTGATCTGATTCTTCAATTATTCTCTTGACCTTTAAATATACGCCACATAGGATTACAAAATATTCTGTGAATATCCTGTATCTGTTAAGTACAAGCTGAATCTTCCTTCCAGTTCTGCAGGCGCGATGTCATGAGTTGATGTCATGACATTCCTTCTAACATCTTGCTTGTACCTGTTTTGTTCTTTTTATACTTGCAAGATTCACAATTATACCATTTGCTGCTATTATATGTTTTATCCAAACATTAGACAATAATACAGAAGAGACAGAGCATCAACAATCTCCCCCTTTGGCTTATTTTGGCTAAAACTATTCTTTTAACAGTAAGCAGCAACTTCAACTTTCTATACGACAATGACTTGGACATGTTTGCTTCTAGTAGCAAAATCAGCATCAGTATCTCTCCCCCTTTTTAGCCATAATATGACAAAGATAGAACCTATGTCATAAATTGTATTTGAATATTAACGGTTAATCCTGGGAGATACCTGTTGTCTATGTCTAGAAATCCACTTCTAGCTCGAGTTCTCAAGGAAACCAAGACTGGATTCTTGCCGTTATTCCTTGTAACTTAGAACACAAATCACAATTGTGTTCATAACTCAGATCACAAATCACAACGAAAATGATTCTTATACTGAAGGTTGTATATAGTAGAACATCTTTGTTGTTATTGCAGAAAAACCCATGGTAGATACCATCAACATCCCCATCCCGTGTTTTTCTTTTTCTGAAGAGGTTTTGGTACAGCAACCCATCGCAATACCAAACCCAGACTCGACTAACAAGAACGCACACGAACGACATTTTGAGAGAGTTTGATTTCTGCAATTCATGGAGATGCTATTATATAGCCATTGGAGATTATAGTAAATAACGATGGTCTTTGGTCTTGTTCAATGGTCAAACGGTTAATTAGGAAACAGTTCCAAAAGCAATTACTCAATCCAAAGAAGTTTTTGACTATTTTTCTGATAGGAGTTATCTTGAATTACCAGTGCATGCATAGTCATTGATTGTACTTTACACCGACCATTGATGTGTAGATTAACTTCAAGTCAAATTTCCTTATTTGACTTAGAAGATTCAATGTCTTTAGACATGTCATGACATCGTGTCAGACATTGTCACTTTTCTCCCCTTTAAGCACATAGCTCAAGATTCCGTAAAATATTAAGATAGAGCATCTTTTGGACCAATTAACAGACTCCCTACTTACTCACTAGTCATAGACTTAGACTTATGTTGTTCTGAACACCTTGAGACTGTTAGACACACAACTACCTCATCAGTGTTGAGAAGGAATTGTGGTTACCAGTTGCACATGGTTAGCTTGAACCATTCACAAATAGCTGACAAAAGTATCACATTTTCTTCATGATGTTTAAAGTATTTTTAACCAAGAAATTTTTTCTTGACAAAAGAAGTTACTCCCCCTATCTAAGATAGTTTGAGCTTCCCCAATGGAATAAGCTTGAAATGATGTATAGAAAATATAAGACACCTCTTCATATCTTCAAGAGCCGCACCCTTTGTTCAACAGTCCTGGTGAACACACTCACTATAGCAAATTTGTTCCTTATAATAAATACTTACACCATAAGTAGAATGTCATAACATTGTGTCTGACATTTGTACTACCAGTATTTTCCACAAGTTTCATCTCTTTCTTCAACAGACCCTTGCCTAATAACTTATCTCCTTCAGAAACGATCAACAGATGACCTCTTGATACTAGAAGCACACACAGAGAGGTTGCCATAATCTCAACAAACAGAAATGTCACTTCTTGAATTTTGTTGAGCGTAACCTTACCATGTTTGAATCAGATCATGGTCTGCTTAAGACAATTTGAAATCCTTCTTGATATGGTGTTTTTCAATCTCACACATTGATTAACATGCTCCTTGAACATAAGAGATTCTCCTTTATCCTTAGCTGTGTTGATCCGATCATAGAACTTTTGTCTTCATAGTCATCTTCACTAAGTGAAGTCTTCATCATGAAAGTAATTATGTATTGCCAGAACACATTACTTACATCTAGATCAGAACCTGCCCATTCTAATCCACATTATGCCTCAACTTCCACTTTTGACAATAATGTTGCTTTTTCAAACTTCTAGTGTATATTCCTAGTCCTTCTTCCAAGAAATACGTACCTTGTGATGTTGGTACCACTTAAGACACAAGTTCATCTGAACTCAAACAGACTTTAACTATCCATAGAGATAACACTTTCTCTATAGAGGACTTGGAACACAAGAAACAATTTGTGTTCACGACTCAAAACAATACTCTTTATTCTTTACCAAACAGTTGTAAAGAATGACCTCAGACTTAACAATGCCTGAACACTACCCTTAAACCCTATGATTGACTCAAATAGACAATCATAACCTAGACTCTAGACACTTCTCATATCCGAAAGAAGAACATGAGGGACTCAAACAAGACTCAATCAAAATGAAAAGACTCTATAATCCTGAGCAATTTAAACAACATACCTGGACTTTAACCAAAGTCTTCATCAAGAAATGTTATTTGAGAACGAACTGCACCAGGTGGACTTGTGCATAGGTTGGATCATGCACTTAGATCAGAATAAGTGATACACACCATCAATTCATGTCGTCAGATGATAATGCAAAGAATATTCTTTGCTGGTCTTTGAGAATAAACATGATTTGAGTTATGTTCTGAGGTTTATGTGTGACTTTGTTCTTCTTTCTTCAAGATTAGTCTTTGAAAAGACTTTGCAAATGGATAGAAGTAGAAAAACATTGTCTTTGCTGATCTTCATAATCTTTTACTCCCCCTGAGATATATAACTTTAGGATATCTTTGATGTTCGTCCTTGAAGTTCCCTTCATTTGGAATTTGCCAGAGTTTCCAAGTTTAGAAACCTTAGTTTGCTTGCTACACAAAATTCAGATTGCCACACTCTGTAACTTGAAATAGAAGAAACTATGATTGTATAACCATAAATTGATCTTCAATATACATGTGTGAGTTGTTTTATACAGACCTTGTAAATATCCAGCTCCCATCAAGATATTTAACAGAATCAGTATGCCACATCAGAGATTCTTGCCTTCTTCTTTGATGTGTGAAGATAATTGAGAACTCATGGCTAGAAGAACTTCTTCTCGGTCCTAACATCTAGTAGAACATTTGTTCCTCCTTCTAGGAACACCCAGCCTTGAAATTTTCAAGGTACACACTTGCAGATAATTATGAATATCATTGATCAGTTGACATTCATCAGCTCTAATAAACCATGTCATTATGAGTGGACTTGAGAGGATACTCAAGTATCTTTGACACTTTAATTATAGCTGTCAATACCTGCCATATATTTTGTTGACTATACATAACCCTAGGGTTTCTCAGAGACTACGCAGCAGAAAATAGTCATTCCTCAACAGAATTCACATAATGCTTACTTTGAGTGTTAGTAGTAAGCATGAAAACTATAGATTGATTGCTGCTCAACCTTGCATAATGCTTGCTTCTGCATCAAGCAACTAACTAGACCTAACCAAAATCTTGACCTGACAAACTCACAAGAATACAGAGGTTACCTTATCAATATCTTCACTCCCGCATGAAAGTTTTGAAGCGATTCTTCTCCGTCCATAGATACTGGTCGAACTAGTTCTGAAATTCAAGTTCTTCACTCCCGCATGAAGTCTTTGGATTTAGCACTCCTTGTTCCATCATCACAGCTCTTAGGTCAGGTTGGTCTAATCATATTGGTCCATCCTCCACTTCAAGGAACCATACAATATGAACATTCTTTGTTCAAACAATCTTCTACCTTTACCACAACAAGAATTTATCCCTCATGGATCTCATCCAGAAACATATAGGATGCCTGCTCTGATACCAATTGAAATTCTGGTATGACAGACTCGAATGTCAATCTCGATGTCAAGACATCTAATTTGTTATTAATGTAGCAAAGGCAGGCGTTGGAGCGTTGTCAACAACATTCTTCCAGTCGTCAGGCGTTGGAGCGTTGCTTGTTGAACCTTCGAGCTTTTTCTTGCTTTCTTTGATGTACCTCCTGATTGCGGCATCTTTCCGACGGATCTTCTCATCTTTACTCATGAGCCATCCATCTTGACAGTAGAGAGTTTATTCGTGATCTTTCACCCGTTTCTTCAACTTTCTGTTTTCCACATCAGTTTTACGAAACTTGTCTTCCCAAGCGTCTTTTTCTAACCTCATCTTGGCTAAAATCTCTTGGTATTCTTCTATAGTGTCAATGGGAATATTGGGTAGTTGAGATACCACAGGGAACATGGGTTTTTCATAATCATAAGGCATTTGAAACTCCCTTGCTCTTTTCTTTACCCAATAGGTGTAGGCGTCCGTAGCAATGCAGTTTCTTACCCCACCTTTTTCTTTTCTTCGGATGTCATACCAAGCTCTTACCATTCTTGTCTTCAACCTTTGAGGATCCTCCCCTTCTCGGTAAAAGTAGCATTCCACTGCGAGACCAATGGGTTTAGCTGAATTTGCATACCCGAGTTGTCGTCGGGCTAGGACCGGATTGTAGTTAATTCCTCCTTGTGTACCAATGAGGGGTACGTTGGCAAACTCTCCACAACTATCAATGGTTTCTGTACCACAGCGAGCCAAGGTATACCAATGAATATCATTATTAGTAAGAGAAATAAGTCTTTGAGGCCAACGCAAATCTTCTCGGTTTTCCGTGAAAGTAGGAGACTTAGGTAAGTGTGAAACAATCCATTTGAACAAAAGAGGTGCACAACATACAATGATTCCACCGCCTTGGCGATTCCTATGATGAATAGAGAAATACATGTCACCAAGCAAAGTCGGAACAGGATTTCCAATCAGAAAGATCTTTACGGTGTTGATATCAACAAAGTCGTTGACGTTGGGAAACAGAACCAACCCATAAATAAGCAAGGCTAATACAGCTTCAAAAGCTATCATGCTACTAGTTTCGATGAAATCAAAGGCTTTCTTTATTAGAAACTGTGAAGTCAAACCCGGAAGGTTTCCTTTGGCAGTCCAATTACTTTCTACTTCAGATTTCTTCAAGTGGACACTTGCTGCAATGACTGGTGACTTAGGAATGGCTTCCAAACCATTGAAAGGTATTTTGTCAGACACAGGAATACCCAAAAGATTGGCATATTCTTCCAAGGTTGGTACCAACTGATAGTCTGGAAAGGTGAAACACCGGTAGACGGGATCATAGAACTGGACCAGAGTTTTGAGAAGTCCTTCATCAACATGAGTGTTCAAGATAGGCAAAAGCTTTCCATGGCTTTTCCTAAAATCGGAAGGATCTTGTACAAAAGATGCCAACTCTCTCAGTCTTTCCACATTAGGCATTTTGAAACCGAACTTCTTGGTATGCCTTTTTACCCACTCCATAACTTAATCCTATAATGTTTGCAAAGAAAATTCTCTAAAAAATTTTTTTGGAAAAAATCATGTGTTTATGGAAAAAGATGGATTTTTTTTTATGGATGTATGAATGCATGGATGCATGAATGCCACATATACAAACATGGTAAGGAGCGTATGTCTCTTCATAATCAATACATTCCTCTTGATTGTAACCTTGGGCAACTAGTCTAGCTTTGTTTCTAGTAATAACGCCGTTTTCATCAAGTTTGTTACGAAAAACCCATCTAGTGCCGATTACTTGATGATCTCCTGGACGAGGGACTAGGTCCCAAACATCATTCCGTTTAAATTGGTTTAATTCTTATTGCATGGCCATTAGCCAATGCTCATCAAGTAATGCATCCTTAGCGTTTTTCGGCTCAACTTGTGAAACGAAAGCAAAATGATGACAAAAGTTACTTATCTTGGTGCGTGTTGTAACGCCCTTTGAGATGTCCCCTATTATGTTGTCAATTGGATGATCTTTCACATTTGTCCAGGCCTTAGGAAGTTCTTCATTGTTTGAGATGCTTTCTTTTTCATCATCATAATGAGACTCATCTTTCTCTTTCTCAGCATCTTTCTTCACAATAATTTCACTCTCGTCTTCCTTATCTTTGACAATGTCTTCAGTAGATGGACCTGCACTATCAAAAGATAGACCTTTCTCGACAGATTTTGTATAAGATTCATCAAATGACACATGTACTGACTCTTCTACTATAAGTAATCTTTTGTTGTATATCCTATATGCTTTGCTAGATTGTGAGTAACAAAGAAAGATGCCTTCGTCAGCTTTAGCATCGAATTTTCCAAGATTATCCTTACCATTGTTCAATACAAAACACTTGCAGCCGAATACGTGGAGATGTGACACATTTGGTTTTCTACCTTTTAATAATTCATATGTCGTTTTGTTTAGTATAGGACGTATTATTATCCTATTCAAAACATAACACGCGGTGCTAATCGCGTCAGCCCATAAATACTTAGGTAGACTACCCTCATTTAGTATTGTTCTTGCCAACTCCTCAAGAACACGATTTTTACGTTCAACCACTCCGTTTTGTTGTGGTGTTCTAGGAGCTGAAACGTTATGCTCAATTCCATGTTTATCACAGTATTTTTCAAAAAGATAGTTTTCAAATAATCCACCGTGATCACTTCGAATTGCAACTATTTTGGTGTTCATTTTATTTTGACATAATCTTGCAAAATGCGTGAAAGCTGGAAAAGTTTGATCCTTACTAGGTAGAAAGATTGTCCAACAAAATCTAGAGTAATCATCGACAATGACAAAACCATAGATGTTTCCACCAATGCTTTTAGTCCTTGAAGGGTCAAAGAGATCCATGTGAAGGAGTTCAAGAGGGCGTGAAGTTGAAACCATGTTCTTTGATTTAAAAGAGGTTTTTGTTTACTTTCCCTTTTGACAAGCATCACATAGATGATCCTTTGAAAACTTTATTTTTGGTAAGCCGATTACTAAGTCTTTTGTGACAACCTTGTTAAGTAAGTCAAAATTAATGTGAGCGAGGCGTCTATGCTAAAGCCATGAGTCTTCTCCTAGAGCAATTAGACACTTGGTACTTGACTTAGATACTTCGTCCAAGTTTAGCATATAGATGTTGTTTACTCTTAGGCCATTAAACATAATGTCTCTTTTCTTATTATTATTATGTTCTATTGTGCAACCAGAATTTGTAAAAGTTACTTTAAAGTCTCTGTCGCACAATTGACTTATACTTAAGAGGTTATGTTTAAGACCTTCTACTAGCAATACATCAGTTATAGTTGTGGTAGAGGGGTTACCTACACTTCCTTTACCAAGTATAACTCCCCGATTGTTGTCTCCATAGGTGATGTAACAGCCCGAATTTTATTATTTGACTAATTAAATTAAATAAGGATTTATTTACTTAATTCGGACGAAGTTTGATAATTAACTGGATCGTCGGTGTTATTGAGAAACATGTTCAGATTATTAAGTGAAGTTGGAATTTATTCGGTTAATCGAAGAATTATTTAAGTGGAGTATGTAGAGAAATAATATTATAAATAATATTATTATTGAATTTTATTTATTTGAGATAAAGTCGGATTTAATTGGATTAATCGAAAAATAATATTAAGGGTAATAATATTATTTGTTGGAGCATAATTATTTATTTGACTACTCTATTTCATCAATTGGGCCTATTTAGTTAGAAGTGAAATTATGTGGGTTAAGCCCAATATGAATAATATAGTAAGGGTTTAGAAAGAGTTAGAGACACCATTAACATTTATTCATTTCTAAGAGGAAGAGGAAAAAGAGGCTAAGAGAGGAGAAGAGCAAAAGCTAGGGTTTGAAGAAATTGAAGAGGTAAGGGGGAGAATCCCTAATCATTGTGGGCTAGTATAATGGGGTAATTGGTAGTTTAACATATTTAAAATTGTTCATAGTTAAATCTCAAAAAAAAATATATGTTCTAATTCCTGTTAGTATTTTGAGATCTGTATAAAGTTTGGAATTGAGACCAAGATTGAGCATTGAAACAAATACCCTGTGTCCATTTTTTTTATTAGAAAACGAAAATGAGAGTGGGGGATTGATGAGAGACACCGAGTGATGTCATCACCCGGCAACGATGACAGACGGTAGTTGCTGGCTGGCCATCATGATATGCTATACCTTGTTTCAATTTATTCCGCTACTGTTGCTTTTCCCGAACTAAAGAAAATGTGAATTTATATTATCCTAGTATAAACTTCCCTTATTTCCTTTATTTAATTACTTGGCTGTGTTGATGTGTTGTTTTGGTCATTATAACATGATTCCCTATTATATTAGATGTTGGAAAACGCTACTGTGTAGCTACCATTGGCCAATGAGAAAATGAGTTCGTGAATCCTGTTCATATTAGGATAGAACCATACTGTAGTTTCCCTTGGTCAAAAGAAAAAGGTGCCCTGTTTCTTCTTTTGTTTTTTTTGGTGTATTTAAGTGGCTGCTAATGTATGTTTGGGTCAAATCCAATATGAGTTACTACCATAATTAATTGTTGGACAATGTTGTAGTTTTTTTGGCTAATAAATCTATAAATTTTCTTTTCATTGTTTTTCTTTTATTTTGCTACTTAGCTAATGATGCTAGCCTACTAAAGTTCACATGTGAATACCTACCAAGCTTTATCAGTAGCAGCATTTAGTAGTAGTATAATTAGTGATTAGAAAGGGGCATTGATTGCTAGTTATTTATTCAAGAAACAAAGGTGAGTCATGATATATGCTATTGAATGAAGTAGAAAGCGCTACAGTGATTAACCATTGAACCAAATGAGAAACGTGAACCACCCTTTTTTTTTATGGAAGAACACACTCATTATTGACTAGCTTTTGGCCAAAAAGAAAATAGGCTTGTTTCATTTAATTGTTTTCCTTTTATTCATTTACTTGGCTAATTGTATGTAGCTCATTAATTTTCAACATGTGAAACACCATGCTATACTTTAGCCATGTATGCTAACTAGAATTAAAAGAAGAACAAAACGTGAAGACTAATATAATTAATGATAGGAAATGCTACTATTACTAAGCCAATTAGTTCAATTAAAAAAGGTAAGCTACCTTCACAAATCATTAAATGGGAGTATATATAGTATGTTCATATATGTTTTAGATTAATTTAGTAAATAAACATAATTGAATGAAAATAATTTCTATGTAAACTATTATATTCCTAATAAAGATAGAAATGGGATTGTATTTCTATTATAGTCCAAATTGAAAATTGGAAATAACTAGAAGATAAAATACTAATGTCTTGTTGGTTTAATATGAAAGTGAGTGAACCATATAAAATTGACAAAATTGTGAGTTAGCATACGATAATGTTAATTACTAGTGTTAATTGGAATGGTGGATTGAAATTGTGTGTTGATTATTATATGTGAATAATGTTCATGTGATGAGAATGTGGTGTACAATATTGTGGATAATTCATATGGTGAATTATTGTGATATGCTAAATATTAAGATGGTAGAGATGATCTTAATTGCATATGTTTGTTAACATTGTACATACATTCATATCATGGTGTGCCTTGAAACAAAGGTGGTTTGCTTTGAAACAAAAGCGAGGCTTAGATTCTAGAGTGAATCGGAAGCGGTAGACTATATGTTTACATTTTGGTGGGCTTTGGTCTTGTCCGGATCGGAAGCGTGGCTTGGATTCTAGACATTGAATCGGAAAGCGGTGAAACCTTGGGTTCACAATTTGGTACCACATGCATCGCGTCACATATCTTGCCTTGAGTCACATTAAAATTTATGCGATAATTGAGTATGTGAAGTTGATGTAGTTGTGATATGTGTAAGAGTTTGAATAGTTGAGACGGGTGAAGTTGAATACATACTTGACAAAATGTGTGAATATGTGATAACTATGATTGTGTGCCTTCTTGAGAATATAATAGTAGAATTGAAATATTATACTGTTTAAGCTTGTTGTATATTCGATAACATGTGAAATATGTGTTGATTACTATTATCTATTTTGTTTTATATAGTATGACTAATTACTTCAAGTGTTGATTTAACCGTTATATTCTGTTATACTTTCTTCATAATGGTTCGTATTCTCACCCTTCTGTTTTAATGTTGCCCTCGTTTGGCGACATGCAGGTTCTGGAGTTTAGTAGCCGCGTGTGATCTAGCCGGAGATTCTTCTTTGGTTATTTGGAGACTAGGTAGTGAGTCGATGCTCTGGTCATGTAACACTGGGTAGACTAGGTGTATTGAACTCATGTTATATTTGCGTATGTATTATGCTATGACTTGTGAACTTATTTATTGGTTACATGTCATTTTGAGGGGCTCATAAGCCAAACCCTTTGATTATGTTTTATGTTGAATTGAGACTATTAGTCGAGGTATGATCATGGTATGGGACATGAATCATTCTGAATCACATGAGTATCATATTTTCCGCTGTGAATGCATATCCAGGTTAAATTGTGAATTTTTATTTGAGTGTTATCAAAATGGCCAGGTGTATTACGTTGTGTAGATAAATGCTGTCAGTTTTTTTTTAGGTTTTTAGTTCTTCTAAAAGCATCGATGTGACGCCCTTTTGAATTATATGCATGTTATTCTCTGATTATATGATAACAATTTGGGGTATAAAAAGGGGTGTTACAGGTGACATACCCCTTTTTCTTTGCGTGAAACTCAACGAAAAGAGATATGTCTCCCGTCATGTGTCTTGAACATCCGCTATCAAGGAACCACAACTTTTCGGCAATGTCAAGACACTTTTCCTGCAAAATTAATTTAGATAGGGAGGTCCCCAATTTTTATTGGGTCCTTGGTTGTGAGTACATAATTTGTTGCACTTGGGCATCCATTGAAATACTCCTTTAGGAACCAAAATCCTCCTAAATTTGCATTTTTCAATGGTATGACCTTTCTTGCAACAATAGTGACAGGTAATATGATGAGAATATGCTGTTTTGCTAGTTGATACTTTTGGTACAAAAGTGTATTTACTATATAAAGGAGTATACGATCTTTTGAACTTATTTGGATCAACCGCAAACGTCACTTTTGGTTGTAGAGCCTTGTCTAATTTGGCTTTTAGATCTCTTACTTCTTTTTGCCAAATATGACATGTCTCACAACCAAACCATGATGTAGGATCTATTTCAACTTTATCCTTTTGAATATTTAGCATAGATTGTTTTAAAGCTTCCAAATCCTTTTCGGTTTTCTCAACTTTTGATTCAAGATATGAAAAGATTTTCTTATTTGAGGCCAAAAGTTTGAAAGCTTCAATTGCATCTCTATGTAATTCTTCAAAGGCAAATTTTAATTGAGAATGAGATACTTTATCTACAAGTTCAGGTTTAAGATGACTTACACGTTTCTTTTTCTTGTGTTGATGAGCCATAAGACATAAATTTGCTGATTCTTCTTCATCGCTTGATGAGCTTTCACTAGATGAATCACTTTCCCATGCTATGTAGGTTCTTCTAGATTTGTTATTACCTTTGCTTTGGTTCTTCTCTTTCTCCTTCTTAAGGTATGGACAATCCGGTCTGTAGTGACCGACTTTGCCACAATTGAAGCAAGGACCTTTGATTTTTCCTTTGTTATTCTCATCTTGTTTGAACTTGTTTGATTTCTTTCTATAGTTGATCAAGCCTTTGTCGGAATGTTTTGCTCCATTTTTCTTTAGGTATTTGTTGTATCTTCGCACAAACAGTCCCATTTCCTCATCATCGGAGTCTTCATCATCACTTGTATCACTATCCTCTAGCTCTTGTCTTGAGGTCTTGGAGCTTGAAGCTTTTAGAGCTATTGACTTCTTCTCTACCTCTTTCTCCATGTTCTTATCTTTCTTTGCCCTTTTCTCATGCATGTCAAGGCATTTAAGATGTTGTTCATGTTCTTCTAGTTTACCAAAGAGAGTGGTGATGTCTAAGGTATTTAGATCATTTACTTCCTTTATTGCCGTAACCTTGGGTTGCCATTCCCTGTTCAAACATCTCAAGATTTTGTTAGTAGCAACTGCATTGGAAACAGGTCTATCAAGAAAATTTAAACGATTTTTCAAATGTATGAATCTCTTTTGCATGTTTTCGATGGATTCACCATCTTCAATGTGAAAGAGTTCGAACTCTTGAGTTAACGTATTGATTCTAGCTAGTTTGACATCATCTGTTCCCTCATGGGCAACTTGCAATGTGTCCCACATAGCTTTAGCGGATCTACAATGGGAAACGCGATAGTATTCATCAACTCCTAGAGCTGAGATTATAATGTTTCTCGCTGTCTAATCGTATCCATATCTCTTTTCATCTTCAGCATCCCAAGTATTTTCTGGTTTTGGAACAACGGTACCAGCTGCATTTGTCATGGTGATCTAAAAGGGACCATTGACAATTGCTTTCCAGATGTTCCTATCAATGGCATTGATGTGAACACACATACAATCCTTCCAATAGCCATAGTTTTCACCGTTGAAAACTGGAGCTCTATTGTGAGCCCCTTTAGGTCCGGAAGCCATCTTTCCAATAAGTGTTTCATGTAGCACAAAATAAACCAGAGCTCTTGATGCCACTTGTTAGACGCTAGGCTTAAGGATCTAGAGGGGGGTGAATAGATCTCTCAGAGTTTTTTGGAATTATTTCAAACTTAAGCGAAAGCGGTTCTGAATCGACTCGCGTCTATTCCGGACCGCTATTGAAAAGGTTGTATATGTGATAAAACCACAAAATAATTGGGATTAACAATGAAAGGATATACTATTGAAGCAATTCGTTACACCAATGCAAAACGATTAACTTCTATTTTAATAAACTTTGTTTCTAATGCTTTGATAATGGATGAAGCAAAAAGACAAACACTTGGTGATAATATTCAAATTGATTGTGATTCAATGTGTGGTGAATTGTGATGTTTACATAAGTTCTTAATACACAATTTTAACACTTGAATCGTTGATCAATTTGCAATTATAACCAAATATGAACAAAATATAAATGAAAAGATAAAAGCGATAACAACACGATATTTGTTCAGGCAGTTCGTCGATCGTCCTCGCTACGACTACATCTGCCCCCAATTCCAAACGAGAATGGGGAAGTCTTCCATTATTATTGAAAGCAGTTTATACAAAGAAGATAACAAAGCGATAAACAATAAACCGATTTTGTCGATCCTTTGAATCTTCTTCCCCCTTAATCTTGAGCCAGATCAAGGTCTTCCAAGAGCTTTGTAACACCCCGTTAATTCTTGTTTATTGATTTAATTATTATTTTTAATTAAATTATTAGAATTAATAATTTTTGGGAATATTTGGAAAATGATGAAATATTGGCATTGGGCCTAGAGTGGTGGTTAGAAGTAAGGGGGTGTTAGCTAAGCAAGCCCATTATAATATTTTATTTTATTTTTCATAAAATAAAAGGAATTGGGAAAAGAGGAGGAGAAGAAAAGGAGACAGACTCTGAGAAAGGAAGAACACGTGAAAGAGAGAAGAGCCAAAGGGGAAGAAGACCTTCGAAGATTCGACTCTGAGGTAAGGGGGGATTCTTCGGGTTAGTAATCCTTATGCGATTGTAGGTAGTAGGATTGATTAGGATTGTTGTCTATTTCAATCGTACGTGTCGGGTTTGGGAATTTGTTATGTTTTGATGAATTTGTATGAATTACATGATTCTGTTAATACTCATGATATATGCTGTTAATACTTGGATAACACTTGTCTGAAATGTGTGATTATGTGAAAATTGATGGTATTTGTGTGCTATGTTCGTATGTACCTGAAATTGGGGAAATGGGATAGGGTAAATGCTGTCAAAATGGTGAATTTGGCTGTGCAGGTACGTAGGAACCGGTTCCCATGTGGGACAACCCGGTTCCCCATAGTAAAAATCAGAGGCGTGATTTTGGAAGCAGCCAGGAACCGGTTCCCACGTAGGGACAACCCGGGTTCTGCAGCATATTTTCTAAAAATGTTTTATTTTTACAAAACCATAACTTTTTATCCAAGTATCCGATTTATGTGCCGTTTTGGGCGTTGAGAAGCTAATTAGGTGATTTATTTGATAAAGTGATAAAATGGGCAGTAGCCGACTTTACTTTAAAAACTCGAATTAATTGTTGATGAATTGAAACATGGTATATGTATATGTGCTTATTCATATGACTATTGATGCATGTAGTTATGTTGGTGATGGGATTATGATATCCAATGAGTGATGTTGGTATATAACATGTCGTAAATGATACATGCTTTGTGACTTTACTGTTGAGTTGTTTTAGCAATTTATTACATGGTGTGTAATGATGATAGATGTAACGATGTATGATGATGGTGATGATTGATGATTGTGAATATTAATATGTTGTTAATATTAATATGTTGGTTATGGTGAATGTATGTGAGTGATTGAATGATGCCTATACATGTACATACTTGTTGTGACGTTATTGGTACGAGGTGATAAGTGATGTTAAGCATCGGAATGATGATGATGTATGATGATGTAAGTATGTGTCATGTGTGCATTATTCATAAATCATTTGCATTGGAAGGCTAATTCCCATTGTGCGGAGATTAGCGGGAAGTCATCGTGTGCCCATGTGGGGTGTGAGCGATGAGGCAGTAGTCGTGTGCCCATGTGGGGTGTGAGCGACTAGAGGGCAGTATCAAAGAGAGAAGTCCTGTGAATGTGATTCACGAATTTAGGTACCACATGCATAGTGTCAGTTGAAACATATGCATTGGTTATAACATGATTGGATGAGATCCAGTGTTATGCCTTGGTGTGTTTACATGATTGATGTATTAAGGAGTTGTTGTTAATATAACTTGATTATTTGATGGAATGAAGAGTTGTGGGCCGATGGCCAAACATTGTTGAATTGATGCTTGCTTATTGTAATAATTCCGACTATATGTATGTTGGATGGATGATAATTGCTATGAGATTTTATTGCTTATGATTGTATAATGGTTATTAATTCGAATGAAACTCACCCTTACTTTGATGATTTCAGATTAAGGATGTAGCGGCGTCTAGATTGGGTGAAGATAGCTTGTAGGCTAGCCCGTAGTTTGTGTCGAGTCATGCTCTGATTGTAACACTGGGATCGATTAGTCTTAGCGTTACTTGTTATGCATTGTTGCCATTTTGGCTATGGATTTATGTATTGAGTATTTGTGTGGAGATGTTTCCTAATACTGTTGAATTAAATTCCGCTGTGCTAAACACATGTTTGATATTGGTTAATTTCTAATAAAGCATGACAATCGACTTGATGGTTTTTTATTTATTTTAATAATTGTAGCATCCTTGATGTGTTATTACTCTGATTATATTATATTTCCGCGGGGGTTTAGAAGGGTGTTACAATAGTGGTATCAGAGCATAGTCGGTCGTTGTGACCAGAGTCTTGTTGTTAATTTTTCCTTTCGGTATGCGACATGTGTGTGAAACACTGTCGGTACTCAGTGTGTTCTAACTGTTTTCCTGCAGAAGTGGGATTGAAACTAGTGGGGGAGAAGTCATGCTTCTCGGATATGTCTCAGATGCAAAATGTTAGAGTGATGCGTAGGGCAGCAGTACAAGAGTGTGGAGTTATTGTTTTCTGAAGTGCAGGTGACATGGGCTGAAGACTGTGGTTGTTATTCAGTCGGAGTGTCTCGGAGTAGATGATGGTTATTTCTGAGAAATGGAATTTCGAAGTTGTGATGCTTCAAGTGCTACTGATGGACTGTGATGTTGTTGTGTGAGTAGCCCTATGTGAAAGGTCGCTGTTGAAGTAGTGATTAAAGGAAGTATTGTCGTAGACCTTGTCGTAGGATTACTAGTAAGTAATTGAGATGATGGTAGAGGTTATAGATGTTGTTGAGAACATTCTGAAGTGCGAGTAATGTGAAGAGAGGAGTATGATCTCAAGGATAAGAAGGTTGATGATGGCGTACATGAATTTGGTTTCAGGATGTTGCAGAAATCGAACTTCAGCGATGAAATGTGTTGTTTAAGTTATAAGAAGTTTGGAAGCGAAGAGATATGATAAGATGATGTTAATAATGAGATTGATTTGAAAAGGATGAGTTTTGGAGCAGAATTTCCGTAAGCAAATCGCAGGAAGATTGCTGAATCGTTATGAAATTTCGAAAATTCATAACTGGAGTTCTGGACATCCGATTTGAGTTCCGTTTGAAGTGTCGGAAAGCTAACGAGATGAACTTTGTTATAAAAATGGTTGCAGCAGCTGTAACATATTTAATTGTGTCAGGATGATGTTAGAAAGAGGTGAAGTTACGGTTACACTTGTCCTTAGAACTAAACTTGTTCGTTGGTACCGCACGAGACTTCAGCGTCAGAGTTGAACGGATTGAGAGAATAATGAGAAGGCTTGTTGTGAAGCAACTTTAGGAATAGGTGTTCCAATTGAGGAGTTTTGGAGATATCGTATAGAGTGTCGCAGCATGGCGTCAGTGATGCATTTTTTGATAACAATTAGAAAATTCATGTCTTGAGCTCTTAGTGTCGGATTAATGTACCGTTTGAACCCACGAAGAGGAGAGATTATGTTCTACATTGTGGAAGAGTTATGAATACCATGGACTGGTCCTATGAGGAGATATAATGATGTCGGTTATAGAAGCATGAACCAGTGTTGAAATAGGAATGCTTACTACCGCGATTGTTTGAAACGAGGTTGAATAGAATGTGACGTGGATGAATAAGCTGATAAGGATGATTTAAGTACCGATGGATTTGAGTGAAGTAGTAGAGAAGGTGAAAAAGACTTGAAACTGTTTGTAGTATATTGTGATGCGTCACTGATGGGTTTGGGTGGTGTATTGATGTTAAACCAGTAAGTAGTAGCTCATGCGTCGAGACAACTCAAGGAGCATGAAGGGAATTATCCGACCCATGACTTAGAGTAGACGACTGTGGTTTTGTTTGTGGCGACATTATTTGTATGGTTCGAGATTCAAAGTGTTTAGTGATCATAAGAGTCTGGAGTACCCCTTTGATCAGCAAGGGCTTAATGTGAAGCAATAGAAATAGTTAGAGTTTTTGGATTACCATCTTGGTGAGGAAAATGTTGTGCCGATGCACTGAGTAGGGAACCTCTAAAATGTCGATGCTGATGGTGAAAGAGTTGGATTTAATTGAACAATTCAGAGAAATGGTGTTCTTGACGAGGATGGTGTAATGATGTCTAGAAGTCGCGGTTGTGTTCCAGATGTTACCGAGTTGAGAAAGAATATTCTAGAAGCAGGACACCTTCGAGAATTATTAGACTATGACAATGTTAATGAGTTTGGGTGCAAACTCGGAAAAGACACTATTATGTAGTAACGACGGTTTATGCTTAAATATGATTGTCGGCTATCTATTGACAAATTGAGGACTTGATCACCCTTAATCTCTTGTTGATAGTAGGCGGAATCATATAGATGGTATGAGATTGCTTGTTACCTTAATGGTATAAGATGTGATGAAGGTTGAGAGGTGAGAATAACCACTCACCATATTGTGGGAACTTATGAGGAAGTGAATATGAAGGAGTGCAAAGTATTGGACGGTGACTTAAGACGAGTAGTCATAGTCGTACAGCGAAAGTATGATGTAGAGTGGTGTTATGAGTGCTACTTGTGAGCAGTGAGGAATTAATATGTCGGAATCCTACATAGAGAATATGTGTTTATCTATATGTTGGGTTTAGAATCTCGTGGACGTAAAGATGTCGTGCCAAAGGATTCAGACCCTTTTGAATAATTGCCGAGACGATGAATATGTTGTTATGGTTGTACGTAGTTAACGAGTATGTATTCGGAGAAGTTAAGACGAAGAGTTGATACTACACGATGCTATAATAATCTTGTGATGTTGTAAGGTGTTATGTAAATTTCTAAATATAATGAGGGATTATACTCTGCGAAGGACGAAGTTAATTTGATTTTTAGTGGAGAGTGGTACTCAGTTGAGCTATCTTGTAAGCAATGGTATATTGAGGATGATGAGCTATGTAATTATAACTACTGATGTGTGCTTGTTCCGATAGTGGGAATGTTTTTTATAGATGAAGTAACTCGGGAATTTGCTTTGAGTAAGTGGAAGTATTACTTTATCGCTCAATTGGAAGAGTGTGCCTAAGGTTGGTACGTGGGTAAATGGAATCCATTACTACATTGTTGATCAGTTGTGATCATACCATGGATTGTGTAATTGTATTATTCAGTTATTGAGCGTATTGTATGGATCGCACCTCGAAGTTCATTGTTGTTAACCGTTGGAGTTATAGCGAGTGGTACACCTGGGGATGGTCAAATGCAACGTAAGAACTAAGATTGAATGTATGAGATATGCTTATGTTGGTTATGTCAGATGAATTTTGAGACTCGACTAAGAAGGTGTTAACGGAGAATGGGGGGTCAAATGAAGGACTCTTATCTGGGACTTTTCACTTGAAGTATGTTTTCGAGGACGAAAACTCTTTTAGTGGGGGAGAGTTGTAACACCCCGTTAATTCTTGTTTATTAATTTAATTATTATTTTTAATTAAATTATTAGAATTAATAATTTTTGGGAATTATTTGGAAAATGATGAAATATTGGCATTGGACCTAGAGTGGTGGTTAGCAGTAAGGGGGTGTTAGCTAAGCAAGCCCATTATAATATTTTATTTTATTTTTCATAAAATAAAAGGAATTGGGAAAAGAGGAGGATAAGAAAAGGAGACAGACTCTGAGTAAGGAAGAACACGTGAAAGAGAGAAGAGCCAAAGGGGAAGAAGACCTTCGAAGATTCGACTCTGAGGTAAGGGGGGATTCTTCGGGTTAGTAATCCTTATGCGATTGTAGGTAGTAGGATTGATTAGGATTGTTGTCTATTTCAATCGTACGTGTCGGGTTTGGGAATTTGTTAGGTTTTGATGAATTTGTATGAATTACATGATTCTGTTAATACTCATGATATATGCTGTTAATACTTGGATAACACTTGTCTGAAATGTGTGATTATGTGAAAATTGATGGTATTTGTGTGCTATGTTCGTATGTACCTGAAATTGGGGAAATGGGATAGGGTAAATGCTGTCAAAATGGTGAATTTGGCTGTGCAGGTATGTAGGAACCGGTTCCCATGTGGGACAACCTGGTTCCCCATAGTAAAAATCAGAGGCGTGATTTTGGAAGCAGCCAGGAACCGGTTCCCACGTAGGGACAACCCGGGTTCTGCAGCATATTTTCTAAAAATGTTTTATTTTTACAAAACCATAACTTTTGATCCAAGTATCCGATTTATGTGCCGTTTTGGGCGTTGAGAAGCTAATTAGGTGCTTTATTTGATAAAGTGATAAAATGGGCAGTAGCCGACTTTACTTTAAAAACTCGAATTAATTGTTGATGAATTGAAACATGGTATATGTATATGTGCTTATTCATATGACTATTGATGCATGTAGTTATGTTGGTGATGGGATTATGATATCTAATGAGTGATGTTGGTATATAACATGTCGTAAATGATACATGCTTTGTGACTTTACTGTTGAGTTGTTTTAGCAATTTATTACATGGTGTGTAATGATGATAGATGTAACGATGTATGATGATGGTGATGATTGATGATTGTGAATATTAATATGTTGTTAATATTAATATGTTGGTTATGGTGAACGTATGTGAATGATTGAATGATGCCTATACATGTACATACTTGTTGTGACGTTATTGGTACGAGGTGATAAGCGATGTTAAGCATCGGATTGATGATGATGTATGATGATGTAAGTATGTGTCATGTGTGCATTATTCATAAATCATTTGCATTGGAAGGCTAATTCCCATTGTGCGGAGATTGGCGGGAAGTCATCGTGTGCCCATGTGGGGTGTGAGCGATGAGGCAGTAGTCGTGTGCCCATGTGGGGTGTGAGCGACTAGAGGGCAGTATCAAAGAGAGAAGTCTTGTGAATGTGATTCACGAATTTTGGTACCACATGCATAGTGTCAGTTGAATCATATGCATTGGTTATAACATGATTGGATGAGATCCAGTGTTATGCCTTGGTGTGTTTACATTATTGATGTATTAATGAGTTGTTGTTAATATAACTTGATTATTTGATGGAATGAAGAGTTGTGGGCCGATGGCCAAACATTGTTGAATTGATGCTTGCTTATTGTAATAATTTCGACTATATGTATGTTGGATGGATGATAATTGCTATGAGATTTTATTGCTTATGATTGTATAATGGTTATTAATTCGAATGAAACTCACCCTTACTTTGATGATTTCAGATTAAGGATGTAGCGGCGTCTTGATTGGGTGAAGATAGCTTGTAGGCTAGCCCGTAGTTTGTGTCGAGTCATGCTCTGATTGTAACACTGGGATCGATTAGTCTTAGCGTTACTTGTTATGCATTGTTGCCATTTTGGCTATGGATTTATGTATTGAGTATTTGTGTGGAGATGTTTCCTAATACTGTTGAATTAAATTCCGCTGTGCTAAACACATGTTTGATATTGGTTAATTTCTAATAAAGCATGACAATCGACTTGATGTTTTTTTATTTATTTTAATAATTGTAGCATCCTTGATGTGTTATTACTCTGATTATATTATATTTCCGCGGGGGTTTAGAAGGGTGTTACAAGCTTCACTTTGATCCCTTTCTGCAGTGTCTTGAATTGCTTGAACCTTTGTTCTTCAATCTTCACACCCAGCTGGATCCTTGATGAAGCCTCTTGATAAAAACCCCCAAAATTCACCAATCTTGGAGGACAAAACCCGCAGATTTTATTCATCAAAAACCCCACAAATCTTCACCCACTAGGAATCTTCAATTCCGTTCCATGGACGTTATCGATCTTGAACGCAAACCCTCAACGCAAAAATGATTGTGTGTAGTTGTGTTGGAGTCGTGTCGATGATCGAAGATGAGAAGCCTTTGTGTATCTTTCAGTTGTTGGTGTTGATTCTTCAATAATTGACATTAGATAATATATATGAGAGCTGGTCAGTTGGAGCATAGCAGATCTGCAATTTTGGCCTTTTTGAGCAAATAGGTCGACCTCTTGTAGTGCTTAGGTCGACCTAACAGAACTGGATTCAACTTGGATGAAATTCTTGCCAGTTAGGTCGACCTGTCGAAGGTTTAGGTCGACCAGAATTCTGTTGAAACATGTTCTGAAGACTTTTCTTCAGTTTAGGTCGACCTAGTTGTTATGTGAGTCGGCCTAACAGTGAGGTGTGTAAATTTCATCATTTTAGGTCGACCTGGAGTGTGAGTAGGTCGACCTATCTGTGGCATTTCTGAATCTTCCTTGTTTTCCTTGTTTTGAGTCGACCTAGATGCAGAGCAGGTCGACCTGATTTGTCTTGAATAGCCAAACTTGCTTTTCCTTGAGTTCTTTTGCTTGTGCCTTGTTGCTTGTTTGCTTGTGGAGTTTGCCATGGATCAAAAACTCCTTTGTGAGTGTGGACTTGTATTCACATCCTACAGCCTAACATACGACTTTCCAGACATCTATCGATGCAATTGGACCTAGTCTAACAAATGACTCTTCCTAAAGAACAGCCAAACGCACGGCTTACCTTGACATTTATCAATACAGTGGATTCAGTCTAACGTACGACTTATCCTAAGTATATCTTCTCAGCTACAGTCTAACATACGACTCATTCTGACTTTCAACCTATCAAGGCAGGTGGCCTCTTTAAGCCCATCTTCAACAATACTTTGACTGGATGGCATATTTAAGCTTATCTCCAACAATACTTTGCCTGGATGGCATCTTTAAGCCCATCTGCTGAAAAAGTCCCTGCATCTTTAGGCATACAAGGCAATCTAGATCCTCAGGTTTAAGAAGATTGAACAGGGGCAGCTGTCATACCCCAAAACTTTCCCTCATATATTTGCAAATGTTATTTTATTTCGAAATAATTGACATAGCACAATTCTTAAGGATTTGAGGTTAAAAGGTACAAGAGCGAGAGGTCCCGGGTTCGAATCCCACTTCTAACATTTTCCCTTTTACCTGCTTTTTAATTTTAGTTCTAACTTTATTTCCATTTATTCAAAACTCACAAAAATTGCATTTTTTTTATCATTTTAATTTTAATTTTCGTACTAATTAAAAAGTAGTCAATTTTTACTTTTATGTATTTTTTAGTCAAAAAATTACCAAAAATCATAAAATATTAAAAAAAAAATTAGTATTTTTTCATCATTTAATTATTATTTTCGTATTTGTTTATTAGACATTTTTAAAATATTATTTTTTTCATTAAAATCTTTATTTTTTGTAATTTTAGTCCAAAAATCATTAAAAAAAAAGATTTGCAAAAATTTTGTTCATATTTTTTAATATTGCATAATTGTATAGTTTAGGAAAGAATCAACATAATTAGTTAAATATTTCAGAAATCAAAATCAAATTATATTTGATTTAGAGTTATGATTTATTAATTAATTAATGGATTCTTTTAATATTTTTACTAACCTAATTTTTATGTATAAATAGCACTAGGTTCTACACTTTGAAAAGAAAAACAACTTTCTAGCCCTCATTCTAACAATTATCAACAATTCTCATTCTCTCTCAACCAACTATTTTCTAAAATTTTCTCCATCAACTATTTTCTAAAGATCAACAATTTTCACAAACCCTGTCACAAACCTTTTCAACTTTTTTTTTATCTTTTCAAAAGCTTTCAATATCTCTTATTTTGGCCAATGATGACACCTGAAGCCTTCCTTTTTTTCAAAAGATTTTACTATATTCAAGAAGACTTCGGTTTGTGGTTTTTGGCTAATAATTATACTTGAGGCCACCTTTTATCAAAATTACTATGTTTTTTTGACCTCCTCTTTATTTTTTGAAACACTTTCTTTCAACCCTTTCTAAAAACCTCTTTCAAATACTTTGTCTAGAATTACAATATTTTTGGCCAATGATGATACCTGAGGCCTGTTTTTTAAAAAATCATTGTTTTGGCCATTGTTGCTACATTTTAGTTTAAATTTATGTTTTTACAATCATAATTTTTTTTTTAAACCCTTGGGGATTTTTGCCCTTTTAGCCTTGATGTAACTTTCTGAACCTTTCTTTATTTCTTAGTGAATTTGTAGATTATATGAGGCCAAACCCTTTTCATAATTTTTTTTTATTATAACTATTATCATTACTAACCTTTTTTTAATTATAATTATTATTATTAGTAATATTTTTGTTAACTGCTTCTATTATTATTATTATTATTATTATATTATTGTTATTATTACTATTATACTATTATTATTTTTATTATATTATTATTATTACTATTATTATTCTTATTCTTATTATTATCCTATTTTTGCAGGTACTTCCTTTGGCTAAAGAGGAGCGGTGCAGGAATATGAGTTTACCATTGTTAGGGCATAAAGCTTTTGCCTCTTCGTAAATCCCATTGGCATCTCATGGACCTCCTGCCACACCATATCAGATCAAATCCTGGTTTTTTCTGTAATTCATTTTTTTAATTATTGATTTATTGTTTTATTATTTAAATTTTCACTAAAACCTTAATCATTTTTTTCTCAAACAATAAAATTCATGTTATTTTCATAAATCACTCTAAAATCTTTTTTATAAAATTAATTTGTTTTTTTAATTTAAATTAATAATTTAGAGTAATATTTATTTTTAGGTTTAAATAATTAATTTTTTAAATTTAGGTTAATTCAACAATAACATTTTTAGACTTAGGTTAATTTAATCAAATTAGGATTTTTAGGCTAATTTATTTTTGGGTTTTCTAACCTTGATTTTATTTTTTGGCTAACTATTTTTCATCATGACTATTAATCACTGTTTTCCCTAACCCTTTTAATTTTTGATCTGCTGCCTTATAATTGTTGAGGTTTTTTATGCGCGAATTCTTTCCTCACCCATACTCTGTGATTGTCGAATGCTTTTTGTTAAATGTCTTGCCCCTTTTAATTTTGCCTTTTATTTCTGCCTTTTTATTTTTTTATCTGCCTTTATTTCAATTATTTAATTTTCTGTCTTTTAAATATTAGAAAATATGTATAGGTCGCAATAAGTTTTCTTCTAATAGTTGTAGGTTTTATTTCCTGCCTTTATTTTTCTGCCCTACAGGTGTTTATTGTAATAGCGTAGGAACTTTTAATTCTGCCTTTATTTTTTCTGCTGTGGTTAGTAATCCTAGGGAGTGCAAGCCTTGAATTAACTTAGAATAACTAATTACAAGATAAAATATCTAAACTGAATCACTTGATTGTGCCACACACACACCTTTAGGGTAACCCTTCTTATGCTGCCTGTTGCCTTTTAATTACGATTCTAAAATAGTCAAGTCCCTCGATTCCGAGGATACCTAAAGCAAATGTTGCCTTAATTCATTGAAATCATCATAAGATTTTGTCCCTCGATGCCGCCTCGGAAATAAGATGATTGTCCCATTGCTAAGGTATCATCGCCTGTTGCCTAAATGACTATTCTATCCTTCCCTAAAGACTACCTACCCTCTATATGGTAGGGCAGTTTTATGGAGAATGATACTTCCTCGATGACCCTTTACATCCAATGAAAGGACTTCCTACCCTCTCATGGTATGGATAGCCTTTTCAAACCGAAAAGCTAAAAGAACAATTTTTCTAACTTAGGGTAGGTCCTCCTGATTGCTTACTCTTTTCAAATTCAAAACTCTTTTTCCCACTCATTTTCAAATACTTTCAAAAACAAGGCTATGCTTATTTACAAGCTAAAGACCTTAACAAAGTTTTTCAATTCACACACGACACTTTTCAAACAATTCAAACAAACAAGTGAGTTAAGCAATTAAGAGCCCATGGATACAAAGGGTGCTTACACCTTCCCTTTGCATAACCTACCCCCCGAACTCAAAATCTTTTTAAAAGGTCTTTTTCTGTTCTTTTAACCTTTCTATATATTTGATAAAATAAAAGTCGGTGGCGACTCCTGCTATCCGCAACATTTCAAAAAGTCAGTTCTCCCACCGTATTACAACAACTGTGTTCATAACTCAGATCACAAGTCACAAAAGCACCAATTTAGAACCAATTTACATGTGACATGTAACACAAATTTTTCTTTGACCTGTTACAATTGAGAACTTGATCAAGTTTTAGACTTATTTGGATTAAGCCTAGACCTTCACCTTTCTCCCCCTTTTTGGCCAAAAATTTACAAAGAATGCCGTCACAAGACCATAGACAGACGAAACTTATCCACCCGCAAACAAACCCCATGTTTGATATGAAACCGAAACTCACATGATAATAGAGGCAAGAAGAGACCTCTATAAATAGTTGAACCTCTGCTTCAAAGATAACGCTCTTTGAGAGTTTTAATATTCTTGGTCAAGAGGAAAAACGCTATTAAAAAAACTCTCATCCATTCAATGTATGCTATGAATACCTTTTCTGAACCTTGACTATTTCTGCTGAAAAATGAATAAGTCTTGATGCATGCATATGGCTAAATAGCGTGCCTCTCTGCACTCATTTGACACGTGTGTGAAGACACTATCAAATACACTCTTCTGTTAGATACTCATCAAGCATGTCTAATATGATGTCCTGACAATCTGTCAGACATTGTCTTCTCTTTCTGACCACCAACAACTTGTGTAACTGAATTCTCCAAGAGAAACATTGTTGTCCATTATGAGGTTCTTAGAAAGCAAGCGAGAACATAGCTTTGAACAGAAAAACCAATGAAAACCCCAAGAACCAAAGAGTAAGTCTAAGTTTCTTTCCTTAAAAACCCAAAGAATCTAAGAGTAAGTCTGAGATTCCAACAAGAGACGCAAGACAAGAGCAGCAATATAAACTTGCAAAAGTCTAAAACTTTGGTCCCACAAGATGCTTAATTCATGACCAGAACACATGCTTCCTAAAAATTCACTACACAAATAGAGTCAATGGACTGGAGCTTTACTCCCCCTAACATGAATGATGCTACTTCTGATGTACATGATCACCAAATGAAGAGTGACATCAGTCTTTTGCAGAATGAGTAAGTACTTGAGAACACCCATCTTCCTTGGCCAGTCAACTCATAGAACTTCTTCCCTCTGCATGTATACTCCTTAGTCAAAGCTGAGATAGGAGAGGACTTCAAAAATAGAGTCATGAATTGTCGGCTCATTACACTATTAACCAGATTCTTTAGTGACAGCAGGCCAACAAGTTGTCATAACATCTTTTAGGACAAGAGCAACTTCACAGAGAAGCTTGTCACAACACCTTCATAGAGCTCCTTCAAGCAGATCTTCATACCACACATCCTGATTAGCTTTTATCCTTACACCCTTTCTGAACATCAGATTTTGCTGAATTGCATAGCTCATTTAGACAAGCACTTAGTCACATGGCTCAACTAGATACTCAGCTCCCGTCACAGTATTTCTCCTGGGTACTAAAAGGTTACCTTCTCACACAAAGTAGAACCTTTTGTTTGACCTTGCTCATCTGCGTGCAATTACTTTGTTGATTCTTCTTCAGGATAAACAGACATGATTGTCAACTGCACCATATACTACTCAGGATGAATCAGAGCAAAGCTCTCATAATTCATCGGAGATATTCAACAACCTTGACCGAGAAACATAACACATTGAGGTGAAGTTGCAACATTGAGTCCATCACCAAACAACTCCTTCATGGGTTCCATCATGTCTAGCTTTATGATCTTTCAGCACACAACTGCCTTCTGCACTTATAAAAGAGATTCCTTCTACCAGATAACTAGAACAGCCACTCCATCTTACTCCAGATAAAGGACTGAAATACTCATCCTAAGTGATTCAGATGATACTCCAGCTTTATAGACACCCATCAACCACTTATCTCAGGTTGACACTAAGATACAATAGATGATTCTTTGGGAAGAACAACATCCATCAACATAACAAGAGTTCAATGCTCTCATAGACTTGACCAGGGAATCAAGTTTGAGTAGGCAACCTCTATTTTGTTAAAGAACCATCATCTGCAACAACACTTTGAGGAAAATTAATCCTCAGGGCCATGATGTTAAGAAACTATGTCTCATACCTCTTTAGAGACCTTTAGTTCCGTAGTAGATCAGAAGTAGACTGAGCCAAGACGCACACCAATCCAAGCTATATTCTCTGAATAATAGAGGCCCATATCGCTCCGCTTTCATGTTAGGAGCAGGTTCCAGATTCATGTGATCATCCCATATTCGTTTAGCTCCCCAAAGCATCTTTATTCACACAGGGAGATCATTCCAGGTGATAAAATGTCCCAGTATCTGATAGAACATTATCTCCTTCTTCTGGCACAAACACATTGATTTTGGTGCTAAAGGAATTAGCTGCCTCAAAAGCTTCCAGATCGTCTTTAAAACAGATAACCCAACTTCACCAAAAGTAGCCAAATTCAGAAATATGAAGACTCTATTTGAGACAAGAACAAATGGTTTCAATCTTTCTTCATGCAACCACCAGCTATACCAAAACTCAAGTATCGTTGGTCACTTAGGAGCAGGTGAATGAATCAGCTTTGTTCAAACCCTATTAGTGAATGTAGCTCCTGAGGAGATCAAATCATACTACCGAAACAACCACGTCTGAAAGCGATACCATGCGGCGAAGCTGTTCAACAGTTCCTCAACCCCTCATCTTAGATGCCCTTATGTAAGAACTTTCACAAGTTCCAACCCTTGGAACAACAGATAAGATTAACCTTCACCAGTCAGATGTCTCCTCTTCCAAATCAGGAGTAAGTTCCAAGCAAGAGTATTTTACTCAGCACCCAAAACATCTGCTCTTCAACCGGTAGCTGCATATCTGTTGAAAGAGTGTTCTAACATTCTATAGAACATTACACCATCCTTGACAAATTTCAAGGTCTTCAAACCATATGCGAATGTACATGAGTATCAATAGATTCTCATCAACCTTCTTGATGAATGTCTTCATGAGTGGACTTGAGAGAGATATCTCAAGTTTCTTTGACACTTCCAACAAATCTGTTGAGACATCTGGCATATACTCTGTTGAGGACAGCAACCCTAGTATCTTTCCCATACTTTTAGGGTTATAACAGATACCATGCAGCGGAAAAACAACAAGCTCCTCACCAGTATTTAGACCCAATGCTTCTACCACCAATCCAATATAATCATGTTAACATAGGACTAAAAATAAATCAACCCTACATAATGTGGCTTTCGATGCTCAACATAGTCCAACCTCCACTTCAAGGGACCATGTTCACACCAAACGATGTTCAAACATCCTTTCATTACATACCTTCCTTGCAAAACCAGAAAGTATCCTCCCAGGATCTCATCCAGAGATAGACCGGGATGCCTGCTCTGATACCAATTTAAATTCCAGTATAATAGATCCAAATGTCTTGAAAGATATCGAGACATTTGTTCTATTAAGAAACATTAGCAAGGTATATACACAGAATTATGCCAAACAGAAAGATAAATGACACCAGTAATTGTTGACCCAGTTTGGTGACAAACACACCTACTCTAGGGGTATACCAAGCCAGGAATGAAGTCCACTATCAATAGTATTAATTCAGAGCTAAACTATCCCTGTTTACAACCCTTCACTTTATCCCCACCCAATGACCCTTCTACCTCGATCCTCTCTAGATATGGAATATCCCCCTCCCACTTCCTAACAGCGCAGTGATGTTGTACAGTTCTCCAGTCTCAGGAGCTGCAACAACAACTTAATACCCAACATTCTGATCACACAGACAAACAGCTTGGAAGACACAATTCCATGACAATCCCTAGCCAAGACTCTTGACTATGAACAATAACTTGGAGTTCTTTAAAGCTTCCTCCAGGAACAATACGTATTCCTCTTGCCTACAGGCTTCAAGTATTACAGTGACCTTCCTACAAACCGATACGTTCACTTAACCTAGCCCAAATGATTACATCTTTTCTATTCTTTGTTGGCTTCTTTTCTAGGTTACAAACTCTTCTATTTATAACCTATACCCAATTGGATTTGGGCCTTCAATCACAACTTATTTGTTGTTACAATCTAGGAGTAACTTCTGCTATAGACAAGGTCTTACATCTTTTAGTTTCCGTGAATATCTCCATATTTAGAAACTATATAATCTTCAAATTTTCTGATTGATTCTTCTGATTTAGTCCTCAATTCTTCTTATTGATTCTTCAGACCTGTAACATATATATGCCTTTATTTGATTTACATAATATCCTTGAATATTCTGCATTCTCTTGTGTAATTAAATCACATAGATTTAACAAAAAAACTTCACTTCAACTCAGGCATAATGTCGTGACATCCCATGTGACATGCTGTTCTAGATGTTGAATTACTTAAACATGACATGTTCTATCATTCCAGTGGGACTCTTTGTTGTACCTGTTCTTCTTAGCATGTTTTTACACTACATTATTGCTGTTATTATTTGTTTTACAAAAATTAAGCCAACCTTAAAATGTAGGAACAAATAGTAAAGTTTTTAAGTTTGAAGAAGAGATCACTTCTATGGCATTTGGTACTGAGGAAGTAATCAAATACGATAGAGCTTTTTAGCATTTCTTAGCTAAATGCATATATAGAAGCAACATGGATTCAATGATCTATGGTGTTAGCAAAAATGAAGGCAGAGGCTTGGGATACTCAAGACCACCAAAGAAACTTGATGAAACTGAGTTTGTTATTCCAAAATCTCTCTCTGAACATTTTGTGCTCGCTGGCACTGAACTAAAATATTCTGAACAAGAAGGTTCTAATTCTATCACATCACAACCACAAACACAGACAGAAACATCTAAGCCCAAATATCATGCACAAATTCCACTTGATTATCCTATTACACATGAATCCAAAGGTGTTAGAACCTCTAGAACTACTAACAAGAGAGGACCCAGAAAGTGGTACCTAAGGATGAGATAATCTATGTTGCAGATATCCTTGATGGTACCACTGAAACACCAATCATGGTACTTGGACATTGGTTGCTCGCGGCACATGACGGGAGAAAGGCGTATGTTCCAAGATTTGGAACTTAAAGCTGGAGGAGTCGTTGGTTTCGAAGGAAATAAAAAAGGAAATATTATTGGCTTTAGAACCGTAGGTAATGGTAAGCTTCCTTCTATTAATAATGTTCTTTTAGCTGAGGGTCTGATTAATAATTTATTGTCAATTAACCAACTTAGCGACAATGGTTATGGCGTCATTTTCAATCAAACTCTTGTAAAGCTGTTAATCAGAAGGATGGCTCAGTTTGTTCAATGGTAAGAGAAAGAAAGACATTTATGAAATAAGGTTATGTGATTTGAAAAATCAGAATGTAACGTGTCTTATGTCTGTTAAGGAAGAGTAGTGGGTCTGGCATAGACGTCTGGGTCATATTAGTATGAGAAGGATATCTCAACTAAATAAACTTGGATTAATCAGAGGCTTTCCCAACTTGAAGTTTACTTCAGGCGCTCTTTGTGAAGCATGTCATAAAGGCAAGTTTACAAAAACCTCTTTTAAAGATAAGAAAGTTGTTTCTACCTCTATGCCATTAGAACATTTTCACATTGATCTGTTTGGACCAATGAAAACTGCTTCTATCAATGAAAAGAAATAAGGACTATTCATCGTTAATGATTACAGTAGATGAACATGGGTAAAATTCTTAAAACACATGGATGAGTCGCATTTTGTGTATCTGTTCTCAAGTGCAAAACAAAAAGAGCTGCAAAATAGTCAGAGTCAGAAGTGATCATGGTGGAGAATTTGAGAATAAGGACTTTGAGAGTCTATTTGATGCGAATGGAATATCACATGATTTCTCTTGCCCCGGAACTCCATAACTAAATGGTGTTGTAGAGAGGAAGAATAGAACCTTGTCAGAGATGGCTCGCACCATGATCCAAGAGAGTAACATGGCTAAGCACTTTTGGGCAGAAGCAGTGAATACAGCGTGTTAGGTTCAGAATAGGACTTCCACAAGACCTATTTTGGGTAAGACTCCTTATGAATTGTGGAAGAATAGAAAAACCAACATTTCTTATTTCCATCCATTTTGGATGTATTTGTTTTATGCTGAATACTAAAGAGAATATGAGTAAATTTGATTCCAAAGCACAGAAATTTCAGTTGTTAGGATACTTTGAACTCTCAAAAGGCTACAAAATCACGGATTACGGAAGAATCAATTCACATCATCTTCAATGATTATCTTGACTCTGAAAATTCAAAGCTAGTTGAAAAGTTTGCATATATGGATATAATTCTTTCATAACCAGTGGAGAAGGAACCAGAAGTTCAAGAATCAGAAGCTCCAATTGTTGAGTCTGCTACAGTACCTTCTGATCCCCCACAACAAAAGAAAAGTAGGATTAAAGCTTCTCACCCTGAATAATTGATTTTGGGAAGCAAGGATGCCTCTGTCAAAACCAGATAAGCATTCAAACTGACTAAAGAAACTCTTTTGGGTTTGGTGTCTCTGATTGAGCCAACATCAATTGAAGAAGCTCTTCTAGACAAAGACTCTATTCTGGCAATGGAAGTAGAACTAGACCAATTCTCAAAGAACGACGTATGGGATCTTTTTTTAGAAACCTAAAGGAGTCCACTTTATTGGAACTAGATGGGTGTTTAGAAACAAGCTCAATGAGAAAGGTGAAGTCGTCAGAAATAAGGCACGACTAGCAGCACAAGGTTATAACCCACGAGAAGGAATAGACTATACAAAAACCTTTGCTCCAGTCGCCAGAATTTTCTAAGATGATGCAGGCTGAGTTTGAAATGAGTATGATGGGAGAACTGAAGTTCTTTATGGGAATTCATATTGATCAGAAACTAGAATCTACTTACTTTCATCAGAGTAAGTATACCAAAGAACTTTTGAAAAAATTCAACATGCTGGATAGCAAGTCAGCACAGACTTTGATGCATCCGACATGCATTCTAGAGAAAGAAGAGGTAAGTGGAAAGGTATGTCAGAAGCTATAATGTGGTATGATAGGCTATTTACTCTACTTAACAGCTTCTAGACCTGATTTGTATTCAATGTTCATTTGTGTGCTCCTTTCCAATCTGATCCTAGAGAATCTCATTTAACTATTGTTAAAATAATTCTTAGGTATCTAAAAGGAACTACTAACCTTGGCTTGATGTATAAGAAAACATCAGAGTATACTTTTTCTGGTTTCTGTGATGCAGATTACGCTGGGGATCGACTGGAAAAAAGAGTACTTGTGGAAACTGTTAGTTTCTTGGAAAGAATCTGATCTCGTGGTCAAGCAAGAGGCAATCTACAATTGCGCTTTCAACAGCAGAAGTTGAATATATATCAACATCTCTATGAAGCACTCAGATGCTCTAGATGATGAGTCAGATGGAAGACTATCAAATTTATGAGAGTAACATTCCTATCTTGTGTGATAATACAACTGCTATTTGTTTAAGTAAAAATCCCATTTTGCATTCTATGGCTAAACATATTGAAATAAAGCATCATTTCATCAGAGACTATGTTTAGAAACGGATTCTTTCTTTGAAATTCATTGATACATACCATTAGTGAGCTGACATCTTTACAAAACCCTTAGCTGAAGATAGATCTTTGTTCATTCTGAAGCATCTGAAAATGGACTATTGTCTAGAGTAAGATTTCATCAGAGTTGAATGTGTTTAGTTAGAGTCTAAGGAAATAAGATTCTGATTTAAACAAAAAGTATTTTATTTCTTTTATTCAGAACCTCAATCATCAAAAGATGTTTCGGTGAGAAACGTCTTTGATCAGAGGAAAGTCTTTTGATTTTTCAAACTCTGAGGACATTAAAACGGGGCACTTGGGCATGATTAATGCGTGTAACCTTGGTTATGCTAAATCATTAACTCTACCTAGTGTCACTCGAGCAGTGTGTTTATTTTCTTGGAATTGACTGAAATCAAAATTATTATCTATCATTTATCACCCCTAATGATAATGTTTGTTTTCTTTCTCTTCTTAAAACACGCTATACACTAGACACACGACCTCACTCTTTCACTTCCCACTCATTTGTTAGAAACCCTAAAGCCCTTTTCTCTCAACTGTTCTTGGTGTTCTTCATCTCCTTCAATAATCTTCATCAACGTTCTTCATCTTCTTCAACAACTTCATCATGAATACTCAACAACAAGAAGATGTCAAATTTGCTGAAGAATATGAAAGAAGTTTGAATCCATCTGGGTATGAAACGTCAACTCTTCCTCCTTCTTCTACAACTGTTCCTCCATCTTCATCAACTGCTCAACCTAGTTCTTCAAATGTTCCTCCTACAATTGATGAAAATCATATCACAAGAAAATCACCCTAGTTCATTGCAACACTCTTCCTTCAAAATTGAATGTTCTGTGTGAGAATCTTGTGAACTTCATTAATCTTGTTGATAATGGATATGACTTAAGTGAAGAGATAAATGCTCAAGGTTGGAAGAATTACTTTGAAAGACTTTATGGCCTAGTCCATGAAGCTATTGTTAAAGATTTCTATAAACAAGCAGATTGTGATGATCTTCATGTTGTCTCTCATGTTTTAGGATACAAGATTGTTATCACCGAAAAGTATATCTCAAATCTTCTAGGAATGAAAATTTTGCAAGTAAAGCAATTTTACGGAAAGGATAACAAAGAAAAGTTTGTTAAGGAAACTATTCACAGGGCTATCTTCAAGAACTACTCTGCAGAGAAGAATGATTACAAAGGAATTGATCTTCATGATGAACTCAGAATCTGGCACAAGATCATTCTGGTATGTATAAACCCTAGGCCTTCTTCAAGCTCCTCAGATTACTTCAACACAAATCAGAAGTACATGTTGTACTATCTGAAGACCCAATAGAAGATGTGTCTTCCCTTAAATCTCTTCAACTATCTTAGGGATGCGATCAGAAAGATAAGGACTACTGATGATCAGAATAGGAAGATTCCATCATATGTGAAGGATAGAAAAACACTTAGAAAGGGGGGATTTGAATAAGTGTAGTCTAAAAACTTGAACGATAAAAACAAATTGCACAGTTATTTTTATCCTGGTTCGTTGTTAACTAAACTACTCCAGTCCACCCCCTTGGAGTGATTTACCTCACCTGAGGATTTAATCCACTAATCTCAACAGATTACAATGGTTTTCCACTTAGTCCGTGACTAAGTCTTCTAGAGTATCCTGATCACAACCTGATCACTCCAGGAACAATTGCTTAGGCACAAGCTAAGACTTTCTAGAGTATCCTGACCACCACGTGATCACTCTAGTTACAACTACTTAGACACAAGCTAAGACTTCCTAGAGCATCCTGATCACACTTGATCACTCTAGTTACTTACAAATTAATGTAATCAAATTCTAAGAGTAATACAATGCTTCTGAAAAGCTATAATCACAATAGTGATATTTCTCTTAAAGTTTAAGCTTAATCTCACTAATATATTACAACAACAATGTAGTGAGCTTTGATGAAGATGAAGTTTGTGAGCTTTGATTTGAACAGCGTTTCAGCAAGTTTGTATTCACAGAATTCGTCAGAATCGGTAACCTTGCTTCTCATCAGAACTTCATATTTATAGGCACTTGAGAAGATGACCGTTGGGAGCATTTAATGCTTTGCGTATTCCGTACAACATTGCATTTAATGTTTCACTCTTTTGTCAACTACCTCGAGCCTTGTTTACGCTGTGTCTACTGACGTTGCCTTTAATAGCTTCTAACGTTCCTTTTGTCAGTCAGCGTAGCCTGCCATCTTGTACTTGCTTCTGATCTGATGTTTGTGTATACAACGTTTGAATATCATCAGAGTCAAACAACTTGGTGCAAAGCATCTTCTTGTCTTCTGACCTTGAAGTGCTTCTGAGCGTGATACCATGAGAACTTCAGTGCTTCTGCTTCTGATCTCAAGTTCTTCTGATGCTTTCATAGACCCATGTTCTGATTCTGCTTTGACCATCTTCTGATGTCTTGCCAGACCATGTTCTGATGTTGCATGCTGAACCTTCTGAGTCAAAGCTTCTGAGCGCTGATTTGTGCATACTCTTTATATATTTCCTGAAAGGGAAATTGCAGTGTATTAGAGTACCACATTATCTCATCCAAAATTCATATCCTTGTTATCATTAAAACTAATAATATTGATCAGAACAAATCTTGTTCTAACAATCTCCCCCTTTTTGATGATGACAAAAACATATATAAATGATTTGAATTTGCGATCAGAAAGAGTAGACGGCTAAAGACAATTACACAGCTAAAGCATAAGCATGTGAATATGTCTCCCCCTGAGATTTATAATCTCCCCCTGAGATAGATAATCTCCCCCTAAAATAAATACTAGAAGAATTTTAATAATAAAAGACTTCCCTGAGTATTTCAGTAGAGACGTTCACATATGCTTGATCTTCAGAACATTCATGACTTCTGATTCTTGCTTCCATAGGACAACTTCAGAACTTGAATTTCTTTGATCTTCAGAACATTCACAGCTTCTGATTCTTGCTTCCATCGGACAGCTTCAGAACTTGAATTTCTTTGATCTTCAGAACATTCACAGCTTCTGATTCTTGCTTCCATCGGACAGCTTCAGAACTTGAATTTCTTTGATCTTCAGAACATTCACAGCTTCTGATTCTTGCTTCCATCAGGACAGCTTCAGAGCTTGAATTTCTTCTTACATCACTTCATGCTAGATTGTATTAGAACATTGTTGAATGTACCAGAGCATCATCAGAGCATCTCTACATCCTGAATTGTTACAGAACAAAGCTAAACGACAAAAGTCAGCATGAATGAGTCAGAACACATAATATGTATCAGAGCCACATAATATGTATCAGAACAAATAAACATAATGTTTCAGAGCATATTCTATCATCAAAATATCTGAACATTCTTCCTACTTGCTTCTGATTTTGAAGCTTCATAGCACTCAGCTTGCTTCAAGAATCCAAGAGCTTGATTCTTTAGACTTGCTTCTCCTTGAAGAGGATCTTCAATTCCTGCAACAACAAAACTTAAAGCATAGAACTTTGCAAGTTCTGTTAGAAATGTGGGGCCTTTTTACTCGGTAACTGATAATATTAATCAGATCATTTATCACATTTTCTCCCCCTTTTTGTCATAACATCAAAAACATAAAAGATTCAGATGAAAAACAAAAGGAAACAGATGGAAGAAAAAGATAATTTTCATTTAGGCTCAAGAAGACAGAAGTACAGAAGTACAAGAGGATAAGCAAGAGAAGATGCACAAAACAGATGCAGCAAAGCAAAAAAAAACGAAAACAAAACAACTAAGACTCAATCTAAGATGACCCTAGCTTCGACAAGATCTTGGCCAGCATATCTTGAACCCCATTGTTGTGCTCATTCTGTCTCTCCATGAAAGCTCTAAACTCAGCATTGACTGAGCTTTGCTCATCCTGGTTCTTCTGAAAAACTTCTAGAGTCCTTGCAAGACGGGAAGGTTCATCAGAAGAAGATTCACAGCTTCTATCCACAGGAATGGCATTGTGATCTGTAGCTTCCATTGATAGATCATTTGCAGGGTTTTCCTCAACAGGAACTGTTTTAGCAACATGATCTTCTACATCTGCTTCTTGCATAAAAGCATCTTCATATTCTGCAGCCGGAATCACAGAATCTCCATTCTCAAGTGCTTGAAGAATGGCAGCTAGATTCCTAGGGGCAGAAGGACCTTCAACTTCTGGTGGGTCAACAACTTCTGGAATGACCAAGCTTGGGTCTTTCTTAGAAGGGTTTTCCCTCAGAAAGTCAAAGAGAGTCTTGAAGTCTCCGAGCAGAACAGGATATTGAGGTCTCCAGACCATAATTTCCCTGCAAGGGTTAGCTTCCATTGCAGCAGCAAGTCTTACTTCTTCCAATTCATCCACAAACTGCTTTTCTTCCAAGGTATATCTCCCTCCGAGACGAGCAAACCATAAGTCTTCCTAACTTCTCAGAATTCCACGAGGCCGTGGAGCAGCTTCTACACAAGCTTCCTGAAGTTCTATAAAGTAAGCATCTGTTTCTCTGCGTAAAATTCTCCAAAACTTCCGCATAGCGACGTTATTCAAGTCAGAACTTTCAGCAATTCTGAGGGTATCAAAGATACTTCTGAGATTCCTCTTTACCTTTTCAAAAGTTACACCAATAGGGTAGACTAGGCGGGATTTTATAATGGTTCGAGAAGAAACATGGTTAGGGACATAATAGGGTTAAGGCTCTCTATCCAACCTATAAGAAGATTCTGCTTCATTGTCAGACTCTAACACAACCAGTTCAGCTTCAGGACGAGGCTTTGGAGTGTAGTTGCAGTCACAGAGCAGTTGCTCATGTGATGCAGAGTTTGGAAGATCAGAACCACTTTGGTTGTTTTGAGAGGTGGAAGGAATGGATTCAAAGTTTGCATGGGGAGGAGGTTGAGAGATGGAGATATTTGTGTGAGGTGGAAAGAGAGTTTGAAGGGGTGCTATATCCAAAACAGGATTGATGGTGGGTGGAGAAGAAGGAATGGTTACAAGAGAAGATGGAGGTGTAAGAACATGGATGTTTATAGGTGATTCTGATGGGGCTGTTTCTAGTTCAGGGATAGGGGCAACCGCTATTGATGCAACTTCTGAACGTAAAGAAGGAGTAGAATCAGGTTCAGAGATATGTATACCTTTGGATACCTTCTAAACAGCTTTGACCACAGCCTCAAGCTTCTTCTGCTTCTTACCCTTCGACTCTTCAACAACCTTTGTTTTGCCGCGAGAGATTTCTCTCCTTCTGACGGTCTCCATAGCTTCCTGCTGATTCACAGCCTCTTGAACAACCTCTTCTTCATCGGAGTCATGAATTATAAGCTTCCTTTTTCTGATTTTCTCCTTCTCAACAACTTTAACAATCTCAGCATTGTTATTTGACTTCTTCTTCTTCTTCTCAGCCTCCTTCTTATTCTTTTCAAAATCAACAGAGACAACCTTGACAATGTTTGCAATGACTTCTTATGGAACCACTTCTTTCTTAGTGGTAGCAGCAACTTTCTGAACTACCTTCACCTGATTAACAGAAGGATGATCAAATTTTCTTTTGGTCCTTCCTTCCTTCTTGCGGTTTACTTTAACAGGAGCACCTTCCTCTTGACCTTTAACACCTTCATCTTCTTTTAGTGACTTCAGATACCTAGTTCTGACTCCTGGTACCTCACTATTGAAGAAGGTTTCAAATTCAGCTAAAACGGGTTCTCTTCTGATTCTTGTTCCAGCAAGAGGTTGGGGAGTTTTGATGATAGTATCAATCACCTTCATCTTCTTTAAAGTGAGAGAATTCAGGCAACTCCCAGAGGTGACAGCAAGGTCTTTGATAATACCTTCACTTTCCAGGTTCTCAACAATCTTGGAATGAACCAGAAGATTTGTGATGATTCTACCAAAAGGAATAGTGGTACAGCTTTTTTCTCTGAAGGCATTTCTGGAATCCCTCACAGCCTTCCACATATGGTTGAAGATAATGTAGATAGCATCAACCTTCTTCTTAGTGGCAATGCAATACAGAATGTATTTTTGCTCATTGTTGACGAAGTCTGCAGCATGCGTACTCTTCCTGTGATAGAAACACCCAAGAAGAATCTTGGTCCAGATTTTGTAGAGGTGTCTCATGTCCTTGACATGCTTTGTTTTATTTGTGTTGGTGTAGAGAGTAGACAACACAACTTGCCAGTCAGCCCTTTGATCAATTTCAAAAGCCCCCTCAGCGTTTCTCAGATCAAACATCATTCTTAGAATGTCCTCAGTTACTACCACAAACTTTCCATGGACGAAAGACAAGATGGATTTAGGGGCGACAACTGCATGCACCCAGAATTCCTTGATAAGATCTGGATAGACTGGTCCACTGAACTCAGCGAATAGTGAAGTCCATCCTTGAAAGATGATTTCTTCTTTAAGATGATATTGGTGTTCTTCAATGTTATCAAAATCAACCATGAGTTCACATAGAACTTCCAATTCATCCTTAGGAATGGAGCACGCAACAACCGGAGTGAGTTGCTGATTTTCTTCTTCTTGAATATGGAGAGGAGCAGATGAACCAACATTTTGAGATGAAGAAGCAGCCATTGAAGCAGAACAAACAAATAAGAAGAACAAACTCTGGGTTTTTGTTTAGGGTTTTTTTTAAAAAAATGCAAGAAAGAGAGAATGGGAGCGAAAAGGATAAACAATATGATTTGAAAAGAATTTATAGAGACGGATTTAAAAAAAATAAAATTTTTGAGATTGAATAGTTACAGAATCAAAGGAAATCTATTGCATTAAATGATGAATGACGTTAGGTGAGAGAACATGGTAAAAGAAATGATTTAACACAATTACCTAGGTCGGCGTCTTTTCAGCTGCACGCTTGTACAGTCTGTACGGACACGCGTTCATTTTTCAGATACTCATAGATGACAGTTGTGTTGTTCTCAAAAGACTGTACATCTTCTGATTCTAATCACTACTTCTGATAGTCATTCTTTAGAAAGGATCTAGTTCTGATAGGATCATCTTTCTTCCCAAGGATCACATCTTCTGAATGAGCTGATGCAAGTCTAGATGATCTTCTGACTATTGGCTCTTCAGAAATCCTGAGATTCTCTAAAGATGCAGCAACATGATCTTCTGATCCATTGCTTCTGAGACTACCAGCTTCGGCAGCTTTGCTTCTTGGTTCTACAGCTTCTGATATATCAATATCTATATCTGCAAAATTCTCAAGCTGCTTTGGTTTTTCAAGACCAAGCTTATCATCAAACCTGATATTGATTGATTCTTCTACAATCAATGTTTCAGTATTGTATACTCTGTAGCCTTTTGAGCGTTCAGAATATCCAAGAAGGAAACACTTTTGTGCTTTAGAATCAAACTTACCAAGATGATCTTTAGTATTCAGAATAAAACATACACATCCAAAAGGATGGAAATATGAAATGTTGGGCTTTCTGTTCTTCCACAATTCATAAGGAGTCTTATTTAGAATAGGTCTGATAGAGATTCTATTCTGAATGTAACATGCAGTGTTTATTGCTTCTGCCCAGAAATGCTTAGCCATATTGGTTTCATTGATCATGGTTCTAGCCATTTCTTGTACAGTCCTATTCTTTCGCTCTACAACTCCATTTTGTTGTGGAGTTCTAGGACAATAGAAATCATGGGCAATGACATTTTCTTTGAAGAACTTCTCAAAGAATCTGTTCTCAAATTCGCCACCATGATCACTTCTGACCTTTATGATCTTGCACTCCTTCTCAGATTGGATCTGAGTGCAGAATTCAAAGAACACTGAATGAGACTCATCCTTGTGTTTTAAGAACTTTACCCATGTCCAGCGGCTATAATCATCCACGATGACTAATCCATATTTCTTTCCTCTGACAGATGCTGTTTTGACTGGACCAAACAGATCAATGTGCAAGAGTTCTAACGACCTTGAGGTAGATACAACATTCTTAGACTTGAATGCAGGTTTGGAGAACTTGCCCTTCTGACATGCTTCACAAAGAGCATCTGATTTGTATTTCAGATTTGGGAGTCCTCTGACCAGATTTAGTTTGTTAATCTGAGAAATCTTTCTCAAACTAGCATGACCTAATCTTCTGTGCCAGACCCATTGCTCTTCAGAAACAGACATAAGACAAGTCACCTTCTGCTTCTCAAGATCAGAAAGATTAATCTTATAAATGTTGTTCTTTCTCTTGCCTGTAAATAGGATTGAGCCATCCTTCTGACTTACAGCCTTGCAAGACTTTTGATTGAAGATTATATCATAACCATTGTCACTTAACTGACTTATGGACAATAAGTTATGCGTTAATCCTTCTACAAGAAGTACATTAGTCATGGAAGGAGAGTTACCAAGACTTATGGTTCCAGAGCCAATGATTTTGCCCTTCTGATCTCCTCCAAACTTGACTTCTCCACCTGGTTTAAGCACCAGGTCTTGGAATGTAGACCTTCTTCCCGTCATGTGTCGCGAGCACCCAGAGTCCAGGTACCATGATATTTTGCTTTTTGTCCTCTTTGCAGCCAAGGATATCTGCAACAGAAATTATCTTCTCCTTAGGTACCCACAATTTCTTGGGTCCTTTCTTGTTAGTTCTCCTCAAGTTCTGATTGAACTTGGGTTTAGCATAATATTTAACAGGAGGAACAGCATGATATTCTTTAGGTTTGTCAGCATGATATTTCTTAGGATGTGTCACATGCTTCTTGGTGTGAACAGTGTTAAAACTCTGTGCATGTGAAATGAGCCTAATATCATGTGCATGGCCATATTTGAACTGATCATACAATGGCTTGTATGTGATCTTCAGATCATCAATAGGTTCAAATTTATGTGAGGTATCACCCTCATAGCCAAAACCAAACCTTCTGTTTCCAGAAACACCATATATCATAGAAGCAAGATGACTTCTGCCAATACTTCTAGATAAGAACTTTCTGAAGCTCGAGTCATATTCTTTCAGAATATGATTGAGACTCGGAATGGATTTTTCTGTTTCAGAAGGAGATCCACTATCTTTGGATAGATTTAAAACTTTTTCCTTCAGATCAGAGTTTTCCACTTCCAGCTTCTTAGTTTCAAATTCAAACTGCTTCTTCAGCTTTTTGTATTTGATACTAAGATGAGCCTTGAGTTCCAGAAGTTTTGTTAAACTAGAAACTAACTCTTCTCTAGATAGTTCAGAAAATACCTCTTCAGAATCTGATTCTGATGTAGATTCTGATCCATCATCTTCTGTAGCCATCAGCGCGAAGTTGGCTTGCTCTCCTTCAGAGTTTGATTCTGATTCTGATTCAGAATCATCCCATGTTGCCATAAGACCTTTCTTCTTATGAAACTTCTTCTTAGGATTCTCCTTCTGAAGTTTTGGACATTCATTCTTGAAGTGTCCAGGCTCATTGCACTCATAGCAGACAACGTTCTTCTTATCAGATCTTCTGTCACCAGAAGATTCTCCTCGTTCAAATCTCTTTGAACTTCTGAAGCCTCTGAACTTCCTTTGCTTGCTCTTCCAGAGTTGGTTTACCATTCTGGAGATCATGGACAGTTCATCTTCTTCTTCTGATTCTGATTCTTCAGAATCTTCTTCTTTAGCCTGAAAAGCGCTAGTGCATTTTTTAACATTAGATTTTAATGCAATAGACTTACCTTTCTTTTGGGGCTCTTTTGCGTCCAGCTCTATTTCATGGCTTCTCAAGGCACTGATAAGCTCTTCCAAAGAAACTTCATTCAGATTCTTTGCAATCTTGAATGCTTTTACCATTGGACCCCATCTTCTAGGTAAGCTTCTGATAATCTTCTTTACATGATCATCCTTGGTATAGCCTTTATCCAGAACTCTTAATCCAGCAGTTAGCGTTTGAAATCTTGAGAACATCTTCTCAATGTTTTCATCATCCTCCATCTTGAAGGCTTCGTATCTCTGGATTAGAGCAAGAGCTTTAGTCTCCTTGACTTGAGCATTTCCCTCATGGGTCATTTTCAATGACTCATATATATCATAGGCCGTTTCCCTGTTAGATATCTTCTCATACTCAGCATGAGAGATAGCATTCAGCAAAACAGTTCTACATTTATGATGATTCTTGAAAAGCTTCTTCTGATCATCATCCATTTCTTGCCTTGTAAGCCTTACGCCACTAGCTTTCACTGGATGTTTGTAACCATCCATCAGAAGATCCCATAGTTCACCATCTAGACCAAGAAAGTAACTTTCCAGTTTATCTTTCCAGTATTCAAAGTTTTCACCATCAAATACTGGTGGTCTAGTATAACCATTGTTACCATTATATTGCTCAGCAGAGCCAGATGTAGATGCAGGTGGGTTTGTTGGAATTTCACCAGCCATCTTTTACTGAAGCGTTTTTCTCTTCCTGAATCTTTTCTAAACACGATTAAGTGCTTGCACCTTAGAACCGGCGCTCTGATGCCAATTGAAGGATAGAAAAACACTTAGAAAGGGGGGTTTGAATAAGTGTAGTCTAAAAACTTGGTCCGTGACTAAGTCTTCTAGAGTATCCTGATCACAACCTGATCACTCCAGGAACAATTGCTTAGACACAAGCTAAGACTTTCTAGAGTATCCTGACCACCACGTGATCACTCTAGTTATAACTGCTTAGACACAAGCTAAGACTTCCTAGAGTATCCTGATCACACTTGATCACTCTAGTTACTTACAAATTAATGTAATCAAATTCTAAGAGTATTACAATGATTCTGAAAAGCTATAATCACAACAGTGATATTTCTCTTAAAGTTTAAGCTTAATCTCACTAATATATTACAACAGCAATGTAGTGAGCTTTGATGAAGATGAAGTTTGTGAGCTTTGATTTGAACAGCGTTTCAGCAAGTTTGTATTCACAGAATTCGTCAGAATCGGTAACCTTGCTTCTCATCAGAACTTCATATTTATAGGCACTTGAGAAGATGACCGTTGGGAGCATTTAATGCTTTGCGTATTCCGTACAGCATTGCATTTAATGTTTCACTCTTTTGTCAACTACCTCGAGCCTTGTTTACGCTGTGTCTACTGACGTTGCCTTTAATAGCTTCTAACGTTCCTTTTGTCAGTCAGCGTAGCCTGCCATCTTGTACTTGCTTCTGATCTGATGTTTGTGTATACAACGTTTGAATATCATTAGAGTCAAACAACTTGGTGCAGAGCATCTTCTTGTCTTCTGACCTTGAAGTGCTTCTGAGCGTGATACCATGAGAACTTCAGTGCTTCTGCTCCTGATCTCAAGTTCTTCTGATGCTTTCATAGACCCATGTTCTGATTCTGCTTTGACCATCTTCTGATGTCTTGCCAGACCATGTTCTGATGTTGCATGCTGAACCTTCTGAGTCAAAGCTTCTGAGCGCTGATTTGTGCATACTCTTTATATATTTCCTGAAAGGGAAATTGCAGTGTATTAGAGTATCACATTATCTCATCCAAAATTCATATCCTTGTTATCATCAAAACTAAGAATATTGATCAAAACAAATCTTGTTCTAACAATATGTTCCTTTTGGAAGACTACTTACTGGTATCTTTATGGAGAGTGGGATGGTTAATTGTTGGTGGAAGAAGCAAAGTGTACAAAGGATTTGACTCCTTACATTGAAGAATTCATCAATGCAAGGAATCTGAAGTACATAGGTTTGTTGAAGAGGATAGTCACTCATCCTCTGACAACTCCTTCTGCTAACATCACCAACAAAAGAGTTCATGTTGATGAGTTCCCTCGGTTCACCAGGGGAGATAGTATAACTGGAATAGCCGCTTATGTGGTGATGGTGATGGATGTTGGAGTTGATGTGTCTAACTTTAGCCTTGAAGATGTGCATTCTGCACAGGCTCTTGTTGAACCATCCAGAGGCAAACGGAAGCATACTTCAGAAGGTCCTGAATGTAAGAAGAGGAAGATATTTAGAGCTCAAGCTTCAGGAAACATTTCACTGTCTGGTCATCCAGAATCTTCAGCTGGTGGCTCTAAGCCTATTGCTCCTGTAATTAAGTTTTCCAATCCACCTGTTTCTATGTCTTTACCTAAGAATATTAATTTTTATTCATCCTCATCCCTTCCTCTATCTGAAGCCCCTTTGTTTGCTTATATGTAAATACTCCCTTCTGTTGTTGTCCCAGAACCTTGGAAAACCATTCCAGTCACTATACCCATACCAACAACCGTATGTTTAACAGTTTCTGATGTTAACTCTACAACATTTGAACCTGTTTCTTTAATTATGTCATCTATTTCACAATCAAAAAATCATGTTTCTGTTACTTTTCCATCTCTAAGTCTTCCCATTCCATCAATACCGATTCAAACATACACCTCACATGTTTTAACCTTAGTGTCTGAAATTCCTCAATCTGCCACCTCTCAACCTACTATCTGTTAGTTGAAGATTTCGATAGGCGAAGGAAGAAGTTGGATGCAAAAAATATACCTCGAGAGAGGCATAAAAATGACTAAAACTGTCTCTTCCTGAATTTTTAATTAAGACATAAGTGTACTTAAATGGAGATAAATCTCCTACAGAGTTCAGCTTCTGGATGGCACCGACTATCGCCTCCTTGACATCCTAGTTGAATTAATTGTTGTTTTATACCGATAATAGAAAGGTAACAAAGATTGAGTTTCATAAAGATTGGATTGATATAGATGGAAGGGTGAAATACAACCTTATTGAGTTGAAGATTGATGAAGATTTGATGGTCATGTGGAGATCATTTCGCCGTAGGCTAACTAAAGGGCCGATCGAGTTTGATACAAAGATTTCAAGATTTGTCAATGACATAATTAAGATCAAAACTTCAGTTAAGGTAAATATTATCATTATACCTTCTTGAAATGCAATAGCTTGAATCCAAAGCCTTGAATCATGATGCTTTAACTTTGAAATGTAATTGCTTGAATTTGAACATGATGCTTTATATTTGAAGTTCATCTTTTCCTTCTTGTCACTAAGATATTTATCTTCATCAAAATAGATTTATCATAGTGAAGCTTGAATTCACAAAATGGTATCAAAGTAGACCTCTCCCGCTATGATGTGGTTCAGGGATGAACCAAACAGAAGATGTGAGCATGTAAAATTTGAGGCCATTAAGTGGTCGTTAACTCACAAGGCATGACAATGAATGGCTCCTGGTAGATTATAAGCAAAAACTGATTTCACATCATAATGAGTGGGATAATGAGGTTGTGCAACTATGGGACTACATGGTTGAAGGAAGACCTATAAGGATTGATTGGTATTACCTATACCAACAAGATGGATTTTATTTTAGATAGGCTAACAAACATGAATTTCATAGCTAAGCATGCTTGAATAGAGTAGTATTTGTATGGGTGTCCTTTTGAGAAGTTTCTTAGAAAGCGTGTGAGTGAGGACAAAACATGCTAAAAAGAGTTGTGTTGGTTTATGGGATTGTTCGATAATCCTGAATGCAGTCTGGGGAATTACAAATGGTATCACAACAGACCTCTCTAATTACAATATGGTTCGGGGACAAACCAAGTGGAAGCTGGTGAACATGTAACACTCATGCCGATGAGGGCGGAGAATGGTCGCCAGTGCACAAGGCATGATATGAGCAGCTCCCGACAACTTCTAGGCCATAATCAAATTCACATTGGAATGAGAGGGATCGTGAGGTTGTGTAGGTATGAGAATGCATGGTTGAAGGAATCTTTATAAGAATTGATTGTTACTGCATTTACCAATAAGATGCATCTTATTTTCACTAGTCTAACAAATAAGAACTCCATAGTTAGGCATGCTTCACTTGAAGTAGTATTTAGATGGGTGACCTTCTGGGAAGTATCTCGGAAGTATGAGAAAAGCATGCTGAAAAGACCTGTGTTGGTTTATGGGGTGAGTCGATAATCTTAAAAGTATTATAGGGCATTACCAAATGGTATAAGAGCAGAACTCTCCCATTACTTTACGGTTCGGGGACAAACCATAAGGATAATCGTGGGTATGTAACACCCGAGGCCGACGAGGGAAGGGAGTGGTCCCTGGTGTACTAGGAATGACAATGAGCGGCTCCTAGAAGCTTCTAGGAAAATACCTAATTCACATCGGAATGAGAGGGATCTTGAGGCTATGTAGATATGGAACTGCATGATTGAAGGGAGGCTTATAATGATTGATTGGTTACTGTCTATACCAACAAGATACATCTTCTTTTCGGTAGCCTAATAAATAAGAACTTCGTAATTAAACGTGCTTGACTTGGAGTAGTATTTTGATGGGTGACCTTTTTGGAAGTTTCCCAAAAAGCGTGTGAGTGCGAACAGAGCATGCTACCAAGACCCATGTAGGTTTGTGGGGTCATTTGGTAATCCTAAAGGAAGCTTGAGGCATTATAAACTCAAATATAAAGGAAATGGTAAAGAAGGAGATCATAAAATAGTTAGATACAAATATTATGTACTTCATCATTGGCATCATTTGGGTAAACCCAATTGAGCGTATTCTGAAGAAATGATGCATGATAGTTGTCAATAATGACAGAAACTAGTTGACGCTTACAAGATATGTCACAAGAGGGAGAATCGTCAGGGATTATAGAAATTTAAATAATGCTAGAAGGAAGAAACACTTAACCCTACCTTTTATTGATCAAATGTTGAATAATTTGGTAGGGAAATAATTTTGTTGTTTACCTTACTTTTCAAATACTTGTCTTCTATTCAAAACACTTTAATTAAATCATATTTAGTTAGGCCTTTGTCGGATGAAAAAGAAATGGTTTGGATGTATTATCCTCTCTTTTCCCTAAGCATTTTAATGCTATCAGTACTTAGCTTGTAGTTTGAATGCTCGACTTTCGTTAAAGACTTGTAACTTAATTCGCCTTACAAATTTCATGAATAATATAGATGAGAAAGGATTGGTTTGGACGTAATATCCTCTATTTTCTTCGAGTCTTTGAATACTAGTTGTACTTAGCTTACTGTTTAGATACTCGTCATCCACTTAAAAAAATCTCAACTCATCAAAACTACCTTTCACGCCTTAGCGCGACCAAGTCAAAACCTTTCATTATCAAAATCAACCAACAAACAAACTTTTTTTACCCGGAACTACGTAGGTTTGAGTTTCCCATTGCATTAGGAAATATGTAGGAGCGAGATTCAATGTCTCGCCATTGAATTACCTTAAGGTGGTGTCCATTGAATTTGAAGACCTTGCTTTTCGCTTCACTTTTACTTCAACTGTACCAAAATCTGGAGTTTTTGCTTCACTCATCACTTTCTTGATCTCATTCTCAGCTTTCTTACTAGTAAAATATTGTAATTATCAATCCAAATGATTTTCCCTCTCATTTTGAAATTCAAATTTCACCCTATTTTTCACTCAACCACTTCTCACCCCCAACTCTCTCTCTCTCTCTCTCTCTCTCTCTCTCTCTCTCTATATATATATATATATATATATCATGTTTATCTACTTCTCATTGTTTTCATTCTTGGCCTAAACCTTTTTTTGCCTTTGTCTCCTACCCACTAACTCAAACAAACATTGTTACTTCCTCGTCTTTAGCGTTGATCGTTTAGGATTAGTGATTGAGAGAAAGTCAGAGGAGTTTTCATATTTTGGGGGAGACCTAAATAGAAAGTCACTAGAATTAGGAAGAGGCATTGAACATCATAGGTGTTGGTGTTAAATTTGGTTTAACTTGATGGATCTGTTGTTCCAACATCTATCCCCTCAGGAACATAATTTCAATTTGTATCACAGCAGGCACCCTGTACTATTTGGGTGAGCTCTAAATAGGATATTTTCAGTTCAAATTGACAACACTATAAATGGGAGTTCAATCAACATGCCACCTATTTTGGATGGCACAAGTTATGACGATAAAATAATCAATTCAGGTTACCTTTGACTAAGCTAACCCCAAAACTGTAGAAGTGGAAGTTATTGACTGTGTAAGTATCCTATAGAAGACAAGTTTCGAAAATTATCAAGAACTAAACCAAGAGCAAAATAATAATGAAAATTAAGTCATAGAAAAAGAATTAGTTGAAGATCAAAACGCAGACACTGCAAAGGAAAATCCAGATCTCCCAAAAGAATGGAGACTAGCAAAAGATAATCCAATACAGAATGCTATTGGAGACATATCCAAAGGAGTCACCAATAGACGGTCACTCATCAAGGTATGCAAATTTGTGGCTTATGTTTCACGAATTGAGTCAAAAGAAATAGACGAAGCCATAGTCGACGAACATTGGTCTCTTAGTTAAATCCATTTGAAGGAAACAGCGTTAGGGAACTCGATGGGTGTTTTTCAACAAACTGGAAGAATATGGAAATGTTTTAGGAATAAAGAAAGACTAGATGCAGAAGGGTATAATCACTAGAAGGGAATAGATTTCGATGAAACCTATGATTTTGTACCTAGGTTAGAAACGATAAAGATGTTATTCGCCGTCTCTTGCATCATGAACTTCAAGCTATTTCAAATGGATGTAAAAAGTGAATTTCTAAATGATTACATTCAAGAGAAGGTATTCGTTGATCAACCTCATGGATTTATCAACCATACCTTTCCAATCCATGTTTTCAAGCTCAAGAAGGCATTGTATGGTCTAAAACAAGCTACTAGAGCATGGTATGATTGATTAAGTAAATTCTTTCTTGAAAATAAGATCGAGAGAGGACAAGTTGATAAAACCCTTTTCATTAAGAAAACTTAGCATGACATTTTACTAGTTTAAATATATGTTGATGATGTCATATTCGGTACTACTAACAAATCCTTGTGCATGGAATTTTCTGAAATAATGCAGAATGAATTCGAAATGTCCATGATGGGAGAGCTAAAATATTTTCTAGGAATTCAAATCCATCAAACAAAAGGAGGAAATTTTATAAATTAAGATAATTACTGCAAAGTGCTACTAAAGAGATTTGATACGAAAAGTCCAAAATTATTAGTAACACCAATGTCAACATCATTCTCCCTAGACAAAGATGAAAACTAAAAATCAAACGAATAAATAAAATATTAGGGTAAGATTGGATCTCTCTTATATCTAATTGTATCCCGTCTTGACATAATGTTTGTTGTCTGTATGTGTGCACGCTTTCAAGCATCCCCAAAACAATCACGTATTAGCGTTGTCAAGCGCATTATGATATATCTCATGGGCACACAACAAATTGAGTCTTTGGTACCCCAAAAGAGCGGATAGTGACTTGGTTGGGTATTCTGACTTTGACTTTTCTAGGTACAAACTTGATAGGAAAAGTACCAGTAGTACGTGTCACTTACTTGGAATCTTGCTTGTCTCATGACATAGCAAGAAACAAGAAAGTGTAGCACTATCCACATTTGTGGCAAAATATGTTTTTGTGGAAAGCTATTGTGCTCAAATCAATTGGATGAAACAATAGCTCAGTGGCTACAACATCAAACTTGGAGTTGTTCCAATTAAATGCAACAACACTAGTGTCATAAACTTCACCAAAAAGCCTATACTTCACTCTCGAGCTAAACATATTGGCATTAGGCACCACTTTATTAGATATCATGTAGTGTGGTGTCATTTTTTTTACCTCCCCTTTTCACTTGGGAGGACGGCACGCCAGACCCTTCACGCGAAATTTGGAAGGAGAGAGGCGCTCTTGTGGGAGGAATTTTATTTCAGTTCTTTCTACGATAGAACACAAACTTGTTAATTATCCTACGAGGAGGAAGGGGAAAAAGATCTCAAATAAACCCTAAGAGTTTTCTAGGTGTGGGTATTTCACCTAAATAGATATTCTTGAGTCCGTGAGGTTGGTTATACATAGGGAAGGTTTTAAGCACCCTACATATCCGCAATACTCTACGGGAACCTTCTCTGTGTCTATGTGTTTGTGTTTGTTGCTTGATTGGGAAAGTTTCTCCTTTGTGTTAGGAGAGAGAATTGAATAGAATTGAAAGACAGTTGACCTTACTGTTTTTGGTTTTTTATTAGCTCGCTAAGATTCCTTGTGAATCTCATGCCTACATATCCCTAATGGAAGTCAGAGCTCTTTGTAGTTCGAGGAATTAATTAGGGAAATGAATTGATTTTGGGTGCCTTGTTTGAACTCAAGGTTGAATTTTGAATTAAATCTCTGCTTGTGGAAAAGAGACAAGTCTTCATCTTAACGGAGATATATTTCAATTGTTTTACCACAAACATTTAAAAGTGAGTGAAAATGAGGGTTCTTTCATGATAAGAGAGGGACCTTACTTGAGTGTGTGCAAGTATGCCAGTATCATGTTATATGAAAGAACAGTCATAAAGAAAAGTTTACTTTATAATAAGAGAGGGACCTTACTTGTGTGTGTGCAAGTATGCCAGTATCATCTTATATAAAATAAAAGATTTCAACCATTAGAGGAAGACAGCAGTCTGGACGTGAAGTCAACAGAGCAGGCAGTCTTATATCAATATAAATGGGAAATGTTTCTATATGAAAATGATGTTTGTTATGTTTGAATGTGGTATAACAATTGAAAAGTCTATTCATAGAGATGAATCATGTCTCACTTCTGTAAGAAAGATTTAGACTTTTTGACTGGCTTGCACAAGGCCAAAGCTTGAGGCTTAAAAGAGTTTTGATTGACTCTGGGAGATGACTCCACCGGGGATTGATTTTGACTGAAGAAATTTGTGTTCTGTACGAAGCCCAGAATTGAGGCTAACTCTACTGAGGATTACTCTGTTGAGTAGGGATTGATGGATGAAAGTCCAGAACTGAGGTTGACCCTACTGGGGATATTACTCTGTTGAGGATTTATTGATGGAGGCTGACCCTTTCCAGGGGATTTATTGATTTATGGATTTATGGATTTATGGATGGAGGCTGACCCTTTCCAGGGTAGAGTGTACTTCTTGTTTAAAGCCCAAGATTAAGGCTGACAGTGTTGAGGAAAACATATATGAAATCTTGACTCTACTTAGGAGAAGACTTACTAGAGATTGAAAATATGGGTGATAGAGACTGTCCATGTCTCTCATTCCAAAAGGTGAACTCAATACTGAGATTGAGATATACTTAGCTTATTTGAAGTCTGGTTTGAAGAATAAAATAATCTCACCAGGGTAGGCTAAAAGGTAACTAAAGACCTGTTCCTATGTTTATAAGAAACTTGATGGGTCCTTGTATACAAGCTCAAGAGGAAGCTGTGAGATATTCTTTTAAGAAGCCCGTGGGTCCTTGTATTGTGAGCCCAAGAGGAGGCTAATCGAGGGTCATCGAGGGTCCTTGTTATAGCACAAGAGAAAGCTATGTTGGCTTTGAACTTAGTTTGGCTATAAGCAAATGGGTAAGAGGTTTCACCGAGAATAATTCCTCTTGGGTAGATGTGCCCTATTTTTGTTCTAAGGCTTTTTTCAAGATGTTTCACCAGGAATAATTCATCTCGAGGTTGAAACTATGGAAATCTAATTAGGAAAGAGCCTTCACCGGGAAGACATTCTCAATCCTAGGTCATAGTCCTATAATATATATACAGTTTATTAGTCCTCAGGTTTTTCTCAAACGGAGTTCTAAACAGTGTATATACAGTTTATATTTGATAGGAATTTAAATGAAAGCTGTAAATTAAAAGCTGTAAAGCCTAACCTGGATTAAGAGGAGGCCTTTGAAAGATATATGTACAAAGCCTTACCATCAGCTTGGTTGTTTATTGGTAACAATATTAAAAAGGAAAAGGGGGTTGGGACTTAGACTCAAGGAGAGTCCCATGTGAAATTGATTTGAAATTGAAGTTGTTTTGAAAATAGATTGAGAGTTGATTGAAAACAGTTGAATTTTTTTATTGAAAACAGTTTTGAAGTTTTGTTTTGAAAACACAAGAAGTGAAGATGGACACTAGGTCACATAGGTATGTGAAGAGTTTCACCGGGAATAATTCCCTTCAATACTAGAAGAAAGTTTTGAAAAACAGATGAGGAGTCTACTGTTTAAAAAGAAATGTTTGAAAATGAAAAGGACCAAAAGATTGATTGCGCTTTGAAAACTGTATGTATAGAAAGGTGTTGGGTCTTACACTCTTTAATATTCAAGAGGCCTAAAAGATTGATTTAAATTGAACAAGGTTTGATTACAAAATATTTACAAAGTGATTAGGTTTGAAAAATCTAAAGAAAACCAATTTTAAAAGTATTGAAAATACTTAAAAATATACCATTTTAAACCTAATAAAAATATATCAAATAAATAATATTTTTGTAATTTTTTTAGATATTCATAAAATAGGTATGATAAATGAAAAGTGTGTGAAAAATCAAGTGAAAATGATTAATTTTGATAGGTGAAATGATTAAGTGAAGTTGTGAAGAAAAATGAAGAAAAATAGCATAAATTGTTGGTTTTGTTCGTAGCAAGGTTTGAACCCACTCCCCAAGGGGAAGCCGGCACAACTCAAGCCAATTGGGCGAAATCCCCAGTGTGATAGAAGATTGCATCCATTTGATAATACTTGAAAACAAGTTATTTTGAAAATGTTTGGAAAAATATGAAAATAAAAGGTCTAAGGGGGGGATCGAACCCCAGACCTTGGGCATGAGAGGACTATGGACGCAAGCTATTGCCACTAGGCTAACGATGATTTCAAGTTATAACACGCAAACCATTCAAAATATAATAAACTCGTTTCTGGAAATTTGAAAATGGCACCACCAGCATCGTCTTCAACCTCAAGCCTTTTTGGAAATTTTGAATTTCCAACTCTCTCATTTCTCAACCAATGGCCAAGATGTAAACATGAAACTTGTTCTAAATTCACTCACGATTGCAGATATGTAACTAATATGGATTAAAATTAACTATAACTACTGAATTAACTAAAATACGTGAAGAACCCTAAAAATTGAAAATGAAATTAAATGATGATGCTGATGAATAAATGAATGATGATAGAGGGTTTTTTATCCTCTGATGATGTTGAACAAACTGGTATCGAGCTATAAAAAAACAGATGCAAGAATCATAAAGGTAGAGTTTAAAAAAATACCTCTGAAACTGAAGGTCGATGGCTATGGTGGAGGACTCCCAACAATGAATGAATGATTGCAGAAGCTTCCTTGTACCTCAAGGATGCTATATGGACCTTTATTTCTCTTTGATTCCTTCTGAAATGTTCAGCTCGACCTCTCCTATATGAGCTCCAAGTGAGAATGGGTGATGTTGATTCTGCACTTACAGAAGTGTTGCAGGCATCTGGATAGCTTCACTACACTCCAAGGAACATGTTGATATGTTCAAACTTGATTGACACCCTTTGAATTGCTCTGCACGACCTCTCTTGCTTAAGCTTCAAGTTGAAAGTGGATATGGTGATCCTCCACTTTTAGAAGTGTTCCAGGTGTTTGGATCACTTCTAATGAACCTCCTTGAGATGTTAGAAGGTTTACTTTCAAAGGAAGAGCTTTGGTTTGAAGAATTTGATTCTTTGTGCCAAGGAACCTAATAAGCAAGAGGAAGAGAAGGAGAAAGCAAGAATTGTATTTGGTTTGGTGTGTCTAATACTGAGGAGAGCACTTCTATTTATAGGCAAAATGATCAGAGTAGTAGAGAGTGAAACAAACTTAGCAAGGTAACTCTTGGAGTAGCTTAGGCATGAAGAAATGGGAAATATCGAAATGCAATGATGGATTTTTTTTGATACCACTCCCTAGCCCTCAGTTTTTCTTGATCTTAGGGGATAATTCTGATGCAGAAATGAGGTCCAATTCGTTGGGAAGAGATTCCTTTGATGATTCACCACTTGGCAATAAAATTCCCAAAAGTAATCATTACATAATCACATGTTCTTGTTTTTGGGAATATTCTCCAATCCTTATGCAATGATGAAAATGATTACATGGCATCTCTACTGATATGTTATGTGTCATGTAGCATCAATTGGTAGAGGTAATTGCACAAAATTGGCAAGAGGACAAAATTTGGTTATGGCTCAAAACAACTTCAAATGCCTAACTTTGAACACGTATAACTTTCTGCTCAAAATGAATTTGGAGATGGTTGAGTACAATTTGGAAAGCCCTTGATATATACTTCAATTCATTAGTTTGGTGTTTCTTCAAAATCATTTGGGAAGTTTGTGAAAATTGGCCCTGAAGTTGGAAGAAAACTAGGTTTTCTCACCATTTTTAACTTGGCAGCAACTTTGAAGTTCCATATCTCTTCAATGGTTGATCTTTTGCAAAATCAAGAGGTGTGACAAAGTTGTTCATTGGACCAAAATCTATAACTTTGATGTTGGAAGTTTTCTTCAGTTTGTACTTGGAATTTTGAGATATTCTCTCTCAAAGTTTGAAGAAAACCCTTGAAAAACACTTAGAAAAATTTCTAAGTATGAAAAGTCAAATTTTGACTTTTTGATCCCTAATTAATTTTCTTGATTTTTCTTGTTCAAATGACTTTAATAATCATATATTGATGATTTTGATCTTCAAAAGTCTATGGTTGACCAAAAATCCAAAAAGTCAATGGTGATCCTATATAGTTGACTTTTTCCAAATGAAGTGCAATCTTGGATTTTTGTGATGAATCAAGCCCTCCTACTTAAATGAATGTAGTGAATGGATTATAGTGAAGTATTAGAGGTCTTTGAATCATGGTTTGAGTGGTGGAGTCATGTCCTGATTAAAAGTCAATTGTCTAGAAGAATTAGGTCAAAAACCCTAATTGTGGATCAAATGAAATTGATGACTGTGGATCTTGAATTGAAGTACAAATTCCATTAGATATTGATATAGGGATTATTTGAAGATGATGGGGTCTTTGAGTTCATGTCTTGAAGCTCTGCAAGTATTCCCAAAGGTGATCCCTGATTTCAGTCCTTGATAGGCTCAAAACCATAGTTTGGTGACCTGGGTAGATCTGAGGCCTGATGCCTAGGGATTGAAGATCATAGGTGGATGGATGAAACATCTTGGGTCCTATGATGGTGTTGTGGAACATCTTGGGTCTTACAAGAGTATTACAATGCTTCTTAAAAGCTATAATCACAAATGTGATATTTCTCTTAAGTTTAAGCTTAATCTCACTAAGATATTACATCAGTAATGAAGTGAGGTTGAAGATGAAGTTTTGAGAGCTTTTATAATTTGACAGCGTTTCTGTATGTTTGCACAAAGTGTTCTCTTCAGCTTCTCATCAGAACTTCTATTTATAGGCGTTTGAGAAGATGACCGTTGGGAGCATTTAATGCGTTGCGTGATCCGTACAACATTGCATTTAATGTTTCACTCTTTTGCCAACTACCTCGAGCCTTGCTTTTCCTGCTTTAACTGACGTTTCCTTTAATAGCTTCTAACGTTCCTTTTGTCTGTCAGCGTAGCCTGCCATCTTGTACTTGCTTCTGATATGATGTTTGTTGATACAACGTTTGAATATATCAGAGTCAAACAGCTTGGTGCAGAGCATCTTCTTGTCTTCTGACCTTGAAGAGCTTCTAGCGTGATACCATGAGAACTTAAGTGCTTCTGCTTCTGATCTCAAGTTCTTCTGATGCTTCAATAGACCATGTTTTGATTCTGCTTGACCATCTTCTGATGTCTTGCGAGAGCATGTTCTGATGTTGCATACTTGAACCTTCTAAGTCAGTGCTTCTTGCGCGAATTTGTGCATACTCTTTATATATTTCCTGAAATGGAAATTGCATAGAATTAGAGTACCACATTATCTCAAGCAAAATTCATATACATTTGTCATACCCCAATTTTTGACCTAAGATACCACCTCATATCATAGCATATGCATCATTTGCATCTCTAACAAATTGCATGGCTTGTGTTTGCTACTTGTGACTCAGCAGGATTTGATCAGGAAATCACTCATCAGTACAAGTAACAATCAATTAGGGTTTTTTTCTCCCTTCATTTCAAATGAATCATCTTCATCAACAATCAAAATTTGGTCCTCAGAGATTCATTTCAACAAGCTCAAAGGCTCTGAACCAACCAGATCAGGGTTTTGACTGAAGATAGTATACTCCTGACTTTTGCTCAGGATTTGACCTAATGACTTGGGACATGACCTCAAAACCCCAAGTGCATCACTTTGACCTAATCCATTGGCTCAAGACATCTCCTACACAAGGATTGATCAACAGTGAAATTTCAAATCATCAGAATAGGGTTTTAAACTATCAGGGACTAAAATCAGGGATCACATTTGGGAAACCCTAAAAATCCCCAGGAAGTCAATCAAAGGTTTCAATCATCTTCAAATAATCCCTATGACAATATCCAATGGAAATTGTGTCTCAATTCAAGATCCACAATCATCAATTTCATCAGGTCGACAATTAGGGTTTTTGACCTAATTCACTGAACAACTGACTTTTTAATCAGGACATGGTGCCACAACTCAAACCATGGCTCAATATCCTCTAATGCCTCAATATTATCCATTCATACCATTCATTTGGTGAGGATAGCCTGGTTCATTTGAAATCTCCAGAAACGCGATTCGTCTGAAAAAGTCAGCTGTATAAGATCACCATTGACCTTTGGGGAATTTTGGTCAACCATGACTTTTGAAGTTTTGTATCATCAATATATGATATATGAAGTCATTTAATCAAGAAAAATCAAGGAAATCAATCAAGAATCAAAAAGTCAAAAGTTTGACTTTCCATACTTAGAAAAATTCTGTGTTTTTCAATGGTTTTTTCCAAACTTTGGAAGGGAATTTCTCAAAATTTCACCTACAAACTGAAAATAACTTCCAACATAAAAGTTGTAGATTTTGATCCAATGAACAACTTTGTCACATATAATTTTTTTCCAAAAGATCAACCATTTAAGAGATATGGAGCTTCAAAGTTGGTATCTTTTGAAAATTTCACTTAAAACTTCATTTTCTTCAAAGTTCATGGATCTTTTTCACCCATTTCCTTAAAGGTCTTGAAGAAACTTTCAACTAGGGTTTTGAAGTGTGTAACATGAGCTTTCCAAAATGTCCAAGAGCATGAAAAAATATGGAGTGTAGCCATGGTTTTGAATTTTGACATTAGTGAACTTTTCACTTGAAATTTCAAGTCATTTTGCCAAAGTTATGAACCATTTTGCCAAATGATCCAAGTAATGATGCATAGATGCAATAATTGAAGATATTTTCTGATTTGAGATCAGAATGGAAAGAGATAAGAAGCTTGGCAAAATAACCATGGTTAAGTCACTTTTAACCATTTGCATTTAATGTGAAAGATTCCATTTTATCTCTTAAGCCAAATCATCACTTCTTGATCAACTTGCAAGAGCTTTGCATTCAGAATCCTTGGCCTATAAATAGAGGTTCAAATCATCTTCAAACTCACACCAAAACCTCACAAATCATAGGTTTTCTCTTCCTTTCTTGAATTGCAAGTTTCATAGTTTTCAAAGAGGTAGAAAACTCAACCTCCAAATCTTTGAAGTCATGGCCAAAGTGATGGTTCAAACATCTCATAAACATCATATGGCCAAACTAACACTTCCAACACCTTATATACATCACATATGAACTATCCCAACACCCATCATCAATCAAAAACTTCAGAATCATCAAGCTCGATTCACACTTGGTTCTACTGCAGATCGGGTTCCATGGAATGATCCAGATGTTTTCAATTCACTCCAAGCATCCAGACATGTTCTATAAACATCATTGAAGCTGTTCAGATCGAGCAACAACTTCTGTAACACCTCCAGCTCAAAATTCAATCTCCACTTTGGCCGTTTTTGAAGGTAAGCCTCATGAACTTCAAATTCATACTTGCACGCATCATAAATGAAATGTGAGCATACCATCTTGTTTCTGCACCTATGAGGATCATTAACCCTCAATCAATTGCATCTTAACTTGCACATACACGATTTCAGAATGAATCATAGAATTAGGGTTCTTCGTGTTCATCAGAAAATTGACCCCCTTAGAGTGAAAATAAATGAAATTAAATGGTACCATCATGTTCTTGGTGAAAAATCGAGCAAGATAGGCTATTCACTCGATCCAAATAATTCAGTTTTCAGAATTTTCAAATTTGAATTGGGTTTGTGTTCTTGGCGCCAGATTTTGAAACTGAGTTTAGAATTTGATTCAAAAATATAATTGGTTTGTTGCAAATGTTAAACAGACCACGCGCGTGGTCCAGTTGGCAATGTTTTTGAGTGGTAAACACAAGGGCGTGGGTTCAAGCCCTTTGGAAGACAAAACCTAATTTTTTATCACTATTTTTCTCTATTTTCTTCGTAACTTCATCAATTAATTTAACCCATCAAATTAATTCATTTTGACTTCATTTTTTACACACTTATCATTTAATATGTCTATCTTATGAACATCTAAAAAAATCACAAAAATATATTTATTTAATACATTTTTTAATTAAGTATAAAATGACATACTTTAAGTGTTTTTAATACTTTTAAATATTGTTTTTCACTTGATTTTTCAAACTTAATCACTTGTAAATATTTTGTGATCAAACCCTAGTCATCTAGGTGTTAATTAAGTATAATCTTTTTGTTTATCTTGATTAATTTGATTTCTTTCAAAATTTCAAACCGTTTTAAAATAGACGATCACCGTTTTTCAAAACAAATAAACCATTGATTAAATCTTTTTGGATTGATCAATTGATTTTCAATACCATGGGCCTCCATGTAGGTATAAGTCCCAAGCCCCTTTTATACCCATTCCTTTTTCTTTGTACAAAAAAACTTCTTTCAAAAAAACAAAAACTTTCGAACAGTTTTTCAAACGACGCATCTTTTAACAAAACAATCAACCATGTTTTATAAAATAAAACAGGGGCCTCCACATAGGTATAAGTCCCAAGCCTCTTGTAAATATTTTGTTTGCATAGTTTTTGAATAAACTCAAGTGGGCCTCTCCCCGAGTATGAGTCCCGAGCCCCTGTGTATACAAATGGATTATGCTTACAGGTATATTTCCTTCATAAACTCCATTATATACACACACTTTGTCATATATAACTGTTCATATAACTGTTCATATTTGTTCATGTACTTGTTCATATTTGTTCGTACTTGTTCATACTTGTGATTGTGTTATATATATTTGTTCAACTTAGTACAACACTAGGTTCCCCATAGCCTCCTATTGGGCTTCGTGCAAAGAATCTCCCTAGTTTAGGTTAGGACATAGAGTACGGTTTCCCGGTGAAATCGCTCTAAGAGCTCAAACCAACTATACCATGCCTCCCCTTGGGCTTTGTACAAACGAGTGACCCTCCCATAGCCTCCTCTTGGGCTTACAATGCAAGGACCCTCGATAGTCCCTCCCATAGCCTCCTCTTGGGCTTACAATGCAAGGACCCTCGGATAGCCTCCTCTTGGGCTTCGTACAAGGACCCACGGGCTTCTTATAAGCATCCCCAATATCCAAATCAAATACCCTAGGAGATTAGACATTTATCATCTCTATGATAGGAGTATCTCATCTATATCATCACAATCAATCAATCAATCAATCTTTTTTGCCACAAGGCTGGCTAATCAATCAAACCTTTTAGCCACCATACTGGCTGATTAATCAAAGTTTTTGTCACAAGGCTGACTTCATTGAAACTTTTGCCACAAGGCTGGCTGATTAATCAAAACTTTTTGTCATAAGGCTGACTTCATTGAAAGTTTTTGCCACAAGGCTGGCTAAAAAAAAATCTTTATCATTCTAAGCGCCATAAGTGGCATGGCCCAGGGCTTATAATGAAAAGATTTTCAAACAAAATCAAACAGATGTATGTGATGATATAGATTAGATACATCGAACATTTAGATGACATTTGTCTCTTTTCCTTTGCTTCCACTAGCATAAGTGGGAACTACGATTGCTCTGACTTTCTCAACATCCCTTTGAGAATACGTAGGCACAAGGTCGTATCCTTGGTGAGCAAAACTTCTCTCTAAAACCATTCAAACCTTAGCACCCGTAGACCCCGAGCTACAGATGCTCTGATTCCCTCTAAGGGATATGTATGCAGAGGATCGCGATGATCTTTGCGAGCATAATCAAACAAACACCTTAGGTCCCACCTATTTCACCTGAACCTCCACCATAACATGGAATGAAATAAACAAAACAAAGAAACCTATAGAGTACTATAGATACGTTGGGTGCTAATACCTTCCCTTCGTATAACCAACCCTCTTACCCGGAATCTCTCCCCCACTTGTGCATTGCTTTTAGTTTTGGGCTTTGCATCTGTTTTTTAGGTTATTGCAGCCTTTTTCCTTTTCCTCCTTTGGAAACAATAAAAAGTTTGGTCGAAACAAAAGAAAAATCATTTTTTGAGCACTCGAGCCCAAAGAAGGCATCAGGTGTCTCATCCCGAAAAAAGATACGATTTTTCCCCGCGACAGAAAAATGGCGACTTCACTGGGGACAAAACTTTTTATTGTTTCCAAAGAAAGGGTTATTTCTATTTGTTTTTTATTTTATTCTTATTACATGTGCGGTTCTTTGGTTCTGTTACTTGTGTGGTTCTGTTACAAGTGATACATTATGGACAAATCCTAACCCGGATTAAGTACACATAAGAATTAGGTGGAGGGTATAGTCATGTATGGCATACAAGGAGTCAGTCTTTAAAAAGTCAGCATGAGAATCCTTCCGCTTAGTGGAGGTTCCTTGTTGGTAGTATATGTTTAGCAAGTTCAATTGCGAAGACATTATTGCTTTCATTGAACTGTAGAAGCTGAGTTGGCTGTAGAACCCCAACCCATCCTGGCCTTATTAGGTTGTGGTGCAGAAACTATTCAATTGAAGACTTGGATTAGTTGTCATGCGGAGAACCACACTCAGACGAGTTTTTCTTGAGAATATTGCTGGCTCATAAGTTTAATTGTGCAAAGCCGGTAATATCCGAAAGAAAAATGTAGACTCTGACGTATCAGTAGAACATGTTTGCAGGTGATAAACCCTAGTACTATCCCATGTTTGGTTCTCTGACCTTATGCTCGTGACGCTGGACCTTTGAACCTGTGTGTACCATATTTGTATTACCATGTCTGTATTACCATGTATGTAGTACCATGTTTGCGTTACCATGTTTGAACTACCATGTTTGCTTTACCATGTTTGAATATGTGGCATCCACGCATCCATGCATTCATACATTCATTAAAAAACCCATCTTTTTCCATAAAAACATGATTTTTTTCCAAAAAAATTTTAGAGAAATTTTCCTTGCAAACATTATAGGATTAAGTGATGGAGTGGGTAAAAAGGCATACCAAGAAATACGGTTTCAAAGAGCCTAATGTGGAAAGACTGAAAGAATTAGCATCTTTTGTACAAGATCCTTTCGATTTTAGGAAAAGCCATGGAAAGCTTTTGCCTATCTTGAACACTCACGTTGATGAAGGACTTCTCAAAACTCTTGTTCAGTTCTATGATCCCGTCTACCGGTGTTTCACCTTTCCAGACTATCAGTTGGTACCAACCTTGGAAGAATATGCCAATCTTTTGGGTATTCCTGTGTCTGACAAAATACCTTTCAATGGTTTGGAAGCCATTCCTAAGTCACCAGCCATTGCAGCAAGTATCCACTTGAAGAAATCTGAAGTAGAAAGTAATTGGACTACCAAAGGAAACCTTCCGGGTTTGACTTCGCAGTTTTTAATAAAGAAAGCCTTTGATTTCATTGAAACTGGTAGCATGATAGCTTTTGAAGCTGTACTAGCCTTGCTCATCTATGGGTTGGTTCTGTTTCCCAACATCAACGACTTTGTTGATATCAACGCCATAAAGATCTTTCTGATTGGAAATCCTGTTCCGACTTTGCTTGGTGACATGTATTTCTCTGTCCATCATAGGAATTGCCAAGGTGGTGGAATCATTGCATGTTGTGCGCCTCTTTTGTACAAATGGATTGTTTCACACTTACCTGAGTCTCCTACTTTCACGGAAAACCGAGAAGGTTTGCGTTGGTCTCAAAGGCTTATGTCTCTTACTAATAATGATATTCATTGGTATACCTTGGCTCACTGCGGCACATAAACCATTGATAGTTGTGGAGAGTTCGCCAACGTACCCCTCATTGGTACACAAGGAGGAATTAACTACAATCCAGTCCTAGCCCGACGACAGCTCGGATATGCAAATTCAGTTAAACCTGTTGGTCTTGCAGTGGAAAGCTACTTCTACCAAGAAGGAGAGGATCCTCAGAGGTTGAAGACAAGAATGGTGAAGGCTTGGTACGACGTCCGAAGAAAAGAAAAAGGTGGGATAAGAAATTGCATTTCCACGAACGCCTACACCTGCTGGGTAAAGAAAAGAGCAAAGGAGTTTCAAATGCCTTATGATTATGAAGAACCCATGTTCCCTGCAGTATCTCAATTGCCCGACATTCCCACTATAGAAGAATACCAAGAGACTTTAGCCAAGATGAGGTTAGAAAAAGACGCTTGGGAAGAAAAGTTTCGAAGAACTGATGTGGAAAACAGAAAGTTGAAGAAACGAGTGAAAGATCACGAAGAAACTATCTATTATCAAGATGGATGGCTCATGAGTAGAGATGAGAAGATCCGTCGGAAAGACGCCGCAATCAGGAGGTACATCAATGAAAGCAAGAAAAATCTTGAAGCCTCGACAAGCAACGCTCCGATGCCTGACAATTGGAAGAATGTTGTTGACAAGCTGAGGGCTGAAAAGGCCGAGTTGAAAGCTTACTATGGGAAAGAAATCATGAAGCTCAAGCTGCATAATGCATTTGGTTCTTCGTCTGATGAAGATGCTTAGGATTTGTTTAGATTTTCATGTATCATTTGCTTCTGTAAGGAGCTACGCTCCAATGTTGTAACATTTCCCATTTATTCAATAAAAGAATAGTTTGTGTTCAAATGTTTGCAAGGAAATAATCTTTAAAAATATTTGGAAAAATCATAAATTTCTTTTTGCATACATCATTCTGCATATCGAGTCCGTTGTATAGAGTCTCATCTTTTGGATCTTTCTCCAATAGATCGTCAAGCTGTCGCGTCTCAAAGTTTCTCGACCGCGCTCGCAATCAGATCACAGATACAATACTCGTTCAAGCAGAAGAAGAGTAATGGAACACTCTGAACAAGAGAATATTGAGCTTCGTGGTACAGTGACCACCCTTCAAGAAAAATTGGAAAGTCTCACTACTCTGGTTGACTCTTTAATGGCCGCACAGAATCAGCCGCCGCCACCTAACAGTCAAGCAACAGTAACATCTGAAGTCACTACTCCAGTTTCTACAGTTGCATTCAGCATTCCATCTTTCTCCATGCCAGAAGGTTGGGGCCCGCCTTTCAGCTTTGGTGCAGGTTTCCGCCATAATTTCTCTGGGGTTCAAACAACCACAGCTGAAGCGCCTGCTGCACAAGGTTCGGCGTTTATTCCACATTCAGGGGTAACCTTTTCCCAAATCACTATGGCACTTTCTCAACCCACTATGACAGTTCCGACCCCTACGGTTCACACTGTTCCTTATGATGGCAATGAGATTTATCATGATCAACGTGATAGCACAAATCAGCGTAACCTTGTGGAAGATCTCCAAGAACAATTCAACAAGATTCAACTGGAAGTCAAAGCTATTTGTGGCAAAGATTTGTTTGGAAAGAATGCCCAAGAGCTATGCTTAGTTCCCAGTGTACAAATACCTGCTAAATTCAAGGTCCCAGACTTTGAGAAGTACAAAGGTAGTTCTTGTCCACAAAGTCATCTCGTAATGTATGCCAGAAAGATGTCTACTTATGCAGATAATCATCAGTTGCTCATCCATTACTTTCAAGACAGTTTGACTGGTGCCGCACTGAAGTGGTACACAGGTTTGGATAGCACCAATATTTGGACTTTCAACAACCTAGGTGAGGCCTTTGTCCGACAATACAAATACAACTCGGATATGGCTCCAGACAGAGATCAGCTCCGATCCATGGCTCAGAAAGACCATGAGGCTTTCAAAGAATATGCCCAACGATGGAGAGAAACTGCTGCTCAGATTAATCCACCGTTAAAAGAAAAAGAGATGACAAAGATCTTCTTGAATACTCTCAGCCCGTTTTATTATGAACGCATGATTGCTAGTGCTCCATGTGATTTCACCGAAATGGTAAACATGGGGATGCGTCTAGAAGAAGGAGTCTGAACCGGACGTCTACCTAAAGAAGGTGGATCTTCAAGCGGAACCAAAAAGTTCGGAAGTGGTTTCCAAAAGAAGAAAGAACAAAGTGTTGACATGGTATCCCAAGGGAGGCCAAGAGGAAATGTCAATCATCAACGACAAGTAGCTGCTATCGCACCAGTCGTTAATACAACGCCGAATCCGGGATTTACCCCACAGTTTCAACAACAACAGCCTCGACAATAGGCTCAGCAGTTCAACAATAATCAGAATCGTGTGCAAAAAGCTCCACAGTTTGATTTTATTCCAATGACCTACACAGAATTGTACCCTGCCTTGGTTGAAAAAGGTCTCGTTCAAACTAGAGCACCACCACCAGTACCTGAGAAACTTCCATGGTGGTACAAAGCTGAGGTCTCATGCCCTTATCATCAAGGAGCGCCTGGCCATGATCTTGAGCATTGCATAGCTTTGAAATATGAAGTTCAGAGGTTGGTTAGATCTAATCTTCTCTCTTTCAGAAATTTGAATCCAAATGTGCAAGCAAATCCGCTGCCCAACCATGGAGGGCATGTTGTAAACATGGTGTACGGATGTCCTGGTCCATACCGAGTCTATAATATCAATTTTTCAAGAGCAGATTTGGTACAAATGCACGCCACTCTCTGTCGAGGGCAGAATTTTCGCCAGCATCACTATGGTTCCTGTAGCATATGTTGTGTAGATCCTCATGGATGTTCGATTGTGAGAAGAGATCTCCAAGTTCTGTTGGATAATGGTACTATTCAGATCTACAGAAATAGGAATGAAGATGAAGTTAACATGATAGGATGTTATCCGCATGAGCTTTTAGTCTCAGATATCAACTCGGAAATGCCTAAAGTTAACGTCATCGTTCCTCATTTCAACATGCCTGAGCGCATAGAAGTTACTTACAACAAGCCGAAGGTTCCTATTGCTCCTTTGATCATTTGTCTACCTGGACTTGTTCCTTATGACTCTGACAAGGCAGTTCCATACAACTACAATGCAACAATGATAAAGAATGGACAAGAAGTTCCTTTACCAACTCTTTCATCTGTCGTAAACATCGCTGATGTTAGTCGAGTAACAAGAAGTGGACGTGTGTATACTCCACTACCTTCAAAGCAGCCTGTTGCTCCTGCAACCGGGCAAAATCCTATCAATACACCAGTGGGGAATCCTGAGGATACTCCTATCAGTAATACAAACACTGATGTTGGTCAATCCAGTGGAACCAATGTCAATCCTGACTTTGATGAAATTTTGAAGCTTATCAAAAGAAGTGAATACAAGATTGTGGATCAGCTTATGCAGACTCCTTCAAAAATCTCAATACTTTCATTGCTGTTGAACTCTGAAGCTCACAGGGAAGCCCTGATGAGAGTCTTGGATCAAGCTTTTGTAGATCATGATGTCACTGTTGACCACTTTGATGGGATAATTGCCAACATAACAGCTTGCAACAATTTAAGCTTCTGTGATGAAGAACTCCCCGAGGAGGGCAGAAATCACAACCTTGCTCTGCACATTTCTATGAATTGTCAGTCAGATTCTTTGTCTAATGTGTTGGTAGACACCGGATCTTCCTTGAATGTGATGCCAAAGACGACTCTTGCTCGTTTATCCTACCAAGGAATGCCTATGAAGTTCAGTGGTGTGGTAGCCAAAGCATTTGATAGATCGCGAAAATCTGTTATCGGAGAAGTCAACCTTCCCATGACAATTGGTCCACATACATTTCAAATCACCTTCCAGGTAATGGACATTCAAGCTGCTTATAGCTGCCTGTTAGGACGACCATGGATCCACGAAGCAGGGGCAGTAACTTCTACGCTCCATCAAAAGTTAAAGTTTGTAACAAATGGAAAATTGGTAACAATAAGTGGGGAGCAAGCCTTGATGGTGAGCCATTTGTCCAATTTCTCTTTCATTAGTGCCGATGATGTGGAAGGAACTCAGTTCCAAGGTCTCTCTTTAGAAGACGAATCTTCCAAGAAGAAAGCATCAATCTCTTCTTACAAAGAGGCGGTGAAAGTAGTAAAGGATGGAACTACCGCTGGCTGGGGGCAAGTTGTGATCCCTACCAAGAATGAAACTAGAGCAGGTCTCGGATGTTCACCAACATTCTCAAACTGCCCCAAGAAGGATGAAACCCTTCGTCCGATCAAAGAAACATTCATTAGTGGAGGGTTCCTCAATCCAATTCCTCAAGAGGTTAATGTCCTTATCGAAGAATGCATCAAAGAAGGTATCTCCGATGATGAAGAAGAATGGAAATGTTATCTCAATGACTCGGGATACATATCTCAGGAAGAACCATATCCTCCGTCACAGAAATCCAAAGGCAACGAAACTGAGCCTATTCCTGCAGAGGTCTGGGACACCTTGGGACAACCAAGTGGCAAATTTGATTATATGGTGAAATATACTGCACCTGAAAGTTCATAGATTGCGATTGAAGATATCCAACCAACTGGATGGGGAGATTCCTTTGAATATAATAGTCAACCAGAAGAGGCTTATCAGCCCTGTCAACTTTCTCAACAGCCTGAAATTACAGAAGATTTCAACGCATCTACCAAGATTTATAATCCTAAAGATGGTTATTATCACGTAAATGCCATTTTTGAAGATGAAGGGGAAGATGGTCCCGCAGTTGACTCGGAAAGTGTCGCTGACAATGAGTCTCTTCATCCTGAAGACTGGGAAATACATCCTTAAAATTCTGAAGATTGTGACTCATCATATGCTCTTCAAGAAGTAGAAGAAGACCGTTTCAACTCTACAAAGAACAAGGTTGACAAACCAGGACCTTCAAATCCTGCTCGACCAGCGGTCAATACTGAAGATAATTCTGGGGAGAATTTTCCTGAATACATAATACACGGAGGAGTTCGTTGCTACTGGAAAGCTGTCGACGTTCCGAATGTTGTTCGCCGCTCAAAGTAATCACCTCGCTGTTATTTTGACCTCATGCCTTGCCCAAAGCAGAGAGATGTTTTATAGGGCTTTGCTTTTAAATGTTCCGCCCAAATAACTTTGTGTATAGGGCTTTGTTTTAAAAGTTTCCCTCTTTGTCCTGCCCAAGACAAATGAGTTTGTGTTTAGGGCTTTGTTTCAAAAAAATGAATCATAAATAAAGTGTCACTTTGAATTCCCTACATTATATGTTTTATTTTTGCTTTTTCTGGAAATGGTAATCCTAAAAAACCAAAATAAAAAAAAAAAAACTTTTTCAAAAAAATCTGCATACACTCCTGCATTCATAAATTTTCTGAAATAAATATAAATCATATGTGCAGATTTACTATTGATAAACCCATTGAATGCAATAACCCTATGCCCTCTCCCAACTCTGAGTTTCCTGTGTTCGAAGCCGAAGAAGAGGAAGAAGAAGAGATCCCGGACGAGATCTCCCGATTACTTAAGCACGAGGAAAGAGCCATTCTGCCTCACAAAGAGCCTTTAGAAAAGATCAACTTGGGTTCTGAAGAAGACAAAAAAGAAGTGACCATTGGATCGCTGCTTGATACTGATATCAAGAGTAAGTTGACAGACCTTCTCAAAGAATATGTTGATGTGTTTGCCTGGTCCTACCAAGACATGCCTGGGTTGGATACCAATATTGTTCAGCATTACTTGCCATTGAAGCCAGAATGTCCGCCAGTTAAGCAAAAATTGCGAAGGACTCACCCTGATATGGCTAACAAGATCAAAGTGGAAGTTCAAAAACAGCTCGACGCAGGTTTTCTAGTCACCTCAGAGTATCCTCAATGGTTGGCCAACATAGTGCCAGTTCCGAGGAAAGAAGGTAAAGTCAGAATGTGTGTTGACTACCGTGACTTGAACAAAGGCAGTCCCAAAGATGACTTTCCATTACCACATATTGACATGCTGGTCGATAACACCGCTAAGTTCAACGTCTTTTCCTTCATGGACGGGTTCTCCGGTTATAATCAGATCAAGATAGCTCCCGAAGACATGGAGAAGACGTCTTTCATCACCCCATGGGGTACCTTTTGCTACAAAGTGATGCCGTTTGGATTAAAAAATGCAGGCGCAACTTACCAAAGGGCAATGACTACTCTCTTTCATGACATGATGCATAAAGAAATTGAAGTTTATGTGGACGACATGATAGCCAAGTCCAGCACAGAAGAAGAACATATTGAATACCTTCTGAAGTTGTTTCAACGACTAAGGAAATATCAGCTTCGCTTGAATCCTAACATCTTCGAGTTTTCTTCAACCTTCAAATGGACTTCCGGCGCCAATCTCCATGAGGTGTCTTAAGCTTCATGTCATGGGCCTAACAATTACCAAAATGGTTATGCATACAATTTCCAACCAGAAAAGTCCCTGCAAATAAACCGATACGGGCTGCAACGTGAAACTAAGACACAGAGTTCCACCTCATTAAAACCGACCCTGCAGCCTGCATCCAGAAAAACCGAACCGAAACCGGTTCGAACAAAAGGATCAATAGCAGCACAGAAAAGAAGATATAACAGAAAGAATGAGAATCATAACAGGGGACGAAAATCAGAAAGAAAAAGAAAAAGGTGTAACAAACTTTGGGGAAGAAAAATTCAGAACGTAACAAACCTTTAACCGACCCTCTCCCTCTGGAATTCTATCCCGATTCATATTCATGAATCATTCATCAGTCTTCTCTCTCGATTCCTCAACCGTGAATCACCATCATAACTTTCTGAATCTTCACCTTCAGTCACAATCTCTGAATCTCAATCTTCTCCACGGTTAAATCTTCATCATCTTCAATCTTGCTCTGAAAACTCGGGAATCCTCAGAATTCACACTTCAATTCACTCTCTCCATTCACCTTCAACAACAAACAATCAATAACGATTCACAAGAGACTCGTTAGCAGAAAGGAAAATGGCGTAACAAAACTCATAACAGAAAGAAGGAGAATCGTAACGGACTCACCATCGATTCAATCTCCAATTCTTCAACGATAACAGAATCGTGTTCATCATCAACACTTCAACAAAACTTCAGATTCATCAACCTGCAACACGTTCAATAATCTTCAATCGACCTCTTCTTTATCAATCTCCGCGCACAACTTCGTTTCGGCAATCGTCGCAATCTTCATCTCTATCCTTCTATCAACACACCATCCTCGTTTGATTCAACCAATTATAATACCATCATCAATCTACACAGAACCTGCATCGATTCAACAACAACAACAACATAAGCATCATGAATCGCACAACATCGCAACAACTATCACAACCTCATCATCATCGCGAATCAGAGACACTGGATTAAGAACAAAAGCGAAGAAGGAAGAAGAAGAACCGAGAGCGCGAGACTGAGACCGTGAGAGAGATGGGACGAGAGAGAGGTTGACTCGTTCCCGATGGTGTAGAGGAGTTTTTGAACGGAGATCGGAGAAGAGATTCGAGCCACCGCGCCGTGGACGCTCACGGAGAGGTTGAACTCCGACCACCGCATTGAGAGTGAAAAGGAGATCTCGTCTATTCCAAATCCACGTAAAACCTAATCCTCTTTGTGTTTAATTTCTACTCTGATTAAGTTTTAATTGGAATCTGATGGTTAATTGAGGCTTAGTGTGATTAAATCTGGATTAATTGAAACTTAATGAGAATATGGTAAAGAAATCTGAAAAGTTAACATGAAAATCTGTGTGGATCAAATTCATTGGGCTTGCTGCATGAACCCCTACCTAGGCCTTTTTGCACCATTTTTGGACAGAGTTTTGGCAACACAAAAACAATATCCCTTGGGCCTTATCATTGAATTGCTATCTGTATACCCCTTTAAGCCCAGTCACGCCATTTTTTTCTGTTTTGCTGAAGAGGAATTGAACATTCAAAAACTTTGTTGGGCTTCACCCTAGGGCCTGTGCCCATTGCTTGATGCACCACCAGATTCAACATAAACCCCCTGTTTCTCATAATTCATGTTAAATTTAGGTTTTGTTTCATATTATTTTTTAGGTAATAAAATGACATACAATAAATCCTTGTTTTGTTAAACTTTTGCATGATAAAAAAATAATAAAAGCATGTATTCTTTTCTAGTTAGAATTAGATTTTTGTTTTCTATATTTGTTCTAAGTGATAAAAAATATCTTTTCCTTGTTAGAATTTAATATTTTGTACATAGTTTTGTTCTTATTCTTAGATAAAAATGCCATAAAAAAACAATTTATTCTTGCTAGATTTTCTTTTAGAATTCATTTAGAATTTAATTGCTAGCTTTTCTATGGCCGGTGCGCGTTTGCCTTGTTATTACTGATTTGGTTGTTGAGATGTGCGAGGTACTTCGAGAGAGCCTTTGATGGTGATTCGACTTGCTTCGTGTTCCACTTTATTTGTGGGACACGAATTCGCTTCCGGTGCGATTGATTTGCGTCGTGTTCCACTTTATTTGTGGGACACGAACTTATGCCCGATGCGATTCACCTGGTCTCTCATTCATTGAGATGTATATTCCTGTATTGTCTGGATTGTTTCTCTTGCAGGTTGCTCGTGTGGTTATGCTCGACGTGTACCACACGTCGCTCGTGATTTATTTTCACGACGACGCTCTCTGACTCGCTTTGCTTGATGATGGCTTATGCGAAGTATTCCAGACTTCTCTGCTTACGCTTGCTAGCTCATTGCGGATTTGCTATCCGTTCGGTATTGTCTCCCGTTTCATTTTATTTCTCTTGCACTTTATCGCTTTCTCGCATCATCCTTTAACATGAGAAGTAGGACCTAGACATGTATCTGGCCAAACCCTCGAAAGAGGCTCTGTTTTTGTTGGTGTTTATATTTGTGCTTTGCGGCAGGGAGTCACGGTGTAATAAGTCCTATATGGCACTCCGTTAAGTCCTCATGGAAGGCATGCGGAAAGGGTTAGCAATCAACCCCCGCCTAGTCTCATCGAGTCTCTTCAGTATGCGCACGTTACGCGTTGCTTGCTTCTGAACCTGCACAAGATCATGTTATCGAGTATGTCAGGAAAAGGGTTCATGCAGCCGAACCCCCGCATTTCCTATAGCTCGCGTTGCTCGACGTTGATGCTCGGTGTACGCACGCACCGTTTTCCTTTACGATCCGTGACGGCTTGGTTGCTGAGAGGGACTCGCTCCTCTTGTCTATGGCCCGATCATTTTCGCGAGGTCTAATGCTTGGTTGACTTGGGTTGAGCTGCTCCCCTTGGCTATGGCGGGACCGCCTTTCTACCATTCGGCCAGTGCCGTTCGTTTGTTTGCTTTACGAGCGGATGCTCGTTTGTGTGCTATACTTGTTTGCTTTCGCTTCTCCCCGTAGGTTGTTTAGTTTAGTTTAGACTGGTACCCTTTGTATGCTAACATTAGGTAGCAAGCTTTCCCCCTTAGCTTAGGTCTTCCTCATGCATCTTTTAAAACACAAACCACACTCTTTGATTTTCTTTTCTTAAGAGCTTGTTATTTCCGCTCCATTCCCAAGCATAAGCCTCCAAAGGTCGAGCAGCGGAGTGTGAATGTAACTCGTTCACCTAAAAAAACACAAAACAAACAGAAACTAGTTAGCCGAGCTACGGTAGCTCTGATTCTGCAAAACAGATACGTAGGCAGCGGGGTAGGGCCCGTGCGAGCATAATCCTTTATTTTCCCTACATTCTGCATTCATTTTAGTCCAGATTAGCTTAGATTTGTTATACACCCATAGATTTGGATACTAGCGTGGATACCATCGAGTATGATGGGCGCGAGGGGTGCTAATACTTTCCCCTCGCGTAACCGACTCCCTTACCCTTTTTCTCTGGTCGTGAGACCGTTGTTTTGTTTTGTGGTTTGCTGGCATTCCCTTCCTTTTCAGGATAAATATGTTAGTGGCGACTCTGTTAATTTTCGCGGTAGCGACAAATATGGTGAACTGACTTTAAAGAAAATGTCACGATAAGAAAGAGTGGCCACCGACTTTTATTTTATCCAAATTAAAGAAAGGCTAAAAGAACAGAAAAAAAAACTTTAAAAGAAATTTTGAGTTCGGGGGATAATTTATACAAAGGGAAGGCGTAAGGCGCCCTTTGCATCCATGGTTTTCCATGGGCTTTTAATTGCTTAGCTCTTTAGTTTTCAAAAGTTTAGAAATGAAATAAGGACTTTAGCTTGTAAATAAGCGTAGCCTTTTTGAAGGTTTTTGATAAAAAAGGGTAAAAAGAATTTAAACCAGAGCAAGCAATTAGGGGGTAATTAGCTAAAAATTATAAAAATTCTTTTAGTCTTTCAGGGCTATCCATACCATAGGAGGGTAGGAAGTCCTTTTATTGGAGGTTGAAGAGTCGTCGAAGTTATCATTTGCCATAAGACTGTCCCTGCCATAGAAGAGGCCGGTAGTCTAAGGGAAGGATAAAAATAGTCATTATTAGGTCACCAAAAAGGACACCTCAGCAATCGAAAGGGACTATCACATCATATCGTAGGCAGCCTCGAGGGACGAGATCATATAATCGAAGGCAACATCGTAGGGACTTATGATCTTTAGTGATGCGAATGAACTGAGGGCAACATTTGCTGAGGCGTCCTCGTATCCGAGGGACTTGACTATTCTGTAATGAAAAGGCAACAAGGCAACAGGCAACAAGAGGGGTTACCATAAAAGGTGTGTGGGTGCAAAATCACGTGATTCAATTCAGATAATTATCTTGTAATTAATTATTCTAAATTCAGTTCGAGGTTTTCACGCCCTAAATTACTAACCACGCAGTTATAATGTAAAGCAATACAGTTTAAGTGCCTTCTAGGCCACACAATACAAACCAGGGGCAGTTACAAAATATATAGCCATGGGGAAGGGGAAAAAAGCAATAAGACAACCCAATAAAATAATAGGTTAAACACAAGTAATAATATCAGAGAAATTAAAGGAGAATGAGTTTAGGGTTACCGATGTTAGACGCTGGCCTTGGGATCTAGAGGGGGGGTGAATAGATCGTTCACAGTTTTACGGAGTTAAACGACTTTTCAGCGGAAGTGATTCTGAATCGACTCGCGTCTGTTCCGAACCACTATCGAAACGATTATATATGTGTTTAAAAACCAGTCAAAGACTTGAGGTAAGTGATAAGAGTATACGTTGCAGAATCAAAGCGTTGCTCTTATTGAAAATCAGATTAACTTCTTGTATGATGGACAATGTTTGCAATGCAGTAAGAGTGATAGAAACAAATATACAAACACTTGGTGATAATGATCAAATTGAGGGTGATTCAATGTGTGGTGGATTGTGATGTTTATGTAAGTTCTTAATTCACAATCTTAACACTCGAATCGTTGATCAATTTGCTATTATAACCAAATATGAACAGAATGTAAATGAAAAAGTAAAAGCGACAAGAACACGATATTTGTTTAGGCAGTTCGTCGATCGTCCTCGCTACGACTACGTCTGCCCCCAATTCCAAACTGAAATTGGGTAATCTTTCATTAATGTTGAAAGTAGTATATACAAAGAAGATAACAAAGCGATAAACCATAAACCAATTATGTCGATCCTTTGAATCTTCTTCCCCCTTAATCTTGATTCAGATCAAGGTTATCCAAGAGCTTCACTTTGATCCCTTTCTGCAGTGTCTTCAATTCCCTCGAACCCTTGTTCTTCAATCTTCACACTCAGCCGGATCCTCGATGAAGCCTCTTGATAAAAACCCCCAGGAAACACCTATCTTGGAGGACAAAACCCGCAGATTTTATTCACCAAAAACCCCACAAATCTTCACCCACTAGGAATCTTCAATTCCGTTCCATGGACGTTATCGAACTCGATCACTAACCCTCAACGCAAGAATGATTATGTGTAATTGTGTTGGAGATGACGAAGAACGAAGATGAGAAGCCTTTGTGTATCTTTCAGTCGTTGGTGTTGCTTTGAATAATGAACCTTGGACAATATATATGATAGCTTAACAGTTGGAGATGAGAAAAACAGAATTTTTGGCATTCTTGATCAGTTAGGTCGACCTCTTGTAGTGCTTAGGTCGACCTAGCAGAGCTTGCAGAATTTTGCTCCCAGTTAGGTCGACCTGTTTAAGGAGTAGGTCGACCAGAATCCTCTTCAAATGCATTCTGGGGACATTTTCTCAGATTAGGTCGACCTAGTTGTTGTGTAGGTCGACCTAGCAGGCTGGTATGTAAAATTCATCAATTTAGGTCGACCTAGATGATGTGTGAGTCGACCTAGCAGGAGTATATGATTTTTTCTCCATTTTAGGTCGACCTGGGTTGATGGTAGGTCGACCTAACTGCTGCTTTTCTGCATTCTTCTTGTTTTGCTTGTGTTGAGTCAACCTATAAGCATAATGGGTTGACCTGTTCTATCATGAGTGATCAATGCTTGCTTTTCTTTGAGTTTTCTGCTTCCGCCTTGTTGTTTGAATGCTTATTTGAGTTTGCCATGAATCAAAAACATCTTTGAGTGTAATCTTGTATTCACATGCTCCCCCTTTTTGATGATGGCAAACCATTAGTCGAAGCTTTGGTAGTAAGTGATAAAGACTCAACAAAGCTCCCCCGTACATCCAGCATCTATCTCTCAACAAGGTAATCTCTCAACAAAGCTCCCCCGTACACTCAGCATCTATCTCCCCCTTTGACAACATCAAAAAAAGGTACGACGAAAATAGAAGAGTAACAAGAGAAACATAGATAAAATGCTAGCATTCATAAAAAGGTAGCCAATGATAGCATGAGAGTCAAATGAGCAAGAGCGATATATGCATGAAGTCACTATAAGCATGTTAATTGATAGCATATTATAGTATCAATAATATTTTTGGAAGTGAACAACAATAACGTTACCGCTTTCTCAACTTTAATGGCAGCCTTTAATCAATGTGGAATGACGCCTGGCTAGATGATGAACTACCTTTACCCTAAGAAAAATGTTAGCAAAAAAAAAAAAACATTTATATATATAAAGTAAAGGAATAATATTAAGAGAGAACAAACGTAATTAGCCCAAATTAGAGATATCGAGTATCCCTAATTCCCTACGAATGTTGAAGTATTGCTCCGTTGCTAGAGGTTTGGTGAAGATGTCAGCTAGTTGCTTCTTGCTTTCTACATGTTCAAATGTAACGTCTCCTTTCTCTACATGATCTCGTAGAAAGTGATGTCTTATTTCAATATGCTTGGTACGTGAGTGTAAGACAGGATTTTTACTCAAGTTTATGGCACTTGTGTTATCGCACATGATAGGTATGCGATCAAGCTTAATACCAAAGTCAAGAAGTTGTTGCTTGAGCCATAATATTTGTGCACAACAGCTTCCAGCAGCTACATATTCTGCCTCAGCAGTAGATAATGCAACCGATACTTTTTTCTTGCTATGCCAACTTATCAATGAATTTGAGAATAGATGACACGTTCCACTGGTGCTTTTTCTATCGGATTTGCAGCAGCAAAATCTGAATCGGAGAATCCTACCAAATGACACTCATTTCCCTTTGGATACCATAGGCCATATGTAGTAGTTCCACGTAAGTATCGCAGAATTCTTTTGACAGCTTTCAAGTGAGATTCTTTTGGACAAGATTGATATCTTGCACACATACACACACTAAACATAATGTCTGGTCTTGAGGCAGTAAGATACAATAGTGAACCTATCATACCTCGGTATAATTTCACGTCAACCTCTTTACCTTTCTCATCTTTGTCTAGATTAGTATTTGTTGCCATAGGTGTGTCAATTTCTTTTGCTTCACTCATTCCAAATCTTTTGAGCAGCTCCGTACAGTATTTGGTTTGATTCACAAACGTTCCATGACTGAGTTGCTTGATTTGTAGGCCAAGGAAGAAATTTAGCTCACCCATGAGACTCATCTCAAATTCACTCTGCATAAGCTTAGAAAAATCTTCCTCTTGATTATAACCTTGGGCAACTAATCTAGCTTTGTTTCTAGTAATAACGCCGTTTTCATCAAGTTTGTTACGAAAAACCCATCTAGTGCCTATTACTTGATGATCTCCCGGATGAGGGACTAAGTCCCAAACATCATTCCGTTTAAATTGGTTTAATTCTTCTTGCATGGCCATTAGCCAATGCTCATCAAGTAATGCATCCTTAGCGTTTTTCGGCTCAACTTGTGAAACAAAAGCAAAATGATGACAGAAGTTACTTATCTTTGAGCGTGTTGTAACGCCCCTTGAGATGTCTCCTATTATATTGTCAATTGGATGGTCTTTCACATTTGTCCAGGCCTTGGGAAGTTCTTCATTGTTTGAGATGCTTTCTTTTTCATTTTCATTGTGAGACTCATCTTTCTCTCTCTCAGCATCTTTCTTTACAATACTTTCATTCTCGTCTTCCTTATCCTTGACAATGTCTTCAGTGGATGGACCTGCACCATTAAATGAAAGACCTTTCTCGACATATTTTGCATAAGATTCATCAAAAGACACGTGTGCTGACTCTTCTACTATAAGTAATCTCTTATTATATATCCGATATGCTTTGCTAGATTGTGAGTAACCAAGGAATATGCCCTCATCAGCTTTAGCAACGAATTTACCAAGATTATCCTTACCATTGTTCAAAACAAAACACTTGCAACCGAATACATGGAGATGAGATACATTTGGTTTTCTACCTTTTAGTAATTCATAGGGAGTTTTGTTCAGTATAGGACGTATTATTATCCTATTCAAAACATAACATGCTGTATTAATCTCGTCAGCCCAGAAATACTTTGGTAGATTACCCTCATTCAGCATTGTTCTTGCCAGCTCCTCTAGAACCCGATTTTTACGTTCAACTACTCCGTTTTGTTGAGGTGTTCTAGGAGCTGAAAAGTTATGCTCAATTCCATGTTTATCACAGTATTTTTCAAAAAGAATGTTTTCAAACTCTCCACCGTGATCACTTCGAATTGCAACTATTTTGTTGTTCATTTTGTTTTGACATAATCTTGCAAATTGTGTGAAAGCTGGAAAAGTTTGATCCTTACTAGGTAGAAAGATTGTCCAACAAAATCTAGAGTAATCATCGACAATGACAAAACCATAGGTGTTTCCACCTATGCTTTTAGTCCTTGAAGGACCAAAGAGATCCATGTGAAGTAGTTCAAGAGGGCGTGATGTTGAAACCACGTTCTTTAATTTAAAAGAGATTTTTGTTTGCTTTCCCTTTTGACAAGCATCACATAGATGATCTTTTGAAAACTTCATTTTAGGTAAGCCGATTACTAAATCTTTTGAGACAACTTTATTAAGTAAGTCAAAATTTATGTGGGCGAGACGTCTATGCCAAAGCCATGAGTCTTCGCCAAGAGCAACTAGACACTTGGTACTAGACTTAGATACCTCATCCAAGTTTAGCATGTAGATGTTGTTTACTCTTAAGCCCTTAAACATAATGTCTCTTTTCTTAGTATGTTCTATTGTGCAGCCAGAATTTGTAAACATTACTTTAAAATCTTTGTCACACAATTGACTTATACTTAAAAGATTATGTTTAAGACCTTCTACTAGCAGCACATCAGTTATAGTAGTGGTAGAAGGGTTACCTACACTTCCTTTACCAAGTATCGCTCCCCGATTGTTATCTCCATAGGTGACATACCCCTTTTTCTTTGCTTGAAACTCAACGAAAAGAGATAGGTCTCCAGTCATGTGTCTTGAACATCCGCTATCAAGGAACCACAACCTTTCGGCAATGTCAAGACACTTTTCCTGCAAGATTAATTTAAAGAGGGAGGTCCCCAATTTTCATTGGGTCCTTGGTAGTGAGTACACAATTTGTTGCACTTAGGCAACCATTGAAATACTCCTTTAGGAACTAAAATTCTCCTAAATTTGCATTTTTCAATGGCATGTCCCTTTTTGCAACAATAATGACAGGTAATATGATGAGAATATGGAGTTTTGCTAGTTGATATTTTTGGTACAAAAGTGTATTTACTATATAAAGGAGTATACGATCTTTTGAACTTATTTGGATCAACCGCAAAAGTCACTTTTGGTTGTAGAGCCTTGTCTAACTTGGCTTTTAGATCTCTTACTTCTTTTTGCCAAATGTGACATGTCTCACAACCAAACCATGATGTAGGATCTATTTCAACTTTATCCTTTTGAATGTCTAGCATAGATTGTTTTAAAGCTTCCATATCCTTTTCGGTTTTCTCAACTTTTGATTCAAGATATGAAAATATTTTCTTATTTGAGGCCAAAAGTTTGAAAGCTTTAATTGCATCTCTATGTAATTCTTCAAAAGCAAGTTTTAGTTGAGAATGAGATACCTTATCTACGAGTTCAGGTTTAAGATGACTTACAGCTTTCTTTTTCTTGTGTTGATGAGCCATGAAACATAGGTTTGCTGATTCTTCTTCATCGCTTGATGAGCTTTCACTAGATGAATCACTTTCCCATGCTATGTAGGCTCTTTTAGATTTGTTATGACCTTTGCTTTGGTTCTTCTCCTTTTCTTTCTTGAGGTATGGACAATCCGGTTTGTAGTGACCGGCTTTCCCACAATTGAAGCAAAGACCTTTGATTTTTCCTTTGTTGTCGTCATCTTGTTTGAACTTGTTTGATTGCTTTCTATAGTTGATCAAGCCTTTGTCAGAATGTTTTGCTCCATTTTTCTTTAGATATTTGTTGTATCTTCGCACAAACAGTCCCATTTCCTCATCATCGGAGTCTTCGTCATCACTTGTATCACTATCCTTTGGCTCTTGTCTTGAGGTCTTGGAGGTTGAAGCTTTTAGAGCTATTGACTTCTTCTCTACCTCTTTCTCCATGTTCTTTTCTTTCTTTGCCCTTTTCTCATGCATGTCAAGGCATTTAAGGTGTTGTTCATGTTCCTCTAGTTTACCAAAGAGAGTGGTAATGTCTAAGGTGTTTAGATCATTTGCTTCCTTTATTGTTGTAACCTTGGGTTGCCATTCCCTGTTCAAGCATCTTAAGATTTTGTTAGTAGCAACTGCATTGGAAACAGGTCTATCAAGAGAATTTAACCGATTTTTCAGGTGAACGAGTCTCTTCTGCATGTTTTCGATGGATTCACCATCTTCCATGTGGAAGAGTTCGAACTCTTGAGTTAACGTATTGATCCTAGCTAGTTTGACATCATCCGTTCCCTCGTGGGCAACTTGCAATGTGTCCCACATAGCTTTAGCTGATCTACAATGGGAAACGCGATAGTATTCATCAACTCCTAGAGCTGAGATTAGAATGTTTCTCGCTTTCCAATCGTATGCATATCTCTTTTCATCTTCAGCATCCCAAGTATTTTCTGGTTTTGGAACAACTGCACCAGCTGCATTTGTCATGGTGATCTGAAAGGGACCATTGACAATAGCTGTCCAGATGTTCCTATCAATTGCATTGATGTGGACACACATACAATCCTTCCAATAGCCATTGTTTTCACCGTTGAAAACTGGAGCTCTATTGTGAGCCCCTTTAGGTCCGGAAGCCATCTTTCCAATAAGTGTTTCACGTAGCACGGAATAAACCAGGCTCTGATACCACTTGTTAGACGCTGGCCTTGGGATCTAGAGGGGGGGTGAATAGATCGTTCACAGTTTTACGGAGTTAAACGACTTTTCAGCGGAAGTGATTCTGAATCGACTCACGTCTGTTCCGAACCACTATCGAAAAGATTATATATGTGTTTAAAAACCAGTCAAAGACTTGAGGTAAGTGATAAGAGTATACGTTGCAGAATCAAAGCGTTGCTCTTATTGAAAATCAGATTAACTTCTTGTATGATGGACAATGTTTGCAATGCAGTAAGAGTGATAGAAACAAATATACAAACACTTGGTGATAATGATCAAATTGAGGGTGATTCAATGTGTGGTGGATTGTGATGTTTATGTAAGTTCTTAATTCACAATCTTAACACTCGAATCGTTGATCAATTTGCTATTATAACCAAATATGAACAGAATGTAAATGAAAAAGTAAAAGCGACAAGAACACGATATTTGTTTAGGCAGTTCGTCGATCGTCCTCGCTACGACTACGTCTGCCCCCAATTCCAAACTGAAATTGGGTAATCTTTCATTAATGTTGAAAGTAGTATATACAAAGAAGATAACAAAGCGATAAACCATAAACCAATTATGTCGATCCTTTGAATCTTCTTCCCCCTTAATCTTGATTCAGATCAAGGTTATCCAAGAGCTTCACTTTGATCCCTTTCTGCAGTGTCTTCAATTCCCTCGAACCCTTGTTCTTCAATCTTCACACTCAGCCGGATCCTCGATGAAGCCTCTTGATAAAAACCCCCAGGAAACACCTATCTTGGAGGACAAAACCCGCAGATTTTATTCACCAAAAACCCCACAAATCTTCACCCACTAGGAATCTTCAATTCCGTTCCATGGACGTTATCGAACTCGATCACTAACCCTCAACGCAAGAATGATTATGTGTAATTGTGTTGGAGATGACGAAGAACGAAGATGAGAAGCCTTTGTGTATCTTTCAGTCGTTGGTGTTGCTTTGAATAATGAACCTTGGACAATATATATGATAGCTTAACAGTTGGAGATGAGAAAAACAGAATTTTTGGCATTCTTGATCACTTAGGTCGACCTCTTGTAGTGCTTAGGTCGACCTAGCAGAGCTTGCAGAATTTTGCTCCCAGTTAGGTCGACCTGTTTAAGGAGTAGGTCGACCAGAATCCTCTTCAAATGTATTCTGGGGACATTTTCTCAGATTAGGTCGACCTAGTTGTTGTGTAGGTCGACCTAGCAGGCTGGTATGTAAAATTCATCAATTTAGGTCGACCTAGATGATGTGTGAGTCGACCTAGCAGGAGTATATGATTTTTTCTCCATTTTAGGTCGACCTGGGTTGATGGTAGGTCGACCTAACTGCTCCTTTTCTGCATTCTTCTTGTTTTGCTTGTGTTGAGTCAACCTATAAGCATAATGGGTTGACCTGTTCTATCATGAGTGATCAATGCTTGCTTTTCTTTGAGTTTTCTGCTTCCGCCTTGTTGTTTGAATGCTTATTTGAGTTTGCCATGAATCAAAAACATCTTTGAGTGTAATCTTGTATTCACAACCGAAGGTTTGAGCTCTAATCGGTTGGTTGACCCTGAAAATTAATGAAGGAAAAAAAACAAGGGGTGAGTGTAGGAGTAATTCATTGACTATTTGAAGTAAACCTTATTTTGGGAAAAATAAAATGATATTAAATTAAATAAAAAATGGAGACTTAGCTTTTCGATCTGGTATAACGCGTAGTCGGAGGATTTTGGTTAACCCTGAAAAGTCAGACACAAAGAAGAGAAATTTTAGTGCATGGGTGATCTAATTACAAACCTCGCAAACCTGATTAGGGCACAAGTTAACCATGGTTAATACAATAAAATAAAATAAAAACTAAATTAATTAATTATTGGTTTTCAACCTAATTAATTAAATTGGCAAAAGTATGTTTTCGATTATCTAATCCTATTAATTTAATCAATTAATAAAAATATTGACCTAATCAAATAATTAAATATTTTTATTAACAACTAAATTAAATTAATTACCTAATTATTCTAATTCAAGTTAATTATCTAATAAAAATAAAATAAAAACTTAATTTTAATTAAGTAAGAAAAATATTTTTATTGTTATGTAAAAGGGATTTAAAAAAAAAAAGAAAAGAATTTGGATAAAAAAATAAATAAAATAGTAATAAAAAAATAAATAATAAAACTGAAATAAATAAAATAAATAAAAAGAAAAAGAAACTTAGCGAAATTGATCCAGTGTGGCGAGGCTTGGAAGTGTATGATGGACTGCGCTTTCTCACGCGTTGGATCTAATGCGTAGATGATCAGATGGCCATTGTAACGAGGTGTACGCGTGTGCCTGCGGACGAGGAGCACCGGATCACTCAGCATCCCTAACATTTAGCGCGCCACTTTTTTTTGAAATTGACCAATGGCGTGCTGCCACATGATCATCGTCAAGCTCCAACCGTCGTTTTAGACCATGAACCTATAGCGACGGTTCTTGGCGTCACCATAGCACTTGCTACATACTAACAACACAAATAATTTGAAAAATCATAAGCCATATGAGATCCATTGGAGACCTTGAACCATTGATTTTCTTTATAGAATTTGAAACCCTAATTCATTGAGCCATTGTTTTAGGAGAGTGTGTCTTTGAGCCTTGAACTTTAGTATGAGCTTGAATAGGGAAATGAGATGGGCAAATTTTGGGGTATAACAGCTGCCCCTGTTCAGTCTTCTTAAACCTGAGGATGTAGAGTAGTTTGTATGCCAGTCGGTATCTGAAGGTGGAAGATGATTGAATACTAGAGTACCCAGAAATTTGCACCATCGGGGATGGGCTTAGAGATGCCACCAGGATATTGAGAGACTTGGTTGTGATGGGCTTAAAGATGCCATCTAGCTTGATAGTCTTGAGAGTTAGAATACGTCGTACGTTAGACCATATTTGGAGGATATGCTTAAGATGAGTCGTACGTTAGACTGAATCCGCTGTATTGATAAGTGTCAAAGTAAGTCGTACGTTAGGATATACTTTTTTAGAACAAGTCATACGTTAGACTAGGTCCAGTTTGCATCGATAGATGTCTAGAAAGTCGTGCGTTAGGATGAAGGATGGGTCGTACGTTGGACCGGATCCAATTTGCATTTGATAAATGTCTGGAAAGTCGTGCGTTAGGCTGAAGGATGGGTCGTGCATTAGACCGGGTTCGCTGTGCTGATATTTGTCAGGATATACCGTGCGTCAGGTTGTATGCCAGGATGAGTCGTGCGTCAGACTAAATCCTTTGTGTTTGAGAAATAACAGAATGAGTCGTACGTTAGGCTGAGCTTGGACGAGTCGTACGTTAGACTTGATCCACTATCTCAAGTAGTATTAGTGCGAGCCATGCGTTAGGCTGCCAAAGATGGGTCATATGTTAGACCGAATTTAATAATTTCAGAAAGAGCCGTATGTTAGGCTTTGCTTTGAATGAGATTCGAATCTTTGTTATCTCTTTGTAATATACCTGTAAGATAATGTCAGTTTTATGTAATGTCATGGTGCATGTATTATAAGACGAGTCTCTAAAAATAGATGAGAAACCCATATGTTTATCATGAAGTAATGTATGTAATGTATGAATATGTTTGTGATGTATATGATGTATGGCTAATGCTGTTTGGAGTGTTTTGAGAAAATAAATCTCTGTATCGTTTGTGATTTTGATGCCTGGTCTTGTTTTGAAGATATAAGCTGGGGATTTATGATTCCTGCTTGGGGATAGCCATTTGAATGATTAATCTAGATGTACCCTGACTGGGGATAAGAGATATGAATAAATCCTGTTGGAGAGAAAAGGAGTATCGTTGAACCGGCAGTGTCGGAGATGTAAAACTTCGTTGGGGGACTGAATATCTGTTGGGAAGGGAGCTTTTTTAATGATTACTCTGTGGGGATTCCTCCAGACTATTGACTCTGAGGGGGAACTTCTGGACTACTTAGAGATTGTCTAATTGCCTTTCCTGTATTTTACAAACATATAGATATTCTGCGAAGGAAAAGATAAATGCCAATCATGTTCATATGCATATGTTCATTCAATATCATTGGACGTTTGCGCATTCGAAAGAAAGAAATACTCAGGAGAGTAGAAAAGAAATGACTTGTATTAAGAAAAAGCCATGAATAGGCAAAATGATAGGAGAACATTTGTGTGTTTTATTGAAAAGATACAAAACAAAAGTAAAATAGCTATGTGGAAACAATCATATTGAGTTTCAACTCTGCTATTGCCATTGTGTCTTCGAGCATCTCATCCCTTGCTTGTTGGAGAAAGATGATTGAACCGGTCTGTGCCCTTTGAACTGAGTGATCTGCACGAGACATAGTCGTACGCTTTAATCCTTAACTTTCCCCCAGGATCACCTTGTGGTAGAATAATTCGCTTTATAACCAAGTCACCAGTCTGGTATGCTTGTTGCTTGACTCTTTTGTTGAATGCCTTGATCATACACTTCTGATATAACTGCCCATGACAAACAGCCGCAAGCCTCTTCTCATTAATTAGGTTTATCTGGTCTAGTCGAGTCTGGATCCATTCATCTTCATCTAACTCTGCATCCTTCATGATTCTTAGAGATGGAATCTGAACTTCAATCGGTAATACTGCTTCCATGCCATAGGCTAGTGAAAACGGGGTTGCCCCAGTTGAAGTACGTGCTGAGGTGCGGTAACCATGAAGAGAAAACGGTAACATCTCATGCCAATCTTTATAAGTCACCGTCATCTTCTGTACAATCTTCTTTATGTTCTTGTTGGCGGCCTCCACTGCGCCATTCATCTTTGGTCTATAGGGAGAAGAGTTGTGGTGCTTGATCTTGAAGTGCGTGCAAAGTTCAGTAATCATCTTGTTGTTCAGGTTGGAACCATTGTCTGTGATAATCCTTTCGAGGATGCCATACCGACATATGAGGTTGTGCTTAATGAATCGGGCCACCACATTCTTGGTAACGGAAGCAAATGAAGCAGCTTCTACCCACTTGGTGAAGTAATCAATGGCCAAAAGGATGAATCGATGTCTATTGGAAGCAGTAGGTTTGATTTCCCCGATCATATCGATGCCCCACATTGCAAAAGGCTAAGGGGCAGTTAGAACATTCAAGGGGACTGGAGGCACGTGTACTTTGTCGGCATAGATCTGGCACTTGTGACAAGTTCTGGAATGCTGATGGCAGTCAGTTTCCATAGTGGACCAGTAGTAACCTGCTCTCAAGATCTTTTTAGCCATAGTATGTCCACTAGAGTGAGTTCCAAAGATACCGTCGTGCATGTCTTCCATAATCTCTTCTGCTTCCTTCTTGTTCACACAACGAAGCAGAGTCAAATCATGATTGCGCTTGTATAAGGTTTCGTTGCTCGGAAAGAACTTGGAGGCGAATCTCCTTAAGAACTTCTTGTCATTGATAGATGCCCCTTCAGGGTATTCCTAAGTTTCGAGATATCTTTTTACTTCATGGAACCATTGTTTTTCTTCAACCTCGTCAGCAGTTATCTCGTGACAGTATGACGGTTCATCATGCCTTTCGATAATAACTATAGGAGCCTTGTTGTCCCATCTGACCTTGAACATGGACGACATAGTAGCTAATGCATCTGCCAACTGATTTTCTTCTTGGGGAATGTGTTCAAAAGTGATCTCTTTGAAGTAGGGAATCAAAGATAACACCAAATCTTTGTAAGGCATGAGATTGGGATGCTGCGTGTCCCATTCTCCTTTGATCTGACTAATTACTAGGGATGAATCCCCATATACTTCCAAGAACTTAAATCTTAAGTCAATAGCAGCTCTGAGACCCGAGATACATGCTTCGTACTCAGCCATATTGTTGGTGCAATCAAAACACAGTCTTGCTGTAAATGGAGAGTGTCCACCTACCAGAGATATATTCACAGCACCAATACCATTACCAAGTGCGTTCGAAGCTCCATCAAAAACCATGGTCCATCAAGATCCTGGTTCTGGTCCTTCATCCAGACCAGGTTGTTCGTAATCAGTAACAAGCATAACATCTTCATCTGGGAATTCAAAACGCATAGATTAATAATCGTCCACCGCTTTTTGGGCCAAGTGGTCTGCCAACACACTTCCCTTGATTTCTTTCTGTGCCGTGTACTGAATGTCGTATTCTGTTAGTATCATTTTCCATCTTGCTATTCGTCTAGAGAGAGCGGGTTTTTCGAACACATACTTGATAGGATCCATTGTAGAGATCAACAAAGTGGTATGGTTCAACATATACTGTCTCAGTCGGCGAGCAACCCATGCCAAAGCACAGCAAGTTTTCTCGAGCAGTGAGTATCCTGTTTCAAAGTCGGTAAACTTTTTGCTAAGGTAGTATATTCCATGCTCATTTCGACCAGACTCGTCATGTTGCTCTAGTACACACACCATTGAGTTCTCCAACACTGTTAAGTACATAATTAGAGGTCTTCCTTCAACAGGTGGTATCATAATCGGAGGTTCTTGAAGATACTTCTTGATCTTGTCAAAAGCTTCTTGGCATTGGTCATTCCATTTCACTGCTTGATCTTTCCTTAGTAACTTGAAGATCGGCTCACAAGTAGAGGTCAGATAGGAAATAAACACGGCAATGTAATTCAAATGTCCCAAGAATCCTCTAACTTCTTTCTCATTCCGTGGAACCGGCATCTCTTGTATGGATTTTACCTTTGCAGGGTCGACCTCAATACCTTTGCTGCTAACAACGAACCCTAGTAGCTTACCAGACCTTACCCCAAAAGTACACTTGTTTGGATTCAGTCTCAACTTGTATTTCTTCAACCTATCAAACAATTTCTGCAGGTGGACCAGATGTTCTTCTTCAGTGTTGGACTTTGCAATCATATCATCGACGTAGACCTCTATCTCTTTGTGAATCATATCATGGAACAGAGCTACCATTGCACGCTGATACGTTGCCCCTGCGTTCTTCAGCCCAAATGGCATGACTTTGTAATAGAAGGTGCCCCAAGTAGTGGTGAAAGTCGTCTTTTCCATGTCTTCGGGTGCCATCTTAATCTGATTATAACCTGAGAAACCATCCATGAAAGAAAACACTTTGCATTGCGCAGTACTATCAACTAGGATTTCAATATGCGGTAGAGGAAAATCATCTTTAGGACTTGCTCGATTCAAATCTCTATAGTCTACACACATTCTGACCTTTCTGTCCTTCTTAGGTACCGGTACTATATTGGCGATCCATGGTGGATAACTCGCAACTTTCAGGAAACCGGCATTGAGCTGTTTCTCAACCGCTTCTTTGATCTTCTGAGCCATGTCAGGCCTGCTTCTTCGTAATTTCTGTTTAACCGGAGGACTGTTTTCTTTGATAGGTAGACGGTGAACCACAATATCAGTATCGAGCCCAGGCATATCTTCGTAGGACCAAGCAAATATTTCAACATTGTCTCGTAGCATCTAGATCAATCTTTGTTTGACAACATCCTCTAGTTCAGCCCCTATCTTGATTTCTTTCTTTTCTTCGTCATTACCTATGTTCACAATCTCGATTGGCTCTTCATGCGGATGTATAGTCTTTTTTTCTTGCTCTGGCAATCTGGCGAGTTCTCTAGGCACTTCACAATCTTCCTCACCTTCATCCTCAGCTTGGTAGATCGGATTTTCAAAGTCATATTTAGCAATAGCAGAGTCGTTATCAATGGGATCCAGAGTGGATATGGATCTGCAGTGCATTATGTGGGTGTGTGTAAGAACACATAGCTATAGAAGAGTAAAGAAAAATAAAAGCAAACACACAATTTGAATACGAAACGTACAATGCTTTTATTGAATGAAAATATGCTTATGAAATGACAAGCCCTATCAACGGACCGTTGTGCCCCGGGCAAGACACACGGCTTTAAAGTTTATTGTTTATTGAAGTACAAAAAATAAAACTGGAAAACATAAAAGCAAAACAAAACTAGAAATGGCAATTACTCCTGACTATAGGAGATCGAGACAATGTCTTCAGTTTTCCAGTTGTCCAGCCCTTTGTCAGGTGTACGAAAGATCCACTTGTCCAGGTTGCAACCATCTTCATCTTCTCCTACGGCATTGACCCCTTTGCTGATGAAACGATACTTCAAACCTTCTGGGCGAGAGTGTTGTTCTCCATTCTGATCTTTAGCAGTGCAGCCTAAACCCCATTTGTTGGATTTGTAAGAAATATTAGGGAGTTGCCCCCAAATAGTACAACCACCTTCTTCAACCACAACCCTAGCGTCTTTCAGAGAAGCCATTGTAAAAGGAATTCTGGTGTCTTTGGGAGCAGTGTAGGCAGGCTTAGCCTCAGGAGCCACTTGGGGGACCAATTCAAACGCCTGTCGGGGAGATTCGAAGGCTTCTCCAGTGAACTCAACATACTTGGTCTCATCTCTGAAGCTTACCACGTATTCCTCTTCACCATGCATAGTGACGATCTTGTCTTTTGCCGGGTATTTCAATTTTTGATGCAAAGTCGAAGTCACAGCACTTGCCCCATGTATCTAAGGGCGCCCGAGCAGACAGGAATAAGCGGGATGGATTTCCATCACATAGAACACAGTGTTGAAAGTCTGAGAACCTACCCTGATTGGGAGCTCTACTTCACCATATACCGTACTCATTGAACCGTCGAAAGCTTTCACTATCACATCACTGGATTTCAGCACGATTCCTTTAAGGTTGAGTTTGTCCAATACCATCTTAGGTAGCACATTCAGAGATGAACCATTGTCAACTAGTACATGGGCTAGGGTGGTGCCCCCACATTCAATGGAGATGTGCAGCGCCTTGTTATGATTCTTTCCACTGGGACTTAATTCAGCATCAGAAAACCCAAGGTAGTTGTCTGTCGTCAGGTTTGCAATACAATTCTCAAGTTGGGTGACAAAAATCTCTTGAGGCACATGGGCAGCCTCTAGGAACTTCATCATTGCCTTGGTGTGAGTCTTGGAACAACTTAGGAGTGACAGCATAGAGATCTTGGAGGGAGTATGCCCCATCTTTTCAACGATGTCGTAATCACTCTTGCGGATGATCTTCAAGAATTCATTTTCTTCTTTAGGAGATGGATTTTCAGTAACAGTCTCAACTGGTGTCTCGATGGGTTCATGCAACGGTCTTTTACCTCGAGTATCAGCATTTTGATTAGGAATAGGGGTGCTAGCAGGTGCAGCAGTGTTTGGAGAAATTTCTGGAGAAAACACTCTTCCGCTTCTTGTCACTTTACTAGTTCCAACAATATTTCCCACATCAGGATTAGCGTCCTCAACAACCTTGTCGGCTACAAGTTCTTGTTTAACTCCCTGAATATAGACCTCGGCACCATAGTTCCATGGGACAGCCTTATCAGACGAATATAGAATTAGACCAGGCTTAGTGATGATCACAGGAGCCATACGGGGTTCAGCAGAAATCTTGAATGGAGCCTTAGTAGGGATTTTCAACGGAGCTTTGGAAATTACTGATACATCTTCAATCTTCAATCCACGGGAGAAACCTTCGCACAAATTCTCTATAGAAGGAATCTTTTCAAACCTGATAGTGCGACGATCCATCCAGCCTTGAATTCCTCTTTTTAGGTTCTCACAACCATTGGGTTGGGATGCACAATAATAACAACCTGGGTCGCACCCCGGGAATAAACCGGCTTGCAGGAGCTTTCTCTTGATATCTGGGAGAGGAATTGACAGATCTCTCACATTATAGACATGGACCGTGTCCAAGATAACATTAACGGTTTTGTCATGTTTTGGCATAGGGGCAGTGATGACATTAGGAGTCTCTAGAGCGTTGAACTTGATTTCACCAGCTTCTATCATATCTTGGACTTTGTTTCTCAGGGCCCAACAATTGTCTGCATGGTGCCCAGGAGCATTGGAATGATAAGCACATGTGGCTTTAGGATCATAAGTTGGATTTGCAGTGTTGACAATCTTTGGAGGATCCCTCGGGGTGATCAAGTTAGCCTTCAATAGATGTTGCAGGTCTTGAGACAAAGGCATGTTAATCGGGGTATATTGTTTTCTCGGTCTCTCTGTCTTACGCTAATACCCTTGTTTGGGAGCTTGTTGAGGTGTTGGTGTAGAGATTAGAATGGCTCCAACAGACTGATTCTGATCACTCTTATCACGGCCCCTTTGACTATGAACAGCATTAGACTCATTTCTTCCATGGTATGGCTTCTTTGCAGTACCAGAAGTGGCGCCTACTTGAATCTTCCCACTTCGAATACCACCCTCAACACGTTCTCCAGTCAATAAGAGATCAGTGAAACCAGACGAGGAACTACCCAGCAAGTGACTATGGAATGGCCCAGTTAGTCTACCCATGAACATGTCCACCAATTCCCTATCAGTTAAGGAAGGTTGAACTCTTCCAGCTAGATCTCTCCACTTTTGAGCATACTCCTTTAAACTTTCCTTAGGCCCCATAGACATATTTTGCAATTGCATGCGAGTTGGTGCAAGGTCCGCATTATATTGATATTTTTTGTAGAATGCAGCAGCCATGTCTTCCCAGGTGCAAATACTGGCACTCTCTAGTTGATAGTACCATTCCAATTGAGTCCCAGACAGACTCTCTTGGAAGAAATGAATCCACAGTCTCTTGTCTTCAGTATGAGGTTGGATCTTCCTCACATACGATCTCAGATGCATCTTGGGACAGGAGACTCCATCATATTTAGCAAAAGTTGGAGTTTTGAATTTTGGAGGGATAACGACTCCAGGAATGAGCCCCAGCTCCTCGAAATCCAACCCAGCCAGGTACCTTCTAAATTTCCATATTTCTCAACCGTTCCTCTAGTAGTCTGTACTTCTCATCAGGATAGTCTTCTTCATGGAAATAGTCTTCCTCATTATCATCTTGATTAGCAGAGCCTACATTGCTTCCGGCATTGGTCTTGGCACTAGCATCATCTCCTTCTTCATCGTCTTTGGGAATTTCAGCTTCTTCAGCCTTTTTGAGAGGGCCTCTGAATCTTCTTCCTAGGTTGAGAACACCTACCGGTTTCTTGGTCTTCTTCTTCTTCTTAGTCAGAAGAGATTTCGGCTCATCGTGCCCCTCGGACAAGTTCAGGATCAAAGCTTGGAACTCAGCATTATGAGCCTGGAGATTCTTGACAGATTGTTCCGAGATCCATTTCCTTACTGAAATAAACAGCGGAAAGATGAGAGACCTGTTATAAAACCTGTGATGCAATATTTATGAATGATTATCCGTATGCGTATGCAATGTTTTCAAGGACCTTAAAATTTAAAATTGTCTAAACAAAAGAAAAGAAATAACTTTTATTAATAATAAATAAATTGCAATTATTGTTCTTTGCCATTTTTAGGCTTACAAAGGAAGAAAAAGAAACAACCAAATAATAAACACCTAAATAATAATAATAAAATAAACTTCTTCAAGTTTCCCATGGTCGCTTTCTTTTTTACCCAATGAAGTTGTTGATGCTTTGCTCCGCATGAAGTTGTCTTGTGGGCTCTAACACTTGTTTTTCTTTAGCATGGAATTGGGCCTCAAAAGTATCTATTTCTTCTTCCAATTGAACCCATGACCTTTGTAGCTCTTCTAAATCAGTAGGCATGTCCGGATGGAGAATAACCAGAGGAACCTTTTCTTCAAATTCTGGTTCCACAATCACAGGTCTGACATAAGGATATGGCATGACAAAACGCTGAGCACGAGTGCGTACCCATCGGAGATAAGGCTCTGAAGGAATGGAGTTCTTTTGACCCCAACTCTTGCTATCAACCTTGTACACTTTGTTCCAAGCGCGTATGAACTCTCGGCGCTGATTTTGAACATCTTCTTCGTAGTTGAAGATAACCCCCTCGATAATCATGTGATGAGGACCGTCCCTGCGAGCATACCCAAACTGTCCTAGAACTAATGGAGATTGTAGGTGATTCCCCCTCTAATGCCAAGGAGTGGCACATTAGGGAATTACCCACAATGGTCAATAATAGTGACATACTCCTGAGATATGACGTGCCAACGGATATCTGAATGAGAAAGTGACATAATCCTTCGCGACCATTGCATCTTTTGATCATTTCATAACACTGAACGAGGAATGTGCGAAATAAACCACCTAGCTAGCAGAGGTGTGCAACACATAAGGGTTCCTCGCTTCTTCATGACACGGGTATGAAGAGAGTGTAGGATATCTCCGAGTAACGTAGGTACCGGATTGTGAGTCAAAAAGATCTTGATGGCATGCACATCAATGAACTGATCGGGATTAGGAAATAACACCAAACTGTATATTAATAAAGCTAGAATATCTTCAAAGGCATGGTAACTCATAGCTTTCAAGAATTGTCGAGCTTTCACAAATAAGAACTTGGCCGAGAGACCTTCAACCCCATTCTTGGTGTCCCAGTTGGAAGTAATGTATGATCTCCTAAGGTGTAATGCAGCAGCAATAGTCTCGGGTTTTGGAGTATCCTCCAAACCGGTGAAAGGCAACTGATCAGGGATGGGTATACCAAGTAAATCCGAGAACTTCTCCAAAGTAGGTACCAATTGGTAATCTGGGAACGTGAAGCAATGATGCTCAGGATCAAAGAATTGGCATATGACTCTCATCATATCTTCTTCAAATTGAGAGGTGACCAGTCGGAGTAGATAACCATGTCTTTCAGCAAACTGAGAATCTCCAAGAACCTTTAAAACGAGCTCCTTAAGATCAGAAGGTATCCCCACGTAGTTGAGTCGTATGTAATCCCTAGTAGCGAAAGCCATGTCCTACAAAACAGCACAAAGATAAATTTCTTGGTCCTTGAAATCGTTAGTGGATATTATATGCCATGATGTTATGATGCCAAGTAGATAACAAACACAAACAAGTCACACAATTGCCTTAAGGTTAGGCTTGCATGAAGTCCATAGGTGCATACCCTCCTTCCTTGCATTTAGTTGGTTCAACCTGTCCTAAAAGAGTAACCGAGTTCTATGGTGCTCATATCCCTGATCTTTCTCGCAGGCATTGTCCAAGGGTATCCAAACGTCTCCTCGATCAGATTCAAGGGCCATCAGGACAAACCAAAGCGTCTCACTAACGGTGGCCACCAGTTCAACCATAACGATACATGTCGTACAGTCTCCCTGGTATATTGCCACATACCTAAGGTACACTAGATCCGGGTGTAGGATCTTTCACACAGCAGAATACCCAAAACAACCTTTAAGGTAAAGAAAACAAATCAAATAATTTAAAAACACTTAAGTGAATCCTAAACTTTTAAGTTAACCCCTCTTTTATTCGAAAATGCCCCAGCAGAGTCGTCAGTTCTGTAATACGGTGAACTGACTTTAAAGAAAATGTCACGGTAAGCAAGAGTGGCCACCGACTTTTATTTTATCCAAATTAAAGAAAGGCTAAAAGAACAGAAAAAAAACTTTAAAATAAATTTTGAGTTCGGGGGGTAATTTATACAAAGGGAAGGTGTAAGGCACCCTTTGCATCCATGGTTTTCCATGGGCTCTTAATTACTTAGCTCTTTAGTTTTCAAAAGTTTAGAAATGAAATAAGGACTTTAGCTTGTAAATAAGCGTATTTTGAAGGTTTTTGATAAAAAAGGGTAAAAAGAATTTAAACCATAGCAAGCAATTAGGGGGTAATTACCTAAAAATTATAAAAGTTCTTTTAGTCTTTCAGGGCTATCCATACCATAGGAGGGTAGGAAGTCCTTTTATTGGAGGTTGAAGAGTCGTCGAAGTTATCATTCGCCATAAGACTGTCCCTGCCATAGAAGAGGCAGGTAGTCTAAGGGAAGGATAAAAATAGTCATTATTAGGCCACCAAAAAGGACACCTCAGCAATCGAAAGGGACTATCACATCATATCGTAGGCAGCCTCGAGGGACGAGATCATATAATCGAAGGCAACATCGTAGGGACTTATGATCTTTAGTGATGAGAATGAACTGAGGGCAACATTTGTTGAGGCGTCCTCGTATCCGAGGGACTTGACTATTCTGTAATGAAAAGGCAACAAGGCAACAGGCAATAGGCAACAAGAGGGGTTACCATAAAAGGTGTGTGGGTGCACAATCACGTGATTCAATTCAGATAATTATCTTGTAATTAATTATTCTAAATTCAGTTCGAGGTTTTCACGCCCTAAATTACTAACCACGCAGTTATAATGTAAAGCAATACAGTTTAAGTGCCTTCTAGGCCACACAATACAAACCAGGGGCAGTTACAAAATATATAGCCATGGGGAAGGGGAAAAAAGCAATAAGACAACCCAATAAAATAATAGGTTAAACACAAGTAATAATATCAGAGAAATTAAAGGAGAATGAGTTTAGGGTTACCGAAGGTTTGAGCTCTAATCGGTTGGTTGACCCTGAAAATTAATGAAGGAAAAAAAACAAGGGGTGAGTGTAGGAGTAATTCATTGACTATTTGAAGTAAACCTTATTTTGGGAAAAATAAAATGATATTAAATTAAATAAAAATTGGAGACTTAGCTTTTCGATCTGGTAAAACGCGTAGTCGGAGGATCTTGGTTAACCCTGAAAAGTCAGACACAAAGAAGAGAAATTTTAGTGCATGAGTGATCTAATTACAAACCTCACAAACCTGATTAGGACACAAGTTAACCATGGTTAATACAATAAAATAAAATAAAAACTAAATTAATTAATTATTGGTTTTCAACCTAATTAATTAAATTGGCAAAAGTATGTTTTCGATTATCTAACCCTATTAATTTAATCAATTAATAAAAATATTGACCTAATCAAATAATTAAATATTTTTATTAACAACTAAATTAAATTAATTACCTAATTATTCTAATTCAAGTTAATTATCTAATAAAATAAAAACTTAATTTTAATTAAGTAAGAAAAATATTTTTATTGTTATGTAAAAGGGATTTAAAAAAAAAAGAAAAGAATTTGGATAAAAAAATAAATAAAATAGTAATAAAAAATAGATAATAAAACTGAAATAAATAAAAAAAATAAAAAGAAAAAGAAACTTAGCGTAATTGATCCAGTGTGGCGAGGCTTGGAAGTGTATGATGGACTGCGCTTTCTCACGCGTTGGATCTAATGCGTAGATGATCAGATGGCCATTGTAACGAGGTGTGCGCGTGTGCCTGCGGACGAGGAGCACCGGATCACTCAGCATCCCCAACATTTAGCGCGCCACTTTTATTTGAAATTGACCAATGGCGTGCTGCCACATGATCATCTTCAAGCTCCAACCGTCGTTTTAGACCATGAACCTATAGCGACGGTTCTTGGCGTCACCATAGCACTTGCTACATACTAACAACACAAATAATTTGAAAAATCATAAGCCATATGAGATCCATTGGAGACCTTGAACAATTGATTTTCTTTATAGAATTTGAAACCCTAATTCATTGAGCCATTGTTTTAGGAGAGTGTGTCTTTGAGCCTTGAACTTTAGTATGAGCTTGAATAGGGAAATGAGATGGGCAAATTTTGGGGTATAACAGCTGCCCCTGTTCAGTCTTCTTAAACCTGAGGATGTAGAGTGGTTTGTATGCCAGTCGGTATCTGAAGGTGGAAGATGATTGAATACTAGAGTACCCAGAAATTTGCACCATCGGGGATGGGCTTAGAGATGCCACCAGGACATTGAGAGACTTGGTTGTGATGGGCTTAAAGATGCCATCCAGCTTGATAGTCTTGAGAGTTAGAATACGTCGTACGTTAGATCGTATCTGGAGGATATGCTTAGGATGAGTCGTACGTTAGACTGAATCCGCTGTATTGATAAGTGTCAAAGTAAGTCGTACGTTAGGATATACTTTTTTAGAATAAGTCATACGTTAGACTAGGTCCAGTTTGCATCGATAGATGTATAGAAAGTCGTGCGTTAGGATGAAGGATGGGTCGTACGTTGGACCGGATCCAACTTGCATTTGATAAATGTCTGGAAAGCCGTGCGTTAGGCTGAAGGATGGGTCGTGCGTTAGACCGGGTTCGCTGTGCTGATATTTGTCAGGATATACCGTGCGTCAGGTTGTATGCCAGGATGAGTCGTGCGTCAAACTAAATCCTTTGTGTTTGAGAAATAACAGAATGAGTCGTACTATATGTAACACCCCGTTAATTCTTGTTTATTAATTTAATTATTATTTTTAATTAAATTATTAGAATTAATAATTTTTGGGAATTATTTGGAAAATGATGAAATATTGGCATTGGGCCTAGAGTGGTGGTTAGCAGTAAGGGGGTGTTAGCTAAGCAAGCCCATTATAATATTTTATTTTAGTTTTCATAAAATAAAAGAAATTGGGAAAAAAGGAAGAGAAGAAAAGGAGACAGACTCTGAGAAAGGAAGAACACGTGAAAGAGAGAAGAGCCAAAGGGGAAGAAGACCTTCGAAGATTCGACTCTGAGGTAAGGGGGGATTCTTCGGGTTAGTAATCCTTATGCGATTGTAGGTAGTAGGATTGATTAGGATTATTGTCTAGTTCAATCGTACGTGTCGGGTTTGGGAATTTGTTAGGTTTTGATGAATTTGTATGAATTACATGATTCTGTTAATACTCATGATATATGTTGTTAATACTTGGATAAAACTTGTCTGAAATGTGTGATGATGTGAAAATTGATGGTATTTGTGTGCTATGTTCGTATGTACCTGAAATTGGGGAAATGGGATAGGGTAAATGCTGTCAAAATGGTGAATTTGGCTGTGCAGGTACGTAGGAACCGGTTCCCATGTGGGACGAACCTGGTTCCCCATAGTAAAAATCAGAGGCGTGATTTTGGAAGCAGCCAGGAACCGGTTCCCACGTAGGGACAACCCGGGTTCTGCAGCATATTTTCTAAAAATGTTTTATTTTTACAAAACCATAACTTTTGATCCGAGTATCCGATTTATGTGCCGTTTTGGGCGTTGAGAAGCTAATTAGGTGCTTTATTTGATAAAGTGATAAAATGGGCAGTAGCCGACTTTACTTTAAAAACTCTAATTAATTGTTGATGAATTGAAACATGGTATATGTATATGTGCTTATTCATATGACTATTGATGCATGTATTTATGTTGGTGATGGGATTATGATATCCAATGAGTGATGTTGGTATATAACATGTCGTAAATGATACATGCTTTGTGACTTTACTGTTGAGTTGTTTTAGCAATTTATTACATGGTGTGTAATGATGATAGATGTAACGATGTATGATGATGGTGATGATTGATGATTGTGAATATTAATATGTTATTAATATTAATATGTTGGTTATGGTGAACGTATGTGAATGATTGAATGATGCCTATACATGTACATACTTGTTGTGACGTTATTGGTACGAGGTGATAAGTGATGTTAAGCATCAGAATGATGATGATGTATGATGATGTAAGTATGTGTCATGTGTGCATTATTCATAAATCATTTGCATTGGAAGGCTAATTCCCATTGTGCGGAGATTAGCGGGAAGTCATCGTGTGCCCATGTGGGGTGTGAGCGATGAGGCAGTAGTCGTGTGCCCATGTGGGGTGTGAGCGACTAGAGGGCAGTATCAAAGAGAGAAGTCCTGTGAATGTGATTCACGAATTTTGGTACCACATGCATAGTGTCAGTTGAATCATATGCATTGGTTATAACATGATTGGATGAGATCCAGTGTTATGCCTTGGTGTGTTTACATGATTGATGTATTAAGGAGTTGTTGTTAATATAACTTGATTATTTGATGGAATGAAGAGTTGTGGGCCGATGGCCAAACATTGTTGAATTGATGCTTGCTTATTGTAATAATTCCGACTATATGTATGTTGGATGGGTGATAATTGCTATGAGATTTTATTGCTTATGATTGTATAATGGTTATTAATTCGAATGAAACTCACCCTTACTTTTATGATTTCAGATTAAGGATGTAGCGGCGTCTTGATTGGGTGAGAATAGCTTGTAGGCTAGCCCGTAGTTTGTGTCGAGTCATGCTCTGATTGTAACACTGGGATCGATTAGTCTTAGCGTTACTTGTTATACATTGTTGCCATTTTGGCTATGGATTTATGTATTGAGTATTTGTGTGGAGATGTTTCCTAATACTGTTGAATTAAATTCCGCTGTGCTAAACACATGTTTGATATTGGTTAATTTCTAATAAAGCATGACAATCGACTTGATGTTTTTTTTATTAATTTTAATAATTGTAGCATCCTTGATGTGTTATTACTCTGATTATATTATATTTCCGCGGGGGTTTAGAAGGGTGTTACACTATAAGCTGAGCTTGGACGAGTCGTACGTTAGACTGGATCCACTATCTCAAGTAGTATGAGTGATGATAATGAACTGAGGGCAACATTTGCTGAGGCGTCCTCGTATCCGAGGGACTTGACTATTCTGTAATGAAAAGGCAACAAGGCAACAGGCAACAGGCAACAAGAGGGGTTACCATAAAAGGTGTGTGGGTGCACAATCACGTGATTCAATTCAGATAATTATCTTGTAATTAATTATTCTAAATTCATTTCGAGGTTTTCACGCCCTAAATTACTAACCACGCAGTTATAATGTAAAGCAATACAGTTTTAGTGCCTTCTAGGCCACACAATACAAACCAGGGGCAGTTACAAAATATATAGCCATGGGGAAGGGGAAAAAAGCAATAAGACAACCCAATAAAATAATAGGTTAAACACAAGTAATAATATCAGAGAAATTAAAGGAGAATGAGTTTAGGGTTACCGAAGGTTTAAGCTCTAATTGGTTGGTTGACCCTGAAAATTAATGAAGGAAAAAAAACAAGGGGTGAGTGTAGGAGTAATTCATTGACTATTTGAAGTAAACCTTATTTTGGGAAAAATAAAATGATATTAAATTAAATAAAAATTGGAGACTTAGCTTTTCGATCTGGTATAACGCGTAGTCGGAGGATCTTGGTTAACCCTGAAAAGTCAGACACAAAGAAGAGAAATTTTAGTGCATGGGTGATCTAATTACAAACCTCGCAAACCTGATTAGGGCACAAGTTAACCATGGTTAATACAATAAAATAAAATAAAATAAAAACTAAATTAATTAATTATTGGTTTTCAACCTAATTAATTAAATTGGCAAAAGTATGTTTTCGATTATCTAATCCTATTAATTTAATCAATTAATAAAAATATTGACCTAATCAAATAATTAAATATTTTTATTAACAACTAAATTAAATTAATTACCTAATTATTCTAATTCAAGTTAATTATCTAATAAAAATAAAATAAAAACTTAATTTTAATTAAGTAAGAAAAATATTTTTATTGTTATGTAAAAGGGATTTAAAAAAAAAAGAAAAGAATTTGGATAAAAAAATAAATAAAATAGTAATAAAAAAATAAATAATAAAACTGAAATAAATAAAATAAATAAAAAGAAAAAGAAACTTAGCGAAATTGATCCAGTGTGGCGAGGCTTGGAAGTGTATGATGGACTGCGCTTTCTCACGCGTTGGATCTAATGCGTAGATGATCAGATGGCCATTGTAACGAGGTGTACGCGTGTGCCTGCGGACGAGGAGCACCGGATCACTCAGCATCCCTAACATTTAGCGCGCCACTTTTTTTTGAAATTGACCAATGGCGTGCTGCCACATGATCATCGTCAAGCTCCAACCGTCGTTTTAGACCATGAACCTATAGCGACGGTTCTTGGCGTCACCATAGCACTTGCTACATACTAACAACACAAATAATTTGAAAAATCATAAGCCATATGAGATCCATTGGAGACCTTGAACCATTGATTTTCTTTATAGAATTTGAAACCCTAATTCATTGAGCCATTGTTTTAGGAGAGTGTGTCTTTGAGCCTTGAACTTTAGTATGAGCTTGAATAGGGAAATGAGATGGGCAAATTTTGGGGTATAACAGCTGCCCCTGTTCAGTCTTCTTAAACCTGAGGATGTAGAGTAGTTTGTATGCCAGTCGGTATCTGAAGGTGGAAGATGATTGAATACTAGAGTACCCAGAAATTTGCACCATCGGGGATGGGCTTAGAGATGCCACCAGGATATTGAGAGACTTGGTTGTGATGGGCTTAAAGATGCCATCTAGCTTGATAGTCTTGAGAGTTAGAATACGTCGTACGTTAGACCATATTTGGAGGATATGCTTAAGATGAGTCGTACGTTAGACTGAATCCGCTGTATTGATAAGTGTCAAAGTAAGTCGTACGTTAGGATATACTTTTTTAGAACAAGTCATACGTTAGACTAGGTCCAGTTTGCATCGATAGATGTCTAGAAAGTCGTGCGTTAGGATGAAGGATGGGTCGTACGTTGGACCGGATCCAATTTGCATTTGATAAATGTCTGGAAAGTCGTGCGTTAGGCTGAAGGATGGGTCGTGCATTAGACCGGGTTCGCTGTGCTGATATTTGTCAGGATATACCGTGCGTCAGGTTGTATGCCAGGATGAGTCGTGCGTCAGACTAAATCCTTTGTGTTTGAGAAATAACAGAATGAGTCGTACGTTAGGCTGAGCTTGGACGAGTCGTACGTTAGACTTGATCCACTATCTCAAGTAGTATTAGTGCGAGCCATGCGTTAGGCTGCCAAAGATGGGTCATATGTTAGACCGAATTTAATAATTTCAGAAAGAGCCGTATGTTAGGCTTTGCTTTGAATGAGATTCGAATCTTTGTTATCTCTTTGTAATATACCTGTAAGATAATGTCAGTTTTATGTAATGTCATGGTGCATGTATTATAAGACGAGTCTCTCAAAATAGATGAGAAACCCATATGTTTATCATGAAGTAATGTATGTAATGTATGAATATGTTTGTGATGTATATGATGTATGGCTAATGCTGTTTGGAGTGTTTTGAGAAAATAAATCTCTGTATCGTTTGTGATTTTGATGCCTGGTCTTGTTTTGAAGATATAAGCTGGGGATTTATGATTCCTGCTTGGGGATAGCCATTTGAATGATTAATCTAGATGTACCCTGACTGGGGATAAGAGATATGAATAAATCCTGTTGGAGAGAAAAGGAGTATCGTTGAACCGGCAGTGTCGGAGATGTAAAACTTCGTTGGGGGACTGAATATCTGTTGGGAAGGGAGCTTTTTTAATGATTACTCTGTGGGGATTCCTCCAGACTATTGACTCTGAGGGGGAACTTCTGGACTACTTAGAGATTGTCTAATTGCCTTTCCTGTATTTTACAAACATATAGATATTCTGCGAAGGAAAAGATAAATGCCAATCATGTTCATATGCATATGTTCATTCAATATCATTGGACGTTTGCGCATTCGAAAGAAAGAAATACTCAGGAGAGTAGAAAAGAAATGACTTGTATTAAGAAAAAGCCATGAATAGGCAAAATGATAGGAGAACATTTGTGTGTTTTATTGAAAAGATACAAAACAAAAGTAAAATAGCTATGTGGAAACAATCATATTGAGTTTCAACTCTGCTATTGCCATTGTGTCTTCGAGCATCTCATCCCTTGCTTGTTGGAGAAAGATGATTGAACCGGTCTGTGCCCTTTGAACTGAGTGATCTGCACGAGACATAGTCGTACGCTTTAATCCTTAACTTTCCCCCAGGATCACCTTGTGGTAGAATAATTCGCTTTATAACCAAGTCACCAGTCTGGTATGCTTGTTGCTTGACTCTTTTGTTGAATGCCTTGATCATACACTTCTGATATAACTGCCCATGACAAACAGCCGCAAGCCTCTTCTCATTAATTAGGTTTATCTGGTCTAGTCGAGTCTGGATCCATTCATCTTCATCTAACTCTGCATCCTTCATGATTCTTAGAGATGGAATCTGAACTTCAATCGGTAATACTGCTTCCATGCCATAGGCTAGTGAAAACGGGGTTGCCCCAGTTGAAGTACGTGCTGAGGTGCGGTAACCATGAAGAGAAAACGGTAACATCTCATGCCAATCTTTATAAGTCACCGTCATCTTCTGTACAATCTTCTTTATGTTCTTGTTGGCGGCCTCCACTGCGCCATTCATCTTTGGTCTATAGGGAGAAGAGTTGTGGTGCTTGATCTTGAAGTGCGTGCAAAGTTCAGTAATCATCTTGTTGTTCAGGTTGGAACCATTGTCTGTGATAATCCTTTCGAGGATGCCATACCGACATATGAGGTTGTGCTTAATGAATCGGGCCACCACATTCTTGGTAACGGAAGCAAATGAAGCAGCTTCTACCCACTTGGTGAAGTAATCAATGGCCAAAAGGATGAATCGATGTCTATTGGAAGCAGTAGGTTTGATTTCCCCGATCATATCGATGCCCCACATTGCAAAAGGCTAAGGGGCAGTTAGAACATTCAAGGGGACTGGAGGCACGTGTACTTTGTCGGCATAGATCTGGCACTTGTGACAAGTTCTGGAATGCTGATGGCAGTCAGTTTCCATAGTGGACCAGTAGTAACCTGCTCTCAAGATCTTTTTAGCCATAGTATGTCCACTAGAGTGAGTTCCAAAGATACCGTCGTGCATGTCTTCCATAATCTCTTCTGCTTCCTTCTTGTTCACACAACGAAGCAGAGTCAAATCATGATTGCGCTTGTATAAGGTTTCGTTGCTCGGAAAGAACTTGGAGGCGAATCTCCTTAAGAACTTCTTGTCATTGATAGATGCCCCTTCAGGGTATTCCTAAGTTTCGAGATATCTTTTTACTTCATGGAACCATTGTTTTTCTTCAACCTCGTCAGCAGTTATCTCGTGACAGTATGACGGTTCATCATGCCTTTCGATAATAACTATAGGAGCCTTGTTGTCCCATCTGACCTTGAACATGGACGACATAGTAGCTAATGCATCTGCCAACTGATTTTCTTCTTGGGGAATGTGTTCAAAAGTGATCTCTTTGAAGTAGGGAATCAAAGATAACACCAAATCTTTGTAAGGCATGAGATTGGGATGCTGCGTGTCCCATTCTCCTTTGATCTGACTAATTACTAGGGATGAATCCCCATATACTTCCAAGAACTTAAATCTTAAGTCAATAGCAGCTCTGAGACCCGAGATACATGCTTCGTACTCAGCCATATTGTTGGTGCAATCAAAACACAGTCTTGCTGTAAATGGAGAGTGTCCACCTACCGGAGATATATTCACAGCACCAATACCATTACCAAGTGCGTTCGAAGCTCCATCAAAAACCATGGTCCATCAAGATCCTGGTTCTGGTCCTTCATCCAGACCAGGTTGTTCGTAATCAGTAACAAGCATAACATCTTCATCTGGGAATTCAAAACGCATAGATTAATAATCGTCCACCGCTTTTTGGGCCAAGTGGTCTGCCAACACACTTCCCTTGATTTCTTTCTGTGCCGTGTACTGAATGTCGTATTCTGTTAGTATCATTTTCCATCTTGCTATTCGTCTAGAGAGAGCGGGTTTTTCGAACACATACTTGATAGGATCCATTGTAGAGATCAACAAAGTGGTATGGTTCAACATATACTGTCTCAGTCGGCGAGCAACCCATGCCAAAGCACAGCAAGTTTTCTCGAGCAGTGAGTATCCTGTTTCAAAGTCGGTAAACTTTTTGCTAAGGTAGTATATTCCATGCTCATTTCGACCAGACTCGTCATGTTGCTCTAGTACACACACCATTGAGTTCTCCAACACTGTTAAGTACATAATTAGAGGTCTTCCTTCAACAGGTGGTATCATAATCGGAGGTTCTTGAAGATACTTCTTGATCTTGTCAAAAGCTTCTTGGCATTGGTCATTCCATTTCACTGCTTGATCTTTCCTTAGTAACTTGAAGATCGGCTCACAAGTAGAGGTCAGATAGGAAATAAACACGGCAATGTAATTCAAATGTCCCAAGAATCCTCTAACTTCTTTCTCATTCCGTGGAACCGGCATCTCTTGTATGGATCTTACCTTTGCAGGGTCGACCTCAATACCTTTGCTGCTAACAACGAACCCTAGTAGCTTACCAGACCTTACCCCAAAAGTACACTTGTTTGGATTCAGTCTCAACTTGTATTTCTTCAACCTATCAAACAATTTCTGCAGGTGGACCAGATGTTCTTCTTCAGTGTTGGACTTTGCAATCATATCATCGACGTAGACCTCTATCTCTTTGTGAATCATATCATGGAACAGAGCTACCATTGCACGCTGATACGTTGCCCCTGCGTTCTTCAGCCCAAATGGCATGACTTTGTAATAGAAGGTGCCCCAAGTAGTGGTGAAAGTCGTCTTTTCCATGTCTTCGGGTGCCATCTTAATCTGATTATAACCTGAGAAACCATCCATGAAAGAAAACACTTTGCATTGCGCAGTACTATCAACTAGGATTTCAATATGCGGTAGAGGAAAATCATCTTTAGGACTTGCTCGATTCAAATCTCTATAGTCTACACACATTCTGACCTTTCTGTCCTTCTTAGGTACCGGTACTATATTGGCGATCCATGGTGGATAACTCGCAACTTTCAGGAAACCGGCATTGAGCTGTTTCTCAACCGCTTCTTTGATCTTCTGAGCCATGTCAGGCCTGCTTCTTCGTAATTTCTGTTTAACCGGAGGACTGTTTTCTTTGATAGGTAGACGGTGAACCACAATATCAGTATCGAGCCCAGGCATATCTTCGTAGGACCAAGCAAATATTTCAACATTGTCTCGTAGCATCTAGATCAATCTTTGTTTGACAACATCCTCTAGTTCAGCCCCTATCTTGATTTCTTTCTTTTCTTCGTCATTACCTATGTTCACAATCTCGATTGGCTCTTCATGCGGATGTATAGTCTTTTTTTCTTGCTCTGGCAATCTGGCGAGTTCTCTAGGCACTTCACAATCTTCCTCACCTTCATCCTCAGCTTGGTAGATCGGATTTTCAAAGTCATATTTAGCAATAGCAGAGTCGTTATCAATGGGATCCAGAGTGGATATGGATCTGCAGTGCATTATGTGGGTGTGTGTAAGAACACATAGCTATAGAAGAGTAAAGAAAAATAAAAGCAAACACACAATTTGAATACGAAACGTACAATGCTTTTATTGAATGAAAATATGCTTATGAAATGACAAGCCCTATCAACGGACCGTTGTGCCCCGGGCAAGACACACGGCTTTAAAGTTTATTGTTTATTGAAGTACAAAAAATAAAACTGGAAAACATAAAAGCAAAACAAAACTAGAAATGGCAATTACTCCTGACTATAGGAGATCGAGACAATGTCTTCAGTTTTCCAGTTGTCCAGCCCTTTGTGAGGTGTACGAAAGATCCTCTTGTCCAGGTTGCAACCATCTTCATCTTCTCCTACGGCATTGACCCCTTTGCTGATGAAACGATACTTCAAACCTTCTGGGCGAGAGTGTTGTTCTCCATTCTGATCTTTAGCAGTGCAGCCTAAACCCCATTTGTTGGATTTGTAAGAAATATTAGGGAGTTGCCCCCAAATAGTACAACCACCTTCTTCAACCACAACCCTAGCGTCTTTCAGAGAAGCCATTGTAAAAGGAATTCTGGTGTCTTTGGGAGCAGTGTAGGCAGGCTTAGCCTCAGGAGCCACTTGGGGGACCAATTCAAACGCCTGTCGGGGAGATTCGAAGGCTTCTCCAGTGAACTCAACATACTTGGTCTCATCTCTGAAGCTTACCACGTATTCCTCTTCACCATGCATAGTGACGATCTTGTCTTTCGCCGGGTATTTCAATTTTTGATGCAAAGTCGAAGTCACAGCACTTGCCCCATGTATCTAAGGGCGCCCGAGCAGACAGGAATAAGCGGGATGGATTTCCATCACATAGAACACAGTGTTGAAAGTCTGAGAACCTACCCTGATTGGGAGCTCTACTTCACCATATACCGTACTCATTGAACCGTCGAAAGCTTTCACTATCACATCACTGGATTTCAGCACGATTCCTTTAAGGTTGAGTTTGTCCAATACCATCTTAGGTAGCACATTCAGAGATGAACCATTGTCAACTAGTACATGGGCTAGGGTGGTGCCCCCACATTCAATGGAGATGTGCAGCGCCTTGTTATGATTCTTTCCACTGGGACTTAATTCAGCATCAGAAAACCCAAGGTAGTTGTCTGTCGTCAGGTTTGCAATACAATTCTCAAGTTGGGTGACAAAAATCTCTTGAGGCACATGGGCAGCCTCTAGGAACTTCATCATTGCCTTGGTGTGAGTCTTGGAACAACTTAGGAGTGACAGCATAGAGATCTTGGAGGGAGTATGCCCCATCTTTTCAACGATGTCGTAATCACTCTTGCGGATGATCTTCAAGAATTCATTTTCTTCTTTAGGAGATGGATTTTCAGTAACAGTCTCAACTGGTGTCTCGATGGGTTCATGCAACGGTCTTTTACCTCGAGTATCAGCATTTTGATTAGGAATAGGGGTGCTAGCAGGTGCAGCAGTGTTTGGAGAAATTTCTGGAGAAAACACTCTTCCGCTTCTTGTCACTTTACTAGTTCCAACAATATTTCCCACATCAGGATTAGCGTCCTCAACAACCTTGTCGGCTACAAGTTCTTGTTTAACTCCCTGAATATAGACCTCGGCACCATAGTTCCATGGGACAGCCTTATCAGACGAATATAGAATTAGACCAGGCTTAGTGATGATCACAGGAGCCATACGGGGTTCAGCAGAAATCTTGAATGGAGCCTTAGTAGGGATTTTCAACGGAGCTTTGGAAATTACTGATACATCTTCAATCTTCAATCCACGGGAGAAACCTTCGCACAAATTCTCTATAGAAGGAATCTTTTCAAACCTGATAGTGCGACGATCCATCCAGCCTTGAATTCCTCTTTTTAGGTTCTCACAACCATTGGGTTGGGATGCACAATAATAACAACCTGGGTCGCACCCCGGGAATAAACCGGCTTGCAGGAGCTTTCTCTTGATATCTGGGAGAGGAATTGACAGATCTCTCACATTATAGACATGGACCGTGTCCAAGATAACATTAACGGTTTTTTCATGTTTTGGCATAGGGGCAGTGATGACATTAGGAGTCTCTAGAGCGTTGAACTTGATTTCACCAGCTTCTATCATATCTTGGACTTTGTTTCTCAGGGCCCAACAATTGTCTGCATGGTGCCCAGGAGCATTGGAATGATAAGCACATGTGGCTTTAGGATCATAAGTTGGATTTGCAGTGTTGACAATCTTTGGAGGATCCCTCGGGGTGATCAAGTTAGCCTTCAATAGATGTTGCAGGTCTTGAGACAAAGGCATGTTAATCGGGGTATATTGTTTTCTCGGTCTCTCTGTCTTACGCTAATACCCTTGTTTGGGAGCTTGTTGAGGTGTTGGTGTAGAGATTAGAATGGCTCCAACAGACTGATTCTGATCACTCTTATCACGGCCCCTCTGACTATGAACAGCATTAGACTCATTTCTTCCATGGTATGGCTTCTTTGCAGTACCAGAAGTGGCGCCTACTTGAATCTTCCCACTTCGAATACCACCCTCAACACGTTCTCCAGTCAATAAGAGATCAGTGAAACCAGACGAGGAACTACCCAGCAAGTGACTATGGAATGGCCCAGTTAGTCTACCCATGAACATGTCCACCAATTCCCTATCAGTTAAGGAAGGTTGAACTCTTCCAGCTAGATCTCTCCACTTTTGAGCATACTCCTTTAAACTTTCCTTAGGCCCCATAGACATATTTTGCAATTGCATGCGAGTTGGTGCAAGGTCCGCATTATATTGATATTTTTTGTAGAATGCAGCAGCCATGTCTTCCCAGGTGCAAATACTGGCACTCTCTAGTTGATAGTACCATTCCAATTGAGTCCCAGACAGACTCTCTTGGAAGAAATGAATCCACAGTCTCTTGTCTTCAGTATGAGGTTGGATCTTCCTCACATACGATCTCAGATGCATCTTGGGACAGGAGACTCCATCATATTTAGCAAAAGTTGGAGTTTTGAATTTTGGAGGGATAACGACTCCAGGAATGAGCCCCAGCTCCTCGAAATCCAACCCAGGTAGGGGTGCTCAAAACCAAACCAACCCAATAGAAAACCGCAAACCAAACCAAACCAAACCGAAACCGCAAAAAACCGCATTTGGTTCGGATTAGTTTGGGTCATTTTTTAACAAAATCGCACGGTTCGGTTCGGTTTGCGGTTTGTATTTTGTAAACCGAACCAAACCGAATCAAACCGCATTATGTTACAACCTAAATTTTACTTAACTCACATCCAATCCAAAATTAAACCTATTATACATTAGCCTTATGAATACGAACAATTTTCTCATCCTTACACATATAATTTCAGTCCCGATCTTCTCAGATCTCTAATAACATTATTTCACCATCTTTGCCACATACATCTTCCCTCTTCTTCTATAATCTTTACTCTCCTATATTCTTTCTTTTTCACCTTCTCATTTTTATGCAAATGTTCCGTATTTCAGTTTCATTTTTATCGCACATCTTCTTCTCTAATCTCTCAACACTTTTTCTTTTTCTTTTTCACCTTCACTAATCTTTCGTCTCTTCTATTTTTTTTCATTATAATAATTTTATATTGTTTTATGCTATTATTTTATGTTTAATATTCCACTTTTGCCTAATTTAATTTTTACATATTACATGGAAAATTGTTGTCAAAATATGACGAGTTTTGTTGTTATTTGTTAGTGTATGAATGTCTAAATATAAAATTATATTGTCTTATATATGTGTATGTATGGCTCAATAAAATATTTGTAAAAAACCGAACCAACCGAACCGAACCAAACCGCATTAGTTTGGTTTGGTTTGGTTCGGATTTTTTTTAAAAGTCAACCGAACCAAACCAAACCGCACTATTTTTTCTCTTGCGGTTCGGATGATTTTTTTCGTCAAAACCGCCCAAACCGCACCGCGAGCACCACTAAACCCAGGTACCTTCTAAATTTCCATATTTCTCAACCGTTCCTCTAGTAGTCTGTACTTCTCATCAGGATAGTCTTCTTCATGGAAATAGTCTTCCTCATTATCATCTTGATTAGCAGAGCCTACATTGCTTCCGGCATTGGTCTTGGCACTAGCATCATCTCCTTCTTCATCGTCTTTGGGAATTTCAGCTTCTTCAGCCTTTTTGAGAGGGCCTCTGAATCTTCTTCCTAGGTTGAGAACACCTACCGGTTTCTTGGTCTTCTTCTTCTTCTTAGTCAGAAGAGATTTCGGCTCATCGTGCCCCTCGGACAAGTTCAGGATCAAAGCTTGGAACTCAGCATTATGAGCCTGGAGATTCTTGACAGATTGTTCCGAGATCCATTTCCTTACTGAAATAAACAGCGGAAAGATGAGAGACCTGTTATAAAACCTGTGATGCAATATTTATGAATGATTATCCGTATGCGTATGCAATGTTTTCAAGGACCTTAAAATTTAAAATTGTTTAAACAAAAGAAAAGAAATAACTTTTATTAATAATAAATAAATTGCAATTATTGTTCTTTGCCATTTTTAGGCTTACAAAGGAAGAAAAAGAAACAACCAAATAATAAACACCTAAATAATAATAATAAAATAAACTTCTTCAAGTTTCCCATGGTCGCTTTCTTTTTTACCCAATGAAGTTGTTGATGCTTTGCTCCGCATGAAGTTGTCTTGTGGGCTCTAACACTTGTTTTTCTTTAGCATGGAATTGGGCCTCAAAAGTATCTATTTCTTCTTCCAATTGAACCCATGACCTTTGTAGCTCTTCTAAATCAGTAGGCATGTCCGGATGGAGAATAACCAGAGGAACCTTTTCTTCAAATTCTGGTTCCACAATCACAGGTCTGACATAAGGATATGGCATGACAAAACGCTGAGCACGAGTGCGTACCCATCGGAGATAAGGCTCTGAAGGAATGGAGTTCTTTTGACCCCAACTCTTGCTATCAACCTTGTACACTTTGTTCCAAGCGCGTATGAACTCTCGGCGCTGATTTTGAACATCTTCTTCGTAGTTGAAGATAACCCCCTCGATAATCATGTGATGAGGACCGTCCCTGCGAGCATACCCAAACTGTCCTAGAACTAATGGAGATTGTAGGTGATTCCCCCTCTAATGCCAAGGAGTGGCACATTAGGGAATTACCCACAATGGTCAATAATAGTGACATACTCCTGAGATATGACGTGCCAACGGATATCTGAATGAGAAAGTGACATAATCCTTCGCGACCATTGCATCTTTTGATCATTTCATAACACTGAACGAGGAATGTGCGAAATAAACCACCTAGCTAGCAGAGGTGTGCAACACATAAGGGTTCCTCGCTTCTTCATGACACGGGTATGAAGAGAGTGTAGGATATCTCCGAGTAACGTAGGTACCGGATTGTGAGTCAAAAAGATCTTGATGGCATGCACATCAATGAACTGATCGGGATTAGGAAATAACACCAAACTGTATATTAATAAAGCTAGAATATCTTCAAAGGCATGGTAACTCATAGCTTTCAAGAATTGTCGAGCTTTCACAAATAAGAACTTGGCCGAGAGACCTTCAACCCCATTCTTGGTGTCCCAGTTGGAAGTAATGTATGATCTCCTAAGGTGTAATGCAGCAGCAATAGTCTCGGGTTTTGGAGTATCCTCCAAACCGGTGAAAGGCAACTGATCAGGGATGGGTATACCAAGTAAATCCGAGAACTTCTCCAAAGTAGGTACCAATTGGTAATCTGGGAACGTGAAGCAATGATGCTCAGGATCAAAGAATTGGCATATGACTCTCATCATATCTTCTTCAAATTGAGAGGTGACCAGTCGGAGTAGATAACCATGTCTTTCAGCAAACTGAGAATCTCCAAGAACCTTTAAAACGAGCTCCTTAAGATCAGAAGGTATCCCCACGTAGTTGAGTCGTATGTAATCCCTAGTAGCGAAAGCCATGTCCTACAAAACAGCACAAAGATAAATTTCTTGGTCCTTGAAATCGTTAGTGGATATTATATGCCATGATGTTATGATGCCAAGTAGATAACAAACACAAACAAGTCACACAATTGCCTTAAGGTTAGGCTTGCATGAAGTCCATAGGTGCATACCCTCCTTCCTTGCATTTAGTTGGTTCAACCTGTCCTAAAAGAGTAACCGAGTTCTATGGTGCTCATATCCCTGATCTTTCTCGCAGGCATTGTCCAAGGGTATCCAAACGTCTCCTCGATCAGATTCAAGGGCCATCAGGACAAACCAAAGCGTCTCACTAACGGTGGCCACCAGTTCAACCATAACGATACATGTCGTACAGTCTCCCTGGTATATTGCCACATACCTAAGGTACACTAGATCCGGGTGTAGGATCTTTCACACAGCAGAATACCCAAAACAACCTTTAAGGTAAAGAAAACAAATCAAATAATTTAAAAACACTTAAGTGAATCCTAAACTTTTAAGTTAACCCCTCTTTTATTCGAAAATGCCCCAGCAGAGTCGTCAGTTCTGTAATACGGTGAACTGACTTTAAAGAAAATGTCACGGTAAGCAAGAGTGGCCACCGACTTTTATTTTATCCAAATTAAAGAAAGGCTAAAAGAACAGAAAAAAAACTTTAAAATAAATTTTGAGTTCGGGGGGTAATTTATACAAAGGGAAGGTGTAAGGCACCCTTTGCATCCATGGTTTTCCATGGGCTCTTAATTACTTAGCTCTTTAGTTTTCAAAAGTTTAGAAATGAAATAAGGACTTTAGCTTGTAAATAAGCGTATTTTGAAGGTTTTTGATAAAAAAGGGTAAAAAGAATTTAAACCATAGCAAGCAATTAGGGGGTAATTACCTAAAAATTATAAAAGTTCTTTTAGTCTTTCAGGGCTATCCATACCATAGGAGGGTAGGAAGTCCTTTTATTGGAGGTTGAAGAGTCGTCGAAGTTATCATTCGCCATAAGACTGTCCCTGCCATAGAAGAGGCAGGTAGTCTAAGGGAAGGATAAAAATAGTCATTATTAGGCCACCAAAAAGGACACCTCAGCAATCGAAAGGGACTATCACATCATATCGTAGGCAGCCTCGAGGGACGAGATCATATAATCGAAGGCAACATCGTAGGGACTTATGATCTTTAGTGATGAGAATGAACTGAGGGCAACATTTGTTGAGGCGTCCTCGTATCCGAGGGACTTGACTATTCTGTAATGAAAAGGCAACAAGGCAACAGGCAATAGGCAACAAGAGGGGTTACCATAAAAGGTGTGTGGGTGCACAATCACGTGATTCAATTCAGATAATTATCTTGTAATTAATTATTCTAAATTCAGTTCGAGGTTTTCACGCCCTAAATTACTAACCACGCAGTTATAATGTAAAGCAATACAGTTTAAGTGCCTTCTAGGCCACACAATACAAACCAGGGGCAGTTACAAAATATATAGCCATGGGGAAGGGGAAAAAAGCAATAAGACAACCCAATAAAATAATAGGTTAAACACAAGTAATAATATCAGAGAAATTAAAGGAGAATGAGTTTAGGGTTAACGAAGGTTTGAGCTCTAATCGGTTGGTTGACCCTGAAAATTAATGAAGGAAAAAAAACAAGGGGTGAGTGTAGGAGTAATTCATTGACTATTTGAAGTAAACCTTATTTTGGGAAAAATAAAATGATATTAAATTAAATAAAAATTGGAGACTTAGCTTTTCGATCTGGTAAAACGCGTAGTCGGAGGATCTTGGTTAACCCTGAAAAGTCAGACACAAAGAAGAGAAATTTTAGTGCATGAGTGATCTAATTACAAACCTCACAAACCTGATTAGGACACAAGTTAACCATGGTTAATACAATAAAATAAAATAAAAACTAAATTAATTAATTATTGGTTTTCAACCTAATTAATTAAATTGGCAAAAGTATGTTTTCGATTATCTAACCCTATTAATTTAATCAATTAATAAAAATATTGACCTAATCAAATAATTAAATATTTTTATTAACAACTAAATTAAATTAATTACCTAATTATTCTAATTCAAGTTAATTATCTAATAAAATAAAAACTTAATTTTAATTAAGTAAGAAAAATATTTTTATTGTTATGTAAAAGGGATTTAAAAAAAAAAGAAAAGAATTTGGATAAAAAAATAAATAAAATAGTAATAAAAAATAGATAATAAAACTGAAATAAATAAAAAAAATAAAAAGAAAAAGAAACTTAGCGTAATTGATCCAGTGTGGCGAGGCTTGGAAGTGTATGATGGACTGCGCTTTCTCACGCGTTGGATCTAATGCGTAGATGATCAGATGGCCATTGTAACGAGGTGTACGCGTGTGCCTGCGGACGAGGAGCACCGGATCACTCAGCATCCCCAACATTTAGCGCGCCACTTTTATTTGAAATTGACCAATGGCGTGCTGCCACATGATCATCTTCAAGCTCCAACCGTCGTTTTAGACCATGAACCTATAGCGACGGTTCTTGGCGTCACCATAGCACTTGCTACATACTAACAACACAAATAATTTGAAAAATCATAAGCCATATGAGATCCATTGGAGACCTTGAACCATTGATTTTCTTTATAGAATTTGAAACCCTAATTCATTGAGCCATTGTTTTAGGAGAGTGTGTCTTTGAGCCTTGAACTTTAGTATGAGCTTGAATAGGGAAATGAGATGGGCAAATTTTGGGGTATAACAGCTGCCCCTGTTCAGTCTTCTTAAACCTGAGGATGTAGAGTGGTTTGTATGCCAGTCGGTATCTGAAGGTGGAAGATGATTGAATACTAGAGTACCCAGAAATTTGCACCATCGGGGATGGGCTTAGAGATGCCACCAGGACATTGAGAGACTTGGTTGTGATGGGCTTAAAGATGCCATCCAGCTTGATAGTCTTGAGAGTTAGAATACGTCGTACGTTAGATCGTATCTGGAGGATATGCTTAGGATGAGTCGTACGTTAGACTGAATCCGCTGTATTGATAAGTGTCAAAGTAAGTCGTACGTTAGGATATACTTTTTTAGAATAAGTCATACGTTAGACTAGGTCCAGTTTGCATCGATAGATGTATAGAAAGTCGTGCGTTAGGATGAAGGATGGGTCGTACGTTGGACCGGATCCAATTTGCATTTGATAAATGTCTGGAAAGCCGTGCGTTAGGCTGAAGGATGGGTCGTGCGTTAGACCGGGTTCGCTGTGCTGATATTTGTCAGGATATACCGTGCGTCAGGTTGTATGCCAGGATGAGTCGTGCGTCAAACTAAATCCTTTGTGTTTGAGAAATAACAGAATGAGTCGTACTATATGTAACACCCCGTTAATTCTTGTTTATTAATTTAATTATTATTTTTAATTAAATTATTAGAATTAATAATTTTTGGGAATTATTTGGAAAATGATGAAATATTGGCATTGGGCCTAGAGTGGTGGTTAGCAGTAAGGGGGTGTTAGCTAAGCAAGCCCATTATAATATTTTATTTTAGTTTTCATAAAATAAAAGAAATTGGGAAAAAAGGAAGAGAAGAAAAGGAGACAGACTCTGAGAAAGGAAGAACACGTGAAAGAGAGAAGAGCCAAAGGGGAAGAAGACCTTCGAAGATTCGACTCTGAGGTAAGGGGGGATTCTTCGGGTTAGTAATCCTTATGCGATTGTAGGTAGTAGGATTGATTAGGATTATTGTCTAGTTCAATCGTACGTGTCGGGTTTGGGAATTTGTTAGGTTTTGATGAATTTGTATGAATTACATGATTCTGTTAATACTCATGATATATGTTGTTAATACTTGGATAAAACTTGTCTGAAATGTGTGATGATGTGAAAATTGATGGTATTTGTGTGCTATGTTCGTATGTACCTGAAATTGGGGAAATGGGATAGGGTAAATGCTGTCAAAATGGTGAATTTGGCTGTGCAGGTACGTAGGAACCGGTTCCCATGTGGGACGAACCTGGTTCCCCATAGTAAAAATCAGAGGCGTGATTTTGGAAGCAGCCAGGAACCGGTTCCCACGTAGGGACAACCCGGGTTCTGCAGCATATTTTCTAAAAATGTTTTATTTTTACAAAACCATAACTTTTGATCCGAGTATCCGATTTATGTGCCGTTTTGGGCGTTGAGAAGCTAATTAGGTGCTTTATTTGATAAAGTGATAAAATGGGCAGTAGCCGGCTTTACTTTAAAAACTCTAATTAATTGTTGATGAATTGAAACATGGTATATGTATATGTGCTTATTCATATGACTATTGATGCATGTATTTATGTTGGTGATGGGATTATGATATCCAATGAGTGATGTTGGTATATAACATGTCGTAAATGATACATGCTTTGTGACTTTACTGTTGAGTTGTTTTAGCAATTTATTACATGGTGTGTAATGATGATAGATGTAACGATGTATGATGATGGTGATGATTGATGATTGTGAATATTAATATGTTATTAATATTAATATGTTGGTTATGGTGAACGTATGTGAATGATTGAATGATGCCTATACATGTACATACTTGTTGTGAAGTTATTGGTACGAGGTGATAAGTGATGTTAAGCATCAGAATGATGATGATGTATGATGATGTAAGTATGTGTCATGTGTGCATTATTCATAAATCATTTGCATTGGAAGGCTAATTCCCATTGTGCGGAGATTAGCGGGAAGTCATCGTGTGCCCATGTGGGGTGTGAGCGATGAGGCAGTAGTCGTGTGCCCATGTGGGGTGTGAGCGACTAGAGGGCAGTATCAAAGAGAGAAGTCCTGTGAATGTGATTCACGAATTTTGGTACCACATGCATAGTGTCAGTTGAATCATATGCATTGGTTATAACATGATTGGATGAGATCCAGTGTTATGCCTTGGTGTGTTTACATGATTGATGTATTAAGGAGTTGTTGTTAATATAACTTGATTATTTGATGGAATGAAGAGTTGTGGGCCGATGGCCAAACATTGTTGAATTGATGCTTGCTTATTGTAATAATTCCGACTATATGTATGTTGGATGGGTGATAATTGCTATGAGATTTTATTGCTTATGATTGTATAATGGTTATTAATTCGAATGAAACTCACCCTTACTTTTATGATTTCAGATTAAGGATGTAGCGGCGTCTTGATTGGGTGAGGATAGCTTGTAGGCTAGCCCGTAGTTTGTGTCGAGTCATGCTCTGATTGTAACACTGGGATCGATTAGTCTTAGCGTTACTTGTTATACATTGTTGCCATTTTGGCTATGGATTTATGTATTGAGTATTTGTGTGGAGATGTTTCCTAATACTGTTGAATTAAATTCCGCTGTGCTAAACACATGTTTGATATTGGTTAATTTCTAATAAAGCATGACAATCGACTTGATGTTTTTTTTATTAATTTTAATAATTGTAGCATCCTTGATGTGTTATTACTCTGATTATATTATATTTCCGCGGGGGTTTAGAAGGGTGTTACACTATAAGCTGAGCTTGGACGAGTCGTACGTTAGACTGGATCCACTATCTCAAGTAGTATGAGTGATGATAATGAACTGAGGGCAACATTTGCTGAGGCGTCCTCGTATCCGAGGGACTTGACTATTCTGTAATGAAAAGGCAACAAGGCAACAGGCAACAGGCAACAAGAGGGGTTACCATAAAAGGTGTGTGGGTGCACAATCACGTGATTCAATTCAGATAATTATCTTGTAATTAATTATTCTAAATTCATTTCGAGGTTTTCACGCCCTAAATTACTAACCACACAGTTATAATGTAAAGCAATACAGTTTTAGTGCCTTCTAGGCCACACAATACAAACCAGGGGCAGTTACAAAATATATAGCCATGGGGAAGGGGAAAAAAGCAATAAGACAACCCAATAAAATAATAGGTTAAACACAAGTAATAATATCAGAGAAATTAAAGGAGAATGAGTTTAGGGTTACCGAAGGTTTAAGCTCTAATTGGTTGGTTGACCCTGAAAATTAATGAAGGAAAAAAAACAAGGGGTGAGTGTAGGAGTAATTCATTGACTATTTGAAGTAAACCTTATTTTGGGAAAAATAAAATGATATTAAATTAAATAAAAATTGGAGACTTAGCTTTTCGATCTGGTATAACGCGTAGTCGGAGGATCTTGGTTAACCCTGAAAAGTCAGACACAAAGAAGAGAAATTTTAGTGCATGAGTGATCTAATTACAAACCTCACAAACCTGATTAGGGCACAAGTTAACCATGGTTAATACAATAAAATAAAATAAAATAAAAACTAAATTAATTAATTATTGGTTTTCAACCTAATTAATTAAATTGGCAAAAGTATGTTTTCGATAATCTAACCCTATTAATTTAATCAATTAATAAAAATATTGACCTAATCAAATAATTAAATATTTTTATTAAAAACTAAATTAAATTAATTACCTAATTATTCTAATTCAAGTTAATTATCTAATAAAAATAAAATAAAAACTTAATTTTAATTAAGTAAGAAAAATATTTTTATTGTTATGTAAAAGGGATTTAAAAAAAAAAGAAAAGAATTTGGATAAAAAAATAAATAAAATAGTAATAAAAAATAAATAATAAAACTGAAATAAATAAAAAAAATAAAAAGAAAAAGAAACTTAGCGAAATTGATCCAGTGTGGCGAGGCTTGGAAGTGTATGATGGACTGCGCTTTCTCATGCGTTGGATCTAATGCGTAGATGATCAGATGGCCATTGTAACGAGGTGTATGCGTGTGCCTGCGGACAAGGAGCACCGGATCACTCAGCATCCCCAACATTTAGCGCGCCACTTTTAATTGAAATTGACCAATGGCGTGCTGCCACATGATCATCTTCAAGCTCCAACCGTCGTTTTAGACCATGAACCTATAGCGACGGTTCTTGGCGTCACCATAGCACTTGCTACATACTAACAACACAAATAATTTGAAAAATCATAAGCCATATGAGATCCATTGGAGACCTTGAACAATTGATTTTCTTTATAGAATTTGAAACCCTAATTCATTGAGCCATTGTTTTAGGAGAGTGTGTCTTTGAGCCTTGAACTTTAGTATGAGCTTGAATAGGGAAATGAGATGGGCAAATTTTGGGGTATAATAGCTGCCCCTGTTCAATCTTCTTAAACCTGAGGATGTAGAGTGGTTTGTATGCCAGTCGGTATCTGAAGGTGGAAGATGATTGAATACTAGAGTACCCAGAAATTTGCACCATCGGGGATGGGCTTAGAGATGCCACCAGGACATTGAGAGACTTGGTTGTGATGGGCTTAAAGATGCCATCCAGCTTGATAGTCTTGAGAGTTAGAATACGTCGTACGTTAGATCGTATCTTGAGGATATGCTTAGGATGAGTCGTACGTTAGACTGAATCCGCTGTATTGATAAGTGTCAAAGTAAGTCGTACGTTAGGATATACTTTTTTAGAACAAGTCATACGTTAGACTAGGTCCAGTTTGCATCGATAGATGTCTAGAAATTTGTGCGTTAGTGTCACGGGAAAAAATCATCGTTTTGTGGGGATGAGACACCTGATGCCTTCTTTGGGCTCGAGTGCTCAAGAAAAAGACTTTTCTTTGTTTTTGTCACGACCAAACATTTTATTATTTCCAAAGTAGGAAAAGGAAAAAAGCTGCAATAACCTTAAAAGTGGGGGAGAGATTCCGGGTAAGAGGGTTGGTTATACGAAGGGAAGGTATTAGCACCCAACATATCTATAGTACTCTATAGGCTTCTTTGTTATGTTTGTTTCATTCTATGTTATGGTGGAGGTTCTGTTGTGAAATAGGTGGGAAACCAAGGTGTTTATTTGATTATGCTCGCAAAGATCATCGCGATCCTCTACATACATATCCCTTAGAGGGAATCAGAGCATCTGTAGCTCGAGGTCTACGGGTGCTAAGGTTTGAGTGGTTTGAGGTAGAAGTTTTGCTCGCCAAGGATACGACCTTGTGTCTACGTATTCTCAAAGGGATGTTGAGAAAGTCAGAGCAATCATAGTTCCCACTTATGCTAGTGGAAGCAAAGGATAAGAGACAAATGTCATCTCAATGTTCGATGTATCTAATCTATATCATCACATACATCTGTTTGTTTTTTGTTTGAAATCTTTTCATTATAAGCCCTGGGTTGTGCCACTTATGACGCTTAGAATGATAAATATGTTTTTTTGTTTAGCCAGCCTTGTGGCAAAAACAAGTTGATTAGCCAGCCTTGTGGCAAAAACTTTCAATGAAGTCAGCCTTGTGACAAAAAGTTTTGATTAATCAGCCAGCCTTGTTGCAAAAGTCTTGACGAAGCCAGCCTTGTGGCAAAAACTTTGATTAATCAGCCAGCCTGGTGGCAAAAGGTTTGATTGATTAGCCAGCCTTGTGGCAAAAGAGAAATTTGATTGATTGATTGTTTGTGATGATATAGATGAGATACTCCTATCAAAGAGATGATAAATGTCTAATCTCCTAGGGTATTTTTTTTTTTGATATTGGGGATGCTTATAAGAAGCCCGTGGGTCCTTGTACGAAGCCCAAGAGGAGGCTATCCGAGGGTCCTTGCATTGTAAGCCCAAGAGGAGGCTATGGGAGGGACAAGTCGTTTATACGAAGCCCAAGAGGAGGCATGGTATAGTTGGTTTGAGCTCTTAGAGCGATTTCACCGGGAAACCATACTCTATGTCCTAACCTAAACTAGGGAGATTCTTTGCACGAAGCCCAATAGGAGGCTATGGGGAACCTAGTGTTGTACTAAGTTGAACAAGTATATATAACACGATCACAAATATGAACAAGTACGAACAAATATGAACAAGTACATGAACAAATATGAACAGTTATATATAACAAGGTGTGTGTATACAATGGAGTTTATGAAGGAAATATACCTGTAAGGATGATCCGTTTGTATGCACGGGGGCTCGGGACTTATACTCGGGGAGAGGCCCATTTATTCATGGCTATGTAAACAAATATTTACAAAAGGGCTTGGGACTTATACCTACATGGAGGCCCATGGTATTTTTGGGAAGATTTAAAGAAAACCTTCATTTTTGATTTGTTATTCAAGGTTAAAAATCAAATTGATCGAGGTATGTACAAAAAGGTGTATGTACAATGAAATACCTAATTTCATGTAAGGGAATGGGACTTATACCTATGTGGAGGCCCATGTTTTATTTTATAAAACATGGTTGATTGTTTTGTTAAAAGCGAGGTTTCGTCGTTTGAAAAGCTTTGAAAGTTTTGTTTTGAAAGAAATTTTTTGTTTAAAGAAAAACTGTACAAAGAAAAAGGAATGGGACTTATACTCTCTAATATTCGAGAGGCCCATGTTTTATTTTATAAAACATGGTTGATTGTTTTATTAACAGGCGCAAGGTTTCGTCGTTTGAAAACAGTTTAAAAGTTTTATTTTGAAAGAGGTTTTCTGTTTAAAGAAAAATTGTACAAAGAAAAGGAATGGGACTTATACTCTCTAATATTCGAGAGGCCCAGTTGTTTTGAAAATCAATTGATCAATCCAAAAAGATTTGATCAAGAGTTTTTTTGAAAAGAAAACCAAAAAGAAATGGTTTATTGTTTTGAAAAACTTTGATCGTTTGTTGAAAACAGTTTGAATTTTGACAAAAAGTCAACTTAATTAAGATAAAGACAAAGCTTATGCCTAATTAAGACCTAAGTGATTAGGGTTTGATCACAAAATATTTACAAGTGATTAGGTTTTGAAAAATCAAATGAAAAACAATATTTAAAGTATTAAAAAAAACACTTAAAAACATGTCATTTTAAACCTAATAAAAATATATCAAATAAATATTATTTTTGTGATTTTTTTGGACATTCATAAAATATATACATTAAATGGCAAGTGTACAAAAAATGAAGTAAAAATAATTAATTTTGATTGGTCAATTAATTAGATGAAGTTGTAAAGAAAATGAAGAAAATATGTGTTAAAAAAATGGTTTTGTCTCCACAAGGGTTTGAACCCACGCCCTCACTCTCACTAACCAAAACACTTACCAACTGAGCCACGCTTGTGGCTTGTAATACACACGCGTTCCATTTATTATATTTAAAAACCAACCTTTGAATTTTCCGAATCAAAAATGGCGCCAAGAACACACCTTCAACTGAAATTCGAAAATCTTCAAAACTGTGTTGTTTTGATCAAGTAAAGGGTCTATCTCACTCGGTTTTGCACGAGGAACATGATGGTGATCTCACAATTCATTTATTTTTGCTCTAAGGTGGTTAATTTTCGTATGAACATGAAGAACCCTAGAACTGAAATTCAATGTGAAATCGTGTGTATGCAAGTTATGATGCAATTGATTGAGGGTTAATGATCCTCATAGGTGCAGAAACAAGATGGTATATCAATATTTTGTTTATGATGCATGTATGTATGAGTTTGAAGTTCATGAGGCTTACCTTCAAAAACGGCAAAATTGGAGATTGAATTTCGAGCTAGAGGTGTTACAGATGCTTTGTAATGATCTGGATAGCTTCAATGATGATTATGGAAGGTGTCTGGATGCTTGGAACAACCTGAATTCATCTGAGCATGGTCATGGAACCCGATCTGCAGAGCTTTGGAGTATGAATCGAATTTGAAGATTCAGTGGTTACAGGTCATGAATGATGGTTGGGATAGCTCACATATGGTATATGGAATGTGTTTGGATGATTAGCTTAGACAGAATTGGCTTGGAATTGATTTTGGCATGATAAGGCTAGTGTTATGCATAGTTGGGAAGTGAGATGATAATTCTGAGTTTTAAGGTGTTTTGGGGTGTGTGGGTGGTTCAAACACTTCCTAATTGATGTTTAGAAGTTGTTGAAATCATCACTTTGGCCAGAACTTCAAGGATTTGAAGGTTGGAATTTCTACCCTCTTTGAAACTTATGACTTGGATCTTAAGAAAGAAGAGAGAAAACCTATGCTTATGAGGTTTTGGTGTGATTTGAAGAGTGGAAATGACCTCTATTTATAGGCCAAGCTTTCTGAATGCAAAGCCTTTGCAAGTGGATCAAAGAGTGATGATTTGGCTTAAGAGATAAAATGGAATTTTTTACATTAAATGCAAATGGTTAAAATGACTTAACCATGGTTAAACTTCCAAGCTTCTTATCTCCTTCCATTCTGATCTTCAAATCAGAAAGTATCTCTCAATTATTGCATTGATGCATCATTACTTGCATTATAGGTCATATAGTGTTGAAACTTAGTGAAAATGGTTTGAAATTTCATGCATAATGACCTCTAATGACAAATTTCAAAACCATGGCTCCACTCAATATTTTTTCATGCTCTTGGACATTTTGGAAAGCTCATGTTATGTACTTCAAAACCCTTGTTGAAAGTTTCTTCAAGACCTTTAAGGAAATGGGTGAAAAAGAGCCATGAACTTTGAAGAAAGTGAGATTTTAAGTGTATTTTTCAAAAGATACCAACTTTGAAGCTCCATATCTCTTAAATGGTTGATCTTTTGGAAAAACATTTTATGTGACAAAGTTGTTTATTGGATCAAAATCTACAACTTTCATGTTGGAAGTTTTTTTTAGTTTGTAGGTGACATTTTGAGTTATTCCCTTCCAAAGTTTGGAAAAACCATTGAAAAACACAGAAAATTTTCTAAGTATGAAAGTCAAACTTTTGACTTTTTGATTCTTGATTGATTTTCTTGATTTTCCTTGATCAAATGACTTCATATATCATATATTGATGATTTGAAACTTCAAAAGTCATGGTTGACCAAAATTTCCAAAAAGTCAATGGTGATCTTGTACAGTTGACTTTTTCAGACGAATCGCGTTTCTGGAGATTTCAAATGAACCAAACTATCCTCACCAAATGAATGGTATGAATGGATCATGTTGAGTTATTGGAGGACCTTGAGCCATGGTTTAATTTGTGGCACCATGTTCTGATTAAAACGTTAGTTGTTCAGGTGTATTAGGTCAAAACCCTAATTGTCGACCTGATGAAATTGATGATTGTGGATCTTGAATTGAGATACAATTTCCATTGGATATTGTCATAGGGATTATTTGAAGATGATTAAAACCTTTGAGTGATACCCTGGAGCTTTTTAGGGTTTCCCAAATGTGATCCCTGATTTCAGTCCCTGATAGTTCAAAAACCCTAATCTGATGATTTGAAATTTAACTGTTGATCAGTCCTTGTGTAGGGGATGTCCTGAGCCAATAGATTAGGTCAAAATGATGTACTTGGTGTAACATCCTTCTAAACCCCCGAGGAAAAATATAATATTATCAGAGTAATTACACATCAAGGATGCTACAATTAATAAATAAATAAAAACATCAAGTCGATTGTCATGCTTTATCAGAAATTAACCAATATCAAACATGTGTTTAGCACAGCGGAACTTAATTCAACAGTATTAGGAAACAACTCCACACAAATACTCAATACATAAACCATAGCCAAAATGGCAACAAAGTATAACGAGTAACGCTAAGACTAATCGATCCCAGTGTTACAATTAGAGCATGACTCGACACGAACTACGGGCTAGCCTACAAGCTATCTTCACCCAATCAAGACGCCGCTACATCCTTAATCTGAAATCATCAAAGTAAGGGTGAGTTTCATTCAAATTAATAACCATTATACAATCATAAGCAATAAGATCTCATAGCAATTATCATCCATTCAACATACATATAATCGGAAATTATTATAACAAGCAAACAATCAGCACATAAGCATCATCTATCACACCACACAATCAACCAATTATATCAAGCTATAATGCAATGAATGGACTGACACTCATGCATGTGGTACCAAGATTCGTGAATCATATCACAGGACTTCTCTCTTTGATACTGCCCTCTAGTCGCTCACACCCCACATGGGCACACGACTACTGCCTCATCGCTCACACCCCACATGGGCACACGATGACTTCCCGCTTATCTCCGCACAATGGGAATTAGCCTTCCAATGCAAATGATTTATGAATAATGCACACATGACACATACTTACATCATCATACATCATCATCATTCCGATGCTTAACATCGCTTATCACCTCTTACCAATAACATCATAACAAGTATGTACATGTATAAGCATCATTCAATCATTCACAAACATACACCACATCATCACAATAACATATACATCACATTAATGTTAATTGCCACCTTAATCCAATTCAACAATAAATTAATCGAATAAATAAATAAGTCGGCCACTGCCCGTATTATTACTTCATCAGATAAAACATCTCATTAGCTTCGCAACGCCCAAAACGGCACATAAATCGGATACTCGGATCAAAAGTTATGGGTTTTTGAAAATAAAACATTTTTATAAAATATGCTGCAGAACCCGGTTCGTCCCACATGGGAACCGGTTCCTGGTTGCATCCAAAATCACGCCTCTGATTTTTACTATGGGGAACCGGGTTGTCCCTATCTGGGAACCGGTTCCCAGCAACCCAGAATCCATACTTCTCTGTTTTTATAAGGGGGAACCGGTTCGTCCCACATGGGAACCGGTTCCTACGTACCTGCACAGCCAAATTCACCATTTTGACAGCATTTACCCTATCCCATTTCCCCAATTTCAGGTACATACGAACATAGCACACAAATACCATCAATTTTCACATCATCACACATTTCAGACAAGTTTTATCCAAGTATTAACAACACATATCATAAGTATTAACAGAATCATGTAATTCATACAAATTCATCAAAACCTAACAAAATTCCCAAACCCGACACGTACGATTGAACTAGACAACAATCCTAATCAATCATACTACCTACAATCGCATAAGGATTACTAACCCGAAGAATCCCCCCTTACCTCAGAGTCGAATCTTCGAAGTTCTTCTCCCCCTTTGGCTCTTCTCACTTTCACGTGTTCTTCTTTTTCTCAGAGTCTGTCCCTTTTGCTTCCCCTCCCTCCTTTCCAATTCCTTTATTTTATGAAAAATAAAATAAAATAGGCTTAAATACACTTTTCGTCCCTATAAGTTAGCGTGTTTTTGATTTTCGTCCTTGTAAGTTATTTTTTTGGGGTTTAGTCCTTATATTTCAATTTCGCGTTCGTTTTAGTCCCTAAAATCAAAATCCGTAGGAAATTTCACAAGAAAATCTGCAGGTAACCTGCAGATTTTCTTGCGGATTTTGGCTTTAGGGACTAAACCTCGAGCAAAAAGTAAGATATAGGGACTAAAACTCAAAAAAATAACTTACAGGGACGAAAATCAAAAACACGCTAACTTACAGGGACCAAAAGTGTATTTAAGCCAATAAAATATTATAATGGGCTTGCTTAGTTAACACCCCCTCTTCTGCTAACCACCACTCTAGCCCAAACTAATATTTCACCATTTTCCACAAACTTCCCAAAATTATTAATTCTAATAATTTAATTATAAAAAAAAATTAAATTAATAACAAGAATTAACGGGGTGTTACAACTCTCCCCCACTAAAAGAGTTTTCGTCCTCGAAAACATACCTCAAACGAAGAGTTCGGGATAGGAGTCCTTCATCTGACTCTCCAGTTCCCACGTAACATTTCCACCTGCAGCTCCTCCCCAAGCTACTCGGACTAAAGCTATCTCTTTACCACGTAGTTGCTTTAACTTCCGATCTTCAATCCTCATAGGCAACGCCTCAATCGTCATATTATCTCTCACTTGTACATCATCCACTTGGATTACATTAGACGGATCCGCAATATATTTCCTCAATTGAGATATATGGAATACGTCATGTAGGTTTGCAAGTGTTGTTGGTAAAGTAATACGATAAGCCACTTCTCCTACTCTTTCCGTAATCTAAAACGGACCAATAAAACGCGGCGTCAACTTCTTTGACTTCAGTGCTCGACCAACACCCGTCGTAGGAGTTACTCTCAGAAACACATGATCTCCCTCTTGAAATTCAAGTGTTCTTCTCCTCTTGTCATGATAGCTCTTCTGACGACTTTGAGAAGCCTTCATCTTCTCTTGAATCATCTTAATTCTTTCCGTCGTCTCTTGAACAATTTCTGGTCCAATCACTGCACCTTCATCAGATTCATACCAACACAGTGGTGTCCTACACCTCCTACCATACAAAGCTTCAAATGGAGCCATACCAATACTCAAATGGTAGCTGTTGTTGTAAGTAAATTCAATCAACGGCAAATAACTATCCCATGCTCCACCCTTTTCCAATACACAAGCACGCAATAGATCTTCCAATGATTGAATCGTCCTTTCAGTCTGACCATCAGTCTGTGGATGATAAGCAGAACTCAGCCTTAATTTAGTACCCAAGGCCTTCTGTAACCCTTCCCAAAATCTGGATGTAAAACTTGGATCTCTATCTGATACGATACTCGAAGGAATACCATGCAAACTTACTATTTTCTCAATGTACAACTGTGCCAACCTTTCCATAGAATAATCCATCCTCATTGGTATGAAGTGAGCAGACTTCGTCAGTCTATCCACAATAACCCAAATGGCTTCATAGTTCTTAGCTGTTCTTGGCTTTCCAGATACAAGGTCCATGGATATGCTATCCCACTTCCATTCAGGAATAAATAAAGGCTGCATAGTCCCATACGGCTTCTGATGTTCGATCTTTGACTTCTGACAAGTCAAACAAGAATAGACAAATTCAGCTATTTCCTTTTTCATTCCAGGCCACCAGAATAACTTCTTCAAATCATGGTACATCTTAGTAGCACCAGGGTGAATACTCAATCCACTACGATGTCCTTCTTCCAAGATACTCTTCTTCAGTTCAGTAACGTCAGGAATACAAACACAATCGCCGAATCTCATTATGCCATTCTCATCAATTCTGAACTCACCTCCTTTTCCTTGGTTAATCAAAGTCAATCTGTCAACTAGTCCCACATCTTCCTTCTGCCTTTCTCTGATTTCATCAAGAATTCCACTTGTCAGCTTTAACATACCTAACTTGATACTATTCGAAGTGCCTTCACATACCAAACTTAAATCCCGGAATTGTTCAATTAAATCTAGTTCTCGCACCATCAACATCGACATATGCAAGGACTTCCTACTCAAAGCGTCAGCAACAACATTCGCCTTACCCGGATGGTAATTCAGCTCAAAATCATAATCTTTAAGGAACTCTAACCACCTCCTCTGTCTCATATTAAGCTCCTTCTGGTCAAATAGGTACTTAAGACTCTTATGATCAATAAATACCTCGAACCGTGAACCATAAAGGTAATGTCTCCATAATTTCAACACAAACACCACTGCTGCCAACTCTAAGTCATGAGTCGGGTAATTCTTCTCATGTACTTTAAGTTGCCTCGACGCATAAGCGACTACCTGTTGGTTCTGCATTAGCACACCTCCAAGTCCCATCAATGAAGCGTCACAATACACAACAAAAGATTCTGCCGGATTCGGCAAAATTAAAATAGGAGCACTAGTCAGCCTCTTCTTTAATTCTTGGAATCCTTCTTCGCATTTCGAGTCCCAAACGAACGCTTGACCCTTCCTAGTCAACTTCGTCAATGGTAGAGCTAACTTGGAAAATCCTTCTATAAACTTCCGATAGTAACCTGCAAGACCCAGAAAGCTACGAATTTCAGTAACGGACTTCGGAGCTTCCCACTGAGACACAGCTTCTACCTTTGTCGGATCTACGGCAATACCGCTCTTGGAAATTACATGACCCAGGAAACTCACTTCACTTAACCAGAAATCACATTTCGACAGTTTGGCATAAAGCTTCTTCTCTTTCAATACTCCCAGTACAATTCTGAGATGTTCTGCATGTTCTTCTTCACTTTTGGAATATATCATAATGTCGTCAATGAACACCACGATGAATTTATCAAGATAAGGATGAAAAATTCTATTCGTATATTCCATGAAAACACCAGGTGCGTTAGTAACTCCAAACGGCATCACAGTGTATTCATAATGACCATACCTCGTTCTGAACGCAGTCTTCTGAATATCGTCCGCCTTCACACGAATTTGATGGTACCCAGACCTCAAATCAATTTTGCTGAATATACTAGCTCCGACCAACTGATCCATCAAATCATCAATCCACGGTAATGGATACCGATTCTTGATAGTAACTTTATTCAGTTGTCTGTAGTCTACACACAACCTCATAGATCCTTCCTTCTTCTTTACCAATAACACTGGTGCACCCCACGGTGACACGCTCGGACGAATGAACTCCTTCTCCAACAATTCTTCTATTTGAATCTTCAATTCGGTCAATTCAGATGCTGACACTCTATAAGGTGCCATCGATATAGGACTGGTTCCAGGAACTAACTCAATGGCAAACTCTACTTCCCTTTCAGGTGGTAGCTCTCTAACATCTTCTGGAAAAACTTCTGGAAATTATCGTACCACTGGTAGTTCATTACTCACTACTCTTCCTTTCACTTCCATCGACGCAAAAAGCATAAACACGGCTGCCCCGTCTTGAATTGCTTCACCCACTTGTCTTGCAGTCATTTCCAACTCATCGACATTAACTTCTTCTGGAAAGATGACCGTCTTCGTAAAACAGTTGATATGAACTCGGTTAAATTGCAACCAGTTCATCCCAAAAATAACGTCAAGTTGTTTGAGTGGAAGGCATACTAAGTCCATTCCAAACTTCCTACCAAATATATCCATAGGACAGTTCAAACATGCAGATGAAGTGGTCACTGAACCCGACGCAGGAGTGTCAATAACCATACTTCCACTAATCTTTGATATCTCTAAATTTAGCCTCTTAGCACAATCCAATGAAATAAACGAGTGAGTCGCACCAGTATCAATAATCGCAATTAAAGGTGTGTTATGTATGAAACACGTACCTTTAATCAGTCTATCCTCCGGAGTAGTTTCTGATCCAGACAAAGCAAAGACTTTCCCTCCAGCTTGGTCCTTCTTTGGTTTGGTGCACTGTGGACTGATATGACCCTCTTCTCCACAGTTATAGCAAGTTACGGTTCTCATTTTGCAGTCAGCAGCAATGTGACCCATTCTGTTACACTTGAAGCACTTCTTCTCTTCTTTCTTGCACTCATTCCTCTTATGTCCTGTTTCACCACAGTTGAAGCACCTAACGGGAGCACTAGAATCTCCCCCACTAGGCCTTTTCCAATTACCAGCTCTTGGGTTTCCCCTACCATATGGTGTACCTCTGTCCATAGGCTTCTTACCCTTCTTATCAACTAACTCGCGAGAGTGAGATGATTTCAGCTTAAGACTGTCTTCCTCAAAGATTCTGCTACAGTCCACTAAATCAGCAAACCGGCGAATTCTTTGGTACCTGATACCCTGCTTGATCTCATCACGAAGACCATTCTCAAACTTGATACACTTAGAGAATTCTCCAGCCGCATCGTTGGTGTAGTGTATGTAATGCTTAGCCAATTCAACAAATTTGGAAGCATATTCCGGCACTGTCATACTACCCTGTTTCAGCTCCAAGAACTCAATTTCCTTCCTTCCCCGCACATCTTCAGGAAAGTACTTCCTCAGAAATTCTCTCTTGAATATGGCCCAAGTAATCGCAATCCCATCTGAATCCAACTCAGTCCTAGTAGTAACCCACCAGTCATCAGCTTCTTCTGATAGCATGTGAGTACCGTACCTCTGAAAGCTGTTCAACTGCCTGTCAGCACCAATCGCAGCTCCATTAGCATTCCCTCCCAGTACACCAGCAATCATGCCTAGAGCCTCTGCGATAGCGTCATCGTTCCTTCCACCTCTTCCAGCCATTGTTCTGCTAAATCACAACACAACCTCATCAGAATAAAAGTATCGACAGTGTTTACCTTACACTAGTCGCATACAAGGGAACACTGACACTAAGACTCTGACTCTAACGACTGACTATGCTCTGATACCACTATTGTAACACCCTTCTAAACCCCCGAGGAAAAATATAATATTATCAGAGTAATAACACAACAAGGATGCTACAATTAATAAATAAATAAAAACATCAAGTCGATTGTCATGCTTTATCAGAAATTAACCAATATCAAACATGTGTTTAGCACAGCGGAACTTAATTCAACAGTATTAGGAAACAACTCCACACAAATACTCAATACATAAACCATAGCCAAAATGGCAACAAAGTATAACGAGTAATGCTAAGACTAATCGATCCCAGTGTTACAATCAGAGCATGACTCGACACGAACTACGGGCTAGCCTACAAGCTATCTTCACCCAATCAAGACGCCACTACATCCTTAATCTGAAATCATCAAAGTAAGGGTGAGTTTCATTCAAATTAATAACCATTATACAATCATAAGCAATAAGATCTCATAGCAATTATCATCCATTCAACATACATATAATCGGAAATTATTATAACAAGCAAACAATCAGCACATAAGCATCATCTATCACACCATACAATCATCCAATTATATCAAGCTATAATGCAATGAATGGACCGACACTCATGCATGTGGTACCAAGATTCGTGAATCACATCACAGGACTTCTCTCTTTGATACTGCCCTCTAGTCGCTCACACCCCACATGGGCACACGACTACTGCCTCATCGCTCACACCCCACATGGGCACACGATGACTTCCCGCTTATCTCCGCACAATGGGAATTAGCCTTCCAATGCAAATGATTTATGAATAATGCACACATGACACATACTTACAACATCATACATCATCATCATTCCGATGCTTAACATCGCTTATCACCTCTTACCAATAACATCATAACAAGTATGTACATGTATAAGCATCATTCAATCATTCACAAACATACACCACATCATCACAATAACATATACATCACATTAATGTTAATTGCCACCTTAATCCAATTCAACAATAAATTAATCGAATAAATAAATAAGTCGGCCACTGCACGTATTATTACTTCATCAGATAAAGCATCTCATTAGCTTCGCAACGCCCAAAACGACACATAAATCGGATACTCGGATCAAAAGTTATGAGTTTTTGAAAATAAAACATTTTTATAAAATATGCTGCAGAACCCGGTTCGTCCCACATGGGAACCGGTTCCTAGCTGCATCCAAAATCACGCCTCTGATTTTTACTATGGGGAACCGGGTTGTCCCTATCTGGGAACCGGTTCCCAGCAACCCAGAATCCATACTTCTCTGTTTTTATAACGGGGAACCGGTTCGTCCCACATGGGAACCGGTTCCTACGTACCTGCACAGCCAAATTCACCATTTTGACAGCATTTACCCTATCCCATTTCCCCAATTTCAGGTACATACGAACATAGCACACAAATACCATCAATTTTCACATCATCACACATTTCAGACAAGTTTTATCCAAGTATTAACAGCACATATCATAAGTATTAACAGAATCGTGTAATTCATACAAATTCATCAAAACCTAACAAAATTCCCAAACCCGACACGTACGATTGAACTAGATAAAAATCCTAATTAATCATACTACCTACAATCGCATAAGGATTACTAACCCGAAGAATCCCCCCTTACCTCAGAGTCGAATCTTCGAAGTTCTTCTCCCCCTTTGGCTCTTCTCACTTTCACGTGTTCTTCTCTTTCTCAGAGTCTGTCCCTTTTGCTTCCCCTCCCTCCTTTCCAATTCCTTTATTTTATGAAAAATAAAATAAAATATTATAATGGGCTTGCTTAGTTAACACCCCCTCTTCTGCTAACCCCCACTCTAGCCCAAACCAATATTTCACCATTTTCCACAAAATTCCCAAAATTATTAATTCTAATAATTTAATTATAAAAAAATAATTAAATTAATAACAAGAATTAACGGGGTGTTACACTTGGGGTCTTGAGGTCATATCCCAAGTCCTTAGGTCAAATCCTGAGCAAAAGTCAGGGGTATGCTATCTTCAGTCAAAACCCTAATCTGGTTGATTCAAAGTCTCTAAGCTTGTTGAAATGAATCTTTGAGGACCAAATGTTGATTGTTGATGAAGATGGTTCTTTTGAGATGAAGGGAAAACAAAACCCTAATTGATTGTTGCTTGTACTGATGAGTGACTTCTTGTTTAAATCCTGCTGAGTCACAAGTAACAAACACAAGCTATGCAATTTGTTAGAGATGCAAATGATGCATATGCAAATGATATGAGGTGGTATCTTAGGTCAAAAATTGGGGTATGACAGATGCCCCTATTTAAGTTTCTTCAACCTGAGATATGAAGATTGAAAATCTTCGTTTTGATAGGTGGAAGAGACTTAAATATCAGAAGACGCAAATTTTGGACCTAAGATACCAAAATTGCGAATGATGCAAGGATATTTTTACCGAGGGGATATCAAGAACTGACTCCACTGGGGAAAAAAGATCAGGAAGGATGCCTCAATCCGTCTTAGGAAGAGAATCTATTTTTTCTTTTCGGGAAAGCAAGTGTATGCTTCACCGGGGAATGATAGCTTTGTAAGAAAAGCTTACCTATCGACATTATCGACTATCAGCATGGGGATAGACTTGTTTAATAATGCGAAGGTGAAAGGTATGAAACTATGTTACCGACTATCAGCATGGTGATAGACTTGACATGGTAAAAAGAGTTTCAAAGGTTCGGTTAATATTACCGACTATCAGCATGGTGATAGACATGTTTAATAATATAACCAGAACAAAAAGGTTACCGACTACCAGCCTCATGATAGCGGTTCTGAAGACAAGACCAATTATCAGCCGAGTGATAAAATGATTCTGGAGACTTTGCTAGGGAAATTACTGGTTATTCAGCCTTGTGAACAGTAATAAGGCCCTGATTGTCAAATGGTCTTCATGATTGATTTCCTAGAGAGGAAAAGTCTTTTAGGAGAGACATAAGCTGCTCAGATGATGAGGCTATTGCTTATTGTCTGTTTTTTTCACGACTCTATTTGGGGAATCGAAATTTGAATCTGGTGAAGACAGGGTTCTATCCATGAATGAATTGGAAAGAAACGGTCAAACAAGACTTTGTACCCAATGAGGAATGAACTCGAATGGGGATTTTCTCCTTTGTTTTGAGAGGAGAAAACTAAAGCAACCTTCTTCCACGAGGAATGATCTCAGTGGGGAATTGGAGAAAGAAGATGCTCTTTCTGCTTATGGGTGACAACCTACTTGGAGAGATGACACGCCCATACCTTTTTTTTCTTTTTTTTTTGGGATAGATATATCCTAAACAAGTGATTTCGAAGCAAACATTAAAAAATGCAAGAATGCATAAATGATGCAAATATGTATGAATGATGAATGTCATGAATGTCGCATGCATGCTGACGATATTAACAGACAAAGAAGTATATACTGGAGACGGACCAACGTCGCAATACAACCAGATACTTGGCAAATGTTCTTCAACACGGTGTAGATAAACACGAGTGATGAATGGTGTTGCGTGCTTTCAACTTCTCTGGGGAAGATAGGCATCTTTTTCTCACTGGGATGGAAGAATTTCTTCACTGGGGATGAAAGATCTTCTTCACTGGGGATAAAAGAACTTCCCTACCGCCAGGGGCGATCGGTTTAGGAATTTTTCCTGTGATAAGAATACAGTTGTCTCATGATCTCTTTTGTGGAAGAGAGCAATTGTCGAGGAGAATCCTTTTGTTCATCCTATGGAGACAGCTGTTGGTGTTTCCTTCTGTTGTTCACAACTCAAAGGAAAGTTTCGCTTTTATTTTGAAAAAGAAAAGTAAATTCATTTAAAACTTATTTTTTTCTTTTTTTTTTTCTTTCAAAAGTGAATAACACAATTAAAGCGTCATTTTGCAAGCTAAAAGAAATTAGAGATTGCAAACAAGTGGGCACCAGGCTCAAATTTATTTAATAGGATGGTAATCAGCTAAAGGCATGATTCCATAGAGTATTTACAAAAGTTGGGAATGGTAAATATGCGGAAAAGGCTACATTGAAAGCAATAACCACTATTCTCCCTAATAACTTTGAGTTCCAACTGTGCTTGTCGCTTCAGATTGGCGATGATTTGATTGAAGATCCTTTGATGAAAAAGACTCTTCAGGTGACGAAGTACGGACGGATGCAGTTACTTTGTCATAAATGCTTAATTTTTGCGTAGATTTCCCTTTCAGGTTTTCAATCTACCAGGGTAAATTTTTTCTGTTTATTGTCTCTAATTTTTGCCTGGCCCGCCCTTTCGGGTTTTCAGTCCACCAAGACGCTCATTTTTGCCTAAGTCGCCCTTTGCGGGTTTTCGACTTACCGAGCTGTTCTTTTGTCTTTTTTTAGACAAAGTATTTCTTGACTGCATCAGCATTCACAGGATGTGGGAGTTCATCACCATCCATGGTTGCAAGAGTCATGGCGCCGCCAGAAAATGTTCTTTTGACAACATACGGGCCTTCGTAATTAGGAGACCATTTGCCCCTAGAATCTGGTTGAAAAGACAAGATCTTTTTAAGCACGAGATCGCCTTCTTGAAATTCACGAGGTCGAATCTTTTTATTAAATGCTTGTTTCATCCTTGCTTGGTATAACTGTCCATGGCATAGAGCAGTCATACGTTTTTCTTCGATTAAGTTCAACTGATCGTATCTGTTTTGACACCATTCAGCCTCTGATAACTTAGTCTCCATGAGGACTCTCATTGATGGGATTTCAACTTCTACGGGGAGCACAGCTTTCATGCCGTATACTAGAGAAAAGGGAGTTGCCCCTATTGAAGTACGCACAGAAGTACGGTACCCATGTAAAGCAAATGGCAGCATTTCATGCCAGTCTTTGTAAGTGATGACCATTTTCTGGACGATCTTCTTAATGTTCTTGTTGGCGGCTTCCACGGCGCCGTTCATTTTTGGTCTGTAAGGAGAAGAGTTATGATGCTCAATCTTGAATTCCTCACATAATTCTTTCATCATTTTGTCGTTCAAGTTTGAACCATTGCCAGTAATGATCTTGCTGGGAACACCATATCGGCAAATGATGTTATTCTTGATAAACCTCACAACCACTTGTCTTGTAACATTGGCATAAGTTGCTGCTTCGACCCATTTGGTGAAGTAATCAATTGCCACCAAGATGAAACGATGACTGTTTAAAGCTTTTGGTTCGATCATTCCAATCATGTCGATACCCCACATGGAGAAAGGCATTGGAGATGAGAGAACGTTGAGTAGAGTCGGTGGCACATGGATCTTATCTGCGTAGATCTGGCACTTGTGACATCTCTTCACGTGTTTATAACAGTCAGATTCCATTGTCAACCAATAGTATCCTGCTCTTAGTATCTTCTTGGACATTGCATGCCCATTTGAATGAGTTCCAAAGGACCCTTCATGCACTTCATGCATTAACATGTGTGCTTCGTGTCTATCCACACATCTGAGCAAAACCATGTCGAAGTTTCTTTTGTATAGCACATCTCCGTTCAGGAAGAAACTGCCAGAAAGTCTCCTTAGAGTTTTCTTATCTTTGTTTGATGCCCCAAGTGGGTACTCTTGAGTTTGAAGGAAGCGTTTGATATCGTGGAACCACGGTTTATCATCGATGACTACTTCAGTTGCAAACACATAGGCGGGCCTTTCAAGGCGCATAATTCTGACTTTAGGCATATCGTTCCAATGATTGACTTTGAACATGGAAGATAGAGTAGCCAAGGCGTCTTCCATTCGATTCTGATCTCGAGGTATATGATGTAATTCAACCTTGTTGAAGAAAGTCAACAGACGTCTTGCATAGTCTCTGCAAGGAATCAAGCCAGGGTGGTAAGTTTCCCACTTGTCTTTGATTTGGTTGATCACGAGAGCTGAATCTCCATATATGTCTAGGATCTTGATCCTTAAGTCAATGGCTTCTTCGAGACCCATGATAGAAGCTTCATATTCTGCGACGTTGTTGGTGCAATCAAATAGTAATCTGGCGGAGAACGGGATATGAGTACCCTTGGGAGTGACGATGACTGCCCCAATTCCATTGCCAAAAGCGTTAACTGCTCCATCGAAAATTAGGCCCCATCTTGATCCAGGATCAGGACCTTCTTCAGGTAACGGTTCATCACAATCTTTCATCTTTAAGTACATGACATCTTCGTCAGGAAAGTCAAACTTGAGAGATTGATATTCCTTAATTGGTTGATGCGCCAAGTGATCGGCGAGAATGCTTCCTTTGACCGCTTTTTGAGCACGGTACTCGATGTCATACTCAGATAACAGCATTTGCCATCAGGCAATCCTTCCTGTTAAGGCAGGATTTTCAAAGAAATACTTGATTGGATCCATTTTGGAGACTAACCAAGTAGTATTGTTGATCATGTACTGGCGGAGGCGTTTTGAAGCCCAAGCCAAAGCACAACATGTTTTTTCGAGCATGGAGTAACGAGACTCATAATCTGTGAATTTCTTACTCAGGTAATAGATGGCATGCTCCTTCTTACCGGTTTCATCTTGTTGTCCAAGCACACAACCTATGGATTCTTCCAACACGGTAAGGTACATGATTAGTGGTCTTCCTTCAACTGGAGGAATCAATATTGGTGGTTCTAACAGGTATTCCTTGATATTGTCGAACGCTTTCTGGCAATCTTCAGTCCATACAACCCTTTGATCTTTGCGGAGAAGCTTGAAAATTGGCCCACAAGTAGCAGTCATTTGAGAGATAAATCTGGAGATATAGTTCAATCGTCCGAGAAATCCTCTTACTTGCTTTTCAGTTTTTGGTGCAGGCATCTCTTGAATAGCTCTGACTTTGTCGAGATCTACTTCGATACCTCTTTGGCTGACAATGAAACCCAAGAGTTTTCCAGATCTAACCCCAAAAGTACATTTGTTAGGATTCAAGCGAAGCTGATATTTCCTTAGTCGTTGAAACAACTTCAAAAGGTATTCAATATGTTCTTCTTCTGTGCTGGACTTGGCTATCATGTCGTCCACATAAACTTCAATTTCTTTATGCATCATGTCATGAAAGAGAGTAGTCATTGCCCTTTGGTAAGTTGCGCCTGCATTCTTTAATCCAAACGGCATCACTTTGTAGCAAAAGGTACCCCATGGGGTGATGAAAGATGTCTTCTCCATGTCTTCGGGAGCCATCTTGATCTGATTATAACCGGAGAACCCGTCCATGAAGGAAAAGACGTTGAACTTAGCGGTGTTATCGACCAGCATGTCGATATGCGGTAATGGAAAGTCATCTTTTGGACTGGCCTTGTTCAAGTCACGGTAGTCAACACACATTTTGACTTTGCCATCTTTCTTCGGAACTGGCACTATGTTGGCCAACCAGTGAGGATACTCGGAGGTGACTAGAAAACCTGCGTCGAGTTGCTTTTAAACTTCCACTTTGATCTTGTTAGCCATATCAGGGTGAGTCCTTCACAATTTCTGCTTAACTGGCGGACATTCCGGCTTCAATGGCAAGTAATGCTGAACAATATTGGTATCCAACCCAGGCATGTCTTGGTAGGACCAGGCAAACACGTCAACATATTCTTTGAGAAGGTCTGTCAACTTACTCTTGATATCAGCATCAAGCAGCGATCCAATGGTCACTTCTTTTTTGTCTTCTTCAGAACCCAAGTTGATCTTTTCTAAAGGCTCTTTGTGAGGCAGAATGGCTTTTTCCTCGTGCTTAAGTAATCGAGAGATCTCGTCCGGGATCTCTTCTTCTTCCTCTTCTTCGGCTTCGAACACAGGAAACTCAAAGTTGGGAGAGGGCATAGGGTTATTGCATTCAATGGGTTTATCAATAGTAAATCTGCACATATGATTTATATTTATTTCAGAAAATTTATGAATGCAAGAGTGTATGCAGATTTTTTTTGAAAAAGTTTTTTTTTTGGTTTTTTTAGGATTACCATTTCTAGAAAAATCAAAAAATAAAACACATAGTGTAGGGAATTCAAAATGACACTTTATTTATGATTCATTTTTGAAACAAAGCCCTAAACACAAACTCATTTGTCTTGGGTAGGACAAAGAGGGAAACTTTTAAAACAAAGCCCTATACACAAAGTTATTTGGGCGGAACATTTAAAAGCAAAGCCCTATAAAACATCTCTCTGCTTTGGGCCAGGCAGGAGGTCAAAATAACAGCGAGGTGATTACTTTGAGCGGCGAACAACATTCGGAACGTCGACAGCTTTCCAGTAGCAACGAACTCCTCTGTGTATTATGTATTCAGGAAAATTCTCCTCAGAATTATCTTCAGTATTGACATTGACCGCTGGTCGAGCAGGATTTGAAGGTCCTGGTTTGTCACCCTTGTTCTTTGTTGAGTTGAAACGGTCTTCTTCTATTTCTTGAAGAGCATAAGATGAATCACAATCTTCAGAATTTTCAGGATGTAATTCCCAATCCTCAGGATGAAGAGACTCATTGTCAGAGACACTTTCCGAGTCAACTGCGGGGCCATCTTCCCCTTCATCTTCAAAAATGGCATTTATGTGATAATAACCATCTTCAGGATTTTAAATCTTGGTAGATGCGTTGAAGCCGAAATCTTCAGTAATTTCAGGTTGCTGTGAAAATTGAGAGCATTTGTAAGCCTCTTCTGGTTGACGGTTATATTCAAAGGGATCTCCCCATCTAGTTGGTTGGATGTCTTCAATCGCAATCTTTGAACTTTCAGGTGCAGTATATTTCACCATATAATCATATTTGCCACTTGGTTGTCCTAAGGTGTCCCAAACCTCTGCAGGAACAGGCGAAGTTTCATTAGCAATTGTTTTGACTTTGCCTCTGATTTTCTCTGAAGGAGGACAGAACGCTGCATACGGTTCTTCCTGAGATATGTATCCCGAGTCATTGAGATAACATTTCCATTCTTCTTCAGGAATGGGCAGACCTTCTTTGATACATTCTTCGATAAGGACATTAACCTCTTGAGGAATTGGGTTAAGGAACCCTCCACTAATGAATGTTTCTTTGATCGGACGAAGGGTTTCATCCTTCTTGGTGCAGTTTGAGAACGTCGGTGAACATCCGAGTCCTGCTCAGGTTTCATTGTTGGTAGGGACCACAACTTGCCCCCAACCAGTGGTAGTTCCATCTTTCACCACTTTCACTGCCTCTTTGTAAGAAGAGATTGATGCTTTCTTTTTGGAAGATTCTTCTTCTAAAGAGAGACATTGGAACTGTGTTCCTTCCACATTATCAGCGCTAATGAAAGTGAAAGTGGATAAATGGTTCACCATCAAGGCTTGCTCCCCACTTATTGTTACCAATTTTCCATTTGTTACAAATTTTAACTTTTGATGGAGCGTAGAAGTTACTGCCCCTACTTCATGGATCCATGGTCGTCCTAATAGACAGCTATAAGCAGCCTGAATGTCCATGACCTGGAAGGTGATTTGAAATGTATGTTGACCAATTGTCATGGGAAGGTTGACTTCACCGATAACTGATTTTCGCGATCCATCAAATGCTTTGACTACTACACCACTAAACTTCATAGGCATTCCTTGGTAAGATAAATGAGCAAGAGTCGTCTTTGGCATCACATTCAAGGAAGATCCGGTGTCTACCAGCACATTGGACAAAGAGTCTGACTGACAGTTCATAGAAATGTGCAGAGCAAGATTGTGATTCCTACCCTCTTCGGGAGTTCTTCATCACAGAAGCTTAAATTGTTGCAAGTGGTTATGTTGGCTATTATTCCATCAAAGTGGTCAATAGTCACATCATGATCTACAAAAGCTTGATCTAATACTCTCATCAGGGCTTCCCTGTGGGCTTCAGAGTTTAAAAGCAATGAAAGTATTGAGATCTTTGAAGGAGTCTGCATAAGCTGAGCCACAATCTTGTATTCACTTCTTTTGATAAGCTTCAAAATTTCATCAAAGTCAGGATTGACATTGGTTCCACTGGATTGGCCAACATCAGTGTTTGGATTACTGGTAGGAGTTTCCACAGGATTCCCTACCGGTGTATCGACAGGATTTTGCCTGGTTGCAGGAGCAATAGGCTGCTTTGGAGGTAGTGGAGTATACACATCCACTTCTGGTTACTCGACTCACATCGGCGATATTCACGACAGATGAAAGAGTAGGTAAAGGAACTTCTTGTCCATTCTTTATCATTGTTGCATTGTAGTTGTAGGGAACTGCCTTGTCAGAGTCATAGGGAACAGGTCCAGGTAGACAAATGATCAAAGGAGCAATAGGAACCTTTGGCTTGTTGTAGGTAACTTCTATGCGCTCGGGCATGTTGAAATGAGGAACGATGACGTTAACTTTAGGCATTTCCGAGTTGATATCTGAGACTAAAAGCTCATGCGGATAACATCCTATCATGTTAACTTCATCTTCATTCCTATTTCTGAAGATCTGAATAGTACCATCATCTAGCAAAACTTGAAGATCTCTTCTCACAATCAAACATCCGTGAGGATCTACGCAACATATGCTACAGGAACCATAGTGATGTTGGCGAAAATTCTGCCCTTGACAGAGAGTGGCGTGCATTTGTACCAAATCTGCTCTTGAGAAATTGATGTTATAGATTTGGTATGGACCAGGACATCCATACATCATGTTTACAACATTCCCTTCATGATTGGGCAGCGGATTTGCTTGCACATTTGGATTCAAATTTCTGAAAGAGAGAAGATTTGATCAAACCAACCTCTAAACTTCATATTTCAAAGCTATGCAATGCTCGAGATCATGGCCAGGTGCTCCTTGATGATAAGGGCATGAGACCTCAGCTTTGTACCACCATGGGAGTTTCTCAGGTACTGGTGGTGGTGCTTTAGTTTGAACAAGACCTCTTTCAATCAAAGCAGGGTACAACTCTGTGTAGGTCATTGGAATCGGATCAAACTGTGGAGCTCTTTGTACATGATTCTGATTGTTGTTGAACTGTCGAGCCTGTTGTCGTGGCTGTTGCTGTTGAAACTGCGGGGTAAATCCCGGATTCGGTGTTGTATTAACGGCTGGTGCGATAGCAGCTACCTGTTGTTGACGATTGACGTTCCCTCTTGGCCTCCCTTGGGATACCATGTCAACACTTTGTTCTTTCTTCTTTGGGAAACCACTTCCGAACTTTTTGGTTCCGCTTGAAGATCCACCTTCTTTAGTTAGACGTCCGGTTCGGACTCCTTCTTCTAGACGCATCCCCATGTTTACCGGTGAAATCACTTGGAGCACTAGCAATCATGCGTTCATAATAAAACGGGCCAAGAGTATTCAAGAAGATCTTTGTTATCTCTTTCTCTTTTAACGGTGGATTAATTTGAGCAGCAGTTTCTCTCCATCGTTGGGCATATTCTTTGAAAGCTTCATGGTATTTTTGAGCCATAGATCGGAGCTGATCTCTGTTTGGAGCCATATCCGAGTTGTATTTGTATTGTCGGACAAAGGCCTCACCTAGGTCGTTGAAAGTCCGAATATTGGTGCTATCCAATCCTGTGTACCACTTCAGTGCGGCACCAGTCAAACTGTCTTGAAAGTAATGGATGAGCAACTGATGATTATCTGCATAAGTAGACATCTTTCTGGCATACATTACGAGATGGCTTTGTGGACAAGAATTACCTTTGTACTTCTCAAAGTCAGGGACCTTGAATTTAGCTGGTATTTGTACACTGGGAACTAAGCATAGCTCCTGGGTATTCTTTCCAAACAAATCTTTCCCACGAATAGCTTTGACTTCCAGTTGAATCTTATTGAATTTTTCTTGGAGATCTCCCATGAGGTTACGCTGATTTATGCTATCACCTTGATCATGATAAATCTCGTTGTCTCCGTAAGGAACAGTGTGAACCATAGGAGTAGCAACCGTCATAGTGGGTTGAGAGAGTGCCATAGTGATTTGAGAAAAAGATACCCCCTGATTTGGAGTGAACAGTGAACCTTGTGTAGCAGGCGCTTCAGTTGTGGATGTTTGAACCCCAGAGAAATTATGGCGGAAACCTGCACCAAAGCTGAAAGGCGTGCCCCAACCTTCCGGCATGGAGAAAGATGGAATGCTGAATGCAACTGTAGATACTGGAGTAGTGGTCTCGGATATCACTGTTGCTTGACTGTTGGGTGGTGGCTGCTGATTCTGTGCGGCCATTAAGGAGTCAACCAGAGTAGTGAGGCTTTCCAACTTTTCTTGAAGGGTGGTGACTGTACCACGGAGCTCAATATTCTCTTGTTCAGAGCTTTCCATCACTCTTCTTTTGCTTGAACGAGTATTGTATCTGTGATCTGATTGCGAGCGTGGTCGAGAAACTTTGAGACGCGACAGCTTGACGATCTAATGGAGGAAAATCCAAAAGTTGAGACTTTAGACAACAGACTCGATATGCAGAATGATGTATGCAAAAAGAAGTTTATGATTTTTTCAAACATTTTAAAGATTATTTTCTTGCAAACATTTGAACACAAACTATTCTCTTTTTTTAATTTTTTTTATTATTTATTGCAATAATGGGAAATGTTACAACATTGGAGCGTAGCTCCTACAGAAGCAAATGATAAATAAAAGCTAAACAATCCTAAGCATCCTCATCAGATGAAGAACTAAATGCGTTATGCAGCTTGAGCTTCATGATTTCTTTCCCATAGTAAGCTTTCAGCTCGGCCTTTTCGGTCTTCAGCTTGTCAACAACATTCTTCCAACGGATCTTCTCATCTTTACTCATGAGCCATCCATCTTGACAGTAGAGAGTTTCTTCGTGATCTTTCACCCGTTTCTTCAACTTTCTGTTTTCCACATCAGTTTTACGAAACTTGTCTTCCCAAGCGTCTTTTTCTAACCTCATCTTGTCTAAAATCTCTTGGTATTCTTCTATAGTGTCAATGGGAATATTGGGTAGTTGAGATACCACAGGGAACATGGGTTTTTCATAATCATAAGGCATTTGAAACTCCCTTGCTCTTTTCTTTACCCAATAGGTGTAGGCGTCCGTAGCAATGCAGTTTCTTACCCCACCTTTTTCTTTTCTTCGGATGTCATACCAAGCTCTTACCATTCTTGTCTTCAACCTTTGAGGATCCTCCCCTTCTCGGTAAAAGTAGCATTCCACTGCGAGACCAATGGGTTTAGCTGAATTTGCATACCCGAGTTGTCGTCGGGCTAGGACCGGATTGTAGTTAATTCCTCCTTGTGTACCAATGAGGGGTACGTTGGTGAACTCTCCACAACTGTTAATGGTTTCCGTACCACAGCGAGCCAAGGTATACCAATGAATATCATTATTAGTAAGAGACATAAGTTTTTGAGGCCAACGCAAACCTTCTCGGTTTTCCGTGAAAGTAGGAGACTTAGGTAAGTGTGAAACAATCCATTTGAACAAAAGGGGTGCACAACATACAATGATTCCACCGCCTTGGCGATTCCTATGATGAATAGAGAAATACATGTCACCAAGCAAAGTCGGAACAGGATTTCCAATCAGAAAGATCTTTATGGCGTTGATATCAACAAAGTCGTTGACGTTGGGAAACAGAACCAACCCATAGATGAGCAAGGCTAGTATAGCTTCGAAAGCTATCATGCTACCAGTTTCGATGAAATCAAAGGCTTTCTTTATTAGAAACTGTGAAGTCAAACCCGAAAGGTTTCCTTTGGTAGTCCAATTACTCTCTACTTCAGATTTCTTCAAGTGGACACTTGCTGCAATGACTGGTGACTTAGGAATGGCTTCCAAACCATTGAAAGGTATTTTGTCAGACACAGGAATACCCAAAAGATTGGCATATTCTTCCAAGGTTGGTACCAACTAGTAGTCTGGAAAGGTGAAACATCTGTAGACGGGATCATAGAACTGAACCAGAGTTTTGAGAAGTCCTTCATCAACATGGGTGTTCAAGATAGGAAAAAGCTTTCCATGGCTTTTCCTAAAATCGGAATGATCTTGTACAAAAGATGCCAACACTCTCAGTCTTTCCACATTAGGCATTTTGAAACCGTACTTCTTGGTATGCCTTTTTACCCATTCCATAACTTAATCCTATAATGTTTGCAAAGAAAATTCTCTAAATTTTTGGAAAAAATCATGTTTTTATGGAAAAAGATGGATTTTTTTTTTATGAATGCATGGATGCATGAATGCCACATATACAAACATGGTAAGGCAAACATGATAATGCAAACATGGTTCTACAAACATGGTACTACAAACATGGTAATTCAAACATGGTACACATAGGTTCAAAGGTCTAGCGTCACGAGCACGAGGTCAGAGAACCAAACATGGGATAGTACTAGGGGTTAATCACCTGCACAACATGTTCTACTGATACGTCAGAGTCTACATTTTTCTTTCGGATATTACCGGCTTGCACAACTGAACTTGTGAGCTAGCAATATTCTCAAGAAAAACTCGTCTGAGTGTGGCTATCCGCATGACAACTAATCCAAGTCTTCACCTGAATAGTTTCTGCGCCACAACCTAATAAGGCCAGGATGGGTTATGGGTTCTACAGCCAACTCAGCTTCTACAGTTCAATGAAAGCAATAATGTCTTCGCAACTGAACTTGCTAAACATATACTACCAACAAGGAACCTCTACTGAGCGGAAGGATTCCCATGCCAGCTTTTTAAGGACTGACTCCTTGTATGTCATACATGACTATACCCTCCACGTAATTCTTATGTGTACTTAATCCGGGTTAGGATTTGTCCATAATGTATCACTTGTAACAGAACCACAGATGTAACAGAACCACAGAACCACACATGTAACAAAAATGAAATAACAAACATAAAAATTAGAATTAACCCTTTCTTTGGAAACAATAAAAAGTTGGTCCCCAGTGAAGTCGCCATTTTTCTGTCGCGGGAAAAAATCATCGTTTTGTGGGGATGAGACACCTGATGCCTTCTTTGGGCTCGAGTGCTCAAGAAAAATATTTTTCTTTGTTTTTGTCACGACCAAACTTTTTATTATTTCCAAAGTAGGAAAAGGAAAAAAGCTGCAATAACCTTAAAAGTGGGGGAGAGATTCCGGGTAAGAGGGTTGGTTATACGAAGGGAAGGTATTAGCACCCAACGTATCTATAGTACTCTATAGGCTTCTTTGTTATGTTTGTTTCATTCTATGTTATGGTGGAGGTTCTGTTGTGAAATAGGTGGGAAACTAAGGTGTTTGTTTGATTATGCTCGCAAAGATCATCGCGATCCTCTGCATACATATCCCTTAGAGGGAATCAGAGCATCTGTAGCTCGAGGTCTACGGGTGCTAAGGTTTGAGTGGTTTGAGGGAGAAGTTTTGCTCGCCAAGGATACGACCTTGTGCCTACGTATTCTCAAAGGGATGTTGAGAAAGTCAGAGCAATCGTAGTTCCCACTTATGCTAGTGGAAGCAAAGGATAAGAGACAAATGTCATCTCAATGTTCGATGTATCTAATCTATATCATCACATACATCTGTTTGTTTTTTGTTTGAAATCTTTTCATTATAAGCCATGGGTTGTGCCACTTATGGCGCTTAGAATGATAAAGATGTTTTTTTGTTTAGCCAGCCTTGTGGCAAAAACAAGTTTATTAGCCAGCCTTGTGGTAAAAACTTTCAATGAAGTCAGCCTTGTGACAAAAAGTTTTGATTAATCAGCCAGCCTTGTGGCAAAAGTTTCGACGAAGCCAGCCTTGTGGAAAAAACTTTGATTAATCAGCCAGCCTGGTGGCAAAAGGTTTGATTGATTAGCCAGCCTTGTGGCAAAAGAGAAATTTGATTGATTGATTGTTTGTGATGATATAGATAGATACTCCTATCAAAGAGATGATAAATGTCTAATCTCCTAGGGTATTTGTTTTGGATATTGGGGATGCTTATAAGAAGCCCGTGGGTCCTTGTACGAAGCCCAAGAGGAGGCTATCCGAGGGTCCTTGCATTGTAAGCCCAAGAGGAGGCTATGGGAGGGACAAGTCGTTTGTACGAAGCCCAAGAGGAGGCATGGTATAGTTGGTTTGAGCTCTTAGAGCGATTTCACCGGGAAACCATACTCTATGTCTTAACCTAAACTAGGGAGATTCTTTGCACGAAGCCCAATAGGAGGCTATGGCGAACCTAGTGTTGTACTAAGTTGAACAAGTATATATAACACGATCACAAATATGAACAAGTACGAACAAATATGAACAAGTACATGAACAAATATGAACAAATATGAGCAGTTATATATAACAAGGTGTGTGTATATAATGGAGTTTATGAAGGAAATATACCTGTAAGGATGATCCGTTTGTATGCACGGGGGCTCGGGACTAATACTCGGGGAGAGGCCCATTTATTCATGGCTATGTAAACAAATATTTACAAAAGGGCTTGGGACTTATACCTACATGGAGGCCCATGGTATTTTTGGGAAGATTTAAAGAAAACCTTCATTTTTGATTTGTTATTCAAGGTTAAAAATCAAATTGATCGAGGTATGTACAAAAAGGTGTATGTACAATGAAATACCTAATTTCATGTAAGGGAATGGGACTTATACCTATGTGGAGGCCCATGTTTTATTTTATAAAACATGGTTGATTGTTTTGTTAAAAGCGAGGTTTCGTCGTTTGAAAAGCTTTAAAAGTTTTGTTTTGAAAGAAATTTTCTGTTTAAAGAAAAACTGTATAAAGAAAAGGGAATGGGACTTATACTCTCTAATATTCGAGAGGCCCATGTTTTATTTTATAAAACATGGTTGATTGTTTTATTAACATACGCAAGGTTTCGTCGTTTGAAAACAGTTTAAAAGTTTTATTTTGAAAGAAGTTTTCTGTTTAAAGAAAAACTGTACAAAGAAAAGGAATGGGACTTATACTCTCTAATATTCGAGAGGCCCAGTTGTTTTGAAAATCAATTGATCAATCCAAAAAGATTTGATCAAGAGTTTTTTTGAAAAGAAAACCAAAAAGAAATGGTTTATTGTTTTGAAAAACTTTGATCGTTTGTTGAATACAGTTTGAATTTTGACAAAAAGTCAACTTAATTAAGATAAAGACAAAGCTTATGCCTAATTAAGACCTAAGTGATTAGGGTTTGATCACAAAATATTTACAAGTGATTAGGTTTTGAAAAATCAAATGAAAAACAATATTTAAAGTATTAAAAAAAACACTTAAAAACATGTCATTTTAAACCTAATAAAAATATATCAAATAAATATTATTTTTGTGATTTTTTTGGACATTCATAAAATATATACATCAAATGACAAGTGTACAAAAAATGAAGTAAAAATAATTAATTTTGATTGGTCAATTAATTAGATGAAGTTGTAAAGAAAATGAAGAAAATATGTGTTAAAAAATGGTTTTGTCTCCACAAGGATTTGAACCCACGCCCTCACTCTCACTAACCAAAACACTTACCAATTGAGCCACGCTTGTGGCTTGTAATACACACGCGTTCCATTGATTATATTTAAAAACCAACCTTTGAATTTTCTGAATCAAAAATGGCGCCAAGAACACACCTTCAACTGAAATTCGAAAATCTTCAAAACTGTGTTGCTTTAATCAAGTAAAGGGTCTATCTCACTCGGTTTTGCACGAGGAACATGATGGTGATCTCACAATTAATTTATTTTTTCTCTAAGGTGGTTAATTTTCGTATGAACATGAAGAACCCTAGAACTGAAATTCAATGTGAAATCGTGTGTATGCAAGTTATGATGCAATTGATTGAGGGTTAATGATCCTCATAGGTGTAGAAACAAGATGGTATATCAATATTTTGTTTATGATGCATGTATGTATGAGTTTGAAGTTCATGAGGCTTACCTTCAAAAACGCCAAAACTGGAGATCAAATTTCGAGCTAGAGGTGTTACAGATGCTTTGTAATGATCTGGATAGCTTCAATGATGATTATGGAGGGTGTCTGGATGCTTGGAACAACCTGAATTCATCTGAGCATGGTCATGGAACCCGATCTGCAGAACTTTGGAGTATGAATCGAATTTGAAGATTCAGAGGTTACAGGTCATGAATGATGGTTGGGATAGCTCACATATGGTATATGGAATGTGTTTGGATGATTAGCTTGGACAGAATTGGCCTGGAAGTGATTTTGGCATGATAAGGCTAGTGTTATGCATAGTTGGGAAGTGAGATGATGATTCTGAGTTTTAAGGTGTTTTGGGGTGTGTGAGTGGTTCAAACACTTCCTAATTGATGTTTAGAAGTTGTTGAAATCATCACTTTGGCCAGAACTTCAAGGATTTAAAGGTTGGAATTTCTACCCTCTTTGTAACTTATGACTTGGATCTTAAGAAAGAAGAGAGAAAACCTATGCTTATGAGGTTTTGGTGTGATTTGAAGAGTGGAAATGACCTCTATTTATAGGCCAAGCTTTCTGAATGAAAAGCCTTTGCAAGTGGATCAAAGAGTGATGATTTGGCTTAAGAGATAGAATGGAATCTTTTACATTAAATGCAAATGGTTAAAATGACTTAACCATGGTTAAACTTCCAAGCTTCTTATCTCCTTCCATTCTGATCTTCAAATCAGAAAATATCTCTCAATTATTGCATTGATGCATCATTACTTGCATTATAGGTCATATAGTGTTGAAACTTAGTGAAAATGGTTTGAAATTTCATGCATAATGACCTCTAATGACAAAAGTCAAAACCATGGCTCCACTCAATATTTTTTCATGCTCTTGGACATTTTGGAAAGCTCATGTTATGTACTTCAAAACCCTTGTTGAAAGTTTCTTCAAGACCTTTAAGGAAATGGGTGAAAAAGAGCCATGAACTTTGAAGAAAGTGAGATTTTAAGTGTATTTTTCAAAAGATACCAACTTTGAAGCTCCATATCTCTTAAATGGTTGATCTTTTGGAAAAACATTTTATGTGACAAAGTTGTTTATTGGATCAAAATCTACAACTTTCATGCTGGAAGTTTTTTTCAGTTTGTAGGTGAAATTTTGAGTTATTCCCTTCCAAAGTTTGGAAATAACCATTGAAAAACACAGAAAATTTTCTAAGTATGAAAGTAAAACTTTTGACTTTTTGATTCTTGATTGATTTTCTTGATTTTCCTTGATCAAATGACTTCATATATCATATATTGATGATTTGAAACTTCAAAAGTCATGGTTGACCAAAATTTCCAAAAAGTCAATGGTGATCTTGTACAGTTGACTTTTTCAAACGAATCGCGTTTCTGGAGATTTCAAATGAACCAAACTATCCTCACCAAATGAATGGTATGAATGGATCATGTTGAGTTATTGGAGGACCTTGAGCCATGGTTTAAGTTGTGGCACCATGTTCTGATTAAAAAGTCAGTTGTTCAGGTGTATTAGGTCAAAACCTAATTGTCGACCTGATGAAATTGATGACTGTGGATCTTGAATTGAGATACAATTTCCATTGGATATTGTCATAGGGATTATTTGAAGATGATTAAAACCTTTGAGTGATCCCCTGGAGCTTTTTAGGGTTTCCCAAATGTGATCCTGATTTCAGTCCCTAATAGTTCAAAAACCCTAATCTGATGATTTGAAATTTCACTGTTGATCAGTCCTTGTGTAGGGGATGTCCTGAGCTAATAGATTAGGTCAAAATGATGTACTTGGGGTCTTTAGGTCATGTCCCAAGTCATTAGGTCAAATCCTGAGCAAAAGTCAGGGGTATGCTATCTTCAGTCAAAACCCTAATCTGGTTGATTCAAAGTCTCTGAGCTTGTTGAAATGAATCTTTGAGGACCAAATGTTGATTGTTGATGAAGATGGTTCTTTTGAGATGAAGGGAAAACAAAACCCTAATTGATTGTTGCTTGTACTGATGAGTGACTTCTTGTTTAAATCTTACTGAGTCACAAGTAACAAGCACAAGCTATGCAATTTGTTAGAGATGCAAATGATGCATATGCAAATGATATGAGGTGGTATCTTAGGTCAAAAATTGGGGTATGACAGTTAGGATGAAGGATGGGTCGTACGTTGGACCGGATCCAATTTGCATTTGATAAATGTCTGGAAAGCCGTGCGTTAGGTTGAAGGATGGGTCGTGCGTTAGACCGGGTTCGCTGTGCTGATATTTGTCAGGATATACCGTGCGTCAGGTTGTATGCCAGGATGAGTCGTGCGTCAGACTAAATCCTTTGTGTTTGAGAAATAACAGAATGAGTCGTACGTTAGGCTGAGCTTGGACGAGTCGTACGTTAGACTGGATCCACTATCTCAAGTAGTATTAGTGCGAGCCATGCCTTAGGCTGCCAAAGATGGGTCATATGTTAGACCAAATTTAATAATTTCAAAAAGAGTCGTATGTTAGGCTTTGCTTTGAATGAGATTCGAATCTTTGTAATGTCTTTGTAATATACCTGTAAGATAATGTCAGTTTTATGTAATGTCATGGTGCATGTATTATAAGACGAGTCTCTCAAAATAGATGAGAAACCCACATGTTTATCATGAAGTAATGTATGTAATGTATGAATATGTATGTGATGTATATGATGTATGACTAATGCTGTTTGGAGTGTTTTGAGAAAATAAATCTCTGTATCATTTGTGATTTTGATGCCTGGTCTTGTTTTGAAGATATAAGCTGGGGATTTATGATTCCTGCTTGGGGATAGCCATTTGAATGATTAATCTAGATGTACCCTGACTGGGGATAAGAGATATGAATAAATCCTGTTGGAGAGAAAAGGAGTATCGTTGAACCGGCAGTGTCGGAGATGTAAAACTTCGTTGGGGGACTGAATATCTGTTGGGAAGGGATCTTTTTTAATGATTACTCTGTGGGGATTCCTCCAGACTATTGACTCTGAGGGGGAACTTCTGTACTACTTAGAGATTGTCTAATTGCCTTTCCTGTATTTTACAAACATATAGATGTTCTGCGAAGGAAAAGATAAATGCCAATCATGTTCATATGCATATGTTCATTCAATATTATCATTGGACGTTTGCGCATTCGAAAGAAAGAAATACTCAGGAGAGTAGAAATGAAATGACTTGTATTAAGAAAAAGCCATGAATAGGCAAAATGATAGGAGAACATTTGTGTGTTTTATTGAAAAGATACAAAACAAAAGTAAAATAGCTATGTGGAAACAATCCTATTGAGTTTCAACTTTGCTATTGCCATTATGTCTTCGAGCATCTCATCCCTTGCTTGTTGGAGAAAGATGATTGAACCGGCCTGTGCCCTTTGAACTGAGTGATCTGCACGAGACATAGTCGTACGCTTTAATCCTTAACTTTTGCCTAGGCCGCCCTTTCAGGTTTTCAGCCTACCAGGATACCCTTTTTTGCCCAAGTCTCCCTTTCGGGTTTTCAACTTGCCGGGTGTACAATTTTTCTATATATATATCCCTAAATTTTGCCCGAACCCTTTGGGTTCGCTGGGATGCCCTTACTTTTGCCTAGGTACGTCGACCTAGCGGGTCTTTTTTATGCGTAGTATTTTTTGACTATGTCTGCGTTCACAGGGTGTGGAAAGTCTTCACCATCCATAGTAGTGAGTATCATAGCTCCTGTGGAGAATATCTTCTTGATTACGAATGGTCCTTCATATCGGTAATACTGCTTCCATGCCATAGGCTAGTGAGAACGGGGTTGCCCCAGTTGAAGTACGTGCTGAGGTGCGGTAACCATGAAGAGAAAACGGTAACATCTCATGCCAATCTTTATAAGTCACCGTCATCTTTTGTACAATCTTCTTTATGTTTTTGTTGGCGGCCTCCACTGCGCCATTCATCTTTGGTCTATAGGGAGAAGAGTTGTGGTGCTTGATCTTGAAGTGCGTGCAAAGTTCAGTAATCATCTTGTTGTTCACGTTGGAACCATTTTCTGTGATAATCCTTTCGGGGATGCCATACCGACATATGAGGTTATGCTTAATGAATCAGGCCACCACATTCTTGGTAACGGAAGCAAATGAAGCAGCTTCTACCCACTTGGTGAAGTAATCAATGGCCACAAGGATGAATCGATGTCCATTGGAAGCAGTAGGTTTGATTTCCCCGATCATATCGATGCCCCACATTGCAAAAGGCTAAGGGGCAGTTAGAACATTCAAGGGGACTAGAGGCACGTGTACTTTGTCGGCATAGATTTGGCACTTGTGACAAGTTCTGGAACGCTGATGGCAGTCAGTTTCCATAGTGGACCAGTAGTAACCTGCTCTCAAGATCTTTTTAGCCATAGTATATCCACTAGAGTGAGTTCCAAAGATACCTTCGTGCATGTCTTCCATAATCTCTTCTGCTTCCTTCTTGTTCACACAACGAAGCAGAGTCGAATCATGATTGCGCTTGTATAAGGTTCCGTTGCTCAGAAAGAACTTGGAGGCGAATCTCCTTAAGAACTTCTTGTCATTGATAGATGCCCCTTCAGGGTATTCCTAAATTTTGAGATATCTTTTTACTTCATGGAACCATGGTTTTTCTTCAACCTCGTCAGCAGTTATCTCGTGACAGTATGCCGGTTCATCATGCCTTTCGATAATAACTATAGGAGCCTCGTTGTCCCATCTGACCTTGAACATGGATGACATAGTAGCTAATGCATCTGCCAACTGGTTTTCTTCTTGGGGAATGTGTTCAAAAGTGATCTCTTTGAAGTAGGGAATCAAAGATAACACCAAATCTTTGTAAGGCATGACATTGGGATGCTGCGTGTCCCATTCTCCTTTGATCTGACTAATTACTAGGGCAGAATCCCCATATACTTCCAAGAACTTGATTCTTAAGTCAATAGCAGCTCTGAGACCCAAGATACATGCTTCGTACTCAGCCATATTGTTGGTGCAATCAAAACACAGTCTTGCTGTAAATGGAGAGTGTCCACCTACCGGAGATATAATCACAGCACCAATACCATTACCAAGTGCGTTCGAAGCTCCATCAAAAACCATGGTCCATCAAGATCCTGGTTCTGGTCCTTCATCCAGACCAGGTTGTTCGTAATCAGTAACAAGCATAACATCTTCATCTGGGAATTCAAAACTCATAGATTAGTAATCGTCCATTGCTTTTTGGGCCAAGTGGTCTGCCAACACACTTCCCTTGATTGCTTTCTGTGTCGTGTACTGAATGTTGTATTCTGTTAGTATCATTTGCAATCTTGCTATTCGTCCAGAGAGAGCGGCTTTTTCGAACACATACTTGATAGGATCCATTCTAGAGATCAACAAAGTGGTATGGTTCAACATATACTGTCTCAGTCGGCGAGCAGCCCATGCCAAAGCACATCAAGTTTTCTCGAGCAGTGAGTATCGTGTTTCTCAGTCGGTAAACTTTTTGCTAAGGTAGTATATTGCATGCTCATTTCGACCAGACTCGTCATGTTGCTCCAGTACACACACCATTGAGTTCTCCAACACTGTTAAGTACATAATTAGAGGTCATCCTTCAACAGGTGGTATCATAATCGAAGGTTCTTGAAGATACTTCTTGATCTTGTCAAAAGCTTCTTGGCATTGGTCATTCCATTTCACTGCTTGATCTTTCCTCAGTAACTTGAAGATCGGCTCACAAGTAGCGGTCAGATAGGAAATAAACACGGCAATGTAATTCAAATGTCCCAAGAATCCTCTAACTTCTTTCATATTCCGTGGAACCGGCATCTCTTGTATGGATTTTACCTTTGCAGGGTCGACCTCAATACCTTTGCTGCTAACAACGAACCCTAGTAGCTTACCAGACCTTACCCCAAAAGTACACTTGTTTGGATTTAGTCTCAACTTGTATTTCTTCAACCTATCAAACAATTTCTGCAGGTGGACCAGATGTTCTTCTTCAGTGTTGGACTTTGCAATCATATCATCGACGTAGACCTCTATCTCTTTGTGAATCATATCTTGGAACAGAGCTACCATTGCACGCTGATACGTTGCCCTGCGTTCTTCAGCCCAAATGGCATGACTTTGTAATAGAAGGTGCCCCAAGGAGTGGTGAAAGTCGTCTTTTCCATGTCTTCGGGTGCCATCTTAATCTGATTATAACCTGAGAAACCATCCATGAAAGAAAACACTTTGCATTATGCAGTACTATCAACTAGGATTTCAATATGCGGTAGAGAAAAATCATCTTTAGGACTTGCTCGATTCAAATCTCTATAGTCTACACACATTCTGACCTTTCTGTCCTTCTTAGGTACCGGTACTATATTGGCGATCCATGGTGGATAACTCGCAACTTTCAGGAAACCGGCATTGAACTGTTTCTCAACCTCTTCTTTGATCTTCTGAGCCATGTCAGGCCTGCTTCTTCGTAATTTCTGTTTAACCGGAGGACTGTTTTCTTTGATAGGTAGACGGTGAACCACAATATCAGTATCGAGCCCAGGCATATCTTCGTAGGACCAAGCAAATATTTCAACATTGTCTCGTAGCATCTGGATCAATCTTTGTTTGACAACATCCTCTAGTTCAGCCCCTATCTTGATTTCTTTCTTTTCTTCGTCAGTACCTATGTTCACAATCTCGATTGGCTCTTCATGCGGCTGTATAGTCTTTTCTTCTTGCTCTGGCAATCTGGCGAGTTCTCTAGGCACTTCACAATCTTCCTCACCTTCATCCTCAGCTTGGTAGATCGGATTTTCAAAGTCATATTTAGCAATAGCAGAGTCGTTATCAATGGGATCCAGAGTGGATATGGATCTGCAGTGCATTATGTGGGTGTGTGTAAGAACACATGGCTATAGAAGAGTAAAGAAAAATAAAAGCGAACACACAATTTGAATACGAAACCTACAATGCTTTTATTGAATGAAAATATGCTTATGAAATGACCAGCCCTATCAACGGACCGTTGTGCCCCGGGCAAGACACACGGCTTTAAAGTTTATTGTTTATTGAAGTACAAAAAATAAAACTGGAAAACATAAAAGCAAAACAAAGCTAGAAATGGCAATTACTCCTGACTATAGGAGATAGAGACAATGTCTTCAGTTTTCCAGTGGTCCAGCCCTTTGTCAGGTGTAGGAAAGATCCACTTGTCCAGGTTGCAACCATCTTCATCTTCTCCTACGACATTGACCCCTTTGCTGATGAAACGATACTTCAAACCTTCTGGGCGAGAGTGTTGTTCTCCGTTCTGATCTTTAGCAGTGCAGCCTAAACCCCATTTGTTGGATTTGTAAGGAATATTAGGGAGTTTCCCCCAAATAGTACAACCACCTTCTTCAACCACAACCCTAGCGTCTTTTAGAGAAGCCATTGTATAAGGAATTCTGGTGACTTTGGGAGCAGTGTAGGCAGGCTTAGCCTCAGGAGCCACTTGGGGGACCAATTCAAACGCCTGTCGGGGAGATTCGAAGGCTTCTCCAGTGAACTCAACATACTTGGTCTCATCTCTGAAGCTTACCGCGTATTCCTCTTCACCATGCAGAGTGACGATCTTGCCTTTCGCCGGGTATTTCAATTTTTGATGCAGAGTCGAAGTCACAGCATTTGCCCCATGTATCTAAGGGCGCCCGAGCAGACAGGAATAAGCGGGATGGATGTCCATCACATAGAACACAGTGTTGAAAGTCTGAGAACCTACCCTGATTGGGAGCTCCACTTCACCATATACCGTACTCATTGAACCGTCGAAAGCTTTCACTATCACATCATTTGATTTCAGCACGATTCCTTTAGGGTTGAGTTTGTCCAATACCATCTTAGGTAGCACATTCAGAGATGAACCATTGTCAACTAGTACATGGGCCAGGGTGGTGCCCCCACATTCAATGGAGATGTGCAGCGCCTTGTTATGATTCTTTCCACTGGGACTCAGATCAACATCAGAAAACCCAAGGTAGTTGTATGTCGTCAGGTTTGCAATACAATTCTCATGTTGGGTGACAGAAATCTCTTGAGGCACATGGACTGCCTCTAGGAACTTCATCATTGCCTTGGCGTGAGTCTTGGAACAACTTAGGAGTGACATCATAGAGATCTTGGAGGGAGTATGCCCCATCTTTTCAACGATGTCGTAATGACTCTTGCGGATGATCTTCAAGAATTCATTTGCTTCTTTAGGAGATGGATTTTCAGTAACAGTCTCAACTGGTGTCTCGATGGGTTCATGCAACGGTCTTTTACCTCGAGTATCAGCATTTTGATTAGGAATAGGGGTGCTAGCAGGTGCAGCAGTGTTTGGAGAAATTTCTGGAGAAAACACTCTTCCACTTCTTGTCACTTTACTAGTTCCAACAATATTTCCCACATCAGGATTAGCGTCCTCAACAACCTTGTCGGCTACAAGTTCTTGTTTAACTCCCTGAATATAGACCTCGGCACCATAGTTCCATGGGACAGCCTTATCAGACGAATATGGAATTGGACCAGGCTTAGTGATGATCACAGGAGCCATACGGGGTTCAGCAGAAATCTTGAATGGAGCCTTAGTAGGGATTTTCAACGGAGCTTTGGAAATTACTGATACATCTTCAATCTTCAATCCACGGGAGAAACCTTCGCACAAATTCTCTATAGAAGGAATCTTTTCAAACCTGATAGTGCGACGATCCATCCAGCCTGAATTCCTCTTTTTAGGTTCTCACAACCATTGGGTTGGGATGCACAATAATAACAACCTGGGTCGCACCCCGGGAATAAACTGGCTTGTAGGAGCTTTCTCTTGATATCTGGGAGAGGAATTGACAGATCTCTCACATCATAGACATGGACCGTGTCCAAGATAGCATTAACGGTTTCGTCATGTTTTGGCATAGGGGCAGTGATGACATTAGGAGTCTCTGGAGCGTCGAACTCGATTTCACCAGCTTCTATCATGTCTTGGACTTTGTTTCTCAGGGCCCAACAGATGTCTGCATGATGCCCAGGAGCATTGGAATGATAAGCACATGTGGCTTTAGGATCATAAGTTGGATTTGCAGTGTTGACAATCTTTGGAGGATCCCTCGGGGTGATCAAGTTAGCCTTCAATAGATGTTGCAGGGCTTGAGACAAAGGCATGTTAATCGGGGTATATTGTTTTTTTGGTCCGTCTGTCTTACGCTGATACCCTTGTTTGGGAGCTTGTTGAGGTGTTGGTGTAGAGATTAGAATGGCTCCAACAGACTGATTCTGATCATTCTTATTACGGCCCCTCTGACTATGAACAACATTAGACTCATTTCTTCCATGGTATGGCTTCTTTGCAGTACCAGAAGTGGCGCCTACTTGAATCTTCCCACTTCGAATAACACCCTCAACATGTTCTCCGGTCAATATGAGATCAGTGAAACCAGACGAGGAACTACCCAGCAAGTGACTATAGAACGGCCCAGTTAGTGTACCCATGAACATGTCCACCAATTCCCTATCAGTTAAGGAAGGTTGAACTCTTCCAGTTAGATCTCTCTGTTAGAACAAGATTTGTTCTTATCAATTATCTTAGTTTTGATGATAACAATAATATGAATTTTGCTTAAGATAATATGGTACTCTAATCCAATGCAATTTCCCTTTCAGGAAATATATATAAAGAGTACGCATAATTCAGCGCTCAGAAGTTGTGTCTCAAATGGTTCAGCATGCAACATCAGAACATGGTCTGGCAAGACATCAGAAGATGGTCGAAGCAGAATCAGAACATGGCATCAGAAGAACATGAGATCAGAAGCACTGAAGATCAGAAGATGGTATCACGCAACAGAAGCACTTCAAGATCAGAAGATCAGAAGATGCTATGCACCAAGCTGTTTTGACTCTGATGATATTCAAACGTCGTATTCACTAACATCAGATCAGAAGGAAGTACAGGTGGCAGACTACGCTGACTGACAAAAGGAACGTTAAAGCTACTAAAGGCAACGTCAGTAGACACAGCGTGAACAAGGCTCGAGGTAGTTGACAAAAGCGTATAACATTAAATGCAATGCTGTACGGAACACGCAAAGCATTAAATGCACTCAACGGTCATCTTCTCAACGCCTATAAATATGAAGTTCTGATGAGAAGCAAGGTTACCAATTCTTAACAACTCTGAACGAAAATAAACTTGCTGAAACGCTATTCAATCAAAGCTCAGAATCTTCATCAACTCACTACATTGCTGTTGTAATATCTTAGTGAGATTAAGCTTAAACGATAAGAGAAATATCACAGTTTGTGATTATAGCTTTTAAGAAGCATTTGTAAACTCTTGAATAGATTACATTAAGTTGTAAGGAACTAGAGTGATCGTGTGATCAGTATACTCTAGGAAGTCTTAGCAGTTGGCTGAGCAGTTTGTAACTAGAGTGATCAGGTTGATCAGTAGACTCTAGAAAAGTCTTAGAAGTTGTCTAAGCAGTTGTTCCTGGAGTGATCAAGTTGTGATCAGAATACTCTAGAAGACTTAGTCGTGGACTAAGTGGAAAACCATTGTAATCCGTGCGATTAGTGGATTAAATCCTCAGGTTGAGGTAAATCATCTCTGCGGGGGTGGACTGGAGTAGCTTCGTTAACAGCGAACCAGGATAAAAATAATTGTGCAATTTATTTTTATCGTCCAAGATTTAAAGTCACACTTATTCAATCCCCCCCTTTCTAAGTGTTTTTCTATCCTTCAATTGGCATCAGAGCGCCGGTTCTAAGGTGCAAGCACTTAACCGTGTTTAGAAAAGATTCAGGAAGAGAAAAACGCTTCATTTAAAAGATGGCTGGTGAAACTCCGACAAATCCACCTGCATCTACATCTGGCTCTGCTGAGCAATACAACGGTAACAATGGTTATACAAGACCGCCGGTATTTGAGGGTGAAAACTTTGAATACTGGAAAGATAAACTGGAAAGTTACTTTCTTGGTCTAGATGGTGATCTATGGGATCTTCTGATGGATGGTTACAAACATCCAGTAAATGCTAGTGGCGTAAAGCTGACAAGGCAAGAAATGAATGATGATCAAAAGAAGCATTTCAGGAATCATCATAAATGCAGAACTGTTTTGCTGAATGCTATTTCTCATGTTGAGTATGAGAAAATATCAAACAGGGAAACAGCCTATGATATATATGAGTCCTTGAAAATGACTCATGAAGGAAATGCTCAAGTCAAGGAGACAAAAGCTCTTGCCTTAATCCAGAAGTATGAAGCCTTCAAGATGGAGGATGATGAAGACATTGAAAAGATGTTTTCGAGATTTCAAACTCTGACTGCTGGATTGAGAGTTCTTGACAAAGGATACACCAAGGCTGATCATGTAAAGAAGATCATCAGAAGCTTACCCAGAAGATGGGGTCCGATGGTGACTGCATTCAAGATTGCGAAGAATCTGAATGAAGTTTCTCTGGAAGAGCTTATCAGTGCCTTGAGAAGTCATGAAATAGAGCTGGACGCAAATGAGCCTTAAAAGAAAGGTAAGTCTATTGCATTAAAATCAAATATCAAGAAATGCACTAACGCTTTTCAGGCTAGAAAAGAAGATCCTGAAGAATCAGAATCTGAAGAAGAAGATGAACTGTCCATGATTTCCAGAAGGGTAAATCAACTCTGGAAGAGCAAGCAAAGGAAGTTCAGAGGCTTCAGAAGTTCAAAGAGATTTGAACATGGAGAATCTTCTGATGACAGAAGATCTGACAAGAAGAAGGTCATGTGCTATGAATGCAATGAACCAGGACACTTCAGGAATGAATGTCCAAATCTTCAGAAGGAAAATCCCAAAAAGAAGTTTCATAAGAAGAAAGGTCTTATGGCAACCTGGGATGAGTCAGAAGATGATTCAGAAGATGAGCAGGCCAACTGTGCGCTGATGGCGACAGAAGATGACGGATCAGAATCTACATCAGAATCAGATTCTGAAGAGGTATTTTCTGAACTTACTAGAGATGAGTTAGTTTCCGGATTAACTGAACTTCTGGAATCCAAGTCTCAGATTTGTATTAAATACAAAAAGCTGAAAAAGCTATTTGAATTTGAAACAAAGAGGCTTGAATTGGAAAATTTTGAATTGAAAGATAAACTTTTAAAATTATCCAATGATGTTGGATCTCCTTCTAATTCAGAAAAATCCACTCCTAGTCCAAACCATATTCTGAAAGAATATGATTTAAGTTTCAGGAAGTTCTTATCTAGAAGTATTGGCAGAAGTCAGCTAGCTTCTATGATATATGCCGTATCTGGAAACAAAAGAGTTGGCATTGGTTATGAGGGTGAAACCCCATACAAACTTGAACCTGTTGATGAAATGAAACTCACATACAAGCCATTGTATGATCAGTTCAAGTATGGCCACTCTCATGATATTAGGCACACTTCACATGCACAAAGTTTTCACATAACACACACCAAGAAGCATGTGACACAACCTAGGAAATATCATGAAACTCATATTAAAAATTATCATGCTGTTCCTCCTATTGCTTATAATGTCAAACCCAAGTTCAATCAGAACTTGAGAAAATCTAACAAGAAAGGACCCAAGAAAATGTGGGTACCTAAGGATAAGATTATTCCTATTGCAGATATCCTTGGCTGCAAGAAGGACAAAGCACAACATGTCATGGTACCTGGACTCTGGATGCTCACGACACATGACAGGAAGAAGGTCTATGTTCCAAGACCTGGTGCTTAAGTCTGGAGGAGAAGTCAAGTTTGGAGGAGATCAGAAGGGCAAGATAATTGGCTCTGGAACTATAAAGTCTGGTAACTCTCCTTCCATTTCTAAAGTACTTCTTGTAGAAGGATTAACTCATAACCTCTTATCTATCAGTCAATTAAGTGACAATGGTTATGATATAATCTTCAATCAAAAGTCTTGCAAGGCTGTAAATCAGAAGGATGGCTCAATCCTATTTACAGGCAAGAGGAAAAACAACATTTATAAGACAGATCTGCAAGATCTTATGAGTCAGAAGGTGACTTGTCTTATGTCTGTTTCTGAAGAGCAGTGGGTCTGGCACAGGAGATTAGGTCATGCTAGTTTGAGAAAGATCTCTCAGATTAACAAACTGAATCTTGTCAGAGGACTCCCTAATCTGAAATTCAAATCAGATGCTCTTTGTGAAGCATGTCAGAAGGGCAAGTTCTCCAAACCTGCATTCAAGTCTAAGAATGTTGTTTCTACCTCAAGGCCATTAGAACTCTTGCACATTGATCTGTTTGGACCAGTCAAAACAGCATCTGTCAGAGGAAAGAAATATGGATTAGTCATCGTAGATGATTATAGTCGCTGGACGTGGGTAAAATTCTTGAAACACAAGGATGAGTCTCATTCAGTGTTCTTTGATTTCTGCATTCAGATTCAATCTGAAAAAGAGTGTAAAATCATAAAGGTCAGAAGTGATCATGGTGGTGAATTTGAGAACAGATCCTTTGAAGAGTTCTTCAAAGAAAATGGTATTGCCCATGATTTCTCTTGTCCTAGAACTCCACAGCAAAATGGGGTTGTAGAACGAAAGAATAGGACTCTGCAAGAAATGGCCAGAACCATGATCAATGAAACCAATATGGCTAAGCATTTCTGGGCAGAAGCAATAAACACTGCATGCTATATTCAGAATAGAATCTCTATCAGACCTATTTTAAATAAGACTCCCTATGAATTGTGGAAGAATAAAAGGCCCAACATTTCATATTTCCATCCTTTTGGATGTGTATGTTTTATTCTGAACACTAAAGATCGTCTTGGTAAGTTTGATTCCAAAGCTCAAAAATGTTTTCTTCTTGGATATTCTGAACGCTCAAAAGGCTACAGAGTATACAATACTGAAACATTGATTGTGGAAGAATCAATCAATATCAGGTTTGATGATAAGCTTGGTTCTGAAAAACCAAAGCAGGTTGATAATTTTGCAGGTTATGATATTGACATATCAGAAGTTGTTGAGCCAAGAAGCAACGCATCAGAAGCAGAGCTTCTCAGAAGCAAAGAATCTGAAGATCAAGTATCAGCTTCTCTGGAGGATCTAAGTATTTCTGAAGAACCATCTGTCAGAAGATCATCCAGACTCATCTCTGGTCATTCAGAAGATGTCATTCTTGGAAAGAAGGATGATCCAATCAGAACAAGAGCATTCCTTAAGAACAATGCAGACTGTCAATTAGGTCTTGTATCTTTGATCGAGCCAACTTCTGTTGATCATGCTCTAGAAGATCCAGACTGGATAATTGCTATGCAAGAAGAACTGAATCAGTTTACAAGGAATGATGTTTGGGATCTTGTTCCTAGACCAGATGGATTTAATATAATCGGGACAAAATAAATCTTCAGAAACAAGCCCAGAATGAGAAGATAAGATACTCTTATATATAAGTATCTTCTGAAATGAAATTACTTTTATAAGAAGTTCTGGTTGAAATCAATTAGAAATTGTGATTCAGTTATTACTAACGTTTTATTGTCTAAGTTGATTCAGAATCTCTTTAAAAGCAAGACAGCTATAACTGGCTATCCAGATGGTAAACACGTGTTCACTATTTCTGGACAAGCGTGCGTGCAGTTGAGGGGACGTCTACTTAGGTAACTGTGCAAATCACGTCTTTTGTCATTATTATCTCTCCTCAAGTCACGTAACATTAAATGCTTTTCATCATTTACTCTCTTTCAGTTTTCTTTTTATACTCTTCAAACGTTTCTTTTCCCTCTCATATTTCTCTCTCTCTGCATTCGGTTTCTTTTTCGTCTCTCTCTCTCTTTTCATATCATAAACCCTAGCAGTTTCCAATATCTGAAAATTCATCATGAATCCATCGTCAAGCTCTGGGAATCAAGACAATGATAGGAAACAAAAGAGAAAGGCATCTGCTGAACCAGAAACCAAACCTAAAAGAGTTAGGATCTCCTATGACCCTCTCAAAGTGTATCAACCCCTTGACGGTTCCCCTCAATCAACCCCCTCTTCAAAGACCTCCACCACCTCTTCCTCCTCATTCATCCTCTCAGAACCACCTTCTTCACCATCTGATATCTCCTCTCCTTCAACCCTTCCATCCGATATTTCTTCACCTCTCTCACACCCTTTTCCCACCAGAACACCTAATCCCTATAGTGTTGTTCGTCCAGACTTCAGATTCACCATAATCCCTCCACCCCTTCTACTCAATCCTCTCTGGAGCGTTTACATTCTGATGTAAACGGCTGGTTGGAGATCCTGGGTGCTGCCTACCTTAACCATCTGGATATGTATGCTATAAGCAACCTCTGGGATACCTTTCTTCAGGACTTTCTGGTGAAGGCTACTGACACTAAGAGAAGGATCTTGTCTGAAGCTCCTGGTCCTCGTGGTCGTCAGTTGGAAGTGGGTGAAAGCAGCCACCACTGTCTCATCAGGAACAGAAGCGTTCTTGAAGAGAAGATACCTGCAGATGAGTTGGAAGAAGAAAATCTCTGCAGAGATATCGTGGTGTGGAAACCCCGGTCTTCTGTGCTCTGGTTTCCTGTGCTGACTGGAGATTTTCAGTGGCTGTTCAACTGGTTCAGAATGAACCCTTCTGAAAAAGCACCTCTCATGGTCTTTCCAGTAGTGGTTTATCGTGCTGAAGTTGCTGGTCCTACTCCTCCAACAAACCTAGCAGCTATTCTTCAAGCATTGGAAGATGGAACTTCTGAGCTGCCTGAACCAGAATATGCCAAGGTTCCTTCTGAGTCAGACTCAGATGAGGAAATGGAATATGCACAAGCTGAAGATCTTCCAGAAGATCACCCTGCTGAGATTGCTGTCCCTCTGGGCAGAAATACTGGTGCTTCTTCTTCTGGTGAAACCTCAGCTCTGATGGAGACCTTGGAAACTCTTCATCAGAATCAAGCTATGCTGGCTTCTCGTTTGGACGCGCAAGAAGCAGCCAATGCTGAGTTTCGTTCCTTCATGACAAGGCAAGCTACAAGCACTGACGGGATTCATGATGTTCTGGCGCGGATTTTGCGTAGGCTAGGATCTTAGTCTTTTGGTCTTTGTAGTTTCCTTTCCTTGTTGCATCTGTTTTCCTGCATTCCTGTCTTGTAAACCTTTTTGATTATCAATGAAAAAGTTTCTTTGATTTACATTCCAGTGATTCTATTTGTCGTTTTATGCATCTGAATCTTTTTAAATATTCTTTTTGATGTTATGACAAAAAGGGGGAGAAGATAAATGATAAATGATTTGATTAATCTATCAGTTGCTGGGTAAAGAGGCTCCCACACATTCACTAACAAGAACTGCAAGTTCTATATGGTTTAAGTGTTTTGCAGGTACAGAGAAGTGAAGTGAATCTTCAGAAGCAAACACTAGAAGCAAAACCATAAGAAGCGTTATTCTGTAAAAGGAATAAGCTCTTGGAAACTGAAGCAAGCTGAGTGCTGTCAAGCTTCAGAGATCAGAAGCAAGAAAGAAGAATGAATCAGAAGCACTGATAATAGAATTTGAATATCATTGTCTATCCTGTTCTGACAAAATTCTATTTGCTCTGATACATATAATGTTATGGCTCTGATACATTATTTGCTCTGATACATTATTTCAGCCTATATGGCTCTGATACATATAATGTGTTCAAACACACATTTTATGTTCTAACTCGTTCATGCTGACTTTTGTCGTTTAGTTTTTGTTCTGTAACATTTCAGGATGTAGAGATGCTCTGATGATGCTCTGGTACATTCAACAATGTTCTGATACAAATCTAGCATGAAGTGATGTTGGTAGACATTCAAAGTTCTGAAGCTATCCGAGGGAAGCAGAAATCAGAAGATGTGAATGTTCTAAAAGATCCAGAAAACTCAAGTTCTGAAGCTGTCCTGAATGGAAGCAGAAATCAGAAGCTGTGAATGTTCTGAAGATCAAAGAAATTCAAGTTCTGAAGCTGTCCTGAATGGAAGCAGAAGTCAGAAGCTGTGAATGTTCTGAAGATCAAAGAAATTCAAGTTCTGAAGCTGTCCACGATGGAAGCAGGAATCAGAAGCTGTGAGTGTTCTAAGGATCTAAAGAAATTCAAGTTCTGAAGCTGTCCAATGGAAGCAGAAGTCAGAAGCTATGAATTCTCTGAAGGCAGAAGCTTATATGATCGTCTCTACCGAAATAATCAGGGAAGTCTTTTATCAAAGTTCTTCGAGTATTTATTTCAGGGGGAGATTATTTATCTCAGGGGGAGATTGTTAATCTCAGGGGGAGACATATTCATATGCTTATGCTATAGCTGTGTAATTTGTCTTTTGCCGTCTACTCTTTCTGATCGCAAATTCATATCATTTATATATGTTTTTGTCATCATCAAAAAGGGGGAGATTGTTAGAACAAGATTTGTTCTTATCAATTATCTTAGTTTTGATGATAACAATAATATGAATTTTGCTTAAGATAATATGGTACTCTAATCCAATGCAATTTCCCTTTCAGGAAATATATATAAAGAGTACGCATAATTCAGCGCTCAGAAGTTGTGTCTCAAATGGTTCAGCATGCAACATCAGAACATGGTCTGGCAAGACATCAGAAGATGGTCGAAGCAGAATCAGAACATGGCATCAGAAGAACATGAGATCAGAAGCACTGAAGATCAGAAGATGGTATCACGCAACAGAAGCACTTCAAGATCAGAAGATCAGAAGATGCTATGCACCAAGCTGTTTTGACTCTGATGATATTCAAACGTCGTATTCACAAACATCAGATCAGAAGGAAGTACAGGTGGCAGACTACGCTGACTGACAAAAGGAACGTTAAAGCTACTAAAGGCAACGTCAGTAGACACAGCGTGAACAAGGCTCGAGGTAGTTGACAAAAGCGTATAACATTAAATGCAATGCTGTACGGAACACGCAAAGCATTAAATGCACTCAACGGTCATCTTCTCAACGCCTTTAAATATGAAGTTCTGATGAGAAGCAAGGTTACCAATTCTTAACAACTCTGAACGAAAATAAACTTGCTGAAACGCTATTCAATCAAAGCTCAGAATCTTCATCAACTCACTACATTGCTGTTGTAATATCTTAGTGAGATTAAGCTTAAACGATAAGAGAAATATCACAGTTTGTGATTATAGCTTTTAAGAAGCATTTGTAAACTCTTGAATAGATTACATTAAGTTGTAAGGAACTAGAGTGATCGTGTGATCAGTATACTCTAGGAAGTCTTAGCAGTTGGCTGAGCAGTTTGTAACTAGAGTGATCAGGTTGATCAGTAGACTCTAGAAAAGTCTTAGAAGTTGTCTAAGCAGTTGTTCCTGGAGTGATCAAGTTGTGATCAGAATACTCTAGAAGACTTAGTCGTGGACTAAGTGGAAAACCATTGTAATCCGTGCGATTAGTGGATTAAATCCTCAGGTTGAGGTAAATCATCTCTGCGGGGGTGGACTGGAGTAGCTTCGTTAACAGCGAACCAGGATAAAAATAATTGTGCAATTTATTTTTATCGTCCAAGATTTAAAGTCACACTTATTCAATCCCCCCCTTTCTAAGTGTTTTTCTATCCTTCACTCTCCACTTTTGAGCATACTCCTTGAAACTTTCCTTAGGCCCCATAGACATATTTTGCAATTGCATGCGAGTTGGTGCAAGGTCCGCATTATATTGATATTGTTTGTAGAATGCAGCAGCCATGTCTTCCCAGGTGCAAATACTGGCACTCTCTAATTGATAGAACCATTCCAATTGAGTCCCAGACAGACTCTCTTGGAAGAAATGAATCCACAGTCTCTTGTCTTCAGTATGAGGTTGGATCTTCCTCACATACGATCTCAGATGCATCTTGGGACAGGAGACTCCATCATATTTAGCAAAAGTTGGAGTTTTGAATTTTGGAGGGATGACGACTCCAGGAATGAGCCCCAACTCCTCGAAATCCAACCCAGGTACCTTCTAAATTTCCATATTTCTCAACCGTTCCTCTAGTAGTCTGTACTTCTCATCAGGATAGTCTTCTTCATGGAAATAGTCTTCCTCATTATCATCTTGATAAGCAGAGCCTACATTGCTTCCGGCATTGGTCTTGACACTAGCATCATCTCCTTCTTCATCGTCTTTGGGAATTTCAGCTTCTTCAGCCTTTTTGAGAGGGCCTCTGAATCTTCTTCCCAGGTTGAGAGCACCTATCGGTTTCTTGGTCTTCTTCTTCTTCTTCTTAGTCAGAAGAGATTTCGTCTCATCTTGCCCCTCGGACAAGTTCAGGATCAAAGCTTGGAACTCAGCATTATGAGCCTGGAGATTCTTGACAGATTGTTCCGAGATCCATTTCCTTACTGAAATAAACAGCGGAAAGATGAGAGACCTGTTATAAAACCTGTGATGCAATGTTTAGGAATGATTATGCGTATGCGTATGCGTATGCAATGTTTTCAAGGACCTTAAAATTTAAAATTATTTAAACAAAAGAAAAGAAATAACTTATATTAGTAATAAATAAATTGCAATTATTGTTCTTTGCCATTTTTAGGCTTACAAAGGAAGAAAAAGAAACAACTAAATAATAAAAAACTAAATAATAATAATAAAATAAACTTCTTCAAGTTTCCCATGGCCGCTTTCTTTTTTACCCAATGAAGTTATTGATGCTTTGCTCCGCATGAAGTTGTCTTGTGAGCTCTAACACTTCTTTTTCTTTAGCATGGAATTGGGCCTCAAAAGTATCTATTTCTTCTTCCAACTGAACCCATGACCTTTGTAGCTCTTCTAAATCAGTAGGCATGTCCGGATGGAGAATAACCAGAGGAACCTTTTCTTCACATTCTGGTTCCACAATCACAGGTCTGACATAGGGATATGGCATGACAAAACGCTGAGCACGAGTGCGTACCCATCTGAGATAAGGCTTTGAAGGAATGGAGTTCTTTTGACCCCAACTCTTGCTATCAACCTTGTACACTTTGTTCCAAGCGTGTATGAACTCTCGGAGCTGATTTTGAACATCTTCTTCGTAGTTGAAGATAACCCCTTCGATAATCATGTGATGAGGACCGTCCCTGCGAGCATACCCAAACTGTCGTAGAGCTAATGAAGATTGTAAGTGATTCCCCCTCTAATGCCAAGGAGTGGCACATTAGGGAATTACCTACAATGGTCAATAATAGTGACATACTCCTGAGATATGACGTGCCAACGGATATCTGAATGAGAAAGTGACATAATCCTTCGCGACCATTGCATCTTTTGATCATTTCATAACACTGAACGAGGAAGGTGCGAAATAAACCACCTAACTAGCAGAGGTGTGCAACACATAAGGGTTCCTCGCTTCTTCATGACACGGGTATGAAGAGAGTGTAGGATATCTCCGAGTAACGTAGGTACCGGATTGTGAGTCAAAAAGATCTTGATGGCATGCACATCAATGAACTGATCGGGATTAGGAAATAACACCAAACTGTATATTAATAAAGCTAGAATATCTTCAAAGGCATGGTAACTCATAGCTTTCAAGAATTGTCGAGCTTTCCCAAATAAGAACTTTGCCGAGAGACCTTCAACCCCATTCTTGGTGTCCCAGTTGGAAGTAATGTCTGATCTCCTAAGGTGTAATGCAGCAGCAATAGTCTCGGGTTTTGGAGTATCCTCCAAACCGGTGAAAGGCAACTGATCAGGGATGGGTATACCAAGTAAATCCGAGAACTCCTCCAAAGTAGGTACCAATTGGTAATCTGGGAACGTGAAGCAATGATGCTCAGGATCAAAGAATTGGCATAGGACTCTCATCATATCTTCTTCAAATTGAGAGGTGACCAGTCGGAGTAGATAACCATGTCTTTCAGCAAACTGAGAATCTCCAGGAACCTTTAAAACGAGCTCCTTAAGATCAGAAGGTATCCCCACGTAGTTGAGTCGTATGTAATCCCTAGTAGCGAAAGCCATGTCCTACAAAACATCACAAAGATAAATTTCTTGGTCCTTGAAATCGTTAGTGGATATGATATGCCATGATGTCATGATGTTATGATGCCAAGTAGATAACAAACATAAACAAGTCACACAATTGCCTTAAGGTTAGGCTTGCATGAAGTCCATAGGTGCATACTCTCCTTCCTTGCATTTAGTTGGTTCAACCTGTCCTAAAATAGTAACCGAGTTCTATGGTGCTCATATCCCTGATCTTTCTCGCAGGCATTGTCTCAACATGGCACTCGATCGACCAGCCAAAAGCATCCCTAGAGTCCAAGGGTATCCAAACGTCTCCTCGATCAGATTCAAGGGCCATCAGGACAAACCAAAGCGTCGCACTAACGGTGGCCACCAGTTCAACCATAACGATACATGTCGTACAACCTCCCTGGTATATTGCCACATACCTAAGGTACACTAGATCCGGGTGTAGGATCTTTCACACAGCAGAATACCCAAAACAACCTTTAAGGTAAAGAAAACAAATCAAACAATTTAAAAACACTTAAGTGAATCCTAAACTTTTAAGTTAGCCCCTCTTTTATTCGAAAATTCCCCAGCAGAGTTGTCAGTTATGTAATACGGTGAACTGACTTTAAAGAAAATGTCACGGTAAGCAAGAGTGGCCACCGACTTTTATTTTATCCAAGTTAAAAAAGGCTAAAAGAACAGAAAAAAAAACTTTAAAAGAAATTTTGAGTTCGGGGGGTAATTTATACAAAGGGAAGGTGTAAGGCACCCTTTGCATCCATGGTTTTCCTTGGGCTCTTAATTACTTAGCTCTTTAGTTTTCAAAAGTTTAGAAATGAAATAAGGACTTTAGTTTGTAAATAAGCGTAGTTTGAAGGTTTTTGATAAAAAAGGGTAAAAAGAATTTAAACCAGAGCAAGCAATTAGGGGGTAATTACCTAAAAATTATAAAAATTCTTTTAGTCTTTCAGGGCTATCCATACCATAGGAGGGTAGGAAGTTCTTTTATTGCAGGTTGAAGGGTCGTCGAAGTTATCGTTTGCCATAAGACTGTCCCTTCCATAGAGGGGGCAGGTAGTCTAAGGGAAGGATAAAAATAGTCATTATTAGGCAACCAAAAAGGACACCTCAGCAATCGAAAGGGACAATCACATCATATCATAGGCAGCCTCGAGGGACGAGATCATAGAATCGAAGGCAACATCGTAGAGACTTATGATCTCTAGTGATGAGAATGAACTGAGGGCAAAATTTGCTGAGGCGTCCTCGTATCCGAGGGACTTGACTATTCTGTAATGAAAAGGCAACAAGGCAACTGGCAACAGGCAACAAGAGGGGTTACCATAAAAGGTGTGTGGGTGCACAATCACGTGATTCAATTCAGATAATTATCTTGTAATTAATTATTCTAAATTCAGTTCGAGGTTTTCACGCCCTAAATTACTAACCACGCAGTTATAATGTAAAGCAATACAGTTTATGTGCCTTCAAGGCCACACAATACAAACCAGGGGCAGTTACAAATTATATAGCCATGGGGAAGGGGAAAAAGCAATGAGACAACCCAATAAAATAATAGGTTAAACACAAGTAATAATATCGTAGAAATTAAAGGAGAATGAGTTTAGGGTTACCGAAGGTTTGAGCTCTAATCGGTTGGTTGAACCTAAAAACTAATGAAGGAAAAAAACAAGGGGTGAGTGTAGGAGTAATTCATTGACTATTTGAAGTAAACCTTATTTTGGGCAAAATAAAATGATATTAAATTAAATAAAAATTGGAGACTTAGCTTTTCGATCTGGTATAGCGCGTAGTCGGAGGATCTTGGTTAACCCTAAAAAGTCAGACACAAAGAAGAGAAATTTCAGTGCATGAGTGATCTAATTACAAACCTCGCAAACCTGATTAGGGCACAAGTTAACCATGGTTAATACAATAAAATAAAATAAAAACTAAATTAATTAATTATTGGTTTTCAACCTAATTAAATAAATTGGCAAAAGTATGTTTTCGATTATCTAACCCTATTAATTTATTCGATTAATAAAAATATTGACCTAATCAAATAATTAAACATTTTTATTAACAACTAAATTAAATTAATTACCTAATTATTCTAATTCAAGTTAATTATCTAATAAAAAAAAACTTAATTCTAATTAAGTAAGAAAAATATTTTTATTGTTATGTAAAAGGGATTTAAAAAAAAAGAAAAGAATTTGGATAAAAAAATTAAATAAAATAGTAATAAAAAATAAATAATAAAACTGAATTAAATAAAAAAAATAAAAAGAAAAAGAAACTTAACGAAATTGATCCAGTGTGGCGAGGCTTGGAAGTGTATGATGGAATGCGCTTTCTCACGCGTTGGATCTAATGCGTAGATGATCATATGGCCATTGTAACGAGGTGTACGCCTGTGCCTGCGGACGAGGAGCACCAGATCACTCAGCATCCCCAACATTTTGCGCGCCACTTTTATTTGAAATTGACCAATGGCGTGCTACCACATGATCATCTTCAAGCTCCAACCGTCGTTTTAGACCATGAACCTATAGCGACGGTGCTTGGCGTCACCATAGCACCTTCTACATACTAACAACACAAATATGCAACGAAAACTCAAGACGAGACCATGGTTAGACTCGGTTTATCCATACGAACTCAACCATGGCCTTAATGTGGCCCAATTTCACTTGTAACGAAAAAACCTAAAAACGAAACCCTAGGATCTGGCAATGGCAGTTTATGATATAGACACGCAAACGATGAATTAACCGCCCAGAAACGTTCAATGTATCATAACAAACAAGATTATATGATCAAAATGTATTTATGCATCATGAATCATTGAAAATGAGATTGAGTTCAAGTGTGTGCAAACCGCGGCTAATTGTGGATGATTCTGAGTAATTCAACCTTGGAGAATGATGGGAACAGCTTCAGGGTACTTCCAAGAACGTGTTTGATCCTTCAAATCCCTTTGAATCAAGCTGCAAAAGCCAAAACGATTTTGAATTTTTCTTCAACTTTATGGACTTGGTTAGGGTTCTATACTGCAAAATTTCGTCCCCTATGCATCTGAATGAGTTCCCTACTTATAGTAGTACAAATTAGGTTAATAAAGTTGGCTTGAATCCTTTTAAATCTTTGATTGCCATTAGAGAAAATTTGATTTGCAATATGGCTTTAAATCTTTCTAATTATGGCCAAATTGATCAAATCTTCTTCCAATTATCATGTGCACGAAATTTGATTGAATATTGAGACATTATTGATGATTGTATTGGATCCAAATCATATCTTTACCAAATATTTGATTTTTACTTGATTATTTCAATTTTAAATGAGTAAAAAATTCATATAAATTTGAATAAATCTCATAAATTCGTGGAAATGGGATTTGATATCTTAGATAACTTGGGGAACGAGATTGGGCCAAAAAAGATAGGGTCTCTTTGCAAGAAAATCCAATTTGAGGACTTTTACTTAATATTTTTTTCTTCAAAATTGCCCAACTTTGACAAGGCATATCTCCTTCAATTTTTAAGATATGGAGGAGTTCTAGGAATTTTTGGAAACCTCAAGATGTCCATTACAAGCCACCTTGGAAGCTTTTTTCCATTTGAGGATTTTATCTTGATGATATTGGCTTTGACAAAAAACTGCTTTTGGTTGACTTTCAAAAAGGACCTATAATGTTTTGATCCATATCTCTCAAATGAAGCATTTTTGGACTTGGCTTGTGAGGGACAAATTTGTAGAGAATTCAGTTTCCTTCAAGTTGAGCTTTGGATGGAAAATTTATGATGTTCCATCTGAAAGTTATGGCTGGTCAAAGTTCAATTGACTTTAGGTCAAAAAAACCCTAATTTAGAAACTTTAGGTTTTGTTGATTTCTGAACTTTCCTTGATGAATCATGAACAATACTTGATCAAATGATGAATGATACTTCAAAATAAGGTTGTTGACAAAAAATCAGGAATTTTGACTGTACTTTGACCACAATTGACTTTTAGGTCAAACTAGTCGACTGTTGTCTTTCTGAGCAATTTACTGGGCAATCCTTTGAATTGAAGCTTGTACTTTGCCATAGAGATAATTGAAAACATTAAAAGCCATATGAGATCCATTGGAGACCTTGAACCATTGATTTTATTTAGAGAATTTAAACCCTAATTCATTGAGCCATTGTTTTAGGAGAGTGTGTCTTTGAGCCTTGAACTTTAGTATGAGCTTGAATAGGGAAATGAGATGGGAAAATTTTGGGGTATGACAATAGAACTTTCCCATTAAAGTCTTATAGAATAGAAACTTTTAACTTAAGGGTAATTGCTCTTAATTGCTTGCTCTGATTTAAATTCAAACTTTCTTTCACACTATCTTTTCAAAAACCTTCAAAAAGGCTACGCTTATTTCACAAGCTAAAGTCCTTAACAAAGTCTTTTCCTATTCACACACTACACTTCAAACAATTCAAACAAACAAGTGAGCTAAGCAATTAAGAGCCCATGGATAACTATGGATACAAAGGGTTCTTACACCTTCCCTTTGTATAACCTACCCCCTGAACTCAAAATACTTTTAAAAGGTCTTTCCCTGTTCTTTTAGCCTTTCTATATATTGGATAAAATAAAAGTCGGTGGCGACTCTTGCTATCCGTAACATTTCAAAAAAGTCAGTTATCCCACCGTATTACAGAACTGGCGACTCTGCTGGGGATTTTTTAAAAGAGGGGTTATCTTAAAATTTAGGATCACTTAATGTTTGTTTTGCTTGCTTTATTTTTTCAAGGTTGTTTTGGGAATTGAATGGAAGATGAATCCTATACCCGGATTCGAGTGCACCTTGAGATACGAAGTGGCATAGTCATAGCGACCTCCATCATGAATGTGGAGGATTGGTCAATATGAGAGTTCACACTTAAGTTAGGCCTCTATGGGTGTTTGCATGCTTCTCTTGTATGAGGGAGGTTCGTGTGGATATCTGTGGGTGCGTCGGAGCTCAAGGACCTTTAGTCACCTTTAACCCATCCTGACTTTTAGGAACGTAGTGGGAGGGCTATTCTTGATGCATGTCAAGTTATGGTCGCGACCCGATACTACAACTCAGATAGGTTTCTTCTTAAAGTATCATTGCATGGTATGCATGTACCATGTTCGAGGGTGCTTTAGAGGGGCTGACAATTCTAAGTAACTGGTAGAACCCTGGTGCTGAAATCTCTTTATCCATAGAAGTACCTTTGGGGAAGAGTAGTTACCTAGTCAAACTCCATGCAAGCCTTTAAACCTAAGGACATTTGTGTGACTTGCTTGTGTGTGCTACTAACCCTCTGATTTCCTTGCAGGTTTTGATTGTAGGACACACTTGTCCTTATTACTTTGTGCTTTGCCTAATGCATTGCATTCGCATGACATCATGAAATCATGACATCATAACATAACATGTTAACTAACCCTTTCAAGGATCTTAGGAATTTAGGGCGCACAATTTCAGGTGCTCTTATCAAGGACTTAATATATATCAAGGGGCAAGAGGATTTATTTTCCTCTAGCCACACGTCTTCAAATTCAAAGACACAGTACCTATCAAGGGGCAAGAAGATTTATTTTCCTCTAGCCATATGCTTTCAAACTTAGAAACGAGTATCTCGAATTAGAGGCTATGACCCACTGGATATGGTGAGCTTAATTCCCATAGAAGAGCATCCAAGAATCAGAGTTCTTCAAACGAAGATGCGACCAAATCATTTTCTGACGTTGCTAACTAAATTTCCTAAAGATCATTGAAAACATTGCATCTGCATTCATAACATCGCATAACAGGTTTCCTATGATGGGTTTCTCATCCTTCCTCGTTGTTTATTTCAGCATCATGAATCTCGGGCAATCAGTCAGAGACCTTCAGGTTCAGAATGTCCAGTTCCAAGAGATGATTCTTAACTTGGCCAAGGGGCAAGAAGAATTAAAGGCACTTCTAATCAAGAAGGAGAAGGATCAACATAGGCAGCAAGGTAGTCAAGATAATCGGAAACCCAAACCTAAGCGATCATTTACTCCATTGCACATGCCGCTGTCTCAGGTTCTACAACAACTGCTCAATCAGAACTTAATAACCCTATTGCCTCCATATTCAGTTCCTCCTAGTCCTGCTCCTGGGTACAAGTATCATGCGAGATGTGCTTATCATTCGAATAGTCCTGGTCATAATACAGAGGATTGTTGGCAATTGAAGCACAAGATTTAAGACTTAATCGATGACAAGATCATTGATTTCAATTCACCTGAAGAACCTCATATTAACTAGAAAGGTCTTAATGAACGCAACCAATCTGTTGGGGAAGTTCTGATCTCTACACCTATTACACAACAACGACGCAAGCCAGATGCACCTAAGCGTCAATTCACCAAAATTAACATGTCATTAGATCAGGCATTGCAACATCTTTTGAAGGCATGAATGATTACTGTGAGAGATCCTCCTCAACACATCAACACCTCCTCTGCTAAACACAATCCAAACGTGCGATGTGCCTACCATTCCAATAGTCCCGGGCACGATACCAATAAATGCTGGGCATTAAAGATCAAGATCCAAGACATGATCGATGCTGGTGAAATTGAGTTCAATCCTTCTAAGACCCCTATGGTAATCACTGCTCCCATGCCTAATCATGACAAGGCTGATTAATGTCTAGAAGGATGGACTATTGGCTCATTAGCCTTACTTTCATTTGCAATTTCTATCCTGTTTGTTTAAACATTCGACTTATGATAGACATTATCTGTTTTAATAATCATCATTAGTGCATTGCATATGTTTGTCTTGAATAAATTATTTCGCTGTCACTCATTTAAACTGTGTCTTTACTTTGTCTTTTTTTGTGATATTCAACTCCTGCAAAGATGTATGCCTTTTGAGGGAGGATGACGAAAATGATACCGCAACCTCATACAATATGCTTTCGAACAGACTATGCTGACAATGTACAGGCATTGTTTCAATTCCTAAAAATTGGAGATATAAGGATGTTAATCCCTCGTCAACCCCTTTGAGCCTAAGGTGTAGGAGTTTTCTTTCACGTGCAAATTGAAACCCTATAATCATAACCTGGGGAAGGGTAGTTACTCAATTAACTCAATTATACTAGCCGTTGTTTACACAAATAATGATAGGTCTCCGCAACCATTAAGTCAGGCAGTCAATATCCACCAAAAAGAAAAGATGGTAAGTCAAAACCTATGAAGGAGACTTATCGAAAATCGAAATATCCCGCTGACAGTAATCTTAAAATAAACAGTTCAGGTAAAAGTTAGGGATAACAAAGTCAAAAAAGAGGTCATTACAAATCCTCGACAAAAGAGAAAGAATTACTAAAAAGGATGACTGCCTGTCCAAATAAACTTCCGGTACTTTAACCATCGTCAAATGTCAATATTGCGACTTCAAGCTCTGCTAGGACTTAAACGAAAGATTAACTGAGCATAGGATCGAAGAACATCACGAAGATTGGTATGGGTACAAATAAACTTTGAGCCATTATCCTTTGTTTCTTAAACCGTGAACCAAGCCACGTTACAACCCTTGAAAGTCCTAACTGAAGCATGGTTAGTTCGAAAGCATATTGTCACCAAAAAGGTATCCTGACTCCTTAAGGTTTACCACAAATGCTGAGTTAATATTTCGTTTTTACAGATATCACGTTTTTATAAACATCACGCTTTTACCTCTTTTGTTTTAATGTTTTCCAAAAAAAAGATACGCATATGCATTGCATCTCATGAATTCATTATTAAACATATTTTGCTACATAATTTCAAATATTAGCATCAGGAAGAATTTGCACAGGGTACAACTAATGACCAAACGTTATCTCGACAGACGAAATCATTTCAGAAGCAACGTCTCCTACGTATACAAGGGGCATGACACAGTTTACCCAGTCGATCTGGGGGCAACCAAGTCAAGATTCCAAGAATCTCTCAAGAACGCCAAACAATCGGGGGCATACACCCAAGTGGGTCTGAAGTTACTTCCTGATCAGTCAGGGGCATCATATTGCGTTTATGGCTACTAGGGGCATGTCACCCATGGTACACATCTCATAAGGTCCTCACGAGGAAAATCTCTTCAAGTTCCCTATTAGATGGGGAAAAGTTATACAAGGCATGTTCGACACTTCAATCAATACTCATTAGTGTGTCCCAATCAATACAAGTCCAAGAATGGCAGTTACTATAACCGTTGGGGCAATATTCAAAGCAGCCATGTCTTCCCACAAATTATATCCCCACAGAGTGATTCTCATGAAGCTATATTCGAACAATCTCTTCCAAACAGAGACTTAGTTCCTCAACAGAGTTTACATCTTCGACATTGTCGGTTCCCCGACACTTTTCTCTTCTCCAAACAGGGTTATTCATCTTTCTTATCCCCAGTCAGGGTACATCAAGATCAATCATTGATCGCGACTTTGCGTGTCTATTAGTCGGGATAACTGCAAGTGCATAGTCGTGTCGTGTAGTTTTAAAAGATATTGAATCCACAGGGACTATAAATCGACCTACCGTTATCTAAAGTTACTATGTAAAGCTAAGGCTAATGATATTTGGGTTGTTTCTAAGGAAATGAAAATAAACTCTTAATTCTAAGAATATAATAATAAACAAATATCAGTATGTAGTTCGCCTAACTTAGGTGATCCGAAGTTCCATTGGCCAGATTCTAATTAAATCAAAAGTCCTTACTAACTATGTTATTTAAAAGTCCTCCTCTCAAACTCCCGCTCTATTGATTCGGACTACGATCCTAACGCATAATGTACGCTCTCGCCATCCCACCAGATTTAGAAACGCTTTTTGAAAACATCATAATTAATAAAATGCTTGCTTCATGAAGACGTTACCTACTTAAATCTCCTAGTCTCAAACTCTCGCTCTGTTGACTCGAATCATGCTAATATTCCCTAACGTACGCTCTCGCCATCCCGCGTCGGGTTTAAAAACACGTTTTGAAAGTAAATAGATTCTATCAGTTTTAATACGCTTTCGCCATCCTTAAAACTAATGTCCTATGTCTACTATCCAGTTAAGAATCTCAAACTCTCGCTCTGTTGACCTTAACCTTTATTAGTTCTAAAACCTCAAACTCTCGCTCTGTTGGTTTTATAACTTTATCAAATTAAATTAGACACAAAACCAGAAACAAGTGATTTTTAATAAACCATAATTAAGCCAATTTATTTCGGATCCCTACGGTTAAATTACTTTACATACTGACATCTAAATAAATTAGCCAACCATATTAATATGGTTAAACATGCATAAATAAATTCGGTTCATAATATTAGGCATATTAATTGGCATATAATATATCATGCAATAATAATAATAATTAAAGCGGTAAATAGAAACCTGAATAATATAAATTTGAATTAATTAAAGCTTGAAATCTTCGAGTACTTGAACTTCCACCACAGGTTGGTTGGATTGTTCTTCAAATATTATTCAGCAGGAATTAAAACAAGGAAATAAAAACTGAATCTAACGTAAGGTTAGAATTGTTAAAGGTTCACAATAATTTCCGGTGTAGAAATTATTGTGAAAAAAGATGAACAAGAATTAAAAACAATTACTGGAAGAGTAAAATGCTGGAATGAAAATAATACTAAAAGCTATGGCTGGGACTAAGCAAGGTCCAACCCCTTTTACGTGAATATCTGGTTCTTTTTATAGTGCTCTTTGTGGTAACTGCTCGTTCTAGCTAGTCCCCTTTTTTCTCCTAAAATGTAGCACATTAATTGACTCTGCAGAAGTACGTTGCGGCGTGTAATTCTCCAATTTCAAAACAGACCTGAGACGTGCGTCTCAAGTGGACCTAGTGGGAGGAGACGTGGCCCCCTAAAAAAGGGAGACGGGCGTCTCCATGTTTCACCAATATATAAGTGACTCACGTCACTATATATGTGACATATACGTCACATTATATATATATATATATTTAATATATATATATATATATATATATATATATAATATGTATATATATATATATATATATATATATATATTATTTTCATTTCTTCATTCTTTGTGGTTTTAAGCTCGATTCTTCTTCATTTTTGCGACTTTCTTCATACATGCCTTGTAAATGATAAAAACCTGAAAACATAGAAAATACCGGCATAATACGAATAAAGAGTATCTTAATTAAAATAAAATAAGGACATAATTCATATAAATTGAGTCAAATATACGATACATTTTCGTGTTATCATATTTCCCCACACTTAAATCATTGCTTGTCCTCAAGCAATCAACCGTCACGGTAAAATAAAATGATTAAGCATGGTTTTTGAAACAAAGGCACGACACGACTCTTAGTCATATTCGGTTGCTAGGCTAATGTTACATCGATAGGTACTAGATATCAACACCAAGGATACCGTAATGACACAATGTTTCAGAGACTCCCTCTTTATGCAAACCAGTTCGAATTATGCCATTATAACTTAACCTATATCTCTCGTTTCTCTTTCGCTCCTTTTCATTCAAGCGCAATCACATTAAGCCCGTTATCCGTACACTCACATAGTAGGGGAAATCGGTTAGCGACTATGATCCTTTTTCTTTAGCACGAGGTTCTGGTTTTTAATTGGTGCAGCCCCATTTTTCCTAACTGCGGTTGCGGGGGATCGGAACATAGTCCGCCCTACCAAGTCCAGTACCAGCGACCTCTGGGCCAACCAACAGTGGGTGCTAATTATTAAATCCTTATAAGCGTAACAACCGTTGGGCTAAATGACCGGGTGAGGGTCACCTAACTTAGAAGGTTATTTTTCAATTAAATCATTTATTTATTAAAAATAGAATCATTCACTTATATTCATCGACTCCCTACGTAGTTTGTGCTTAAGATGGTGCCGACTGCTAATATAAACTACTTATGAGCTACTTTGAAAACTTGAGCCTAAGGTCTCGACATAATGGGCATCCAAATTAATATCACATAATTAAGGGGTTTAGGGTATCAAGACGGTATCAATGTTGTTGAAACATCCCCAAGTCTTTCTAACAAAGCCTAAAGTGTGACAACCTCTATACTTTTAGAGTGTGTATGCCATGCGTCAAAATTCAAATTTTTTGTTGGAGGTTAAAATTTTCAAATTTTGGGGAAATTTGATAACAACAGAAAATCATATATAAAGACTTGACAACATAACTAGAAAACCATAAAGCAACAAATGAAAGTGCTAAAGCTTCTCCCCCACACTTAAACCAAACATTGTCCTTAATGTTTCGATCCAACGTGGAGAAGAAAAGACAGAACCTATATGGATGCTACCGGCGTGCTATCACGACCAAATCTGCTCCGCGTCCAGAGGAAATATCTTCTCCTATCATGCTCATCAACGGTGTCACCACCAGCAGCAACACTCGTAGGAATGTGCGTGGAGACCCATTCATCTTTGAGATGATCGTCTATACATTTTTCGCCTAGATATGGTCGAGACGTAACAAGCGATCCATACTTTTATTATCTACAAGTTCAAACGATAAAAGGAAAACATTAAACTGAAAACTCGTGGGTTGCCTCCCACGCAGCGCTTTGTTTAACGTCAACAGTTCGACGGCTTAAGAGTGCAAACACTCAAGTTAGTTCTCTCGAGAATGACTCCTTGGTTTAACTTTTAGCAAACCTCGTTTTCCATGGCCACTTATCGAGCCATCTCACATATCCCTCACCTTTTCTTCTCTTTCTTCTGTGGGGTGGTTCATTCATTTGAAATCGTGGTGGCGGTTCTGGATCTATCCTAAGTATCAGCTTTTCGAGTTCGGGCTTAGTGATATTATCCACCACCTCAAAGGTTAACCTTACCCTCTTAACAATAGTAATATTCCTAGTTTTATGGTTCTCTAACTTCTCTTTTCTGTGGGGTGGTTTGCTCTTTTGAACTCGTGGTGGTGGTTCTGGATCTATCCTAAGTGTTAGTTTTTCAAGCTTAGGATTAGTAATTTCGTCCACCGTCTCAAAGGTTTACCTCACCCTCTTAACACTAATGATCTCCTTGGCTTCATGGTCCTCTAAATTTCTCTTTTTATGCAAGACTTCAAACAAGAGTGCATTTGTGTGGATATTTTCCAATACCTCCACATACGTTTTGGATTGGGATTCTACCTTAGCTTCCATAAAACTTTGCGGAAAAGGAATCAGTGGGGTATAGGGAAGAGGAACAACTATAGGTGCTTCCTTCTCTACCTCTTCTACAACCTCCCTTTCGGTTGGTGTTGGTGGATTTTTCTCAATCTCCACTCTTTTCTCACTAGAACTCTTCTCAACCACATCATCACTCTCCTCAATCTCATTATCACTTTCCTTAATCTCATTATCATTTTCCTCCATCTCATTATCACTCTCCTCAATAATTTCAATTTGTTTTTCACTAATGGTTGTGTCAATATACTCCTCAAGTAAGTCTCCTAGTGGTTTTTGTTCAAGTTGGGAGATTTGAGTCTCTAATGCCATGTTGTGGGCCGCGAGGGACTCAACCATAGTGGTCAGTTGCCTAAGGGTTTCATTGTTTTGAAGACTTTGTTTGATAAACTCTTGGTTTTGGACGGTTTGTGTCTCTACAAAGTGCTCCATCATGGCTTCTAATCTAGAGTGAGTTAGCGTCTCGTCGGGATCCTCTATTGATGTTTCGAAGTTAAAATTATGGGATTCTTGAGGTTCTTCAAAGGGAGTTAGCGTTGCGTTTTTTGTTTCCTAAAGGTGCTTCGTCATCATAGATTCTAGCCTAAAGAGAGATTGTGCTTCAATGAGTTCCTCCATTAAAATTTCGAGGTTGGATTTATGATAATCTTGCGACTCCTCAAAATGTTGGGCGTGGTGATCGTAGAGGAAATTTGGTTGATGATAAGTTTGTGTTGCATTGAATTCCTCTATTAATGCTTCAAGGTTAGAGTTATAGGATTCTTGTGGTTCCTCGAAGTAGGTTAGCGTCGCATTTTGTGTTTCCACAAAGCGCCTTGTCATCATAGATGTTTCATTAAAATTTTCCATTATTATTTTGACGTCGGATTTATGGGATTCTGGTGACTCCTCAAAATATTGGTTGTGGTGATTGTAGAGGAAATTCGGCTGAGGATAGGTTTGGTTGGAATAAAATTCAAGCGACTCCTCATAATGTTGGGATTGATAGTTGGAGAGGTAATTCGGGTGAGAATGAGTTTGTGACGCATTGAAATTTTCCAACAGTATTTCGAGGTCGGATTTATGGGATTCATGGTATCCCTCGAAATACTGTTGTTGGGAGTTGTAGAAAAAGTTTGGGTGATACATTGTAATTAATGAAAAAAAATTGCCTTAGTCTCTACAGTGTAACAGCGAGTTACGATATCGACTTGAATAGTCTCCAGCAACGGTGCCAAATACTTGATCGCGACTTTGCGTGTCTATTAGTCGGGATAACTGCAAGTGCATAGTCGTGTCGCATAGTTTTAAAAGATATCGAATCCACAGGGACTATAAATCGACCTACCGTTATCTAAAGTTACTATGTAAAGCTAAGGCTAATGATATTTGGGTTGTTTCTAAGGAAATGAAAATAAACTCTTAATTCTAAGAATATAATAATAAACAGATATCAGTATGTAGTTCGTCTAACTTAGGTGATCCGAAGTTCCATTGGCCAGATTCTAATTAAATCAAGAGTCTTTACTAACTATGTTATTTAAAAGTCCTCCTCTCCAACTCTCGCTCTATTGATTCAGACTACGATCCTAACTCATAATGTACGCTCTCGCCATCCCACCAGATTTAGAAACGCTTTTTAAAAACATCATAATTAAGAAAATGCTCGCTTCATGAAGACGTTACCTACTTAAATCTCCTAGTATCAAACTCTCGCTCTGTTGACTCGAATCATGCTAGTATTCCCTAACGTACGCTATCGCCATCCCGCGTCGGGTTTAAAAACACTTTTTGAAAGTAAATTGATTCTAATCAGTTTTAATACGCTTTCGCCATCCTTAAAACTAATGTCCTATGTCTACTATCCAGTTAAGTATCTCAAACTCTCGCTCTGTTGACCTTAACCTTTATTAGTTCTAAAACCTCAAACTCTCGCTCTGTTGACCTTAACCTTTATTAGTTCTAAAACCTCAAACTCTCGCTCTGTTGGTTTTATAACTTTATCAAATTAAATTAGACACAAAACCATAAACAAGTGATTTTTAATAAACCATAATTAAGCCAATTTATTTCGGATCCCTACGGTTAAAGTACTTTACATACCGACATCTAAATAAATTAGCCAGACATATTAATATGGTTTAACATGCATAAATAAATTCGGTTCATAATATTAGGCATATTAATTGGCATATAATATATCAAGCAATAATAATAATAATTAAAGCGGTAAACAGAAACCTGAATAATATAAATCTGAATTAATTAAAGCTTGAAATCTTTGAGTACTTGAACTTCCACCACAGGTTGGTTGGATTGTTCTTCAAATATTATTCAGCAGGAATTAAAACAAGGAAATAAAAACTGAATCTAACGTAAGGTTGGATCTGTTAAAGGTTCACAATAATTTCCGGTGTAGAATTTATTGTGAGAAAAGATGAACAAGAATTAAAAACAATTACTGGAAGAGTAAAATCCTGGAATGAAAATAATACTAAAATGTAGCACATTAATTGACTCTGCAGAAGTACGTTGCGACGTGTAATTCTCCAATTTCAAAACATACTTGAGACGTGCGTCTCAAGTGGACCTAGTGGGAGGAGACGGGCGTCTCCTAAGGAGACGTGGCCCCCTAAAAAAGGGAGACAGGCGTCTCCATGTTTCACCAATATATAAGTGACTCACGTCACTATATATGTGACATATATATATATATATATATATATATATATATATATATATATATATATATATATAAATGTATGTATATATATACATACATTTATATATATATATATATATATATATATATATATATATATATATATATATATATTATTTTCATTTCTTCATTCTTTGTGGTTTTAAGCTCGATTCTTCTCCATTTTTGCGACTTTCTTCATACATGTCTTGTAAATGATAAAAACCTGAAAACATAGAAAATACTGGCATAATACGAATAAAGAGTATCTTAATTAAAATAAAATAAGGACATAATTCATATAAATTGAGTCAAATATACGATACATTTTCGTGTTATCAATCATTCAAATGGCTCTCATCCCCAAGCAGAAATCATAAATCCCCAACTGAGCATTTTCAAAACAAGATCAGACATCAAAATCACAATGATATAGAGATATATTTTCTCAATCAAGAAAAATCACTAATATACTCCAAATAGCATAAACATATTCATACATTGCATACATTTCTTCATAATAAACATACAAGTTTCTCATTTATTTTGAGAGACTCGTCATATAATACATGCATCGTGACATTGCATAAAGACTAACTTTACCTTTTTCAGAATACAGGTACAAACAGATAAACCAAATCTCCAATCTTCAAAGATCTAAATTCATCAATACAAACGGTGGAGACGATCATTCCAAGATCTAAATTGGTTACCCCACAAGGTGCCGAGACGATCAACAATTCAATATCTAAATTCATCAATACAAACGGTGGAGACGATTATTCCAAGATCTAAATTGGTTACCCCACAAGGTGCCGAGACGATCAACAATTCAAGATCTAAATTCATCAATACAAACGGTGGAGACGATCATTACAAGATCTAAATTGGTTACCCCACAAGGTGCCGAGACGATCAACAATTCAAGATCTAAATTCATCAATACAAACGGTGGAGACGATCATTACAAGATCTAAATTGGTTACCCCACAAGGTGCCGAGACGATCAACAATTCAAGATCTAAATTCATCAATACAAACGGTGGAGACGATCCTTCCAAGATCTAAATTGGTTACCCCACAAGGTGCTGAAACGACCGACATTACAAGATCTAAATTGGTTACCCCACAAGGTGCTGAGATGATCGACATTACAAGATCTAAATTGGCTACCCCACAAGGTGTTGAGACGATCGACATTACAAGATCCAAATTGGTTACCCCACAAGGTGCTGAGACGATCGACATTACAAGATCTAAATTGGTTACCCCACAAGGTGCTGAGACGATCGGCATTCTGAGATCTAAATCAGTTACTATACACGGTACTGAGACTATCGACGATCCAAGATCTAAATCTATCCACATAACGGTAGAGACGATCATTTTCTTAAGATCTAAATCAGTTACTACAAAAGGTACTGAGACGATCGACATTCAAATCAATCTAACAAATTAGGTGGCATCTTTAAGCCCACTTCATATTTTATGTTGATGGCATCTTTAAGCCAATCTCTAACAGACACTTCTCAACACACTGAGCTCAGATACAGCCTAACGTACGACTCATTCTGTTACTTCTCAATACAAAGGATTCAGTCTAGCGTAGGATTCATCCTAGGATACAACCTGACGTACGATGTATTCTGACAATTATCAACACAGGGGACCCGGTCTAACGTACGACCTATCCTACAGCCTAACGTACGACTTTTCCAGACATTTAACAATGCAAATTGGATCCGGTCTAACGTACGACCCATCCTTCAGCCTAACGTACGGCTTTCCAGACATTTAACAATGCAAATTGGATCCGGTCTAACGTACGACCCATCCTTCAGCCTAACATACGGCTTTCCAGACATTTAACAATGCAAATTGTATCCGGTCTAACGTACGACCCATTCTTCAGCCTAACGTACGGCTTTCCAGACATTTATCAACGCAAAATTGGATCAGGTCTAACGTACGACCCATCCTTCAGCCTAACGTACGGCTTTTCCAGACATTTAACAATGCAAATTGGACCCAGTCTAGCATATGACTCGTCCTAAAAGTATAGCCTAACGTACGACTTACTTTAACACTTATCAATATAGTGGATTCATTTAGGCTAATTAATTTATTTTTAGGCTAATAATTATTTTAGGCTAATTAATTTATTTTTAGGCTAATAATTATTTTTAGGCTAATTAATTTAATTTTAGGTTTGTTAGCCTTGTTTTCAAAAAACCTTTTTGTTGCCTTTTCGCTCTCCTTTCAAATTTATCCTGCTTTTATTTTCGCGCCAAATTTTTCCTCTATATTGTAACTGCCCCAAAGCCTTGTAATAGCTAGGGGTTTCTATTATTTTGCCTGTATTCATCTGCAGATGTTTATTGTAATAGATTTAGGTTTTTAATTTCCGCCTTTACTTTCTTGCCTTTATTTTTCTGCCCTACAGGTGTTTATTGTAATAGCGTAGGAACTTTTAATTCTGTCTTTATTTTTCATTTTTAACTGTGTGGTTAGTAATCCTAGGGAGTGCAAGCCTTGTTAAAATTAACCTAGTATCACTCTAATTACAAGATAAAATATCTGAACTTAACCACCTGATTGTACCACACACACACCTTTAAGGTAACCTCTTTTATTGTCTGTTGCATGTTGCCTTTCAATATTAAAATAGTCAAGTCCCTCGAATTCGAGGATACCTAAAGCAAATGTTACTCTCAGTTCATCATCATAAGATCATAGTCCCTTCACAGTTGCCTACGATAAAAAGTGATCTTGTCCCTCGATGTTGCCTCGGTAAATGATGATTTGCCCCAATTGCTAAGGTATCCTCGCTGGTTGCCTAAAGAATAATGACTATTCTATCCTTCCCTAAAGACTACCTGCCCTCTTTATGGTAGGGACAGTTTTATGGCGAACAATTAACCTCGATGACCCTATTCAAACCCAATGAAAGGACTACATGCCCTCTTTATGGTATGGATAGCCCTTTCCCATAAGGTCTTAAAGAACATAAACTTTTAACTTAAGGGTAATTGCTCTTAATTGCTTGCTCTGGTTTAAATTCAAACTTTCTTTCACACTATCTTTTCAAAAACCTTCAAAAAGGCTCGCTTATTTCACAAGCTAAAGTCCTTAACAAAGTCTTTTCCTATTCACACACTACACTTCAAACAATTTAAACAAACAAGTGATCTAAGCAATTAAGAGCCCATGGATAACCATGGATACAAAGGGTGCTTACACCTTCCCTTTGTATAACCTACCCCTGCACTCAAAATCTTTTTAAAAGGTCTTTTCCTGTTCTTTTAGCCTTTCTATATATTGGATAAAATAAAAGTCGGTGGCGACTCTTGCTTTCCGTAACATTTCAAAAAAGTCAGTTCTCCCACTGTATTACACTATTGCTCTTGGAATTTCCACTTCCAAAGGTTTGTAACCCTCTGGTGGGTGTATATCTGTTGTAACTCTTGGAACTTCTAAATTCAGAGGTATGTACCCTTTGGGAATGAAGTTATACGGCATGCCCCAAGGTTGGTTGGGTGGCATGGTATACTGAGGAATATGAGTAGAAAAAATCTCGAAAACCACAGTCCTTTATGGCTCTTCTGGCGGAGGTCGACTTTGTGCAACCACCAGGGCTTCTACCATACTATTGAGTCTTTTAACAGATTCTTTAAGAGTAGTGACCTCTTCTCTAAATTCTCCATTCTCTTGCTCTAAGTACTCCATTCTTTTCTTGCGACTTGAACGAGTGTTGTATGAATGAGACAGCTTGAATGCTTTTCTTCCCCTCCTTCTCCTCTCTCTCTCTCTCTAGAGTAAGGAAAGTGTCGATTAAGACCGCGACGCGTTTCGTCTCAGTGCTACGATTAAGATGATGCATGATATGCAGTAAATAAATGTTTTTCAAGGAAACACCATAATTACATTGTGAAACATCAAAAATTTTATTCATAAACGGAACTCCATTTTTTACAAACTTTGAAAAGGGAAATACAAAGAAACAAAGAGAAAGGACACTAAAATTGTGACGAAGAACCAACTTCACGTTCTAACATCTTCTTCTGTTTCTTGAGTTGAGCATTCTCTGACGTGAGCTGATCGATGATCCAAGAAGCAGGAGGGATATGTTGAGAGAGTGACGTTTGTGTCACTTGTCGTTCGAGTACTATAAGTAACTCTTCCTTCCTTTTTAGGAAATTATGAATCTCAACATTTTCAGCGTTGACGATCCGGTACTTGTTTCTCCATGCATTCCTTTCTTGACACACCTTGGTTAATGCCGCTTGCAGTTTCTCGACATCGGTGGAGAAATGAAGATTGGTTCCCTTAGGGGAATAGATTCTTGATGCGGGTATGGCATTTTGAGCTTAAATGCCCTGGTGCATACCCATTGAAGGTAAGGGTTCAAAGAGATGCAAAGATGTTTCCCTAACAATTTTCTCCCCTTTCTATGAACATGACGCCAGGCTTGGACAATTTCCTTCTTCAGCATGTTACCGTGATCGTCAATGTTCTTGAAGAACAGACCCTCTAATTGAATTTTACTTGGTATGTTTTTCATGGGATAGCCGTATTGACGACGGGCTAAAGCAGGATTATAACTGATTCCTCCCTTAGTTCCGATAAGGGGTACGTTGGAATAACTTCCGCAACTGTAGATGATCTTGGTTTCGTCGTTGTCGTGATTACACCAATCAATGTTCGAGTGAGTGAGGGACATGATTTTGTGTGACCAGTAGAGGCCATCCCTCAGGTTCTAGAAAGTGTCATACTTGGGCATGTGTGAGACGAACCATTCATATAGCAACGGTACAGAACATGTGATTAATCCTCCTTGATGCAAGTTTCTTGAATGCACAGAGTGGTAAGAATCCGCGAGTAAGGTTGGAACTGGATTTCCAATTAAGAAGATCTTAATTGCGTTGATGTCGACGAAGTTGTCAATGTTTGGGAACAGAAATAATCCGTAGATGAGTAATGCCAAGATGTCCTCAAAAGCACTCATATCTTGGATGCTGACGAAGTACCGAGCTTGATCCATTAGGAACATGGAGGGTAATCCTTGAATTCCTCCTTTACTCACCATATGAGTTCTGACGTCGACTACGTTCAAGGGAGTAGTTGTTGCAATGATGACATCGTCAGGGTTCTTTTCCAAACCGGTGTACAGATCTTGCACGTACATGGGTATTCCAACCAGACGAGAATACTCCTCCAACGTAGGCATGAGTTGATAATTTGGAAAGGTGAAATAGTGATACATTATATCGTGAAACTGTACCAACGTGGGAAGGATCCCATCCACAATGTTGGTATTGAGAAGAGGTAGAAGTTTTCAATACATCTCCTTGAAAGCCTGGGGGTTGACCACCAGTTTTCCGAGCTTTCCAATTTGTCGACCTTAGGAATTTTGAAGGTGTATTTCTTAGCTTTCTTTCTTCCGTAATCCATGGTATAGATCCTTAAATCCTTTCTCCGCTTCTTTCTTTCCCTCTCTCTCTCTGAAGTTCATAACGTTTGTTATTTAGTTTCCTTGAAAAACGACTCAAAAAAGACTCTTTATTTTTATTATTATGAATGAATGCGCACACAAAAGTTTTAGCAAACATGGGGTAGAAGGGTGTAGTTGTCATGAAGTCACGTCTCTAACCTCGCCCCAGGGTGAACTATGGATTTTGATTTTTGTACTTGTAGAATGGGTTCTACGGATCTCAGAGTCCATTACTCGATCTTAAATATATGTTTGAAGGTATCTCTAAGAGAATCTTTTTTAGTGTAGTATCTGTGTGACAATTACTTTTGTAATCACCACTCTACATCCTAAGAGGCTTTAAATGGGGTTAAAGTGTTTCTAGGTCCTCCTATTACAAAATCAGTCTCTGAAAGTATTGGCGCAGTTAATCACAACCAGCCTGACGTATCCTAAGAGTAGATTTGGACCAAGATTAGAGGCTTCACCGGGAAGACATCCTCAATCCTATCTTATGTTGCACTCAAATCCGGGTGTAGGATTTCTCACCACAAGGGGGAATCAAGCCCTTTCCCGATACAAAACCCATAAAAGTAAACAAGTAGAAATACATCAAACACATGATATGACATAGAGGTTAGGTAGAACCTCTCTTGTTTGAGGGGGAATTTCGCATCCCTAATTCCTCATTGGGGTTGGACCAGCACAGGTCAACCATTGGTTTAGATGAAAACCAAGGTTATTACTTGTCCCCAGCAGAGTCGCCGTTTTTCTGTGGTGTCGTTATTTTTACCTTCCTGTTTCACTTGGGAGGATGGCACGTTGGACCCTTCACGCAAAATTTGGAAGGAGAGAGGCGCCCTTGTGGGAGGAATTTTATTTCAGTTCTTCCTACGATAGCACACGAACTTTTTAATTATCCTACGAGGAGGAAGGGGAAAAGATTGCAAATAAACCCTAAGAGTTTTCTAGGTGTGGGGATTTCACCTAAACATATATTCTGGAGTCTGGGAGGTTGGTTATACATAGGGAAGGTTTTAAGCACCCTACATATCCATAGTAATCTACGGGAACCTTCTCTGTGTCTATGTGTTTGTGTTTGTTGCTTGATTGGGAAAGTTTCTCCTTTGTGTTAGGAGATAGAATTGAATTTAAATGAAAGAAAGATGACCTGACTGTTTTTGGTTTTTTATTAGCTCGCTAAGATTCCTTGCGAATCTCATGCCTACATATCCCTAATGGAAGTCAGAGCTCTTTGTAGTTCGAGAAACTAATTAGGGAAATGAATTGATTTTGGGTGCCTTGTTTAAACTCAAGGTTGAAGTTTGAATTAAATCTCTGCTTGTAGAAAAGAGACAAGTTGTCAACTTAACGGAGAGATATTTCAATTGTTTTACCACAAACGTTTAAAAGTGAGTGAAAATGAGGGTTCTTTCATGATAAGAGAGGGACCTTACTTAAGTGTTTGCAAGTATGCCAGTATCATGTTATATGAAAGAACAATCATAATGAAAATTTTACTTTATAATAAGAGAGGGACCTTACTTGTGTGTGTGCAAGTATGCCAGTATCATCTTATATAAAGTAAAAGATTTCAACCATTAGAGGAAGACATCAGTCTGGACGTGAAGTCAATAGAGCAGGCAGTCTTATATCAATCTAAATGGGAAATGTTTTTTATATGAAAATGATGTTTGTTATGTTTGAATTTGGTATAACAATTGAAAAGTCTATTCATAAATATGAATCATGTCTCACTTTTGTAAGAAAGATTTAGACTTTTTGACTAGCTTGCATAAGGCCCAAGCTTGAGGCTAAAAAGATTTTTGATTGACTCTGGGAGATGACTCCACTGGGGATTGATTTTGACTGAAGAAATTTGTGTTATGTACGAAGCCCATAATTGAGGCTAACTCTAATGAGGATTACTCTGTTGAGTAGAGATTGATGGATGAAAGTCCAGAACTGAGGTTGACCCTACTGGGGATAGTACTCTGTTGAGGATTTATTGATGGAGGCTGACCCTTTCCAGGGGATTTATTGATTTATGGATTTATGGATTAAGGGATGGAGGCTGACCCTTTCCAAGGGAGACTGTACTTATTGTTTAAAGCCCAAGATTAAGGTTGACATTATTGAGGAAAACAAATATGAAATCTTGACTCTACTTAGGAGAAGACTTACTGGAGATTGAAAATATAGGTGATAGAGACTGCCCATGTCTCTCATTCCAAAAGGTGAACTCAATACTGAGATTGGGATATACTTGGCTTGTTTGAAGTCTGGTTTGAAGAATAGAAGAATCTCACCAGGGTAGGCTAAAAGGTAACTAAAGACCTGCTCCTATGTTTATAAGAAACCTGACGGGTCCTTGTATACAAGCTCAAGAGGAAGCTTTGCAATATGCTTTTAAGAAGCCCGTGGGTCCTTGTATTGTGAGCCCAAGAGGAGGCTAATCGAGGGGCATCGAGGGTCCTTGTTATAGCACAAGAGAAAGGTATGTTGGCTTTGAACTTAGTTTGGCTCTAAGAAAATGGGTAAGAGGTTTCACCGAGAATAATTCCTCTTGGGTAGATGTGCCATATTTTTGTTCTAAGGCTTTTTTCAAGATGTTTCACCGGGAATAATTCATCTTGAGGTTGAAACTATGGAAATCTAATTAGGAAAGAGCCTTCACCAGGAAGACATTCTCAATCCTATGTCACAGTCCTATAATATATATACAGTTTATTTGTCCTAAGGTTTTTCTCAGATGGAGTTCTAAACAGTGTATATACAGTTTATATTTGACAGAAATGTAAATAAAAGCTGTAAATTGAAAGTTGTAATGCCTAACCTGGATAAAGAGAAGGCCTTTGAAAGATGTATGTTTAAATCCTTACCATCAGCTCGGTTGTTTATTGGTAATAGTATTAAAAATAAAAAGGGTGTTGGGACTTAGACTCAAGGAGAGGCCCATGTGAAATTGATTTGAAATTGAAGTTGTTTTGAAAACAAATTGAGAGTTGATTGAAAACAGTTGAATTTGTTTATTGAAAACAGTTTTGAAGTTTTGTTTTGAAAACAGAAGAAGTGAAGATGGACACTAGGTCACATAGATATGTGAAGAGTTTCACCGGGAATAATGCCCTTCAATACCAGAAGAATGTTTTGAAAAATAGATGAGGAGTCTACTGTTTAAAAAGAAATGTTTGAAAATGAAAAGGAAAAAAGGGATGGGACTTACACTCTATTAGAGGCCCAAAAGATTGATTGCATTTTGAAAACTGTATGTACAGAAGGTGTTGTGTGTTACACTCTTTAATATTCAAGAGGCCCAAAAGATTGATTTAGAATGAACAAGCTTTGATCACAAAATATTTACAAAGTGATTAGGTTTGAAAAATATAAGTAAAACTATATTTTAAAAGTATTAAAAATACTTAAAAATATACCATTTTAAACCTAATAAAAATATATCAAATAAATACTATTTTTGTGATTTTTTTAGATATTTATAAAATAGGTATGATAAATGAAAAGTGTGTGCAAACACAAGTGAAAATGATTAATTTTGATAGGTGAAATGATTCAGTGAAGTTGTTAAGAAAAATGAAGAAAAATAGCATAAATGGTTGGTTTTGTTGGTAGCAAGGTTTCAACCCACTCCCCAAGGGGGAGCCAGCACAAATCAAGCCAATTGGGCTACATCCCCAGTGTGATAGAAGAATGCATCCATTTGATAATATTTGAAAACACGTTATTTTGAAAATGTTGGAAAAATATGAAAACAAAAGGTCTGAGGGGGGGATCGAACCCCAGACCTTAAGCATGTGAGGACTTTGGACGAGCGCTGTGGCCACTGGGCTAACGATGATTTCAAGTCATAACATGCAAACCATTCAAAATATAATAAACTCATTTTTGGAAATTTGAAAATGGCGCCACCACCATCGTCTTCAACCTCAAGTCTTTTTGGAAATTTTGAATTTCCAACTCTCTCATTTCTCAACCAATGGCCAACATGTAAACGTGAAACTTGTTCTAAATTCACTCACGATTCCAGATATGTAACTAATATGGATTAAAATTAACTATAGCTATTGAATTAACTAAAGTACGTGAAGAACCCTAAAATTGAAAATGAAATTAAATGATGATGCTAATGAATAAATGAATGATGATAGAGGGTTTTTGATCCTCTGATGATGTTGAACAAACTAATATCGAGCTATAACAAAATAGATGCAAAAATGATAGAGGTAGAGTTTAAAAAAATACCTATGAAACTGAAGGTCGATGGCTATGGTGGAGGACTCCCAGCAATGAATGGGTAATTGCAGAAGTTTCCTTGTACCTCAGGGATGCTATATGGACCTTTATTTCTCTTTGATTCCTTCTGAAATGTTCAACTCAACCTCTCCTATATGAGCTCCAAGTGAGAATGGGGGATGTTGATTCTGCACTTACAGAAGTGTTGCAGGCATCTGGATAGCTTCACTACACCCCAAGGAACATGTTGATATGTTCAAACTCTATTGACACCCTCTGAATTGCTCTGCACGACCTCTCTTGCTTAAGCTCTAATTTGAAAGTGGATATGGTGATCCTCCACTTTCATAAGTGTTCCAAGTGCTTGGATCACTTCTAATGAACCTCCTTGAGATGTTAGAAGGCTTACTTTCAAAGGAAGAGCTTTGGTTTGAAGAATTCGATTCTTCTTGCCAAGGAACCTAAGAATACAAGAAGCAAGAGGGAGAGAAGGAGAAAGCAAGAATTTTAGTTTCTTTGGTGTGTCTAATACTCAGAAGAGCACTTCTATTTATAGGCAAAATGATCATAGTAGAGAGTGAAGCAAACTTAGCAAGGTCACTCTTAGAGTAGCTTAGGCATGAAGAAATGTGAAATATCCAAATGCAATGATGGATTTTTTTTATACCACTCCCTAGCACTCGGCTTTGCTTGCTTGATCTTAGGGGACAATTCTGATGCATAAATGAGCTCCAATTGGTTAGGAAGAGATTCGTTTGATGAATCACCACTTGGCCATAAATTTCCCAAAAGTAATCATTACATAATCACATGTTTTTGTTTTTGGGAATATTCTCCAATCCTTATGCAATGATGAAAATGATTACATGGCATCTCTACTGATATGTTATGTGTCATGTAGCATCAATTGGTAGAGGTAATTGCACAAAATTGGCAAGAGGCAAAAATTTGGTTATGGCTCAAAACAACTTCAAATGCCCAACTTTGAACATGCATAACTTTCTGCTTAAAATGAATTTGGAGATGGTTGAGCATAATTTGGAAAGCCTCTGATATATACTTCAATTCATTAGTTTGGTGTTTCTTCAAAATCATTTGGGAAGTTTGTGAAAATTGGCCCTGAAGTTGGAATAAAACTAGGTTTTCTCTCCATTTTTAACTTGGCAGTAACTTTGAAGTTCCATATCTTTTCAATGGTTGATCTTTTGCATAATCAAGAGGTGTGACAAAGTTGTTCATTGGACCAAAATCTACAACTTTGATGTTGGAAGTTTTCTTCAGTTTGTACTTGGAATTTTGAGATATTCTCTCTCAAAGTTTGAAGAAAACCCTTGAAAAACACTTAGAAAAATTTCTACGTATGAAAAGTCAAACTTTGACTTTTTGATCCCTAATTGATTTTCTTGGTCAAATGACTTTACTAATCATATATTGATGATTTTGATCTTCAAAATTCCATGGTTGGCCAAAAATCCAAAAAGTCAAAGGTGATCTTGTACAGTTGACTTTTTCCTGATGAAGTGCAATCTCGGATTTTTGTGAATCAAGCCCTCCTACTCAAATGAATGAAGTGAATGGATTATATTGAAGTATTAGAGGTCTTTGAATCATGGTTTGAGTGGTGGAGCCATGTCTTGATTAAAAGTCAAATGTCCAGAAGAATTAGGTCAAAAACCCTAATTGTGGACCAAATGAAATTAATGACTATGGATCTTGAATTGAAGTACAAATTCCATTGGATATTGATATAGGTATTATTTTAAGATGATGGGGTGTCTTAATCGTGTCTTGAAGCTCTGAAAGTATTCCCAAAGGTGATCCCTGATTTCAGTCTTTGATAGGCTCAAAACCCTAGTTTGGTGACCTGGGTAGATCTGAGGCCTGATGCCTGGGGATTGAAGATCATAGGTGGATGGATGAAACATCTTGGTTCCTTTGATGGTGTTGTGAATCATGTTGACCATTGATTGATCCTTTGCCTGAATCTCATAGACTGGAAACCCTAATAGAATACCTAGTGAATAGGTTATTGCTCTGGGTATCCATATTGATCTGACTAGGAGATTGTGAAATGTCAGATGATGTGACATCTTAGGGGGGGTCAAAATTAGGGTGTGACATGTAGAAAAAGGGGAATGTATACTTGGTTTTATAGACTCATAACAAACTCGCATACATTTTTACTAAACAACCTCTTAAAGAAAATTTATTTTTCATAAGAACAGGACCAGGAATTTAAAACCAATCATGCGTAAATTAATATATGTGAATCTACGTGCTTATGTCTGTATCTTTTAGCCTATTTACCTTTTCGATTTCGACAAAGGAGTGAAGTATATTCTTAGTGGGAGTAGGATATACTCTCTATTTAACTCATGGGGAGTTTAGTTACTCCATATATATATATATATGGATGTGTTGTCATCATCAAAAAGGGGGGGAATGTGAATGTATGTGCTTTCAGGTAACAAAGAATAGTATCTGAACTTTTGATGACAACAACACAAGGAAACAACCCTCAATATTATAAGAGAACTCAATATCAAGTGCTTATACAATTAGATACTATCTAGCAAAATCTTGAAGCTACTTTGATGAAAGTTGTGAATGATTGTCAGGTCTTGTCTGTCTGAGTGAACTAAGTACTATATGAAGGCTATCTGATTGTTGGCATACATTTTGCTAAAACACTCTAAGGAAGATCATATTGGAAGGGATGTTATATGACTTAGCATTCAGACTTCAACATGTTGAAGAAGATGTCATGACATCCTGGCTGCAGAAAGGTGGTCTGGCACTTGGATCAAGCTATTTTATTTGCTCAAGAATCTTTATTTTAGCTCAGAATTTTCGGAGAAATCATTTAGCTGATATTTTTGCTAAGATGGTTTCAATCAAAATATTTCCTCATTGTCTATTATTGGATACATTTTAGGAAAGATTGGATTGAAGACCCAATTTCTTGGAGAACAAGTAGCAGAGTTTTTGGCAGCCTCTCTGCTGCGATTTGAAGCCCAGCCCAGAAAAAAGACTTACCTATAAATAGAAGGGTTGTAACCTAATTTAGGTGTGGAACTGATATTATTTCTTTTAGGGTTTAGGAATATTTATTTTTTTATGTGTTCCTTATGTGCACATTCACAAACCATTAGGTGTTGAATGTTGTTTTCATCTCTGAAGCTTTTAAGAAAGGAGAGTATTTGCATCCTTGTAAGCTTTGAAGCATCGAGGAGGAGGTTGATCTGGAAGATTTCTTCTGGTTATTTTTATTTTATTTTTTTTATTTTGTCACAGGGAGTGTGACTAGAAGGGATGTGAGTAGGGCCTCATACCTAGGTGAGACTTAGGTAGAAATCATAGGAAGAGTAATGATTAAGTGAGAAGGGTAAACTGGGACTATTTAACTTTGAATTGATACTATCGGATATTGATTTCATCCTGGCTTGGTGGCCCCCAGAGTAGGAAGGATTGTTCTGAACTGGGTAAACATATCTGTTATACCCCAAAATTTGCCCGCATCTTTTTTCAAGAAAACTCCAATCTAAAAATTAAGAGTCTCATATAATCATGGATTTTTATTTCAATAAATATCCTGACATGTGAAATACTTAGTTTTTAGAATTTTTCTTATACAGTATTTTGGCTTGCAGTTGAATTTATTCTTACGCAAACGCCAAATACTGTTTATTACTTCACACATGCTATTTATTTATTTACAGATAAATAGTACTGACACAATTGGTACAGAGTTAAATCTTTTGCAGGCGCAGAATCAGGAAACTCAGACTGTACTGGTAACAAGTAGATTATTATTATCTTTTGTTTCCCATTAATTTTTGTACTATATTCCATTATTTTCAAAATCTTTTCAAATCTCTTTTTCAAAAAAATCAAATCCTAACTTTATTCTATACATCTCTCTTTTTCCCAACACTATCATACACTTTCTTTCAAATCTTACTTCCACTCAAATTTTCCTTTTGTACAGAATCACTTCATTCCCCAACGTCTCTATCCTTCTTTCCATTCTACAAATACCTCTCATTTTTCCATAAAAATCTCACATCAAATTCTAACTCATCTCTCAAATTTCTACTTCATATCCATCCTTTCTTCTTCCCCGACAAAATGGCGAAGTGGTGGGAAACGTGTTTTCTTATGGTCATCACCATTGCTACGGTGATCATGTCTTTTTTCTGTCTACATAGCCCGGAACACTGTGGACCTGGGATGCTTGCACTCCCAATCATCTACATGTTATTATTTGTAGCATGGATTATTAATCGTCATTCTTAAAATTTGCCGTATTTCTTATTTCTTAAATGTACCGTTTATTCGTCGTACTGTTCAATATAGTATGTAATGTTTGTACTGTCAGTATTAAATGTTGTACTATTTGTCATACTGTTGCTTAATTATTCAGATAATATTTTGTGTGTTTTATGCCAGTCAAATATTCATTTTTCTGTGCATTAAATGATTTTCAGGGTTATTATCGGTAATTTTGCTCGCGTACAGTAAATATTAGTTATTTATTATGTCTGTGTTTTTAACAAGTCATGTAAATAAACTTTAATTTTTCACATAAAACAAAAAACAACAAAAAGAAAATTAACTTTGACTATTGATTTTTCACTCTAACTGCTACATTAATACCTGAACAGTCAGTTGACAGTCAAACTGCTGGCAGTACAATTCTCAGTGTTTTGTACCATCAATCAAATCAATCTTTTACAATTCAAAATTCCAAGATTTTTGTCCTAGAAGTCTTCTGAATATCACATGATTAGCAGAGACTCAACACTGCACAAAAAACAGGTACGCTTAACTGTCTCCTACACAAACAGTCCCTGACTAGGGTTTTCTTGTTTTTACAGGAGAAACATGTTTTTGAGACCTCAAATTGATTTCATGGACGTCCATATATCTCAAAGTACCATCACACAAATTTTCAGACTTCAATTCACTCAGACGCACCGTCAGCAACTCAAACAGTCAACAGACGACCCGTTTGACCAAAAAAGTCAACAGACAGTCAAAAATGAAATTTTTTGTCAACATCCATATTTTGTCAAAAGATTCATCATTTGATCATTGGATGATCATAATTCATCAAGGAAAGATCAAAAATCAACAAAACCCTAAGATTCAAAATTAGGGTTTTCTCCTAAAAAGTCAACTGAACTTTGACTGGCCATAACTCTCTCATCCTTCATCCAAAAAATTCAAACCAAAGCTCATTTTGAAGGAAATTCAATTATCTTTCAAATTCAATTGATCCCATGGTCATTACATTCACCATTTGAAAAATATGAACAAAGACATTACAGGTCATTTTCAAAGTCAACAAAAAGACACTTTTTTCAAAAGGACACACAAGGAGCATCAAAAATCATTTTGACATGAGACCAAAGACATTGGTTAGAGGACTCTTTGAGGTTTCCAAAAAGTGCAAGATCTCCTTCATATGACAAAAATTGAGGGATTTACACCTTGTTGAAGTTGGCTAAATTTTGGGAAAATGCATAAAACCAACATTGCTCAAAAATGTATTTTTTCCAAATGGGGCCAAGTTTTCATGGTTCAAACATGTTTGCCATGATATTATGGGCCTCCCACGACCAAGACAAAGCCCACACCATTTTTATCCATTTTTGGCTTAATTTTATCTTATTTTAAGATTAAATGAAAAAAGAAAATGGAAGGATAATGGATAGCTTAGTTTCTAAGCATGAGTCATCCAAGAATCTTCAATTTTCTGCAGAAGATTGAGGTACAAGGCAAGAGCATTGAAGAGAAGCAAGACTTGGTCAACAATTCAAAGGTTTTAATATAAAAAAATCAAGAATTCAACAAAGGCAACTAAAGGCTTCTTGGCTTCAATTCTAAGCACAACATAGCCTATATAAAGGCTATAACACTTCACAAATGAAAGGGAACGAAATTAGAGCCAAACTTCTGCTTGTAACACACTTGTAATCACTTAAATTTTTCAAAGAAACTTAAAATTTGAATTTTAAGTTTAAGTCATTTTCAATACAAACTAAGCATTCAAACACCTTCCTTAAGCATCACTGAGCATATTCCAATCATTTCAAAGTCTTGAAACTCACTGAACCAAGTACTACAGGTCACGATTGGTTCGAACTAAAATCAACTTGTATCTCATAATCCACGCATGCTTAGCAAGATGTAGACATATATTTGAACTTAGTTTGACGTGTAGATCATTTCTGGAAGTTTAATTGAGTTTTGGATGCTTGTACACGAATCTACCATTTTAGGGTTTTCTAGTTCAAATTTAGGGTTTTTAGTTAGAGCCAAAATTAGAACAAATTAAGGGCATGGTTGAATTCAGTGGAACAAGACGAATTGAATGGACCTATCGCGCCTAATTTCTATGCACGTTTACCCCTGTTCGCTATTTTTGCAGATTTAGGGTTCATCAATTACAGCGCTTTTGCATAAAAGCGCTGTTAAAAGTGGTGTCTGGAGGTTGAAGACGAAGACGTGTCCTCACCCCATTGGTTCACACGCGCGCGTTTTTTTAAATTTAATTTTTCTAATCCAGTGTGCTGCAGGTATATCACGTGTCACACGCCTTCAGGCCTTCCACCATCTGATTTCATTAATCTCCTCATCCAACGCTCTAGCCTTGCCAGTCCATGCTATAGACTCTATAACCCACCACATCTGATCACTGCTTATTTATTTTTCTATTTTATTTTAATTTTCTTGCAAAATTAATTAAAAATAGTTTCAAAAATCCAAAAAATACACAAAAAATATTTTTAAGTTTCTAAAATAATATTTTATTTTCTAACATAAAAATATTTTATTTTTCTTCATAATTTCAATATTTTGCATAATTAATTAGTTTATATTTATATATTTGCTTTTTAATTATTTTAACCGATCAAAAAATCATAAAAAATTTGTTCTTCATATTAAATATTGTTTATATATTATAAGCTAATTTTGTACATATTTTGAATAATTTTCTCTTTAAGTTTTAATTATTTGTGTAATTATTTGCATAATCATGTGTTAATTAACTTAATAAATTTCAAATCAATTTCAAAAATTCAAAAAAATTAGTTTTGTTTTAAAATTAATTAGCAAACATTTTGAACATATTTTGAACTTAATTTTTAGGTTTAAATTTTATTTCCACCTTTTCCTCATTTTAATTAAATTAATCATGCATTAATCATAATTAAAATAAATCATAAAAAATCCAAAAACATTTCTTTATTTTCTTGCTATTTAAATTCCTAGATAAATGTATAGGTTGTCAAATCTATGTAAATAGGCGTAGTTTACATTTCATGCAAATCGATGTAATAGCGTAGATTTACTTTCCGCATTTTACATTTCCGCATTTTAAATTCCAGCACATATAAACTGCGTGTATGTCAAAGATAAAATTGAACCGTTAGATCACTAACTCCAAAAGATAAAATATCTGAATTCAAACACAATCACACTTGCACCTCCTAAGGTAATCCCTTCTCATTCTTTTCAAAATCAAAGTCAAAATTCTACTGTTTCGAGTACAAAATCGAACCTTTTGTTTGTATCCGGTGAAAGGATAGATTTTTAAAGGAAATAGGATAAAGACCTTACAACTCAGGGTAGACCTCCTAAACGGAGGTCCACAGAACTGGCGACTCTGCTGGGGAATTACTTTCAAAAAACAAAATGTTTTCAAAAGGGGTTACCTTAAGAGAATAGATCACTTCGATGTTTTCAATTGTTTGACTTGATTGCTCTATTTTTCAAAGGTTTGTTTGGGTATTTTGCTTGTGTGGAAGATTCTAACCCGAATCTTGAGATACCTTAAGTATATGACAATAGACCAAGGAAACTGTACGGCATGTACCGATACGGTTGATCTGGTAGTCATCGTTAGTGCGATACTTTGGTTTATACTGATGTCCCTTGAAAACGATCAAGGAGTATATTAGGCTTCCGAAATGTCATTAAACACTAATTTGTCTTAGAACCTTTTTAGTTGAACTTGACTTATGACCTATTAAGTGGCTAGCTTTGAAATTGATCGAAGTTAGTTATCCTCGAGGAATATTTTGATCGGCCGCTCGAGCGCCGTATTGAGATGTTACCTCCAAGGATCATAGAACCCGAATACTATTCTAGGACAGGTTTTAACCAACTCAACTTCAGTGGGGAGGGTATCACCTATCAGCTCCATGCAAGCCTTTAAACCTAAGGCTTTTGTTTGATTTGTTTGTGTGTGCCACATGTTTGACATCATAAGCATCATAAGCATATCATTTTCTCACTAAGCACTTCAAGGATCAAAGAGTTTACCTTTGTTTATTTGCAGGTAATGGCTCCCGCCACCAGAGATTACATACGAATCAACATCTCAACGGTACCATCTGAACTAAAAGACTTGGTATCAGAATTCCCCAGAAATGTTCAATTCACCGAAAGGCATGGTCACCTACTCCATTTGGTTACCTCAAAATTTGAAGAAGACATGATACGGGTCCTGTTCCAGTTCTTTGACCCTGAACATCATTGCTTTACCTTTCCTGATTACCAGTTGGTACCCAATTTGGAAGAATTCTCTGAACTAATTGGATTACCTGTTCGAAATCAATTACCTTCCACTGGTTTAGAAAGGATTCCAAAACCTGAAGTCATTGCTGCTGCTTTACATTTGCTAAAATCAGAAATCGAGTCCAATTGGGAAACAAAGAGTGGAGTTAAGGGTTTGCTTGCTAAGTTCTTATTGGAAAAGGCTCGATTACTGCTAGAAAACAAAAGTTATCCAGCTTTTGAGGAGGTTGTGGCTCTTTTGATCTATGGTTTGGTATTATTCCCTAATCCTGATCAGTTCATAAGTGTACACATCATCAACCTTTTCCTAACCCGTAACCCGGTACCAACATTGCTGGGAGACATTCTACATTCTCTACACACTCGTACCATGAAGAAACGAGGAACTCTTATGTGCTGTATACCACTACTGGCTAGGTGGTTTACATTTCATCTTCCCCGATCAGTGTTAAGAAATGAACAAAGAATGCAATGGTCTCGCAGGATTATGTCTTTGTCTCATTCAGATATCCGGTGGAACAACTTCTTTCAAAGAGACATTACTATCATTGATCATTGTGGAGAGTACCCTAATGTGCCACTCCTTGGCATCAAAGAGGGCATCACTTACAATCCCTCTTTGGCTCTATGCCAATTCGGATACGCAAGGAGCAACGGTCCTCATGACATGATTATCCGTGGCATTGTGTTTGATTACGAGAATGATTCTCATAGACACCGACGCAGGTTCATACATGCATGGGACATTGTCTATAGAATAGAAAGCAAAACGCTAGGGCAATGGAATTCTATTCCTATGGAACCTTACCTCAGATGGGTCCGTACTCATGCTCAGAAACTCATCATGCCATATCCCGCTATTTTACCTGTGACCTTTGAGCCAGAAGTCGAAGGAGACAAACCTCAAGTTATTCTACACCCGGATATGCCAACTGACCTGGAAGAGCTGCAAAAATCTTGGGTTCAACTAAAAGAGGAAAGAGATACCTTCAAGGCACACTGTCAAGACTACGAGAGAAGGATATTGGAGCTCACCGGACAACTTCAAGAAGAACAGCAGATCAACACATTCCTGGGTGCAAAGAGAAAGCGTCCATGGGAGACCTGAGGGATCATTCATTTCTTTTATTTCTGTTTTGTAAGCCCAAATGAGGCAAAGAAAAAAAAGCAAAAAAAAGAAATAAATTGTTTAACTAATGTTTGTTTCTCCTTTGTTTTAACAAATCTAAACTCTAAGATCCTTGAAAACATTGCACACACATTGCATTCATATACATTGCATTGCATATACATTGCATTCATATACATTGCATCCATTCATACACATTTCATAACAGGTTCACATGACGGATTTCTCATCTTCTCGCTGTTTATTTCAGTCAGAAGAGATGGAATCTGAAATGAGCATCAAGAATCTCGAAGCACAGAATGCCCAAGTTCAAGTGGCAATTCTAGAACTGGCAAAGGGGCAACAAGAACTGAAAGCCCTGATGATCAAGAAGAAAAAGAAGCCCAAAGGATCTGTAGGCTTGAGTCACCTGAAAAGGAAGATCAAAATCCCAGTCAAAAAGTTCAAAAAGCCACCGATCCCTGAAACAGTCGGTGATGATGGACAAGGAGACAATCACAGCAACCAGGGTTCTGCTAAACCCTCTCTCTCTTCCAATGAAGAAGATGATCATTCTGGGGACGAACCGGATGATGACAAGTACCAACAGCTGGAAGAACGTATGAAAGCTATGGAGATACAAAAAATACCTGGCTTAGATTTCAATGATCTGGGACTCATCTCGGATGTTGTTATCCCTCCAAAATTCAAAGTTCCTGTCTTTGCAAAATATGGAGTTTCTTGCCCAAAACTACATCTGAGATCCTATGTGAGGAAGATACAACCTCATACAACAGATAACAAATTGTGGATTCACTTCTTCCAAGAAAGTCTGTCGGGTACACAACTCGAGTGGTACTACCAGCTGGAAAGTACCAAAGTCCATACTTGGGAAGAATTGGCTGCTGCTTTTTACAAACAGTACCAATACAATGCTGATCTTGCACCAACCCATACTCAACTAAGGGGCATGTCCATGGCACCAAAAGAAAGTTTCAAAGGATATGCGCAAAAGTGGAGAGATATGGCTGGAAGGGTTCAACCACCCTTATCTGATCGCGAGCTGGTCGACATGTTCATGGGCACTTTAACTGGCCCTTTCTATAGTCATTTGCTGGGAAGCTCATCATCAGGTTTCACTGACCTGATATTGACCGGAGAACGTGTCGAAAGTGGCATTCAAAATGGAAAAATTCAAATAGGCTCCTCCTCTGGTACTACAAAAAGGCCCATCAGCGGGAGAAATGAGGTCAATACAATGCAAATTCAGAAAGGTCGCAAAAATGAGCAGCATCAATCTGTAGGGGCAGTTCTGATCTCCGCATCTGCGCCTCAAAAAGATCAACAGCCAAAATATACGCGTCAACCAGATGCACCAAGAAGAAATTTCACCAGAATCAACATGCCAATCTCTCAGGCATTGCAGCATTTGCTAAAAGCAGATCTGATCACATTAAAAGGTCCTCCAAAGAATGTCAACACTTCCTCTCCGAGTTATCGCCCTAATGCAACATGTGCCTATCACTCAAACTGTCCAGGACATGACGCAGATCACTGTTGGGCCCTGAAAAATAAAATACAAGATATGATAGATGCTGGGGAAATTGAGTTCGATCCTCCAGAAACTCCAAATGTCATCACTGCACCTATGCCAAAGCACGACAAAACTGTTAACGCTATCCTGGACACTGTTTACATCTATGATGTGAACGAATTATCAACTCCACTCTGCGAAGTCAAAGGAAAGCTAATCCAAGCTGGTTACTTTCCAGGATGTGACCCCGATTGCTTTTATTGCTCATACCTGCCCAATGGTTGTGAAAATCTGAGAATGGGAATTCAAAAGTGGATGGATCGCCGTATCATTATGTTTGAGAGGCTCCCTTTTCAGTGATCTCCAGTTTACCATTCAAAATCTCTGCCAAGGCTCCATTCAAAATTTCTGCTACACTCAAAGTGGCATCAGTAGTCATTGCTAGCCCGACTCCATTTTCATACTTCTCAGACAAAGGTGTCCCATGGGGTTACGACACTAATGTTTATGTCCATGGAGTTAAACAGAATACCTCGACTGAAAAGGCCGCAAAGTTAACTACTCCAACTGTGGATAATATTGTGGGTACCAGCAAGATCACGAGAAGTGGAAGAATCTTTTCACCAGAAATTTCTCCAAATGTTGCTGCCGGTCCAGTCCGAGTCCCAGTTCCTAATCAAGATGACAGCGCTCGAGGCAAAGAGCCACAAGTTGAACAAGTTCAAACCCCGGTGGAGATCACTGCTGAGGATCCATCAAAGCAAGAAATGGAGGAAATATTGAAAATCATCTGCAAGAGTGATTACAATATTGTTGAGCAACTAGGGCACACCGCTTCAAAAATCTCAATGCTATCTCTGCTAAAATATTCAGAAGCTCATGCCAAAGCTCTGATGAAGTTCCTGAAAGCTGCGCATGTGCCTCAAGAGATCTCAGTCGACCAATTTGAGAATTGTGTTGCCAATTTAACCGTGAACAATGGCCTCGGTTTCTCTGATGTTGATCTAACCCCTGCTGGAAAAAATCACAACAAAGCCCTACATATCTCCATTGAATGTAATGGCACCACTCTATCTCATGTGCTGGTAGATAACGATTCTTCTTTGAACGTGTTACCAAAAACAGTACTAGAAAAGCTTGACTTTGAAGGAATTGTGTTACAACCAAGTGATGTTGTGGTAAGAGACTTTGACGGGTCAACAAGAACGGTATACGGAAAAGTGAATCTCCCAATCAGAGTGGGTTCTCAGATCTTTGATTCTATCTTTTACGTAATGGAAATTCACCCAGCCTATTCCTGTTTACTTGGACGCCCTTGGATACATGGGGCAAACGCTGTAACTTCTACCCTGCATCAGAAGTTAAAATATCCAGTAAAAGGAAAGATTGTCACAGTGTATGGCGAAGAGGAATATGTGGTTAGTCACCTAAGCAATTCCAAATATGTTGAGTTGGAGGACGAATTCATCGAAACTCCCTGCCAATCTTTTGAGGTGGTCTCTCCAGATGTCTCTACCACCAAGCATATTCCTGCTACTCCAACTACAACTATGGCTTCTCTCAAAGATGCCAAAGCTGTGATCGAACAAGGTGATTGCACAGTATGGGGACAGCTTCCCGATATACCCTACAAGTCCGACAAGCTAGGCCTGGGCTATGATAGTGGAAATCAAAAGAATGATCAAAGTCCTCGTTCTGGAGGATTAATGTCACACTTCGTCAGCCAAGAGGTAAACGCCATTGAAGATGAAGGAGTGTTCTTGAACCATATCATTCAGCCATATCCAGATGAAATTCCACCCATTTCCATGGGAATGTGGGATGCTGTGGGAGAACCAAGTGGCGGGTATAATTATCAGTATACCGCACCTCAGAATTCTTATATTGCTATGGAAGACATTACCCCGATTGGATGGGGCGATCAATTTGGAAATGACAAGAGTTTCACAAGTCCTGTCGCTGAGCAATATCAAAATCCACCCAAAGAAGTATGGGATACGCTAGGAGAACCCAGTGGCAAATATGACTATATGGTGAAATATTCCGCTCCTTCGAGCTCATAAATTGCTATGAAGGACATTGTCCGAACTGGATGGGATGAACATTACGATGACAATTCCACTCTTGAAGAAGCCAGGGAAATACCAAATAACGAGGGTTGCTTTCTGTCAGAATACACTCCTCACCAGGATGCACAAGTCTCTATTCAAAACATCATCCCGACTGCATGGGACGGCCTTATCGAGCATCTTGCTCAGCCAACAGAGATATCTCAGCCTGGGCTCTCGTATCCAGCAGAGTATATCGCTTATCCCGAAAGATCACCGGCTCATTTTCCCACTAATGAAATCAATGCTGTGGAAGATGAAGAAGACAACTGCAAATGGAACAGCTGGATACTCCCTGCTCACAACAATGGATTGAACAACTGGAAAGCTGAGGATGTGATCTCCTTTGACCAGGAGTAAATGCCATTTCCTATTTTCTTTGTGTATATTGTGCAAAGATAAAAATGGTTCCTGAACTATCGAACCATGAGCTTGAAAGCCGTGTGCCTTGCCCGAAGCGCACTGGTCCTTTTATAAAGGCTTATCATATCATGATCATGTGCATTCAATAAAATCATGGGACGCTTGCATATTTAAATTTTGTGATCCTTTTTCTTTCTTTCTTTGCTTTCAAATAGCTATGTTTTTTTTTTCACACACACTCACATAAATAAAATGCAGATTCACATACACTTTGGATCCAGTCAATAACGATTCTGCTATGGCCCGTCATGACTTTGAAAATCCGATCTACCAAACTAAGGACGAAAGTGAGGAAGATTGTGAAGTACCAAGAGAACTTGCAAGGCTGCTAGAACAAGAAGACAAGGCCATACAGCCTCACGAGGAGCCAATTGAGGTCATCAACTTGGGCAGCAACGAGGAAAAGAAAGAAGTCAAAATAGGGGCTGATTTAGAACACAGCATCAAGCAAAGACTGATTCAAATGCTGCGAGACTACGTCGAGATATTCGCCTGGTCCTATGAAGATATGCCAGGCCTTGACACGGAAATTGTAGTTCATCGCCTGCCAATCAAAGAAGGTAGCACTCCAGTCAAACAGAAACTACGAAGGAGTAGGCCTGATATGTCAAAAAAGATCAAAGACGAGGTTGAAAAATAGTTCAATGCCGGATTCCTAAAAGTTGTAAGTTATCCTCCTTGGATAGCTAACATCGTGCCTGTACCTAAAAAAGACGGGAAAGTCAGAATGTGCGTGGACTACAGAGATCTGAACCGGGCAAGCCCCAAAGATGATTTCCCTTTACCACACATCGATGTACTGGTTGACAATACCGCACAATGCAAGGTATTCTCCTTTATGGACGGATTCTCAGGGGTACAATCAAATCAAGATGGCACCCGAAGACATGGAAAAAACAACCTTCACAACACCCTGGGGAACCTTTTGTTACAAAGTAATGCCCTTTGGTTTAAAGAACGCGGGAGCAACCTATCAACGTGCAATGGTAGCGCTGTTTCATGATATGATTCATCAGGAGATAGAGGTGTATGTCGATGACATGATTGCAAAATCCTACACCGAGGAAGAACATCTGGGTCATTTACACAAGTTGTTTGACAGACTCAAGAAATACAAGTTGCGACTGAACCCAAATAAGTGTACCTTTGGAGTAAGATCCGGCAAACTCTTAGGTTTCATCGTCAGCAGCAAAGGTATTGAGGTTGATCCCGCCAAGGTCAAAGCCATTCAAGAAATGCCTATACCTCGCACCGAGAAACAGGTCAGAGGATTCTTGGGACGTCTGAATTACATCGCCCGATTTATTGCCCACATGACTACTACTTGTGTGCCGATCTTCAAACTGTTGAAGAAAGATCAAGTGGAAAGGTGGAATGACAAATGCCAGTTAGCCTTTGACAAAATCAAAGAATATCTCCAAAAACCCCCAATCTTGTTGCCACCTGGGGAAGGAAGACCGCTGATAATGTACCTAACTGTGTTAGAAGACTCAATGGGGTGTGTACTAGGACAACATGACGAATCCGGCCGAAAGGAGCACGCAATCTACCATCTTAGCAAAAAGTTTACCGATTGTGAAACAAGATACTCACTACTCGAAAAAACTTGTTGTGCCTTAGCATGGGCGGCTCGCCGACTAAGACAGTACATGCTAAATCACACCACTTTCCTAATCTCCAAGATGGATCCTATCAAATACGTGTTCGAAAAACCTGCTCTCTCTGGAAGAATAGCAAGATGGCAAATGATCTTAACAGAATATGACATTCAATACACTTCACAAAAAGCAATCAAAGGAAGTGTGGTAGCTGATCACCAGACGAGGACATTATGCCAGTCAATGACTACAAACAACCAGGACCAGAAGAAGGACCCGAGCCAGGATCCCGGTGGACTATGGTTTTTGACGGAGCTTCTAATGCGCTTGGCAATGGCATCGGAGCTGTGATCATTTCCCCCGCAGGAGGTCATACACCATTCACTACCAGATTATGCTTCAACTGCACTAACAATATAGCCGAATACGAAGCATGTATTCTGGGTCTTAAAGCTGCAATTGATCTAAAAATCAAGTTCCTGGAAGTCTACGGAGACTCGGCCTTGGTAATCTACCAAGTCAAAGGGGAATGGGACACGAAGCACCCAAATCTAATTCCTTACAAAGAATATGTGCTGAGTTTGATTCCTTATTTCAAAGAAATCACTTTCGAACACATCTCATGCGAGGAAAATCAACTAGCTGATGCTTTAGCTACCATGTCATCCATGTTCAAAGTCAGGTGGGACAATGAGGCGCCGATGATCACCGTTTATAGACAAGATGAACCATCCTATTGCAATGAGATCGATGCCGAAGGAACAGAAGAAAAACCATGGTTCCATGAAGTAAAAAGATATCTCGAAGCTCAGGAGTACCCTGAAGGGGCATCCATTAACGACAGAAAATTTCTAAGGAGATTTGCAGCCAAATTCTTTCTAAGTAATGGAACTCTATACAAACGCAACCATGACTTGACTTTACTTCGTTGTGTAAACAAGAAGGAAGCAGAACAGATCATGGGAGACATACACGATGGTGCCTTCGGTACTCATTCAAGTGGACATACAATGGCTAAAAAGATCCTAAGAGCAGGTTATTACTGGTCTACCATGGAAACAGACTGCCATCATCACTCCCGAACCTGTCACAAATGCCAGATATATGCTGACAAAGTACATGTACCTCCAGTTCCATTAAGCGTCCTGACGGCTCCTTGGCCTTTTGCAATGTGGGGTATTGATATGATTGGAGAAATCAAACCTACTGCCTCCAACGGACATCGCTTTATCCTGGTCGCTATTGACTACTTCACAAAGTGGGTAGAAGCAGCTTCATTTGCTTCTATCACCAAGAATGTGGTGGCCCGGTTCATCAAATACAATCTCATTTGTCGGTATGGCATCCCTGAACGGATTATCACGGACAATGGCACAAATTTAAACAACAGAATGATTACTGAACTTTGCACACAGTTCAAGATCAAGCATCATAATTCCTCTCCATATCGACCAAAGATGAACGGCGCGGTGGAAGCTGCCAACAAGAACATCAAGAAAATCATACAAAAAATGACAGTAACCTACAAAGACTGGCATGAGATGTTACCTTTTGCTCTTCATGGTTATCGCACATCTGCGCGTACTTCAACAGGGGCAACTCCGTTCTCCTTAGTCTATGGTATGGAGGCAGTTCTTCCAATTGAAATTCAGATTCCTTCCCTAAGAATTATGAAAGAAGCCAATCTAGACGAAGATGATTGGATTCAAACACGGTTGGACCAGATAAACTTGATTGATGAGAAGAGGCTCGCAGCTATTTGTCATGGTCAGCTATACCAAAAGCGTATGATCAAAGCCTTCAACAAAAAAGTCAAAAGTCAAGCATACCAAACTGGTGGCTTGGTTGTCAAAAGCATCATCTTACCACAAGGTGATCCCAGAGGCAAATGGACTCCCACCTACGAGGGACCATTCATAATCAAGAAAACATTCTCTGGCGGCGCCATGTTGTTTACCACCATGGATGGCGAGGATTTCCCACACACTGTGAATGCTGACATAGTCAAAAAATACTTCGCTTAAAAAAATAAAAAAAAACAGCTCGCTAAGTTGAAAACCTGAAAGGGCAACTTAGGCAAAAAATGAGCATCTCGGTGGATTGAAAACCCCAAAGGGCGATCCAGGCAAAAATTAGAGACTAAACAAATACTATCCCGGTAGGCTGAAAACCTGAAAAGGCAGCCTAGGCAAAAGTTAGGGAATAAAGCGTACAACTGTGTTCCGTTCAGCTGCCTACTCACCGTCAAGATTCAACACATCAAAGACACCGATCAGTCCAATCACTTTCTTCTAACAAGTGAGGGATGAGATGCTCGAAGACAGATTGGCCATAGCAGAATTGAAACTTGACTGGATTGTTTTCACATAGCTATTTATCTTTATAAATATTTTCCAAAGCTTTATGACAATTTCCTACTTCTAGGATTGTTGTCTCCCTGTGCTAATCAGCCTATCATGGCTCTTTTTCAAAAAATCAGTGCAGTTTAGGCTCAAAATCACTATTTTCACTTTTTCTGTTTTGAATACGTAAACGTCCCAATGATAATTCTGAATGAACATGTGCATTTGAATATGATTGATGTTTACCAGGAAAAACAGGAATAGCATTCAGGTAATGTCCCAATTATCTGGACATCATCCCATCAGAAGAAAAATCCCCAAGAGAAACACATTTCTCAGCAAATTCCTCCATAAGATTTTCTCTCCAAAAGAAGTCTTATCCCCCAGCAGGGTTGTTCCAGATTACTATCCTCAGAAGGTGAGATCTCCACACCCGGACTTGGTCAGATAGTGCATCGGAGGATTATGCATCTTCCTCATTCCCACTTAAAAGGGCATCAAAATCAGAACTTCCAACTACCTTTCATTCCCAAGCGGTAGTCAAAGATCCTTCAACAGAGTACCATGGTTCTCAAAGAAGTTCCCCAGCCGAGGGTACTCAAACAAGACAAAAGATCATCAACAATCACAATATAGTCATATCCAGATGACTGGCGGAAATTTATTTTCCCAAATAGAAGCTTGACATCATACATCATACATCATATATCATACTTCATATATCATACATCATACATCATGCATCATGCGCATATTCATACACATATTCATACACAACATAACATGCATATTTCTCCTTTAGCTCACATTACATGCATCATAAACATTGCATATCACTAACTTGATTTTTTCAGGCAGACGGATATTGATCGCGACTTTACGTGTCTATAAATCTGATGACTGCAAGTGCACAGTCGTGTCGTGTAGTTTTAAAAGATATCGAATCCACAGGGACTATGAATCGATCTACCGTTATCTAAGGTTACTATGTAAAGCTATGGCTACTAAAATTTTGATTGTTCCTAAGGGATAGTGACAGTGAGAAATAAAGAATATAATAAAAGACAGGTATCAGTATGTATTTCGTTTAACTTAAGGTAATCCGAAGGTCCATTGGCTTTTGCATAATTTAATTAAAAATCTTTACTAATTCAATTGATTAAAAATCCTCGTCTCAAACTTTCGCTCTGTTGATTCAGATTACTATCCTAATCCTAATGTACGCTTTCGCCATCCCATTAGATTTTAGAAGAGCTTTTTGGAAACAACGTAATTAATAAAATGCCTATTTTATGAAGTTGTTATCTATTTAAATCTCCTAATCTCAAACTTTCGCTCTATTGACTCGGAACAAGCTAATATCCCTAACGTACGCTTTCGCCATCCCGCTCGGGTGTAAAAACAATTTTTGAAAATAAATAAGTCCCAATTAGTTTTAATACGCTTTCGCCATCCTTAAAACTAATGTCCTATGTCTACTATCCAGTTAAAGATCTCAAACTTTCCCTCTATTGATTTTAACCTTTGACCGTCTTAACCCCTCAAACTTTCGCTCTATTGGTTTTAAGACTTACTAATTAAATTAGACATATAAACCAAAAATAAGTGATATTTAATAAAACATAATTAAGCCAATTTATTTCGGATCCCACGGTTAACTTACTCTACATACCGACACCTTAGTAATTTAGCCATACATATTAATATGGTTAAACATGCATAAATAGATTCAGTTTATAATAATAGGCATACAATATATCATGCAAATGAAAATATAAATAAGGCGGTAAATATTAAACCTGAATTAAATAGATGGCAAGTAAATCTTCAAGTATCGAACTTCCACCACAAGTCGGCTGGATCGTTCTTCGGAAGTTAAACGGACAGAAAATAAAACAAGGAAATAAAAACGATAAATTTAACGTAAGGCTAGATTTATAAAAAGTTCACAACAATTTCCGGTGTAGAAATCATTGTGAGAAAATAAGTGTTTGAATGAAAGCAGAATGAAAAATATGATTCGCGGTACAATTTCGGCAGCACTTCGTTAGCAGGAAATCGGACAGATTGAAGTGAAGTGGCTGCCTCTATTTATAGGCGAGCCTTTACAGTTGGAGTGCGTGAAAGTAGGGACTTCTCAGACTGGGACTTGGAGACGTGCGTCTCCACTTCTTTAGGGAGACTCAGCACACGACTTGAGACGTGCGTCTCAAGTGGAGAGAATCTAGGAGTGGTTGGAGACGGGCGTCTCCTCTTGGTGACGTGGCAGAAGAACGTTGGAGACGTGCGTCTCCACTTGCTTGTGTGATTTGGGCCACGCACAATTGATCCTTCATGGGCTGGGTCATTAGCTTTGCACATTCTGGGTCTTATTTGCACCTCCTTTTCACTTCAGCACCCATTTTTCATCTTTTAGGCACAAATAGTGGTCGTTTTAGCTCCATTTCTTCTCTTTTTCACAATTAGTCGTAATAAGAGTGTAAAACCTGAAACAAAGCAAAAACTCGCGTAATATCATAATAAATCAATATAATAAACGGAAAATGCTATAAATATCTATGAATTTCAAGCTAAATATACGATATAAAATCGTGTTATCAAATTCCCCCAGACTTGAACCTTTGCTTGTCCTCAAGCAAAATAACAAGATAGAAATGGGAGGACAGCGAAATGAAACACGCTTCCACCACATCGTTCGGTCATACTCAGCTATATTGTGTTCTTGTTTGAAAATAATGTTGCAGATCCAAATAATAAACTTATAGTAGCGACACTAGACAACTCCCAGTATGCATACCAATCCGAATCATGCCATTGTAGCTCGACCTTTTGACTCGTCATCATGTTTTACCCTTTTCATTCGCGCGCAATCACATTAAGCCCATTATCTTGACACGCACATAGCAGAGTAGTCGGTTAGTGACTATGATCCTTCTCATGGAGTTCTGGCACAATATGTGGTATACTCCTTAGCACTCAGTTGTAGATTGTGGGGAATCGGACAATAGTCCTTCCTACCAAGTTCAGTACCAGATGACTTCTGAACCAATCAACAATGAGTTTTTAAATTCTTTGTATTTGAGATTTGCGACCGTTAGGTTAAATGATCTTGTGAGGATCACCTTACTTAGTAGGCACATTTCTTATTATGGTTAAGCACATAATTATTATTATGAGGATCATACACTTATATTCATCGACTCTCTGCGTAGTTTGTATCTAAGACGGTGCCGACTGCTAGAATAAACTACTAAGGGGTTACTTCAAAAAAATAAAGTCGATGGTTTCGGTATAACGGGTATTCAAATCGGTTACGCATACTTGGGGGTTTTAGAGTGTTGGGACAATAAGGGTATTGACTTGAATCAATTTCTATGCGTTGAGTGTTCGAGTAGCTTTGTATTTCTCAAACGTGTGGGGTATGTGTTTATCGTTAAAGAGCAAAATTTTTGTTATGGCTCAAGAAAATGGAAGAAATTGAAATAACTACGGAATTATAAAGATAAGACTTGAAATTCCATAAATATTCTTTATTGAATTAGAAAAAACATTACAAGGAAGGGAAATAAACTAAAAGGAAAGGAAATAAACTAAAAGGAAATAAAACTAAAGCAAGTAATACGACTCCCCCAGACTTAGATGATGCAATGAGAACTACTCCTCAGTGCATAAGAACTACTCCTCAGTGTTGCGGTTGCGTGAACTGCTTGCGCCTCTTGTACGAACACGGCGACGTCTATCAGTAGGAGAGCCATTCACACGAATGTTAAGATCATGCAATTGTGTAGCAATTTCAGTGTATTGGCCTTCGTTCCTAATAGCATAGTCACGGTGCTCCTGTTGCATCTCTCGAATAAGCCTCAGTGTTTCATTTTGATTTGTCTGCATAGCTTGAAATAGGTGGTCTTGTCGTTGAATTGCAGCATACATGGCTTCAAGAGTGATAGGCGGAGGGTTGTTTTGAGGAGGTTGGTTGTCATCAGCTTGTCCTTGGTTGAGTTCTTCTTCGTTTGCGTCCACAGGTTCATTAGGATGTTCAGGTTGGTTATCTTGAGGATTGTCTTCAATAAGCCTCCAACGTTGAACATAACGGATGTTGATTCTTTCGGGGCACGGAAGGATGACATAAGGAATCAGAACTTTGTTGACGACCAAAGTGTATCGGCCATCATGGCGGGGTGAAACCAAGTGGGAGTCACGGCAATAAGTGAGGTCGAGTGATTGAGCAGGTAGCATGAGATGAGAGAGTGAGAGGAGATCATCACCAAGACCTAAAGCACATGCCAAGGTGGTAATAAGTCCGCCAAACAAAAAGGGGTTTGTAGCGGGGGCGTTGACACAGCCTTGGATATGTTGGAGCATGAAAGGTGCGGCATTGAAACGGATATTGTTAAGCGCACAGTAGAGGAAAAATAGTTCGTGTTGGTTTACCTTATGGTTGTTGGATCTCGCAAAAATAGTGTGCCCCAAAACACGTTGAAAATAACGTATAGCGGGGTTTTGAATGTGAGAAGCATGTAGAGCCCTCCAACCAGTAGGAACTTTGCCAGTGAGATTAAACCACAGGTCGAAAGCATGTTGCTCCCATGAACGACCATTGAGTTCTTGAAAGATAGTGCGGAGAGCATTTGGTGACGTATTAAAGTGCAAGTACGTAGCCACTACTTCTTGATCCAAAGTATATTCACGGTTGAACATCCGAAATTGGATGCTACCGGTTGAGAGAGGTTGATTAGAAGGAGTGTCGTAGTTGAAAGAACTCAAGAACTCTAAGACGAGCGGCTCATAAGTTGGTACGGGTTCGGTACAAAGATGGTGTAGGCTAGATTTAGTGAGTAAACGGGTGACACCATCAATGAGGCCTAGAGTTTCTAGACATTCGGTGTTCACAAATTTTGTGGGGAACGACCGAACGTTCATAGAAAGCGAGGTATTTGGTTCTTTGAGCATCATTGTCGTCTTCTCGGAAAATAATATTTGAAAGGTCGGGAGGTGGTCTCTCAGGACGCACACTACGGATGATTGAACGTGGAGGCATGGTGAGTTTGAAAATGGAAAATAGAAATGAGAGTAGAATGGTAGAAAATGGTGTGAAGGTTGTGAAAAGTAAGAGTGGTGGTGGTGTGGTTTTATAGTGAGGTTTGAGAATGGTGTGGTTAATGGAGAATTAAAATGGATTAATGGTGGTGTTTGAAGTTTGAATGGAATAAAAGATTGGGAAATGATGAAGAATTAAGAGGTGAATGATGGAGGATGAATGATGTTTATGGTGTGTAAATGGAATAAATAGGGGAAGAATGAGGAAGAATGAATTTTGAAATTCAAATTCAAAATTCAAGAGGGAATAAGGATGGTCTTTTTGCGTGGTTAAATGGTACAGACTGCTGGCCTTGGGAGACGCGCGTCTCAGGCAGTCAGTCTGTTGGGGGACAAGGCATAGAGACGTGCGTCTCCTGTCCTTTGCATGCTGAGGTCTGGTCCCACAGAGGTGGAGACGTGCGTCTCCTAGCTTAGGGAGGTGATCTCCACGCATGCAATGGTCAAGACAGGTTCTGACAGATAACAATAAGTATGGAATAAAAGTTCAGAACAGTGTCATTTTTTTTTCGTACTATAAACAGCAAAAATAATGGTAACCAGAAATATATGGCAGTTTAATAGTAATGCAGTAAAACACAGTAGCAGTAATAAATTGAATATTGCATTTAGAATTAAACCGGTACTGAGTGTTAGCAGGAGCAGAATGTAAAAGTGCAGAAAATTAAATTCTAAACTAGGAATATGAAATTACTAAGACTAGAAATAAAATCTAATAATCTAAACG